>NC_092381.1:34294526-34965310 GCF_030028105.1 Mobula birostris
TTTTAATTGCCTCCAAGGTTAGAATCAGATCCAGGTCACTAGATCTGGGCACAGTAATAGTACCAGCTCACCAGTGTGTTAGCCAATCTATAATTGAAAACATAATAACAAAAATGTGATGAGAATAATAAAATTGATAAAAGCCAACATTGATTTATAAAGTTGAAAATTATATTTGGTTCACCTATGGGAACTCTTTGAAGATATGATAAGTCTCCGATGGTGTACCTGGTTTATTTTAGGAACAACTTCTTCTCCTCCGCCATCAGATTTCTGAATGGAAAATGAACCAGCCCATGAATACTACCTCACTACCTTTGCTCTCTGTTTGCATTAAATTAATTTAATTTTTAATATGTTTTTCTTATTATAATTTATAGTACTTTTTATGTATTGCACTCTACTCTGTGACAAAAAAACAAATTTCATGACACAAAAGTTATATTTCCAAGTTTACTAATGATGGTAAATACACTCAGTACATATGATTAAACAAGCAATGACATCTATACAAGTGCACTGGTAAGATGTTTAAGCTACGTTTATGCCTAGCTGGATGGTAGTGCCTGAAAAGATGTAAAGAGGTTTCCAATGGATGTAGACAAGCTTAGTGATAGGTGAAACATGCAGGAAAAATGTGATGTTATCCAAGTCAGTGCACAAACAAGAGTCCTTTTTAAATGATGTGAAATAGAATAAACTTGAAATTCAAAGGGACTTGAGACCCCTTGTGCACAAATCAATGTAACCCAATCAGGTGAAGCAAATGATTGGTATGTTGGCTTTTATTATGGGAAGATTTGAGCACAAAAGTAAAAATGTCTCACAGCAATTACATACAAATTTGGTGAGAGACGGGGTATTATGTAGACTTTTGGTCTCCTTACCTAGGAAAGGATGGAAGGATACTAGGTAAACTCCCAGCATGACGGTTTGCCACATGAGGAAAGATTGAAGAAAGTAGTACCATATTATCCAGAGTTTAGCAAAAATGAAAGTATATTTCAATAAACTTACAAAATATTTAAAGGGCCATTGAGCTGGATGTAGGACAGTACTAGTAATTCAAAATTAGGGGTCATGATTTCATATTAAGGGATAGACAATTTAGAAATAAAATGTGGAGAATCTTTGGAAACAGCTAAACTGAAGAACTCTGCAAGTTTGGTTGCTGAGTATATTTGAAAGAGGGAGTGGTGGATTTCTGCATATTAAGGAACTCAAGTTATATGGGGATGGTAAATGTCTTGAAGCAGATCAGTCATGATCTCTCTGAATAGCAGAGCAAGCTCAAAGGCCAAGTAAGTGGTCTTACTTGGGCTTGTATGAACCTGGCCAATACGCTCAGTACACATGGTTAAATAGGCAATGACATCTATACAAGTGCACTGGTAAGATGTTTAAGCTACGTTTATGCCTAGCTCAGTATATCAATCTAACAAAGCCTATGGATCATGACTGTGCAGCTGTGAGATTTCAATGCTTTCTGTAGCTGTGTTTATAAAAAAGAAAGTACAAATGAGGAAACTTTTATTTGTTTAGGGCAATTAAGCATGTACTAAACAACGTAACCCATGAATCAATACCTAGGTTTCCATTGTTCTTTATTTACAAGTCTTAAAGTAGCAAGGTAGTCAATTTTATCCCAGGGAAAGTAGGAAGAATAATAAACACTAAAGATATGTGTTTATTATTTAGATACAGTATTTGTTTTTACATGTGTTACCATGATAGTTGAGAGCTTAATATCAAAGGATATACTTTCTATCAAAAGGATAGGCAGTAAGGCACAGGCGGTGGTGTGGCTCTGTCGGTAAGAGATGGAATTACATCTTTAGAAAGAGGTGATACGGGGTCAGAGAATGTCAGAATCAGAATCAGAATCAGGTTTATTATCACCAGCATGAGATGTGAAATTTGTTAACTTAGCAGCAGCAGTTCAATGTAGTACATAAGCTAGCAGAGAGAGAGAACAGATAAATAAAATAAAACAATAATAAATAAACAAGTAAATCAATTATGTATAATAATTTTTTAATGTGCAAAAACAGAAATATTGTATATTAAAAAAGTGAGGTAGTGTCCAAAGATTCAATGTCCATTAAGAAATTGCAAGGATAAATAAAACAATATGGGAATCATATATAAGCCTCCAAATAGTAGCCAAGATGTGGGTTTAACATTGCAAAGGGATCCTGAAACGGCATGTAATAAGGGTAATGACACAATTGTAATAGGGAACTTCAATAAAGGAAAAGATGAAATATGAGGGCAGACAAGCTAATAATCTAAAGCAGGGTACCTAGAGTTTCTTTAGTTATATAAAGAGTAAAAGGGAGGCGAGAGTTGATATTTGATCACTAGAAAATGGCCGGCTGGTGGCGTAATGGCATCAGCACCGGACTCCGGAGCGAAGGCTCCTGAGTTCAAATCCAAGTCGGGCCATCCCTTGTGCAAGCTTTCCATCCATGCTGGGTTGAGTGTCGAGCTAGCCACTCGGCCTCATGAAAAAAAAACAGGGTCAAGTCAGAAACACTCTTTAAGAAGGGAGGAAGGTAAAGAAAGGAAATTATAGGGCAGTTAGCCTAACCTCAGTGATTGGGAAAGTGTTAGAGTTTATTATTAAGGATGAGGTTTTGAGGTACTTAGAGTCTAATGATAAAATAAGTTAAAGTCAGCATGGTTTCTGTAAAGGGAAATCTTGCCTGACAAATTGGTTAGAGTTCTTTGAGGAAGTAACAAGCAGGGTGGACAAAGGTGAAGTAGTAGATGTCATTTACTTGGATTTTCAGAAGGCATTTGATAAGATGCCACACAGGAGGCTGCTTAACAAGATAAAATCCTATGGCATTACAGGAAAGATACTGGCATGGATAGCGGAATGGCTGACAGGCAGGAGGCAGCAAATGGGAATAAAAGGGGCCTTTTCTGGCTGGCTGCCGGTGACTAGTCATATTCCTCAGGGGTCAGTATTAGTACCACTACTTTTCACATTGCTTGTCAATGATTTGGATAATGGAATTTATGGCTTGGTGGCAAAGTATGCTGATGATGCAAAGATAGGTGGAGAGGTAGGTAGTGCTGAGGAAGCAATGCAATTGCAGCAGGACTTAGAGAAATTGGAAGAATGAGCGAAAAAGGGCAGATGGAACACAGTGTTGGGAAATGTATGAAAATGCATTTAGACAAAGGAACGATGGTGAAGGGTATTACCTAAATGGGGAGAAAGATTCAAACATCCTCGTGCAAGACTCCCAGAAGGTTAAGTTACAGGTTGAGTCTATGTTAAAGAAGTCGAATGCAATGCCGGCATCTATTTCAAGGGGAATAGAATATAAAAGGAAGGAGATAATGCTGAGCCTTTATAAGACATTAGTCAGGCTGCACTTGGGGTATTATCAATAGTTCTGGGCTCTGTATCTCAGAAAGGATGTGTTGCCAATGGAGAGAGTCCAGAGGAGGTTCATGTGGATGTTTCCAGAAAAGAAGGGGTTAACATATGAGGAGGGTTTGGTAGCTTTGGGCCTGTACTCACTAGAATTTAGAAGGATTGGAGGTGGGGGGAATCTCATTGAAACCTACTGATTGTTGAAAGGACTAGATAGGGTGGATGTGGAGAGGGTGTTTCCTATGGTGGGGTATCCAGAACAGCCTCAAAATTGAGGGAGTGACCTTTTAGAATAGAGGTAAGGAGGAATTTTTTTAGCTAGGGTGTAGTGGATCTGTGGAATGCTCTGCCACAGATGTTGGTGGAGGCCAAGTCCATGGCTATATTTAGGGCAGTTATTGATTGTTTCCTGATCAGGCAGGGCATCAAAGTATATGACCAGAAGGCAGGTGTATGGGTTGAGTGGGATGCAGTATCGGCCATGATGAAATGGTGGTGCAGACTCGAAGGGCTAACTGGCCTAATTCAGCTCCTATGTCTTATGGTCTTATGATCTTGAAAAGAAAAGGGCTGGAGAAGAAGGTATCTGATAGGAGAGGAGAGTGGACCATGGGAGAAAGTAAAGGAGGCTGGGCAGCAGAGGGAGGTGGTAGGAAGGTGAGGAGAAGAGTTAAGAGGCCAGAGTGGGAAATTGGAAGAAGAGGGAAGGGGGAGGGGTGGGGGGAACTCTGGAGAATTTAATACTTATGCCATCTGGTTGGAGGCTACCTAGATGTAATGTGAGGTGTTGCTTCTCCAACCTGAGAATGACCTCATCATGGCAGAAAAGGAGGCCATGGACTGATATGTCAGAATGGAAATGGGGAGAACAATAAAAATGGTTGGCTACTGGGAAATCCTACATTTTACAGATGGAGCTGATGTGCTCAACAAAGGGCTCCCTCAAACTACATCAGGTCTCACCAATATAGAGAAGACTACATCGGGAGCACAATTTTGCCTCACCTGGAAAGCCTGTTTGGCGTACTGAATGGAGGTAAGGGAGGAAGGGAATGGGCAGGTGTAGCTCTTCTGTCACTTGCAGGGATAAGTGCCAGGAAGAAGCTTAGTGGGGATGGACCTCTATGTGCAAAAAGAGCAATTTTCCAGCAACTAACCATTTTAATTCCTGTCTCCAATCCCATTCTGACATGTTGATCCATGGTCTCCTCTTCTGCCATGATGAGACCACTCTCAGGTTGGAAGAACAATGCTTCATATCCCATCTATGTAGCCTCCAACCTGATGGCATGGACATCGATTTCTCCAACTTCAGGTACATTTTGCCCCCGCCCCCTTCCTCTTCTTCAATTCCCCAGTCTGGCCTCTTACCTCTTCATCTGCCTATCACCTCCATCTGGTGGCCCCCTTCCTTCCCTTTCTCCCATGATCCACTCTCCAGTCCTATCAGATTCCTTCTTCTCCGGCCCTTTACTTTTTCCGCCTTTCACCTCCCAGCTTCTTACTTCATCCCCCTCCCTCACCAATCTGGCTTCCCTATCACCTTCCAGCTTCTACTCCTTCCACTGTCCTCACCTTCTTATTCTGGAATCTTCCCCCTGTCTTTTAGCCCTGAGGAAATGTCTCAGCCTGAAACATCGACTGTTTCCATTTCCATTGATGCTGTTTGATCTGCTGAGTTCCTCCAGCATATTGTGTGTGTTTGCTCAGGGTATCCAGCATCTGGAGAACCTCTTGTGTTTAGTACAATACAGTGCTATAAAAATGTACATAGAACACATGGATGACTTTCTATACAGAACTATTGAGAAGTTCCAAACATTCTAATTTTAATTGTCTGTTGTAATGGACTTCAAATTGAGATGTCAAAAAATATAAAGTATGGAAGGCATATTTATATTTATTCACACCTTTTTAAATTGATAACAAATAGGTCTGAAGAATCTAGAATTGATTTTCACTACAGAATATCCTGATCTTGATATAGTCTTGCAACCACTCAATTTTGTAGTGAGTCCATTAAGTTTTTAGTCAATGATAATTTCCAATATTTTATTGGAGAATTAGATAATGGTAATGCTATTGAATGCCATGGAGAAGTGGTTAGATTCTTTCGTGTAAAGAAATAGCTGACAAAGATTGGGTCTGGGACACTCCTGAGAAACCTATTAGCAATTATGCATTTTAAATATCATGCTCTGTGGCCCTTTAAAGGCCTTCCCGAAATCCTTTCCACTTTTCATTTACAAGAATTTCTTACTGTCATGCTCAGTCGACTCCTACCTTGATGTCCCAGAAAGCTTCCTGAACTCACCTCTCAATTCTGCTCTATTGTTCATGTTTGGCTAAACCCATTATAAAATTTTATGCTATTAACTCATTAAATATTTTTCCCTTTCAGTCTGTATATTGTACCTAATCTGTACCATAATTTTATTTGCCATCCTTGATGGTAAAATCCACAGATATTCACACATAACACAAAATTCTGACAATTTTAGTTATAACATTTTCAATTGACTCAGTTTCAATGGCTTTGACGGAGTAAAACTGTCATTTCCACTGTTACATGGCCTTTTCTGCACTCTCTCTACCTAAGAAGAAATCGGAAAGCAGATAAAACCCCACAACTCACGTAGATTTCCCTGATGAAAATACTGTATTAGATAGAATATAACATAGTATGTGACTATCAATGAAGTCTAAAAGGAAAAGAAAATGAGATATGTTATAACTATATTCCCAAGCTTTTAAGAAACCCATAAATGCTGGACACCTCTTAATTATATTTGAAGTAAAACTAGCAAAATCTAAAAATAGAAGCTAAGTTATACCCTGGAAATGAGTAGCATAGAACTTTAGTTAGAGGTCATATATCAGAATCAAATGCCTTTTCCTAAAATGTCAAGTCATTTCTTGTTTTTGAATTTCAATCATTTAACTTTTTCCATCATTTTACTTTTGTGTTTTAAAACCTACTTTGCATTTCCTGTAATTTGGGATCAGCTCTTGCTTTGAGCTGCCTGAAATTCTTCAGCAAGCAGATAGGATCTCTTGAATGAAAGCAAAATAAAGGTTCCAATAAGATGGTCAATGTCCTTATTGTTATCTCTTCATGTTGATCCCACAATCATCCAGATATTTGACTGAAACTGAAAAAAATATTATGGGAGAGTCAAGTTTTGCTGTGTGTGGGAAAACGAATGTCCTTGTGCATAAAATACAGGAAGTTAACATACAGGTTGAGCAAGTGATTAGGAAGGCAAATGGAATGATATCCTTTATGGCAAGCGGGATGGTGTACTAAAGTAGAGAGGTTTTGCAATCACTGTACAGAACTCTGGTGAGATGTCTTCATTACTGTGTACAATTCTGGACTTCTTGTTTAGTGATGGATAGATTTTTGAAAGAGACATTTTCGAGAAAGATTGCTAAGTTGATGCTTGGGATAAAACAGTAGTCAGATGAGGTAAAGTAGAACAGTTTGCAGCCGTTTGTCCAGGCATTGAAATTAACAGGAAGTGAACGTATAGAAACATGTAAGATTTTGCAGAGGGTAAGTGCCAAGGGGATATTATTACTCATAAAATATCTGATATATGGGCCAAAATTTCAAAATGAGGACTTGACCATTCATGACAGAAATAAGATTTAATTTCTTCCTGCAGGATTTTGTGAATATTTGGAATTCTCTGTCCAATAGAGCCCTAGAGACTGATCACTGAATGTATTCAAGACTGACATAAATTTTTGTTCTGTATGAGAATCAAGAGTTATGAGTTACTGGCAGGAAAGTGGAACAAATCCCAAGATCAGATCAGCTGTGATGTTATTCAATGGCAGGGTCATATGGTCTGTTCCTTATCTACTTCCTTACATTCTGATGCAAGTATTAATATGTAGAGCAGCAGGAGTAGTCTGCAGCAGGTAGGTCACAATGCGTTGTACCACCAGGTTGGTTTTGCTCATTTGTGAGCACGAGAAAAAGTGAAAACCATTGGAGACACGTCCCACTTGGTGGTGCAATAATATTAGCGCCAGAATCCGGAGCGAAGGTTCCCAAGTTCGAATCCAAATCGGGTTGAGTGTCGAGCTAGAAACTCGGCCTCGTAAAAACAAGAATAGCTTGCTACGGAAACACCAAAAAATAACGGTGCCCTGATAACTCCACTGCCGAGTTAAGGGCTAAAAAAAATAAAATAAATTAGAGACACTTTGCTGCATGAAGCCTCCAGCCTTGGTATCTTTAAGTTTAGTGCTCTTTCTCTATCAGAGTCATCTTGGGTATATACAGAGACTAATGGCCTCCTCCTCATATTCTCTATTTTCAGCTTGAACTATTGGTTGGCAATTGAGGTAGTGTGACCCATGTTAGAGTTTTCTGAGATATGAAGGTGACAAAAAAAAATCAGCACCATTGTAAGAAGGTAGCATTGATGGCCCTGACTAGAAATAGCATGAAGCAAGTGAACATACAGATAAGATAAACATCATTTGTCATATGTAATCAAGGATCAAAGCATACAGTGAAGTGCGTCATTTGCATCAATGACCAATACAGAGCAAAGATGTGCTGGGAACAGCCCTCAAAAGTTGTCATACTTCTGGTACAAACATAGCTTGCCCACAGCTTACTAATCCATACATCTCTGGAATGTAGGAGGACACTGGAGCACCTGGAGGAACTCCATGTGGTCACAATGAGAACATACAAGCTCCTTACAGACAGTGGCAGAAATTGAACCAGGATTGCTGATGGTACATCAGAATCAGGTTTAATACCACTGGCATATTCTGTGAAATTTGTTACTTTACTGTGGCAATACGGTGCAATACATAATAATTAAAGAACTATAAATTACATTTTGTCACAGTACCACCCTGCATGAGAAGTGGGTGTCAGTAACTCAGCCCTTTAAGCCTGGTTGATCTGACTGTAATCTCAGCTCCATGTTGCCACCTATTCCCAGTAAACTTCACCCCCTTTCTTATCAAAAATTTAACTCTGCCTCAAGAACATTTAAAACAGCTTTCTCCACCCTTTGAGGAAAAGAGTTCCAAACACGCATAACCCTCTGAGAGCAAACATTTTGCATCATCTCTGCCGTAAATGTGTGACCCTATCAATTTAGAGTGACCACTAGTTCTAGCAAAAAATCAAAATTGTGACCTTTCATCAGAACTGAAACATGTTTGACATAATGAAGAAAACTGTTTTCTGGTCAGGAATCTTAGGATGCTAGAGTAGGGTAGAACTCTTAAGCAGAGAAAGGAGGTGCAGGGGAGTGTTGCCTTGATTGGTCTATGAAACCCAATCATTTTTACCTGCACTGCAGCCAGGCCATTGGAAGATTCTTCTGCCACATGCTTGCTTATCCACTGCATATTCTGCTGAATGGATGGCTAAGGCACACGTTGCCTTCTGAAGGGAGATATTGCCTTTTTGCTACAGATGTCACAGCATTAGAAAACCAGGGATTCTAGTTTATGTTATGACTTACTACTCCAGAGGAGGAATGCATCCCACCATGCGTCAGTCACGAGAACACTCGACCTCTGTGATGCTCATAACTGCCTTTGGCGTTAAAACATTCTACGACATTCCCCATCTTCACCGTATAATTTTTACGAGGGAAAATGTCCCACTTACATGGTTTCAGTGGCTTACTATAAGAATGAGCTACTTTACTGAAAAACATCTACTGTGTGGTACAAAACCTACTTCCTGAATAATAAATAGCACTGCAGAAAGACCATCTGGCTTTTATTGTAACTTAAACTGATAAATTACAGATAGTGTTAATCACAAGTTCTTTGCTGGCTATGTAAAATTTCTGATAGCATTAAGACTTCCTAACTGAAGTTTTAACCTCAATTTCTTTGTTAAAGCCTTATCAATACCATTTTGCAGATAATGACATAATATCACACAATTGATTAGAGGTGAATTAATAATTTAGTAAACAGGAGAAGTGAGAAATGTATTTAAATGATATTGATAAACTAATCTACATAGGTTCATTAGAAATTCAATCATTCAGCACTATCATTGATTTGCAACTCTGGGAAACAGGATGAAAAAAAATCAGACAGAAAGCGAAGCCTTCAGCAATAACAGCAAGTCAATTTACTTATCTTTTCTACTGTGGAGATGCCTTATCCCAGGATGGCACAACATCAGAATCAATCCAGTGACAGATTTTGACAGAATTCAACTGAGTTGTACATCATAACTCATAGACTCTGAGTGGTATTGCTGTAAAAATCTAAATCATTGAATGATTCACAGACAAGGAACTGGTCAGAATCAGAATCGGGTTTATTATCTTCGGCATGTGTTGTGAAATTTGTTAACTTAGCAGCAGCAGTTCAATGATAATATAATATAACATGATAATATAGAAAGAAAAAAATAAATATGTCAACTATAGTAAGTATGTATTAAATAATTCGATTAAGATAGTGCAATACAGAAATAATATATATTTTTTAAAGATGAGGTGGTGTTCACGGGCTCAATGTCCATTTAGGGATCATATGACAGAGGGGAAGAAGTTGTTCCTGAATCGCTGAGCATGTGCCTTCAGGCTTCTGTAGCTCCTTCCTGAGGGTAGCAATGAGAAGAGGGCATGCCTAGGGTAATGGAAGTCCTTAGAAATAGACATTGCCTTTCTGAGGACCATTCCTTGAAGATGTCTTGGATACACTGGAAGATCTAATCACTTAGCCCTACTCCAAGAATCACTATGATAGCCATGTATCTATCGTCACTTCACCGCCATTCATTTTCCAATTTTAGTCAAACACCGTCTTTCCCAATCCTCCCAACCCTTTTCTCCCCTCTCGGGATCCTCTAGTCCTCCCATTTGTTTCCCTGTTCCCAACCTCCCCCACCTCCCCCCCCCCAAGCTTCCTTTCAATAATCTTTGTCCCATTCCCTTCCTAGCTCCAATGACCCACTTCACACACAGATTCCGCCACCTCCCTCACCTCAAATGGATCCAGCTGTAGTCCACTCCATCCCTCTCCCCTCTAATTCTCACCTCTTTTACTTAGCTGAACTGAACTCTAGAAGCACTTTGTGTTCCTGTTTATCTCGCTCCAGCAAATGTCTCCCATCTTCGTACTCCCCTCCCCCACCTTCCTCCATCTTTGTTTCTTTTCTTTCTCCTCTTTTTCTTCAGCTGCCTCCATCTTTCACCTGCCTCACTCTTCCAACTCCACCTCTGCTTATCCTCCTTAGCTAGAACTACCTTCCTGTCACCTTACACCCCTCCACCAACTGCCAGTCACCCTGGAATCCCTTCTTGTGTCTCACCTTCTCCTCTCTGTTGCTGACCATCTCACCTCTCCACATTCAGTCCTACTGCAGGGTTTCAACTTCAAATGTTAACAAATTCTTTCCTCACATATATCTGCTCAACCACTTCCAGATTTCATCATCCACAGTCTCTTGTGTCTCCATAGTCCTACTTTCCTGTTCTTTCCCATGCATGGTTGGGACTGATCCAACCCCAGCTGAAAAGTTGCCATTTGAGCTTGTTGCAGAAACCCTTCAGATAATTTATGACATAAAATATGATTCACTCTGTAATAGAATGAATTTTTTTTTAAAACTGCAAATACTGGAAATCTAAAATAAAAACAGAAAATGTTAGAAATAATAAGTAGGCTAGGCCACGTCTGTGGGAAGTGAAACGGAGTTATTGCTTCAGATTGAAGATCTTTCATCAGAACTCAAAAGGAGACAAAAAAAAAATGGTCAAACAGGAGAAAGACTGCAGATGCTGGAAATCCAAAGCAACATACTCAAGATTCTGGAGGAACTCAGCAAGTCAGACAACGTCTATGGAAAGGAATAAACAGTCGACGTTTCGGGCTGAGACCCTTCTTCAGGACTGGAAAAAAAATGCGAAGTCAGAGTAAGAAGGTGGGGGGAGGGGAGGAAGAAGAACAAGGTGGTAGGTGATAGGTGAGACTGAGAGACGGGGAGGGGTGAAGTAAAGAGATGGGAAGCTGATTGGTGAAAGATATAAAGGGCTGGAGGAGGGGGAATCTGATAGCAGAGGATAGAAGACGATGGAAAAAAGGGAAGGTGGAAGAGCACCATGGAAGAAAGGGAAGAAAGAAGAGGAAGGGAAGAGAAGGAGGAGGACAAAAGAAATTCATTGAGTAGAATGAAGGGTGGGGGGCAGGGGTGTTTTCTGATATGGTAAACACAAACACTGAATAGTAGATTGGAATTCAAACAATATTTCAAGGTGAAGCAGTGATTCATTTGTTCTTCTGGTCTAGAATACTGCCACTGCCTTCACTGGAGAAACCAAATGACGGTTGGGTGATTACTTTGCAAAACACCTGCATTCAGTCCATGGGGCGACTTTGAGCTTTCCTTCACCTGCCACTATAAATCTTCATCCCACTCTGACCGACTAGAATGGAATAGAATAAAACTTTATTGTTATTGCTCAAAACAATGAGATTGCAGTGCTAACCCAGTCAGATAGTTACATTGCATGCTCTACTGCTTTTTTTTAAATTCCCATATTTACATGAAACAAGCAACTTCAATGGTCCGTAACACTCAAAGGACATTGGCAAGCCTGGGTGCAGTATTATTCAGCTACACAACAGCCCTTGAGAAAGAAGCTGTTTTTCAGTCTTACTGTCTTGGCTAAGATTTTCTGTACTCCCTACCAGATGGGAGGAGATAGAACAGACAGTGTTCAGCACAGGATGGGTCTTTAATGAAAATACGAGCATGTCATAGCCATCATGAGCTGTAGATTGTCTCCAGACCCAGTAGTTTAGTCCCAGTGATGTGCTGAGCTGTCCTAATCAGCCATTGGAGTGCTTTTTGATCTGTCTTGCTGCAGCTGGAGTACCACACTGTCATTCTGTATGTCAGTGTGCTCTCTATCGCACATCAATAAAGGTTGACCAGCAATTAGTTGGACAGTACAGGAGACTACTAGTCTGTAGTCTCCTATACTCTCACAGTTAGACCCAACACAAGTTTGAGGAACAGCTCTTCATCTTCAGTCAGGGTATTTTGCAGCCTTTCGAATGCAATATTGAATTTTACAACTTCAGATGACTTACTTTTCAGTCTTTATCAGTCATCCATCTGTAATATTAGCCCAGCTTGTATTTTTTTCCCTCGTTACAAATTGAGGATATGCTCAGTCAAATTTGCAGAGCATGCCCTCCACACGTCCTCTATATTTCAAAACTCATACACCTTTTTATGTTCCTTTATCTAAATTCTCACACTCCAATTGCTCCCACTCACTCATTGACCTAATAATCTTGTTTACAGCTTATCTCCATGGTTACCCAAGTTTCACCCTATCCAAGTCAACCCACTTCTTCATCCTTCCCATAGTTTAACATACTTCCTTTCTTGAGCAAAATATAAATGTTTTGAAGAGCTCAATAGGTCAAATAGTTCCTGCAGAGGCAAAGGGTCAACATTTCAATTGAGACCCTGCATCTGGTCCTAATTGAGGCATGTAAAATTTATGGGTTTAGGGGGGATAGACTGCAGGATCATTTTCCCCATATCAGAGATAGATAAAACTAGAAAACACAGGTTCAGGGTCAGCGAAGAGATTCAAGTGGTGTCAACCAGAATGCTCTGCCTGAGAGAGTGGTCAAAGCTGGGTCACTGACAACATTTAAGAAGTGTCCAAATGAACACTTGAAGTACTTAGGCAAAGAGGGCTATGAACCATATATTGGATGATAGGCTTAATTTGGAAGGGTGCCCGATGTCTAAAGACGAGGCCTCTACTGTGCTATACAGTTCTGTGTTCTATGTTTTTAATCACGTTTCTACAGTGTGTCGCCCAGGACTGCACACAGTATTCCAGGTGTGGTCTCTCCAATATCTTGCATATATGCAAATCCTTGAGCCAACTCTTGTACTCGACACCATTTTTGCACCATCTTGTCTGCCTATGTTGCCAGTTTCACGCGCCTCCCCATGGCAAATGTATACTTTCTTGGACAACTTTGATGTGTGTCATAATCACTCTCATATTTTTGGGGAGTTCTACAAGTTGGACACAGCAGTGACGAAAGAACACGTCCACGTCCGGCTGGTGTTTGGTTTGGGGGTAGGTGTGGTGTCCTCATGGCTTTTGAAAGGGATGCTTGGTGCGTGTACATTTGAGCAGATTTAAATTCTGAGGGTGTAATCCCAAATGCTATGTAACTCAGTTACTTACTGGTGTTGCTAAAGTCAAAATCTCCTCCTAATTATTTCAGGTAATCCAAAAATAAATTACTTGTTTTTGCATATCAGATTGATTAGAAAGTCGATGCTGCCAATATTTGCGCCGAACAGATTCAAGCATGCATTGGATAGGATGTAGTGTTTTATTGTAATGTTTTTCTAGAAGGTCCATAAATGACTCTGGTGATAATGACTGTGCAACGATGACACATGGAATACATCGATTCTGTTACAGGGCCCCAGGTGTGGTGTATAAATAGACACACACAGGCAATCTGTTTCATTTGCTCTTTCCAGAAAATGAACCTGTCTTAAATTACTCCCAAAACAAAAAACTGATGAACTTGAGCAATACACACATAATGCTGGAGCAACTCAGCAGGCCAGGTAGCATCTATAGAAAAGAGTAATCAGTCGATGTTTCAGGCTGAGGCCCTTCATCAGGACTGGAAGGGAAGGGAGAAGTCAGAGTAAAAAGGTGGGGAGGAGGAAGGAAGAAGTACAAGGTAGAAGGTGATAGGTGATACCAGGAGAGGGGAAGCGGGTGAGGTAAAAAGCTGGGAAGTCAATTGGTGAAAGACATAATGGGCTGGATAAGGGGGAATCTGATATGAGAGGACAGAAGACCATGGATGAAAGGGAAGGAAGAGGAGCACCAGCATGGAGGTGATGGGCAGGTAAGGAGAGAAGGTGTGAGATGGAAACAGAAATGAGGAATGGTGATGGGGGCGGGGAGGGGGGGCAATTACCGGAAGTTCGCAAAATCGATGGTCAAGCCATCAGCTTGGAAGCTATCTAGAGGGAATATAAGGTATGGCTCCTCCACTTTTCAATGCAGTTTCAATGGAAAGAGAACTGTCCTGACCCCAACAGTTGCTGTAATGCTAAGTTTGCTTCTGAGTTTGATTTTTTTTCTGCTTTAAAAACAAAACAATTCGTTGCTAAACTTTTAAATACAAAGTTAGCATTTATACTTTGCCTATTAAATTGGCACAAACGTCTAGAACTTACTTTCTTTGGCTATAAGCTTTGACTTTTTTATATTCTGTGCTGCAATAGGATGGAACTTTGCGATTTTTAACTTTACAGCTTTTAAATCTAACTATCTTCTTCTAGATTTCTGCAATACCGTGGAAGTGACACACCATCTCCAGGTCCTGACAGTAAGTTTATAGCCTTTTGATATTTACTTTGTAAAAAAAAAAAGAAGTTTTAAATTAGTACAGCCTAGTGCCAGCACCCTGAGGAATACAGTCAACCTGTTGGGGCTCGAAGACAATGTAAGCCAAATTTGTTTGTCACCCTAAAGATTATCTGTTATCTGTGTGGAGAAACTGGAACTCTGCTGTACAAACAATCATTTCTGCACTTCACCCCTCCCCCATCATACTAGTAAAACACACACATCCCTCGGGCTACTGTTTACAGTCCTCCCTCTATTCTCTTTTCTTTTGAATCACGTGATCCGCTCCTCATCGGGACAATTACTAAAACAAATCAATCTTCTTCTGACACTTCATTTACCCTGAATTAATTTGGAATTAGAAGTCATCATGGCAATTGGCAGCTGCTAATATTCCCAATTCAACAGAGCCATCAGTTAGTGTATCAGTTGAGGGATTGAGAAGGGTGTGCAGGCTGGATAATATGTTGGTGGAGACTGAAAGCACTAATTGAGACATTTGGCTGAATCAGTGATTTACCTCCCATTATCTCTGTCACCACTAATGTACTGAGCCATAATTACCTGATATAGATTTGGTTTCCTATTGACAACCCAAAATTATGGTTAATGATATTCTGTTTAGTCACTACTTTTTATTTTAATTAGTTGCTGTTCAACATATTTTTACAAACACAAGAAAATCTGCAGATGCTGGAAATCCAAAACAACACACAAAAAATGGTGGAGGAACTCAGCAGGCCAGGCAGCATCTATAGAGAAGAGTATTCAGTCGACGCTTAGGGCCGAGGCCCTTCATCAGGACTGGAAAGAAAGAGGAGAAGTTGGGGAGAGGGGAGGAAGAAGTACACAGCGGTAGGTGATAGGTGAAATAGGGAGAGGGGGAGGATTGAAGTAAAGAGCTGGGAAGTTGATTAGTGGAAGAGATGAAGAGCTGGAGGGGGGGAATCTGACAGGAGAGAATAGAAGACCATGAAAGAAAGGGAAGGGGGAGGAGCACCGGAGGGAGGTGATGTGCAGGTGAGGAGATAAGGAGAGAGAGGGAAACAGGAATTGGGAATGGTGAAGGTTGGGGCAATTACCAGAAGTTAGAGAAATCGATGTTCATGCCATCAGGTTGGAGGCTACCCAGCAGGATCTAAGGTGGTGCTCCTCCAACCTGAGTGTGGCCTCATCACAGTACTTGAGGAGGCCATGGACTGGCATGTCGGAATGGGAACATATTTTTACTTCAATTTCAGCTTGATGTTTCCTTTTATCTCACCTTGTTTCGAACCCTTGTGCTACCCCATATAAAAGGATGAATTGTTTAGTACCAAAGTGAAAAGACAATTATGCTGTTCCTAGTGTGATGATGGGTGGGAGTTTTAATGTTAAAAGTTCAAAATAAATATATTATTATATACGTATATTTCACCATGTACTATCCTGAGATTCATTTTTCTGTAGGCATTCACAGTAGATTAAAGAATGTACTGTGCACAATGAATGTGGATGTGAGTAGGACTGCATATAGGTGGGGCCATTAAAGGGGCAAAGGTCCCCAGCATGTAGGGAGACCAGCTCTAATCCATAGCCTAATGGATATCATGGAGCTGAGATAAGGCAATAAATCAAATCTTTTCGAGAAAGTGATGTTAATGAGGCTGGCAGCATCTGATTTAACCATTTTATGGGTTCTACCTCCTGCAGCAAGCAGTGGAAAAAGTCTACAGAATGTGAGAAAATGTTCATCGAATGCCTCCACTCCAGAAACACTCCTATTCAATCATGAGCTGTAACATGCAGATGGCTTATGTAAGTACATGGCGTACATATTCATGCACATGCAGCTCCACTAATTATCATTGATTACACTGGAAGCTTTTACTCAATCCACTTGTTTGGTTTGGGGTGAGGTGGACATGAAGCCAGCTCTCATACTGTTGGGGTTGTTCTGGATCATTGGGAGAAAGTGAAAACTTAAATGCAAATTCAACTTCTATAGAGGTGTACAAGGCAAAATCTCAAAATCAGAATCAGGTTTAATATCACTAACATATTTCGTGAAATTTGTTGTTTTGTGGCCGCAATACATTACAAAACATAATTTAAAAAGGTAATAAAAATACAATAAATTGCAAAAGAAATGTATTTTTTAATTATATTAAATAAGTAGTGCAAAAAGAAAATTTAAAAATATAGAGGTAGTGTACTTGGGTTCATTGTCTATTCAGAAATCTGATGGCGAGGGGAAGAAGCTGTTCCTAAAGCATTGAGTGTGTGCCTTCAGGCTCCTGTACCTCCACCTTGATGGTAGCAATGAGAAGGTGGCATGTCCTGGGTGACAGGGGTTCTTAATGATGGATGTGGCCGCCTTCAGGCATTGCCCATAATGAAACTGGCTGAGTTTGCAACTCTCTACAGCTTTTTCTGATCCTGTGCAGTCACCTCTCTATACCAAACGGTGATGCAGCCAGTTAGAAATGTTCTCTATGGTACATCTGTAGAAATTTGCCAGAGTCATTGGTGTCATCCCAAGTCTCTTCAAACTCCTGATGAAATATAGCCACTTTCAAGCTTTCCTAGTAATTGCATCCATATGTTGGGCCCGGAATCGATCTTCAGAGATGTTGACAGCCAAGAACTTGAAACTGCTCACTCTTTCCACTACTGATCCCTCAATGAGGACTGGCATGTGCTCCCTTGACTTTGCCTTCCTGAAGTCCACAATCAATCCCTTAGTCTTACTGACATTGAGTGCAATGTTGTTGTTACAACACCACTCAACCAGCTAATCTCTCTTGCTCCTGTATGCATTTTCATCACCATCTGAAATTCTGCAACAACAATTGTGTCATAACCAAATTTACAGATGGTATTTGAGTTGTGCCTAGCCACAAATTCAAGGGTGTAAAGACAATATGGCAGTAGCTAAGCATGCATCCATGAGGTGAGCCAGTGTGGTTGTCAGTGAGGAGATTTTATTCCTGATCCACACTGACTGTTGCCTCCCAATGAAAAAGTCAAGGATCCTGTGGCAGAAGGAGATACAGAAGCCCTTGTCTTGGAGCTTGTCCATTAGTACTGAAGGTATGACAGTGTTGAATGCAGATTTCAAGGGTTCTGATGTATTGCTATTGTCCAGATGATCCAACGCTAAGTGGGGAGCCAGTGAGATTGCATCTGCTGTAGACCTCTTGTGGCAGTGGCCAAATTACAGCAGGTACAGGTCCTTGCTTAGGCCGGAGCTGATCCTGGCCATGAGCAACCTCCCAAAGCCCTTCATCACAGTAGATGTGAGTGCAACTGGTTGTTGAGGCCTTCATGCAGTTCTTTCTGGTGGTTAGAAAGAAGTTGGTTGGAAGATCTGACAATCTCTGTATACAAACCCCATTAATTTTACTCATCCCATAACTGTGGAATGGCAGGTTGGATAATCCAGTCCATGGTCTCTCTCCTTCCTTTCCATTCCATTGAATGGTTGAACCATCAAACTATTGAGCACATCCTCACTGTTAACATTGTTGCTCTATGTCAATAGGTGAATTATAAGGGAGTAGATCTAGATGGTCACTGGGATTGCCTGATTCCTTCACCTGCCAAGATGTACAGCAAAGGGCTGTAATTCATTTGGTCACCTTCTGAACAATGCAATTAAGTCTTTGGATCATTGCCACAAAGAAACACTGATATTGCCCCCCCCCCCCCATACACACACATTGCTGCTAACATGCTTTGTCTACTCTTTTGTGGTGGGTGTCTATAGCATTTGCTCATAACCTTGAATGTATTTTCATTAACAAAGATTAATGAGTTTTAAATTATTCTGGCTACATACAGAGTGACTATAATTAAGTAAACCAGAGGCAATAAATAGAGCCTGCAGAGTGATTTCTGCCAGACTCAAAAATAAATAGCCTCCTTTTGGTTGATCATCCTGTTTTCACCCCCTTCCTATTGATGTATTATTCTATTTTCTCACTGCCTTAGTTTCAATCTCTCCCCTATTTGGTGTACTCCACTTATTTTTCTTCCTTTCTATTCCACCCTTTCATAATCTATTGCTCACCCTGCTCACCTCCACCCTCCATTCCCCTTGTTGAACTCATTTTTTATCAGAAGAGCAAAGCAAATTTAAGAAAAAAAAATGAATATTGGGTCTGGTGTTCTCCATGAACCCTGGACACTTGGGCCTTCTTCCATCTTGTTATTCTCTCTGATGCAAGCTGTGCTTATCTGCTTACAAAAATGTGTTGCATCTCCCTTAGCAAAAGCAAATGATTACACGCTGGAAATTACACTAAGAAAAGATCTAGATATTAAGAAGCATCGATAAGTGTTGCAATGTATTTTATAATTGAGTCACATAGTCAACATGATGCACAGAGTTAGTAGAGGGAGGAAAGTAATATTCTTTGCAATGGATGCAACTGTTGTACTAGTTGAGAGTAGTCATCTACAGCCCTGAATATATTTTTAGATGGTGGAAAAGCCTTGGAGAGTCAGGCATTCAGCTATATTGTCTTGCTGCCAGAATAGCTTTGTGGCTGTTCCAGGTAAGTTTCTGATTAATGGTCATGCAAACTTGGTGATAGTGGTGTATTCAACAAATGCATAGCTGTCCAGTGTTAAAGTCTAGATACTCTCTTTTTGGAGATGGTTGTTGCTTGGCATTTGTGGAGCACAGATGTTAATTACCACATTTCAGCGCATGTCTGAATGCTGTTCTAATTATATTGGTGCTCTGCATGGCCTGCTTCACGGTCCATAAACCCACGAGCACTACCTCACTATTCCCCTTTTGCATTATTGATTTTTTTATTCTAACTTATAGTAATTTTTATATCTTGCATTGTACCTCTGCCACAAAAAAAAACAAATTTCACATTGGATTTCAGAAATCCAACGGCCCTGGAGATCTCCAGACCACAGATCCTACAGTCGCCAACTCCAGTTCCAACGATCCCAGAAGGGTCCAAACCGTGGATACTACCATCATCATTTCTAGTTCTAATGGCCCTGGACGCCTTCAGACCACAAACTATACAGCCTCCTGATCCTGGCCTCCTCCACCTCCAGGCCAAGACCATTTCTCTTTCAGCTCCTCCCACTTTCTTCAAACTCAAGCTGTAGCCATGGACATTCACATGGACCCCAGCTATGCCTGTCTCTTCGTTGGCTATGTGGAGCAGTCCATGTTCCTGGCCTTCCATAGTAATGCTCTCCAGCTCTTTCTGTGCTACATTGATGACTACATTGATGCTGCTTCATGCACCCTTGCTTAATCGTCAATATCAGTTCTTAGTCTCTGCTGCATCTGCTTCCAGGATGAGGCATTCCTTTCCAGAACAACAGAGATGTCCTCCTTTTTCATAGAATGAGGTCTCCTTTCCTCCACTACTGATGTTGCCTTCAGCTGCATTTCCTCCTTTTCCCAGACATCTACCCTCACTCCATCTTTCTAGTGCCTTAACTGGTATGGAGTTCCTCTTGAGCTGACCTACCACCCCATGAGTCTCTGCATCCAGAACATCATTCTCCACAACTTACGCCTGCTTTAACAGAATCTTACCACCAAACACATCTTTACCTCCTCCCCACTCTCTGCTTCTGCAGGGATCACTCCATTTGTGATTCCCTTGTCTGTTCGTCCTTCCCCATTAATCTCCCTCCTGGCACTTATCCCTGCAAGCGGAAGAAATGCTACACTTGCCGATTCACCTCCTCCCTCTCCTCTGTTTGGGTGATACAGCATTTTACCTGTGAATGCGTTCGTATCGTCTACTGTATCTGGTGCTCCCAATGCAGCCTCCTCTACATGGGTGAGACCCGATGTAGGTTGGGGGAACTGCTTTGGCGAGCATCTTCACTCCATCTACAAAAAGCAGGATTCTCCAGTGGTGAACCATTTTAATTCCAATCCCCATTCCCATTGCCTCCTCTACTTCCTTGACAAGGCCACTCTCAGGTTGGAGGAGTAACATTTCATATTCCATTGGAAAACCTCCAATGGGGATTTTGATGGTATCAAAATCAATTTCTCTCTTCTGGTGTTTTTTTCTTCCTCCCCTTCCTTCTTCAATTCTCATCTCTGGCCTCCCTCTTACCTCTTCTTTTCTCCTCACTTGCATGTCACCCCTCCCCCGGTGCCCCTCCTCGTTCCCTTTCTCCCATGGTCTATTCTCCTCTCCTATCAGATTTCTTCTTCTCTAGTCCTTTACCTTTTCCACCTATCACCTCCCAGCTTCTTACTTTGTCCCCCCCCAACCCCCACACCTATTACCTTCTAGCTTGTACTACTTCCCAACAACCCCCCCCCCCACCACTGTCTTTGTCGGGATTCTTTCGTATTCCTTTCCATTCCTGATGAAGTGTCTCAGCCCGAAACGTCAACTGTCCATACATTTCCATAGATGCTGCCAGACCTGCTGATTTCCTCCAGCATTTTCTGTGTGTTGCTCTAAATTTCATGGAATGTCAGTGATAATAATCCCGATTCCAATACTTTACTTGAGCAGTGAAAACTGATGGGCTTCATTAAAATGGGCAATGTTTTCATTCACTGGCCAGAAAAGGTCTCCTTGCTTCAGTTTTGTGCCATTTGCTTTTATTCCATTTCAGCCTCCACTTAAATTTCCTTTATCACTTTTTTCCTCTACATCCAGTGAAAAGACCAGAGCCTGCATAATTTTAGGTTAGGTGGATTAACAATCAGCAATCCATTGAGACGTGTTTCCTGTACAATATGGTAAGATGCCTGGGAAGCAGTCCATATTATGTATACCATCTTGGTATAAACTCAGGTTGGAGGAGCAACAACTCGTATACCGTCTAGGTAGTCCCCAGCCCCTTGGTATGAATATAGAATTTTCCAACTTCCAGTAACTCCCTCCCCCTCCCTTCCCCTATCCCTATTTCACTCTGCCCCTTCCCCCATGGTTCCACCTCCTTCTACTATCCATTGTGTTTCCCCTATTCCTTCTTCACCTTTCCTGCCTATCACCTCCCTGCTTCCCCTCCCCCACCCCTTTATCTTTCCCCTTATTGATTTTTCACCTGGAACCTACCAGCCTTCTCCTTCCCACTCTCCCCCCACCTTCTTTATAGGGCCTCTGCCCCTTCCGTCTTCAGTCCTGGCGAAGTGTTCCGGCCCGAAACATCGACTGATCTTTTCCACGGATGCTGCCTGACCTGCTGAGTTCCTCCAGCGTGTTGTGAGTGTTGCTTTGACCCCAGTATCTGCAGAGTATTTTGTGTTTACCATCTTATGTAAATATTGCTTAAGGACTTGACTGTTATTTTATAAAGTTGTGCATGGGAGCGAGGTTCCTATTGTGTGCACTAATTCTGCTTTTCTGGAGCTTAGTTTGAGGATCAAGGCAGTTAGCTGGTGCTCTTTCACTTCCAGATGAGCTCAATGCCTTCTGTGCTCGTTTTGACCATCAAAATATGGAGGAACCTTCACTAGCTCCCACAGCCGCCAATGAGCCTGTGATTTCAGTTTCTTAGACCAACGTGAGAGCATGCTTCAGGAGAGTATACCCATGGAAGTAATGCAGCTCAGTTGCAGTACCTGGCCAAGTGTGCTGATCACCTGACTGGAGTGTCACCAATATCTTTAAGTTCTCAGTTCAGCACTTGATTCGAGCAAGCTTCTCTTATACCAGTGCCTAAGAAGAACACGCTAACCTGCCTCAATGGCTAGAGCTCAATAGCAGTTACATCCACTGCGATGACATGTTTTGAGAGATTGGTGATGAAACATATCAACTGCTGCCTGAGAAATGCTGCCTGAGAGATCTGCTTCAATTTGCCTAATGCCACAAACGGTTAACAGCAGAATTACTTCATTGGCTTTTAACTCAACCCTGGAACATCTGAACTGCAAAGATGTATACATCAGAACGTTCCTTATTGTCTACAGCTTGGAATTTAATATTGTCATCCCCTCAAAACTAATCAATAAGCTTCAAGACCTTGGCCTCAATACCTAAACAGATATTGAGGCAGTGATATCCGTATAATTTCTGTAGATCTAGGGAATTTGGTGTGGTACTCTCAGGTCTGTGATTTCTTGCATTATTAGAAAGCCTGCTGTTGACACAATGGAAGCAAGTGAATTCCAAATTCCCTGAATTGCGAGCCTTCATGACAAACATAATACAGCCACGTGCTGCAGTTTGCAAGTTATACTTAATAGACAGAATCAAATGCAAATCCATTCGGACATGTTGGTTCTCAGCCATTCACAGTTCTGCTCATCTCCAGAAGTCCAAAACAACCAGAAGGTCATACATCATTGCATTTCTCCCCCTGCTCTGTTGCAGCACTCAACATCGGACACACTTCCAGAACACTAACTCCACTGGGGACAGAAATAGACGCATCCAGACCACAACTGTATGCCAAGGAGATACTGGCGCTGTTCATTTCAACAAACTGGAAATCCTGTGGAAATACAGGTAAATATTTCACTTTATTTCAAAGTTCGTAATTACTTGTTAATACTTAAGATGTCTTAGTTAAAGGTCTTCTTTGTACTTATTAAGTATTTTAATAATTTTATTATTAATTATTTAAATCCATCAATCAATCCACATCATTTCAAAGAGCAGAGGATTAGGCTTAGCATCAGAAATGATAGAATAGAAGAGACAGGTGACAATGTTATTGCATTAAAATATTTATGCAGGCGCTGCACCTGTGGTAAGTTCTTAAATTATGCACTGCACAATAGATTTATGTGTGGCTGAAATGCAATTCAATTTGTTAGTCATGCAGGGACTTATGTTTGACCTGATTGCAAAATTGTAGCCTCCATGGAAATAGCGACAGAAAATGTCAAAGAATTTCATCCATCATTCAGCACAAGCTTGACAGTAGCTTATAGTCAGAAGGCAGCTTTAAAAGCTCCACAACTGAAACAAGGTCAGCATCACTTGAGTGCATGTGGTGCAAGTACTTGATACAGATGCATGGCAGCCATTCACCATGCATTCTTGTTCCCCTAAGACAGCAATGTATGTGTAAGAAATAACTTTTGGGCACCAACACTTAAGTCCATACCCAAAACTGCCAAGGCAGTCCCCACATATAGGGGAAATTTGTCCGTTAGGAAAATATAAATAAGGATACCTACAGAACATTGAAGTTGGCTATGACAAAGCCGAACTCCTCCTTTTCTTTTTAGGTATTCTGTCAGGATTGATGTTGACTGGCTTTCACTGCAGCTCTCTAGGTTTTGAGTTGAAGACTAAGCGGGGCCCACAAATTGTGCCTCAAGAGGAACAAGTGATTCTTGACAGATTTACAAGTGGAAAGTTCGGAAAGTGGTGCATTCCTCCAACTTTTATGTGCTCCCATTGAAAGGAGCACATGATATTCCCGATTAATATCCAGATAACGTGGCCTGCACATCAGAACGGGCTAACTGTAATCAGAATATCAATGCTGGCCAGAAAGGGGGCACTGACAATCTTTTATATATCTTCCTGGTGATTTAGGAGGATTCTGGGGAGATGGCCATTGGTAGTGCTCTTCCACTGCTTTGAGATGACTGCTGTAGGTAATTCATGTCCCGGAGCAGATAGGAGGGTATGGATCACTACTGCCCAATAGACTGTGAACTTTGTATCGGGTGTCATTAAGTCAGGCAGAAAGGAAGAAAACAGGTGGTTACAAAATCTTTACCTGTGTAAATCCTTCAATTTTTCTCGGCATTTGTTATGCACGTTGATAGTCTGAAGCTACGTCCACACTAGACCGGATAAATCCATAACCGAAGCTCTTTCTCTTCGTTTTGACCCTCCGTCCACACTGAAATGGCGTTTTCCTCCCCCAAAAATGGAGCTTTTCTAAAACGCTCTCCAGGGTGTTTAAAATCTGAAAACGCCGGTTGGGCATTGTAGTGTGTACGGGGTAACCGGAGGTTTTAAAAAACCTGTCGCCCCTTTCATCGGTGAAGGGACAATGGCTGTAGGAAATATTTCCAGGGTGACCCCTCTGTGGGAGTGGGGAAGATGTTGGTGGGGCCACCCGGGGGTCTGTGTGTCCATATGTGTAGCTATTGTAGTGGCTGTGAGGCTGGTATTCTGGCGGTGAAAAGTACTGGGGGGGAGCCATCATATTCCTCATCATTGCAAATCCCTCTGCAACAGAGTTAGTCAGTTTTTCAATGTTCATCGTCAGCTGGGTCATACTGTCCGTGAACTCCCTGTCGGTTGCCTCCATACGCTCCAGTTTGTTTTTTTAGTTTTTTAAAGTCCTCCTGCACGAGAGCCAACTGCTGTCCATCGTTTGGCAACTTCCTTTTAAGTTTTTCTAGTCTGTAACTGGACAAGCACACAGCAAGTATACCGTTTCCTCTTCGCTTGTTTTCTGTAGATATGTCCTGCGCATGCCCAGTAGGAAGAGATTCACCCAAATACTCGTTTTAGTGTGGATAGAGGTATTTTCAAAAACACCTGGTGTGGACACATATTGTTTTTACGCAAAACCGGCGTTTTCAAAAGTATCCGGTCTAGTGTGGATGTAGCCTGAGACACTTTGTTCTAAGGCTCTTGAGGATAATTCTCAAAATCTGTATGGCATAAATGGCAGTGATGTTTCACTCCATAATGAGCTCAACACCTTTAAAACACAGTTTGAAGGGGAGAACACTACACCTGTGCAAATCCCCACAGCACTTAGTAACCCAGTGATCTCCATCTCAATGGCTGATGTCAGAATATCCTTCAAGAGGGTGAACCTTCGCAAGGCGTCAGGCCCTGATGGTGTATCTGGCATGGCACTGAAAACCTGTGCTGGAGCATTCAAGGACATCTTCAACCTCTGACTGCTGTGGTCTGAAGTACTCATCTGCTTCAAAAGGGGATCAATCATTCCGGTGCCCAAGAAGAGCAGGGTTAACTGTTTCAACATCTATCACCTGGTTACACTCACATCTACTATCATGAATGCTTTGAAAGGTTAGCCATACTGTACATAGAACATAGAATATAGAACAATACAATAGAGTACGGGACCTTGGCCCATGATGTTGTTCTGAACTTTTAACCTACTCCAGGATCAATCAACCATTCCCTTCTTCAAAGCCCTCAATTTTTCTTTCATCCATGTGCCTCTCAAAGATTCTCTTATATGTCCCTATTGTATCTGCCTCCACCAACATCCCTGGCAAGGCATTCACGCACTTACCTCCATTCACCTTAAAATTATGCCCTCTCATAGTAACAAATTGCTACCCCGAAAAAAGATGCTGGCAGTCCACCCTATGTCCCATCATCTTATACATTTCTAACAAATCACGTCTCATCCCCCTTTGCTCCAAAGAGAAAAACCCCAGCTCGCTCAACCTTTGTTCATAAGACATGCTCTCTAATCCAGGAAGCATCCTGGTAAATCTCTTCTGCAGCCTCTCTGAAGCTTTCACATTCTTCCTATAACTAGATGACTAGAACTGTACACAATACTCCAGGTCATGGCCAAAACTAACCAGTGCCTGAGCAAGGTACTGGGTCACTGCAATTTGTTTACAACCACAACAGGTCTACAGGGGGTGCGATCTCATTGGCTCTCCACTTGGCATTGAAGCACCTGGACAATGGCAGTCATACGGTATTCAACACCATCATCCCTTCAATTCCAATCATCAAGCTTCAAAACTCGGGCACCTGTACCTCTCTCGGCAACAGGATCTTTGCCTTTCTCATTGGGAGACAACAGTCAATGTGGGTTAGTAATAATAATTCCTCCCCGCTGACAGTTTTGGATGCATGCTTAGCCCACTGCTCTGCTCTCTCCATACACAAGACTGCATGGCTAGGTATAAATCAAATTCCATCTATAAGTTCGCCATCAAAATCACTGTTGTTCGCAGAATCTGAGACGGCATACAGGAGTGACATAGACCAATTGGTTGAGCAGTGTCACAACAGCAAACTTGCACTCAGCTTCAGCAAGGTGAGGGAACTGATTATGATTCTGGAAGGGGAAGTTGGGAGAACGTACTCTAGTTGTCGCTGAGGGGGTCAGTGAAAAGGGTGAGAAACTTCAAATTCTGGACATCAGCAACTCAGAGGATCTATCCTGGGCCCAACACATTGAAGAAGGCATACCGGCAATCATACTTCATGAGAAGCTTGAGAAGAGTTGTTATGCCACCAAAGACCTAAGCAAATTTCTACAAATGCAGGATAGAGAACGTTCTGACTGGTTGTATCACCACCTGGTATGGAGACTCCAATGTGTAGGATCAAAAGAGGCTGCAGAGGGTGGTAGACCAGCCAGCTCCATCATGGGCGGAGTCCTCCCCGCCACTGAGAACATCTTCAAAAAAGGTGTATCCATCACTGAGAAACTTCACTATCCGGGACATGCCCTCTTCTCATTACTACCATCGGGGAGGAGGTATGGGAGCCTGAGCACGCATGCTTAACTTTCTTGGGAGCAGCTTTTTCTCCTCTGCCATCAGATTTCTGAATGCTCGGAGAATCCACGAACACTGCCTTGCTTGTTCCTGTTTTTCACTAGTTATTTATTTATTGAAACTTAAAGAGTCATTTTTAGGTCTCATGGCACTGCTGCTACCAAGAAACAACAAATTTCACGACGTATGTCGATGGTAATAAGCCTGATTCTGATACTGATTACTTCACACCGGAGCAGACACTTCCCAGGGAGCAAGAGAAGAGAGGGGAAAGCATTTTGAGGGGTAAATAACCTTTAATTTAAACATTTAAAGCTATTTATTACAACCTAATTCACCCCCACACCCTCCACAAATATTCTTCTTTATTTAAACTATCCTCAGAAAGCTTTTATAGAGTATAAAAAGGCCAAAGAACAATCCCACTGGGATCATGTCAGCATCGGAAGGAGGCCACCTGTAGGATTTAATATCAAAGCAGCCCTCAGCTCGTGATCCACTCCCTCATTTCTGCACAGTACCTTCCATGCAGCTCAAAAGAACTATTTTTTCCCCTATTTTATTTTGCAGCAATCAAGCTTTCGAGGATTAAGTGGTTAGCTCCTTTTAAAGGAGGTTTTAGCAAGCAGATTTTTTTAGAATGGGGGAGGGGTGTTTAACTGAGGAATTCCTCCTTTTGAGGAGTTTGTACGCCTGTCACAGGCAGTCACGTTTGCAAGCATTAGACCATTCTTACATTAATCTGTGAGGAAAGCTGAGCTACAAAGATCACTTAACAATTTTTAGATTTGAGAAGACGAGAGAAGAAAGGCTAGCTAGCCGGTCTCACCCAAGGTTAAGTCTCATTTGAATTCAGCAATGCTGTCACCAAACAGCCATCAGTGATGCCAGGATTAATTAATACACTTCATCCTTCTTAAGTGCATTATTTACCATGGATTTTATTTCCATATTCAGCTATTGTAACCAAAACATAAATGTTACATGCAAAATACAGTTTGTGTTTTCTTTATAGGAACCATCGTTTAGCACAGACCTGTGATAAAATGTAAGCCTATGTTCTGAAGACCTTTCCGAAATGAGATTTACCAATGTAAAACTAAATTATATTTGAACTTATTGAGTATAATGACAAAGTGATTTAAATGATATTTAGTTAACGAAGAACAATATACAAGTATCCAAGAATACATTTTAGAAGGTGTCTGTGGATCTGCCAAAAAATATAATTTAGCTGAAATCAGCAATAATGCAAGTTTCTATAATACCTGATATCTCTACACTGGGACAAGTGTGCTTGTGCAAATGCATGTACTTATAATAACTGTTTAAATATTTCACTTGTGTGCATGAATGATTTGCATGGTTGGGCCTGTGTATGTCTGTCTGTGATTCTGAATGGGAGATACTTTAATTATTTGATCACAGGTAGTGTTGATTGGAAAGAGCAGGTACAGTAAATACTTGAGTTACCGTTTTGAACATGAGTATATCCGTGTGTTAGCACGTTAAGTACAAGTAATAAATAATGTTTTACCTGTGAGTGTTGTACTACTTTGAATCATAATATGCATGTTACCAGGCATAGAGACCTAGAGCACTGCAGCTGGCCCTTTGCCCGATCTAGGCAGCTGACCTGTTTTTCTGTTTAGTCCCATCTACCCACACCTGGACCTTAACCCTCCATACCCATCTCATCCAAGTACCTATCTAACTCACTTTAAATGTTGCAGTTGAACCTGCATCCACCACCTCTGCTGGCAGTTCTTTCCAACCTCACACTGCCCTTTGAATGATGATCCCCTTAAGTGTTTTACTTTTTACTTTGGGTTCTAGTCCCACCCAACTTCAGGAGAAAAAATCTGCAAGTATTTACCCTATCTATACCACGTGCTCTGCTACTGAATGCATACTATTTTGAAAAAGTATTCAAAAGAGTATTCTCCTTTGAGAATATTGTTTTCCAATCTGCATTCAATCTGATTACAAAATTAAAGTCTGTGGAATTTGGGATTAACCTGTTCTTCATCTTCAACCAGTTTTGCCTTGACTTCTCCTTTAACTCATTTGTCCCATGATTCCAATTTTACAATACTATGTGACGACTGGTAGACCAATGACAGTGATTGTTTACCTCTTTCCACATCAAAGAAAGCATAACAGTGCCTCTACTTCCTCAGGGGCCTGCAGAGATTCGACATGTCATCAAAAATCTTGACAAAGTTCAATCGATGTGTGATGGAAAGAATACTGACTGGCTGCATTATGGCCTGGGATGGGATCACCAACACCTTTGAGTAGAAAATCCTATGAAAGGTAATGGATTCAGCTCATTACATCATGGATAAAGCCCTCCCAATCACTGAGCACATCTACATGAAACGTTGTCATAGAAAAGCAGCATCCATTATCAAAGATCCTCACCACCCAGGCCATGCTCTTTTCTCACTGCTGCCATCAGGTATAAGGTACAAGAATCTCAGGACTCACACCACCAGGTTCAAGAACAGCTACTACCCCTCAACCATTAGGCTCTTGAACAAAAGGGGATAGCTTCACTCGTTGTATTTCTGATGTTCCGACAACCGATGGCCTCACTTTATCTTGTTATTTCATGCTCTCGTTATTTATTGCTATTTATTTATATTTGCTTTTGCACAGGTAGTTGTTCATTGATCCTGTTTGCAGTTACTGTTCTATAGATTTGCTGAGTATGTCCACAGGAAAAAGAATCTCAGGGTTGTATGTGGTGACATGTGTGTAATTTGATAATAAATTTTACTTTGAACATTCCAGGCTGTCACTCTCATTCGCACTGCACTCTTCCATCACTCTGATATCTATTTACAAGACAGCCAGCCTGGTTTTCCTGGATGCTGATCTTGGTTTCGTCAGCAATCTGAGGGTCTACTCTCCTGTCTGAACCGATTCCTTCTTCTCCAACCCTTTATCTCTTCCACCTATCACCTCCTAGCTACTCACGTCAATCCACCTTCCCCCACCCGACTTGGTTTCACCTATCACTTGCCAGCTTGAATTCTTTTCCCTCCCCCAACTTTCTTATTCTAGCCTCTTCCTCCTTCCTTTCTAGTCCTGATAAAGGGTCTAGGCCTGAAATGTCGACCCTTTATTGCTCTCAATAAATCCTGCCTGACCTATTGAGTTATTCTAGCATTTTGTGTGTGTTGCTTTGGATTTCCAGCATCTGCAGAATCCCTTGTGGAGGGTTCTGTAGCTATTTGAGATCATCATTTTCAAATTGAAAAGAACATATATTACCCAAAGAGATATATTAAAGGTATCAAAAGATACCAGCAAGTTACTTGGTTGGAATTGGGGTTCAGATTAAAAATAATTCAAGTGAGTGAAGGCATAGGCTGAGTGGCTTCTTTATTTTTCATAACCAGATGTGAATGAGTCTGGAAATACTCAGCTGGCCAGGCAGCAACTGTAGAAAGAGAAACAGAGTTAACAAAATAAATTACTACCACCTTTCCTGCCTATTTGTACGCCCCTGGAAGGGTTAGTCCAGTGAAGAGGCATCGCATGAGGAGCATCATGCACCAAGTTAGATTGCCCTCGGTGTATTCTGAGAGCCCAACTATTTTTGCTCTTTAACTTTTTTTTAAATATTGCTGATGATTAGGTATATTTTGAAAGATTTGTGATTTTAAATATATTTTTTAAATAATTAGAACACTTTAAAATATCAAAAATTTAACTAAATGCTCTAAAAGAGGAGAAAATAAAATAAGTCAGACACTAACCTGCACTTGGCATTTCTACAGTCAGCAATTCCATTGAGATGAATGAGGTTTCATTCATATATCAGAACTCCCTGATATAGGGCAGAAAGTCCCGTTCATTTGCTGTCTTCAGTTCTCCACTGCTAGGCAAAGGAGAAAGTTAGATGTTTGTAGCAGACCACCAGGACATTATGGGCGATGGCATATCAAAATGCATATAGAACATAGAGCATAGAATAGTACAGCACATTACAGGCACTTCAGCCCGCAATGTTGTGCCGACCCTCAAACCCTGCCTCCGATATAACCCCCCCACCGTAAATCCCTCCATATACCTGTTTAGTAGTAGATGATATACAGTAAATGATTGAGGCACACTGGACATTGAATGCTGGCTGCTTTCTACAGAACTACCAGTTACAGGAAGATATAACTCCAGTCACTGTTTTGAGTTGATGGCTTTTCATGGAAGGTTGTAAACCTAAAACACAAACTTTGTTTTTCTCTTTACAGATGCTGAATGCTCTGCTGAGGATATCCAACTTCTCAGGTTTCCAGTAGCTGCAGCAATTTAATATTTTGCTTTTGGAAGAGGTAAATCTATGTGGCCAACTAACATCAACCTATGTATATGGGTCTTCTGATACTACAGACTAACAACTGTTTTCCCAGCCTCGTTAAATAAAGAAAACAGAGATGTTGCAGAACAGGAATAGAATGTAAAAGATTTTTTTCAACCTCTCGGTCATAGTCCCATGCTCTTTTTTTCCATTAAGCTCTAATACTTTTGTTAAATATGCAGTATAGTATATATTTGGGGTAATGATGAAAAGCCACACAGAAAAAAACGCTTTGAAAATAATAATGCTGACATTTCAGTATACAGCATTATACTTATTAAATAATATTTTTAAAATCTATTTAAAAATGATCCTGAAGTGGTGTCACTTTCATCATAAAGATGAAATTCCCCTTTTAAAGCCTTTTCAGTGTGACAAATGTGTTTAGAAAGAATTCCTAAGATGAGTGTTTTCATGAACGTGGATCCTTCTCTTCAAAAACAGTATTGATGATATTATATTTTCTTAATATTTCTTTTTTTCCAGTCTTTAATAAATACATTGTTGTCCATAACCTTATTTTGTTAGTTAGTGCAAAGAGCTGATCTGAGAGCCTTCTTGAAAAATAATGAAGTGCCTGTCACCTCACTGTCCTATTTCCCTGAAACACAAGGGATTTTTTTCCTAGATTTGATTTCTTTGACTGTTACTAAATGTAGTCTACAGAGGCCACCCTCTTTAATGCGATGTACAAAGTAATCATGCTTTCAGAAAGGTTTCATATGTTCCAACTTTTTATATTAACATTTTGCCACTGATGTAATTTGTGGATATTTTTTTTACTGCAGTAAATGGGATAATGCTCAAAGTTCAGAAATGCACTTGCTCAAATGAAGGGCATTGAAATCGTTTGCAACTTGCACTTTCTTTACAGGAAAAACCTTTCCACTAGGATTCTTTGGTAAGTTAAGAGTGTAGTTGCAAACCTGAGCCATCTTAAAGGACAAAACTTTCCATTCCATTCAGGATAAATGTGTTATTCGTACTACTTTTCGCTGTTCTGTTGTTTGGTCAATTTATACACCAGCCCAGGTAGACTGAAACGACAGTGTCGGGTTCTGAGGTGAGAGCTGATTTCACTTGCTCTCCCCAATGGTCACTCCTCTCTCCATGGTGCTGAGGCTATGAACACTGCCCCAGGTGCTGTGCTCCATAAGACAAAGGAGCAGAAGCTGGCCATTCGGCCCATCGAGTCTGTTCCGCCATTTTATCTGATCCATTCTCCCATTTAGTCCCATTCCCCCGTCTTCTCACCATAACCTTTGATGCCCTGGCTACTCAGATACCTATCAACCTCTGCCTTAAATACACCCAATGACTTGGCCTCCACTGCTGCCCGTGGCAACATATTCCACAGGTTCACCACCCTCTGGCTAAAAAAATTTCTGAACATCTCTGTTCTGAATGGGTGCCTTCAATATTTAAGTCATGCCCTCTCGTACTAGACTCCCCCATCATGGGAAACAACTTTGCCACATCCACTCTGTCCATGCCTTCCAACATTCGAAATGTTTCTATGAGGTCCCACCTCATTCTTCTAAACTCCAAGGAGTACAGTCCAAGAGCGGACAAACGTTCCTCATATGTTCACCCTCTCATTCCCAGAATCATTCTAGTGAATCTTCTCTGAACCCTCTCCAACATCAGCACATGCTTTCTTAAATAAGGAGCCCAAAACTGCGCACAGTACTCCAAGTGAGGTCTTACCAGTGCCTTATAGAGCCTCAGCATCACATCCCTGCTCCTATACTCTATTCCTCTAGAAATGAATGCCAACATTGCATTCGCCTTCTTCACCACCGACTCAACCTGGAGGTTAACCTTAAGGGTATCCTGTACAAGGACTCCCAAGTCCCGTTGCATCTCAGAACATTGAATTCTCTCCCTATTTAAATAATAGTCTGCCCATTTATTTCTTCTGCCAAAATGCATAACCATACGCTTTCCAACACTGTATTTCATTTGCCACTTCTTTGCCCATTCTCCCAATCTATCCAAGTCTCTCTGCAGACTCTCTGTTTCCTCAGCACAACTGGCCCCTCCACCTATCTTTGTATCATCAGCAAACTGAGCCACAAAGCCATCTGTTCCATAATCCAAATCGTTGATGTACAACGTAAAAAGAAGCAGCCTCAACATGGACCCCTGTGGAACACCACTGGTGACCGGCAGCCAACCAGAATGGGATCCCGTTATTCCCAATCTGTTTCCTGCCAATCAGCCTACACTCTATCCACATATGTAACTTTCCCATAATTCCATGGGCTCTTACCTTGTTTAGCAGGCTCATGTGCAGCACCTTGTCGAAGGCCTTCTGAAAATCCAAATACACAACATCCACTGCATCTCCCTTGTCTAGCCTACTTGTAATTTCCTCAAAAAAATTGCGATAGGTTTGTCAGGCAGGATTTTCCTTTAAGGAAACCATGCTGAGTTCTGCCTATCTCAGACATCCCACCTCTCCCGGAAGTTCCAGGAGTCTCCCGCATATTGATAGTGGCCCCCTGATGCCTGGAAATTATACACAATATCCCGCAAATCGATTTTTTTTGAGAGGGAGAGGGAAAGCGAGAGCTAGCATCCTGATTGGTCTCTCTTCGTGCTAAGTAGACCTATCAGTTTTCTTTGTGGATGGGCTTTACAGTCGATCTCAAAAATAATGACAGTGTTGCTCGCTGCACTGTTTGCAACAGTGACTTTTCTATTGCCCATGGTGGGTTAAAATGTAAAAGACATGTTGAGGTGAGTTTAACAGGTGTCATTCGTTCATTAGCATAGCTAACGTTATTTAAACTAGCTGGCTAGCTGCTAAGGAGCTACTCTATTGATGTCCTACGTGATGACTCCAAACTCCCTGTAGGCTTGCTTAAAGTTGTAGTAGAATAAACATGATAATATAAGATAATATATGTACATATTTTAATGTCACATTTTCTGCATATACCCAACTTGGTTTACAGATTAGACAAAATCACTAAACAAAGTATTACATACACCCTTGGAGGTCGACGGGGGTGGGGGGGTGTTGGTGGTGGAATATGGGGTTGCAGGGGGCGGGGCTGCTACCTCCCTGAAATGGTGGTGCTACCTCCCTGAAATGAGTGTTTGCAGGGTGGGATGTCTGCTATCTTGTCATATGCCTCCAGGTACTCCGTAACCTCATCCTTGACAATCGACTCCAGCAACTTCCCAACCACTGATGTCAAGCTAACAGGTCTATAATTTCCTTTATGCTTCCTTGCCCCCTTCTTAGATAGTGGAATATCGTGCCTGCTAATAGGATGAACTGATAAGCAAGGCTTTGGGCCTACTCCTGGTTGCTCCAGGGTTCTGATCTGAGGACTCAATTTGGTTTGGAATGTTGTAGTTCGTTTCAATTGTTTGCATGATTTGTGCTTTTTTTTCTTTCTCTTGCACATCAGGTATCAGTCTTTTATTTTTTTTCTTTAATTGGGTTCTTTCAGGTTTCTTGCTTTGTGGCTTCCTGTGAGCAAACAAATCTCGAGGCTGATAATAAATGTACTTTGAATCTTTGAATATTCCATCAACATAGAAAGGCCAGGCAGCATCTAGAGATGCTGCCCTGCCTGCTGCGTTCACCAGCAACTTTTATGTGTGCTGCTTGAAATTCCAGCATCTGCAGATTTCCTCATGTTTGCATCAACATAGAAAAGTACCATTCAGGTTCTTTGTAATCCAGGGCCCCATTTGCTCTCAGTGAAACATTTTGTCGCACAGTTTTAAATTTACATCTAGTGCCCTGGTCAATTTTATGCCTTAGTCAACAAATTGTATGATCTTTGTTGCATTCTTGTTTGTGAGAGCTTGCTATATCCAAATTTGACAGCAACAATCTTTTCATTATAACACTAACCCAACTTCAATAGTATTTCATTAATTGTTGAGTGTCACGTAGTCACGTAATGAATGGTGCTATATAATTGCAGATGTTTCTTTTTTATAAATGTATAGGAGCATTACCTTCAGAATCTCCACGAAATCAGGAGTTCATATATGGAACAGCCATGCTATGTAGGACCCTTTTTCAAAATCGACCGCTTATCACTGTCAATTATAAGGGGAATCCTGCTTTCAGAATTAATTTAAAAGATAAATGTCAACACCAATACTTTTTCAAAATCCACTGTCCCTACTCCAAACAGAGAAATCTTGCATGGTGTGGTATACCCCACTTTACCTTCATCAACACGAGAAATTCTGCAGGCGCAGGGAATCCAAAGTAATACAGGCACAATGCTGGAGGAACGCAGCAGGACAGACAGCATCTCTGAGACTCTTCTTCAGGATTGGAAGGAAGGGGGAAGACACCAGAATAAAAAGGTAGGTGAGGGGAAGGAAGATAGAGAGAAGGTGATAAGTGAAGCCAGATGGGTGGAAAAGGTAAAGGGCTGGAGAAGAAAAAATCTGATAGGAGAGAAGAGTGGATCATAGGAGAAAGGGAAGAAGGTGAGGATCCAGGAGGAGGTGATGGGCAGATGAGAAGAGGTAAGAGGCCAGAGTGGGAGCAGAAGAAGAGGGGAGGGAATATTTTTACCAGAAGGAGAAATTGATATTCATGCCATCAGGCTGGAGGCTACAGAGATGTAATATAACGTGTTGCTCCTCCACCTTGAGGGTAGTCTCATCATGGCGCAAGAGGAGGCCATGGACCAACATATTGGAATGGAAATGGGAATCAGAATTAAAATGTTTGGCTACCAGGAATTTCTGTTGGTGGTTGGAGCGGAGGTGCTCGACGAAGCAGTCCCCAGTTTACGGCGGGTCTTACCAACGTAGAGGAAACCGCATCAGGAGCAGCAGACACAATGGACGACCCTAGCAGATTCACAGGTGAAATGTTGCCTTACCTGGAAGAACTTTCCTTGTTGTTAATGAAGTGGAACAAAGTGGTTTTCATCAAAATGGAAATTAAAACTTTTTTTAAAAAAAAGATTTGCAATATATGAATTGGTGCCTCATGTTTTCTTATCATACACAAAGATGCAATTCAGCCCATCAAATCTCTGCCAGCTCTCCCATACTTATATTCCCTTTTAACCTTTCACATGCTCACCAACTACCCCTGATCTCCACATGAAAATCCACTGATACTAGTTGTAATTTAAAGAGGTCCATTAATTCTTCAGTGCATCTTTGGGGCGGGGGAAGAAACTTGCACTGTCAAAGGGACAGCGTGAAAATTCTATTTAGACAGCAGCTGAGATCAAGTGCAGACCCAGTTCACTGGAGCTGTCAGGCAGCAGCACTACCAGCTCTGCTACTGGATCTCCAGTAACATATCAGCTCTGCTAACAGGATGTGTGTTAAACTCCAGTTATAATATTATTTCACATTTGTATGCTATTCCAACCATGCTGCTCTGGTAGCAAATTTCTGGAATATAAAATTGACTCAGCTAAAATTTTAAGTCCAGGCCAGCTATTCTCATCATTTCAATTAGAAAGGAATTAGGATCATTTCTTCGTTTAGAGACATAGAGTGCTACAGCAAGGAAACAAGCCTTTTGGTCTATCTAGTCCATGGCTAGTCACATTGACCCTGGACCGTAGCCTTCCAAGTCTCTCCTTCCATGTACTTATCCAAACTTCTCTTAAACATCATAATCAAATCCGCATTCACCACTTCCTCTGGCAGCTTGACCACACTCACACCACCCTTTCATAACGTTATCAATCTTCTATCTCTGCCCTTAACCACATTGACGTTCTAGTATGGGAGCAGCATAAGAAACATGGGAGCCGATTTATCCCTGCTAACATTTTTAAAAGAGGTACCACCATCTTATCCTAACAAAATAAGGAATTAAGGCCTTTGTGCGGGATTAGGACCATTCTATTTGACTTTGATAAATTTATAAAACTAAATAGTAATAACCACTCACTTTGCCTTGTAGGTGTCTTTTTTGATTCTAAAGCCACACATAAAGTTTATAAAATAGTATTTTATACTAATTGTGCCAAATCCTGATACGGTTTGATAAAGGCAACATGGTGAACATAGACTAAAAAAAGTGATGTATATGAAGAATTTCATGAATAGAGTCAAATAACGAGACTAGGACATTTTACCACAACTGAGATTAGTTATGGAAATTTGTATACTGTGTATTGAAACCATTGATCAGATTGAATCGCATTAGATTTTTAGGGCCATCTTCCCTGGTAAACTACATTCCATTTAGTATCCAAAGAGTTCATTTGCCACATGGGTAAATATTAAAAATCTTTTTTTTTTAATATATTGGTTTCCAATTCCCTTTTCCCTCAGAAGATTGGAATATAGTTATGACACTGAAATGTTTAATGCATCATTGGTCTGGGGATCTATTGGGATATATTTAAATCTTTGGTAACAACCTATGGAAGTTTTAATATATAGTTATTTGTTAACCTTCCTGCATTAACTTGTACCCCTTCCATTTCAGAATTCCTGCCACAACACTAGTATAAATCTTACAGAAAAAAGTGGAAGTTAAGAAATTGTTTGTTCAGAAAGAAGTCAAAAGCAAAATCCTGCAATTGTTGAAAATCTCAAATACGAAAAAGGAAATGGAAGAAATAATGTGCAGGTTAGGTAGCAAGTACAGAGAGAGAGAGAGAGAGATGAATTTTCAGGACAAGGACCTTTAATCAGTTTTATTGATTGCCAATTGTGTTTCTCTCTTCACAGTTGCACCTGACCTGCTGAATATTTCCAGCATGTTGTTTTATTTGAAAGAGCAATTCATTGGATTGAATTTTCCCAATCTTTCTCTACATCCCTGAAATCTTTCTTTTCCTATGATATGTCTTATATCTTTTAAGAGTTAATATTGAATCTGCTTCTACCACCCTTTAAGTTGAAATAGTATCCTGTGAAATTCTTACTGTGTCCGTCTTCGCTTTTATTGTTAATTTTTAAATCTGAAACCCCTAATGACTGATATTCTGTTAGTGGAAATCGTTTCTTTTTACTTAAATGATAAAGGCTCCACTTAATTTCAGAATCAGTTTTAATATCACTGACATATGTTGTGAAATTTGTTGTTTTGTGGCAGCAGCGCACTGCAGTACATAATAATAAATACTATAAAATTACAATATGTATACAAAAAAAGAAAATTTAATTAAATAAGTAGTGCAAAAACTGAGAAACAAAATTCCTGAGGTAGTGTTCGTGGGTTCATTGTCCATTCAGAAATCCGGTGACAGAGGGGAAGAAGCTGCTCCCGAAATGCTGAGTGTGTGTCTTTAGGCTCCTGTACCTCTTGGATCAGCCATGACGAAATGGTGGAGCAGACTCGATGGGCCAGAAGGCCTAATTCTTCTCCTATATTTTATGGCCTTATGGACTCTTCCTTGACGGTAGCAATGAGAAGAGGGAATGTCCTGGGTGATGGGGATCCTTAATGATGGATGCTGCCTTTTTGAGGCATCACCTTTTGGAGGTTTCCTGGATGTTGGGGAAGCTAGTGCCCATGATAGAGCTGGCTGAGTTTTTGACTTTCTGCCACTTTCTCTGATCCTGTGCAGTGGCCCCACCATACCAGAGGGTGATGCTCTCCTCGGTACATCAGTAGAAATTTGCAAGTGTCTTTGCTGACAGACCAATCCTCCTCAGACTCTTAATGAAATATAACTGCTGTCGTGCCTTCTAGTTAACTGCATCAATATGCTGGGCCGAAGACTCTTAAATCTCCCATCAATGTCTCTGCTCCAAGGAGAACCATCCCAGCAACTTCTGTCTCTCGGCATAACAAAAGTTCATCACCCATTGGACAACTGCAACTTCAGGTCCACGATTTTCTCCTGAATGCTGCACTGGGCAAGAGACCAGCATCAGATCCTATTCAGAATATTGCCCCCAAGAGCAGCTTAAAAGTGAGATAGAGGAGAAAAGAAATTGGAAATATAATGCAACAGGCACCTCTAGAGGAATAGTGTCAAGCCTAATGTCTCCTAATTCACTACCACATATGTCAGCAACAGTGAGACAATGAATTATTTCAAATTCTTATTTGGCAGGAAGTGAATAAGGGACATGCCAGATGAAAATTTAAGGATTTTTTTTAACATAAGGAACACAATCATCATACGTGTGTTTGTAAATAGAACACTACAGCCAGTGAAGGCCTTTTAGCCCATGGGGGAACAATATTGTTTGCTAACATCTCCATTACTATTACAGGAATAATATTAAAACAATGAAGAAACTGCAGCATAGGTTCCCTGAAATGTTCCAATAATATGGGATAAAAGTTAGAAAAGGTGCAGAATAATAGGATGGAGAAGTTCAATCAGTGATCTAATTGAAGGCTTGAGGTGATGGATATTTAGTGATTGGTGCTTTATATCAGTTAATGTCAGATAAAAAATTTAAGAAAGTCAGAAAAGTTGGTTTACATAAATGCCAAGTATGGGATTCATTATCCCCAACTGCAGCTGAAGCAGGTTCCAAAGGGAACGTGGAAGATGATTAAAGTTGAAGGAAATTTGAGAAAGAGTGATAGTAGACCAATTAGGGAGGGACAGTAGAGTAATTGGCTCAAACTGGACATGGATCAATGATCTGATATTAACATAATATTCCATTTGTCATTGAAATCTTTTCAGATGGATGAGATTACAAAGTGCTCAAAACTTGCCCTCTTTATAGTCTGATATTCTAATTTTACTGTAAAAGATTATATAACCAATCACAACTGTTGCCATTTATGAAGAGCATATGCATTCTGTAAACAAATTGGCTTGAAGTCAAATGGCATTGTATGTCAAAATCCAGGTTGGGTTTATTCCCATATACACAAGTGCAAAGACAAATTATTTTCAGCAGTATAACTGATACATAGTATTATATAAGCAGCATTCACAAGAAAAATGTAAATTAAATGTAAATTATACATATTTTAACATTGAAAAATAATGAGAATGAAAAAATCCATTTTATTGCGAAGTGGTCAAAATGTTCAGAGTGTTGCTAAGCTGTAGTGATTAACATTTTACCAGTTGGTTCAAGAACTGAATAGTTGAAAGGCTGTAGCTGTTCTTGAACCTGGTAATGCGAGACTTCAGGCTTCTGTACCTCCTGCCTAATGGTAGCTATGAAAAGATAGCATGGTTTGGGCAGTAGGGATCTTTGCTGATGGAGACAGTGCCTCCTGCAGGTACTACCTACTGTAGAGAGGAACATGCACATAATGTATTGGGCAGAGCTAAGTATTCCCTGCAGCTACTTACATTCCCATGCATTTGAATTGCAAAGGATGAACATGATACAACTAGTCAGGATACTTTCAATGGTATATCTGTAGAAGTTTATCAGAGTGTTCTGTGACAAGCAAAATGGATAACGGTACTCTTTGTCTCCTAGTGTTAAAAAAGCATTTTACAGCAATACTTCTACAATCTTTTAACCTTGACCTGTTTCTATGTTTGAATATATGAGAAACAATAAGAAGGCAATTGATCTATTAAACTTCCGATCATGTTGCGATAGAACTTATCCAGACGATGATTCTGTCCCTTTTCCACCAATAACCATTCAGTAACCATATAATCTTCTGGTAAAGGCAAAAGAAATGTCCTTGCTAAATAGTCTTATGTCCTTTCATTCCTTCTCCTTGTATTCTTAAAAGCAGCAAGTCAGATGTTTAACACAAGGCAATCTGCAGAGGCTAGAAATCCAAAGTAACACAGACACAAAATGCTGGAGAAACTCAGCAGTCAGGCAGCATCCATGGAAGTGAACAAGCAGTCATTGTTTTTGGCCGCAACCCTTTTTCAGCACTGGAGAAAGGTGAGGGGCAGGGGTGGACGGGAAGAAGGATAACTAGGAAGTGATAGCTGAAGCCAGGTGGGTTGGAGATGTAACAGCTGGAGATGAAGGAATCTGAGAGGAGAGGAGAGTTTGTATTTGGGACTGAACTCTGCAGCAGACTGTTTATTCCCATGGCCAGAAGGCAAAGCCAATGTAGAAAGGACATTACAGTTTGACAACAAAATGGAAGAGTGGTGGGTGCATGATACTGTAATGTGTACCACCTTCAAAATGCAGTGCAGTTATCACTAAGTCAAGTCAAGTCAGGATTATTGTCATTTAACTATATACATGTATATAGCCAAACAAGACAATGTTTCTCCGGGCCAGGATGTAAAGCACAGTAATAAGCATAACACACAATTACTTAGGAATGTAATAATTCAATCTGCAAATGAATTACACATAGACAAACAAAGTAAAGTGCAGATATTAAATATTGTAGGGTACAGTGCAAATTATCAGGTGACATTTTGAATACGATGTGGCAGGGAGTTCAGAAGCCTAATGGCCTGAGGGAAGAAGCTATTTCCCACCCTGACCATTCTTGTCTTTATGCACCAGAGTCTCCTGTCTAAAGGTGGAATGTCAAAGTGGATGCTGGATGGATGAGTGTGAACTTTGATAATGCTAAGGGCCCTGCGTATGCAGCACTCCTAATAAATATCCCCAGTGGATGCTAGGGAGACCCCTATGATCCTCTCAGCCATTCTCTCAGTCCTTTGTAGGGACTTCCAGTTCAATGCTCTGCTGCTCCCGTACCAGATGGAGATGCAGCTTGATATGTTTCTTTATTCCATTTCAATATAATGACCATTTTAGTCAAGAGAGAACCTAATACTTGCTCCTCAACATTGAATAGCAATTGATATTGCCAAATTTCTGCCGCAACATCCTGGCCAGAAACTCAAGTGGACAAGTCAAGAATTTCTTTCAGAACAAGTCAGAGGCTGAGTGCACTGTGGCAAATGATGCACCCCGTGATGTCCTAACTCCTCTCCACCATATCACTAACGTGTAAGAACCTTTGTACACCATCCAGAAGAAAGCAATTTACCACCTTGAACTCCACTTCTGCACGAGCCAAGTTTATTTTGTATTTTTTTAAATTTTGAGATTCAGAGTAAAAATCACAGGACGATTTACAATGTCCAATTCACCTACTAACCAGTACGTCATTGGAATGTGGGGCAAACCAGCCCACCCAGAGGAAACCCACACATTCACAGGGAGAAACATACAAAACTTCACAGGCAACATTGAAATTGAACTCCTAACTCTGACACCCAAGCTGTAATAATATCGCGCTAACCACTACGCTATTGTGTCACCTTGTCCATTGTTCATTGGATGCTCTGTAGAAGCTCACCAAGGTTTCAATACATTCTTTCAAATCTGCATCGTCCACCACCTGGGATTATAAGAACTGCAGCTGCAAATGCCATACCTTCATGTTGATAAGTCGCACATTATCACAACCTTGATTTATATTACTTTACCATCTTCATCACTGGGCCAGAAACCTGCAGCCTCATGAAAAAGTTCCAACCAGGAATATTATGGGATGTAACTGACCCTGAAATCGCCGGGCAGTTTATTTTTGTTACAACAGGTTCCCCACCACATTTCCAGCAATGGGAAAAAAGCTGAATCAGTACATTAGACTCAAATGTTTACAAACTGGAGAGTATAGAGAGGTCTTCAACAAGGTGCTGCACATGAGTCTACTTAGTAAGATAAGAGCCCATGGTAATACTGGAAGGATACTAGCATGGGTATAAAATTGGATGACTGACAGGAGGCAAAGGGTAAGAGTAAATGGAGGCTTTTCTGGTTGGCTGCTGGTGACTTGTGGTGTTCTTCAGGGATCAGTATTAGGACCACTTCTTATCACATTACAGTTTATGTCAATAATTTGGACAACGGAACTAGTAGCTTTATGGCCAACTTTGTGGATGATACACAGATAGATAGAGGGGCAGATAGTGCTGAGGAATCAGGGAGTATGCAGTAGGATTTAGACAGATTGGCAGAATGGGCAAAGAAGCTGCAGATGTAATTTAGTGTAGGGAAATGTGTGATCAAGTACCTTAGCAGAAGGAATAAAGGTGTAGGGGGGAGAAAATTCAAGAATCAGAGGTGCAAAGGGACCTTGGAGTACTCATGCAGGACTCCGTAAGGGTTAATTTGCAGATTGAGTTGGTGGTAAGAAAGGCAAATGCAACGTCAACAGTAATTTTGAGAGGACTAGCACATAAAAGCAACGATGTAATGCTGTGGCTTTATAAGGCATTAGTTAGACCACTCTTGGAGTATTGTGAGCCGTTTTGGGTCCCTCATCTGAGAAAAGATGTGCTGGCATTGGAAAGGGTCCAGAGGAGGTTCATGAGAATGATTCTGGGAATGAAAGGGGTAAGGTGTGAGGAGAGTTTGATGGGTCTGGGCCTGTACTCACAGGAGTTTAGAAGAAGTTGGGGGATCTTATTGAAACATATTGAATTTTGAAAAGCGTAGATAGAGTGGATGTGGAGAGGATGTTTTCTATCGTGGGGGAGTATAGGGCCAGTGGGCAGAGCCTCAGAATAGAGAATCATCCATTTAGAACACAAATGTGTAGGAATTTCTTTAGCCAGACGTTAGTGAATCTGTGGAATTCATTGCCATGGATAGCTGTGGAGGCCAAGTTATTGAGTATATTTAAAACAGAGGTTGATCGGCTCCTGATTAGTCAGAGTGTCAAAGGTTACAGGGAGAAGGCAGGAGAATGAGGTTGAGCAGTATAATAAATCTGATATGGAATGGCGGAATCCAAATCAGAATCAGTTTAATATCATTGGCATACGTCATGAAATTTGTTGCTTTGTGGCAGCAGTACATAATAATTAAAAAGAACTATAAAAAGCTTTTTCTAACTTTGTGCAGTGACCCCCCTCCAGAGCAGACGGGGATGCAACCAGTTAGAATGATTTCCGTAAAACATCTGTAGAGATTTGTGACAGTCTTTGGTGACATACCAAGCCTCCTCAAACTCCTGATGAAATGTAGCTGCTGTCAAGCCTTATTTGTAATTTTGTCAACATGTTAGGCCCACGATAGATCTTCAGAGATGTTTTATACCTAGGAACTCGTTATTGCTCAGCCTTTTCATGCTGATCCTTTGATGAGAACTGGTGTGTGTTCCCGAACTTCTCCTGAAATCCACAGTCAATTCCTTAGTCTTAATGAGGTTGAATGGAAAGTTGTTTTTTGTGACATCTCTCAACTAGCTGATCTATCTAGCTCCTGTGCGCTTCCTTGTCACCATCTGAAATTTGGTCAACAATAGTTGTGTCATAAGCCAATTTATAAATGGCATTTGAGCTGTGCTTAGCCACACAGTCATGGATGTAGACAGAGTAGAGCAATGGGCTATGTATGTATCCTTGAGATGCACCAGTGCTGATTGTCAGTGAGGACAAGATGCTATTTCCGACCCGCACTGACTGTGGCCTCCCAGTGAGGAAGTCAAGGATACCGTTGCAGAAGGAGGTACTGAGCTCCAGGTTTTGTGGCTTCCTAATTAGGTATGATTGTATTGAATGCAGAGATGCATTCAATAAATAGCAGCCTGACATGGGTATTGCTATTGGCCAGGTGATCCAAAGCCGAGTGGAGAGGCATAAGATTGCATCTGTTGTATACTTGTTGGTTGTGGATTCATCTTCAAATTTGGATGAGTATGCTGCAATTGTTACCAACTTCGTTAAAGCCTGTGTAGATGAGTGTGTGCCTACAAAGACTTGCTGTACGTTCCCAAATCCAAAATCGTGGATGAACCAGGAGGCTGAAGGCTAGATCTGTGGCGGTCAAGGCTGGCGACTATGGTCTGTACCAGAAAACTAGGTATGACTTGCGGAGGGCTATTTCAAGGACGAAGAGATAATTTCAAATGATGTTGGAGGAGACATTAGATGTACGACAACTCTGGCAAGGTTTGCAAGACATTACTTCCTACAATATGAAACCCAATAGCATGAATGGTAGCAATGCTTCATTACTAGATTAACTCAATGCCTTCTATGCCCGCTTTGAAAGGGAGAACATAACTGCAGCTGTGAAGATCCCAGTGGCCCTGTGATCTCTGTCTCAGAGGCCGACGTCAGGCTATCTTTAAAGAGAGTGAACCCTCTCAAGGCGGAAAGTCCCGATGGAGTACCTGGTAAGGCTCTGAAAACCTGTGCCAATCAACTAGCAGGAGTACTCAAGGACATAGAAACTACAGCACAGAAACAGGCCCTTTGGCCCTTCTTGGCTGTGCCAAACCATTTTCTGCCTAGTCCCACTGACCTGCACACGGACCATATCCCTCCATACACCTCCCATCCATGTATCTGTCCAATTTATTCTTAAGTGTTAAAAAGGAACCCACATTTACCACCTCATCTGGCAGCTCATTCCATACTCCCACCACTCTCTGTGTGAAGAAGCCCCCCCTAATGTTCCCTTTAAACTTTTCCCCCCCTCACCCTTAACCCATGTTGTCTGGTTTTTTTCTCCCCTTGCCTCAGTGGAAAAAGCCTGCTTGCATTCACTCTATCTATACCCATCATAATTTTATATACCTCTATCAAATCTCCCCTCATTCTTCTACGCTCCAGGGAATGAAGTCCTAACCTATTCAACCTTTCTCTGTAACTGAGTTTCTCAAGTCCCGGCAACATCCTTGTAAACCTTCTCTGCACTCTTTCAACCTTATTTATATCCTTCCTGTAATTTGGTGACCAAAACTAAACACAATACTCCAGATTCGGCCTCACCAATGCCTTATACAACCTCATCATAACATTCCAGCTCTTATACTCAATACTTCGATTAGTAAAGGCCAATGTACCAAAAGCTCTCTTTACGACCCTATCTACCTGTGACGACACTTTTAGGGAATTTTGTATCTGTATTCCCAGATCCCTCTGTTCCACTGCACTCCTCAGTGCCTTACCATTAACCCTGTATGTTCTACGTTGGTTTGTCCTTCCAACGTGCAATACCTCACACTTGTCAGTATTAAACTCCATCTGCCATTTTTCAGCCCATTTTTCCAGCTGGTCCAAGTCCCACTACAGGCTCTGAAAACCTTCCTCACTGTCTACTACACCTCCAATCTTTGTATCATCAGCAAACTTGCTGATCCAATTTACCACATTATCATCCAGATCATTGATATAGATGACAAATAACAATGGACCCAGCATTGATCCCTGTGGCACACCACTAGTCACAGGCCTCCACTCAGAGAAGCAATTCTCTACCACCACTCTCTGGCTTCTTCCATCGAGCCAATGTCTAATCCAATTTACCACCTCTCCATGTATACCTAGCGACTGAATTTTCCTAACTAACCTCTCATGCGGGACCTTGTCAAAGGCCTTACTGAAATCCATGTAGACAATATCCACTGCCTTCCCTTCATCCACTTTCCTGGTAACCTCCTCGAAAAACTCCAACAGATTGGTCAAACATGACCTGCCACACACAAAGCCATGTTGACTCTCCCTAATAAGCCCCTGTCTATCCAAATGTTTGTAGATTCTGTCTCTTAGTACTTCCTCCAATAACTTACCTACTACTGACGTTAAACTCACCGGCCTATAATTTCCCGGATTACTTTTCGATCCTTTTTTAAACAACGGAACAACATGAGCCACTCTCCAATCCTCCGGCACTTCACCCATAGACAGCGACATTTTAAATATTTCTGCCAGGGCCCCCGCAATTTCAACACTAGTCTCCTTCAAGGTCCGAGGGAACACTCTGTCAGGTCCTGGGGATTTATCCACTTTAATTTTCCTCAAGACAGCAAGCACCTCCTCCTTTTCAATCTGTACAGTTTCCATGGTCTCACTACTTGATTCCCTCAATTCATAGATTTCATGCCAGCTTCCTTAGTAAATACAGACGCAAAAAACCTATTTAAGATCTCCCCCATTTCCTTTGGTTCCGCACAAAGCCGACCACTCTGATCTTCAAGAGGACCAATTTTATCCCTTACAATCCTTTTGCTCTTAATATACTTGTAAAATCTCTTTGGATTATCCTTCACTTTGACTGCCAAGGCAACCTCATGTCTTCTTTTAGCCCTCCTGATTTCTTTCTTAAGTATTTTCTTGCACTTCTTATACTCCTCAAGCATCTGATTTACCCCCTGTTTCCTATACATTTCATACAACTCCCTCTTCTTCTTTATCAGAGTTGCAATATCCCTTGAGAACCAAGGTTCCTTATTCCTATTCAATTTGCCTTTAATCCTGACAGGAACATACAAACTCTGCACTCTCAAAATTTCCCCTTTGAAGGCTTCCCACCTACCAATCACATCTTTGCCAGAGAACAACCTGTCCCAATCCATGCTTTTTAGATCCTTTCTCATTTCTTCAAATTTGGCCTTCTTCCAGTTCAGAACCTCAACCCTAGGACCAGATCTATCCTTGTCCATGATCAAATTGAAACTAATGGTGTTATGATCACTGGAACCAAAGTGCTCCCCTACACAGACTTCTGTCACTTGTCCTAATTCGTTTCCTAACAGGAGATCCAATATTGCATCCCCTCTAGTTGGTCCCTCTATATATTGATTTAGAAAATTTTCCTGAACACATTTTACAAACACTAAACCATCCAGACCCCTAACAGTATGGGAGTCCCAATCAATGTATGGAAAATTAAAATCCCCTACCACCACAACTTTATGTTTCCTGCAGTTGCCTGCTATCTCTCTGCAGATTTGCTCTTCCAAGTCTCGTTGACTATTGGGTGGTCTGTAATACAATCCCGCTAATGTGGCCATACCTTTCCTGTTTCTCAGCTCCACCCATAAGGACTCAGTAGACAAGCCCTCTAATCTGTCCTGCGTGAGCACTGCTGTAATATTTTCCCTAACAAGCAATGCTACTCCCCCACCTTTCATTCCTCTGCCTCGATCACATCTGAAACATCGGAACCCTGGAATATTAAGCTGCCAGTCCTGTCCCTCCTATAGCCAAGTTTCACTAATTGCTACAACATCATAATTCCACGTGTCAATCCACGCCCTCAACTCATCCGCCTTCCCGGCAATACTCCTAGCATTGAAATATATACACCTCAGAAGATTTTTACCACCACTCACAACCTTTCTATCAGCAGATTTGCTTAAACTTTCGACATCATTTATTTTCACCCCAGCCACACTGTCAGCTCTGGCACTCTGGTTCCCATCCCCCTGCAAATCTAGTTTAAAGCCTCCCCAATAGCACTAACAAACCTCCCTGAAAGGATATTGGTCCCCCTGTGGTTCAAGTGTAACCCGTCTCTCTTGTACAGGTCCCACCTGCCCCAGAAGAGGTCCCAATGATCCTGAAATCTGAAACCCTGCCCCCTACACCAGTTCCTCAGCCACTTATTCCTCCTCCAGAGCATCCTATTCCTACCCTCACTGGCACCTAGCACAGGTAGCAATCCTGAGATTACCACCCTTGAGGTCCTGCTTTTCAACTTCCTACCAAGCTCTCTATACTCACTGTCCAGGACCTCTTCACTCTTCCTTGCTATGTCATTGGTACCGATGTGCACCACGACAGCTGGCTGGTCACCCTCCCACTTCAGAATGTCATGCAATCGATCAGAGACATCCTTGACCCTGGCACCCGGGAGGCAACAAACCATCCTGGATTCTCTGTCACGACCACAGAACCTTCTATCTGCACCCCTAACTATCGAGTCCCCTATCACTACCTCCTTCAACCTCTCACTGCTACGGGTGGAAGTTCCAACTTGCTTCAAAAAGGCAACAATTATACCGGTGCCTAAGAAGAATAATGTGAGCTGCCTTAATGATTATCACCCAGTAACACTCACATCTACAGTGATGAAATGGTTTGAGAAGTTGGTCATAACTAGACTGAACTCCTGCCTTAGCAAGGACCTGGACCCACTAATATTTGCCCATTGCCACAATAGGTCAATGGCAGACACAATCTCAATGGCCCTTCACACAGCCTTAGACCACCTGGACAATACAAGCACCTATGTCAGAATGCTGTGCATTGACTATAGCTCAACATTTAACACCATCATTCCAACAATCCTGATTGAGAAGCTACAGTACCTCCCTCTGCAATTGGATCCTTGACTTCCTAACCAGAAGACCACAATCTGTGCAGATTGGTGATAATATCTCCTCCTCGCTGATGATCAACACTGGTGCACCTCAGGGGTGTGTGCTTAGCCCACCGCTCTACTCTCTCTATACCCATGACTGTGTGGCTCAGCACAGCTCAAATATCATCTATAAATTTGCTGATTTGCAACCACTGTTGGTAGAATCTCAGATGGAGATGAGAGGCATACAGGAGTGAGAAATACTGACTAGTGGAGTGGTGTCACAGCAACAGCCTAGTACTCGACGTCAGTAAAACAAAAAAGCTGATTGTGGGCTTCAGGAAGGGCAAGATGAAGCAGGTCATACCAATCCTCATAGAGGGATCAGAACTGGAGAGAATGAGCAGCTTCAAGTTACTGGGTGTCAAGATCTCTGAGGACACTAACATATCAATGCAGATATAAAGATGGCAAGACAGCGGCTACACTTCATTAAGAGTTTGAAGAGATTTGGCATTTCAACAAAAACACTCAAAAATTTCTATAGATGTACCATGGAGAGTATTCTGACAAGTTGCATTACTGCCTAGAATGGTGGGGGGGGTGGAAGGTGCAACTGCACAGGACCGAAAGAAGATGCAGAAAGTCATTAATTTAGTCAGCCCCATCTTGGGTACTAGCCTACAAAGTACCCAGGATATCTTCAAAGAGTGGTGTCTCGGAAAGGCAGTGTCCATTATTAAGGACCCCCAGCACCCAGGGCATGCCCTTTCCTCACTGTTACCATCAGATAGAAGGTACAGAAGCCTGAAGGCACACACTCAGCAATTCAGGAACATGATTCCCCTCTGCCATCCGATTCCTAAATGGACATTAAACCTGTGAACACCACCTCACTTTTTTAATATATATTATTTCTGGTTTTGCACAACTTTTAAGCTATTCAATATACATATACTGCAATTAGTTTACTTTATTTATTTATTTATTCTTCTATATCAGGTATTGCATTGAACTGCTGCTGCTAAGTTAACAAATTTCACGACACATGCAGGTGATAATAAACCTGATTCTGATTCTTCGGGTGATCAGTAAATTGCGCAGATCCAGAAATCTTGCTTAAGTCAGAGTTAATTCTGGCCGTGACCAACCTCTCAAAGCACTTCCTCACAGTAGATGTGAGTGCAACTGCGCGGTAGTCAATGAGGCAGTTTACTCTGCTCTTCTTGGGCACTGGTAAGATTGTCACCCTTTTGAAGCAGTCGGGAACATCTGACTGCAGCAGTCAGATGGAAATGCCCTTTGGCTGGTACAGGTTTTCAAAGCCCTACCTGGTACACCATCAGGGCCTGGCACCTTGCAAGGGTTCACCCTCTTGAAAGATGTTCTGACGACAGCCTCCAAGACAAAGGGTCACCAGATGCTGCAGGGAACCACACAGGTGTAGTTTTATTCTCCCTTCAAGGTGTACATGAAAGGCATTGAGTTCATCTGGGAGGGAATCAGAACTGATGGGTCAAATAGTTGACTCTGTTTCTATGTTCTATCGCCTTATAACATAAGACCAGTAGTCACGCTATTAGGTACAGGAGTGGAAACCAGTGTGGGTTTCTGCTGCTCTAGCCCGTCCACTTCAAGGATCAACATGTTGTGCACTTAGAGACGCTCTTCTGCACGCCACTGTTGTAACACGTGGTTATTTGAGTTACTGTCGCCTTCCTGTCAGCTTGAACCAGTCTGGCCATTCTCCTCTGACCTCTCTCATTACAAGGTGTTTTTGCCCACTGAACTGCCACTCACTGGATGTTTTGTTGTTTTTCGCACCATTCTCGGTAAACTCTAGACACTGTTGTGCATGAAAATCCCAGGAGATCAGCAGTTCCCTTGCTCCTCAAACTACCTCGTTTAGCACAGCAATCAACTCATGGTCAAAGTCACTTAGGTCACATTTCTTCCCCATTCCGATGTTTGGTTTGAACAATAACTGAACCTCTTGACCATGTCTGCATGCTTTTATGCATTGAGTGGCTAAATAGATATTTGTATTAACATTAGGTACAGGTGTACCTAATAAAGTTGTTACTGAGTGTAGATTGCATGGGCATAACTAATAATTGCATGACTCTGGTGGAAAGTCTTGTCCTATTTCTTTATCCAAAGCAGTTGCCTGACCCACTCTGTTTCCAATATTTTCTGTTTTTATTTCAGATTACCAGCATCTGCAGTTTTTATTATTATTTTAGTAGCTTCAGGTTACCTTTATGTCTTTTTCTCATTAAATCAATATTTTTCTTAAAATAAAGTATTCCATGAAAATGTTGCATTTAACAGGCTCCCAATTTATTTAGAGAGATATTCCATACCACAGATGGTATACAAGAAAGCTCAACTCAAATTAACTGAGTACTGAGAGAGACAGCACAGAAAATTACATCTATACTGTACTGCACCAAGATTGATAAGAATAATAATAACATCATTTCTTCCTGGCTTTATGGTCATTACCAGCCCTGAGAGTCTCATTACCATCTCCCGCTTCACTCAAGCCTATAATGACCACCTCAGGGTCGGTAATGACCATAATACCTGAAGCAAACTCATTGTGTTGCTCCACAGTATCTGTTTGCAACAAAACGGTGTCACAGAAAATTTTTCACATCTGAACAACAATGGCTTTGAGTGGAAACCACTCCTCCGGGGACTGAAACCATGTTCATTATCATTCAGTTGGCTGATTTACTAACAGTATTGATCTTTCAAATTCCAGCCCAGCAATTATTGAGCATTTTATTTGATTTTAAATGTTTGATACTAGTTTATCAAACTACGGGTACTGCTGTTTTGAAGCTGAGCAGACCTAAAGCACTTCAAGTACTTAAATAAGTTAATTTAAAAATATTAGCATGTGTTAGAATTTTATTGTTAGAATATAGAGATGCTAATGATGACCAGAGACTTTTCCTATCCTTTATCCTCAGGTAAAGTAACGTTAGTTGTTGCATTTATAAAGTGATTACCACCAAATATGGAGAACATGAGATGAAAAGACTTGAAAGTGAGTCCAGTTCAGTGGGAATAGTTTAGTGGTGGGCAAGTGAAGTTGAGTAAAGTTTACCCTCTGGTTCAAGAGCCTGATGGCTGAGGGGTACTAATTGTTCCTGAACATGGTAGTGTGGGATCTGAGGCTGCTGTGCCTTCTTCCTGATGGCAGCAGCAAGAAGAAAGCATGGCCTTGATGGTGGGGGCCCTCGATAATGGATACTGCTTTCCTAGGATAGCGCTCCATGTAGATGTGCTCAATGTTGGGGAGAGCTTTACCCGTGATGGACAGAACAGTACTCATAACAACAGGAATTCTGCAGATGCTGGAAATTCAAGCAACACACATCAAAGTTGCTGGTGAACGCAGCAGGCCAGGCAGCATCTGTAGGAAGAGGTGCAGTCGACGTTTCAGGCCGAGACCCTTCGTCAGGACTAACTGAAGGAAGAGAACAGTACTCATTTCTTTTTGTAGGCTTTTCCATTCGAGGGCATTGATGTTTCCACACCAGGCTGTAATACAACCAGTCAATATACTATCCACCACACATCTATCAAAGTTTGTCAAAGTTTCAGATAACATGCCAAATCTACACAAACTTCTAAGAAAGTAGAGGTACTGCCTTACATTCTTTATAGTGGCACTGAAGTGCTGGACCCAGGAAAGGACAGGTCCCCTGAAAAGATAACATCGAGAAATATAAAGTTGTTACCTTTTCCATCTCTGATCCCCCAACAAGGACTGGCTCATGGACCAGTTTCCTCTTGAAATCAATTATCATTGTCTTGGTCTTGCTGACGTTGAGTGAGAGTTTGTTGTTGTGGCTCCACTCAGGCAGATTTTCCATCTCCCCGTTATATACTGATTCATCACCACCCTTGATTTGGCCAACGACAGTGGTGTCGTCACTAAACTTAAATATGGCATTGGATCTGTGGTTAGCCTCACAGTCATAAGTATAAAGCAAGTAGAGCAGGAGACTAAGCACACAGCCTTGATCTGCACCTGTGCTGATGGTGATTGTGGAGCAGATGTTGTTGCCAATCTGAACTGACTGGGGTCTGCAAGAGAGGAAATCAAGGATCCAGTTGCACAAGGAGTTATGAAGGCCTAGGATTTGAAGCTTATTGATTAGTTTTGAGGGGATGGTGGTATTGAATGCCAAGCTGTAGTCAATGAAAAGCACCCTAATTTATCCATCTTTGCTGTCTAGATGTTCCAGGATTGAGTGAAGAGCCAAAGAAAGGGTATCTGCTGTTGACCGATTATGGGCATATTGGAGTTGATCCAAGTCATTTCTCAGCCAAAAGTTGATTTGCTTCATCACCAGCTTCTCAAAGCACTTCATCACAGTGGATACACTATATAATTGCTACTGGATGATAGTCATTGAGGCAGGTTACCATGTTCTTCTTGGGTCTGGTATAATTGAAGCCTGTTGAAGCAAACTGCCGACAAGACATGTTAAAGACATCAGCAAACACTCCAGCCAGTTGATCAGCACAGATCATCAGTACGTGGAACTTCACTCATTGAAACTCTGCCCACTGTGTTTGTTACTTTACAACAATAAAAACACATTGTCTCCCAATTACTTGGGGATAGGTTGATAAAGGTATAGCATAATTGCAAGCATTTGTTTATGTTCTATCTGAGAACCATACTCCAGCATGGATCAGCAACTTCAGCAATGCAAGAGGCCAAGAGAAGAATGTGAGGAGAGAGATTTTTTAATATTTTCATTTTTGCTCCCTTCTGAGATACACTGGTGAATCATAATAAAGTACAATCTAGCTTGTTCTTACTCCCAGGGAGCTGTCAGTCTTCTTTGTTAAGGATAGAAAGATGTTAAGAATAGAAAATTGTAGATAGAAATAGAAGCAAACATGTAAAATAAGTTGCTGATTTACAGTTTATTAGCTCAGCCCTGAGGTCAACCTTTCTCTCAAGAGGAAATTAAGATTAATTGAGTGCATGACCATAGAATGCAAGATGAGCATTCATATAATAATATGGTAAAGGAAGAAGCTGTTCAGCTCAATGTATCTGTGTCATTTATTTTTCACAGTATCCAATTTATCTCACTCCCCTGCTTTTGCAATGCCATGCAAATTTTTAGGTAATCTGGGATAAATTTTAGCAGAATTAGAATGAACAAACAATAAAGGCCCTGAAGCCATTTTAAGTGAAAATGTGAAAACCTAAGTAGGTGGTAAGTGGAGATCATTTGAGACTCACTGAAATCTACAGTATTGCCTTAGATTAAAGAAAAGACAGCAAAACATTGTGTTTTAACAAAGACTAAAACACAATCCTGGAAATGATGAGTTAATGAACTTCCATGTTATAAGTATGATATACATCTCCTCAAAAAGTTGGACAAAACTGAAGCATGAGGAACATGAAGTCACCACCATCAAGATGACTTTAAGGAGGGAAAATGCACCATCATCTGTCATTTGCTATATCCTGGATTTACAGCTGTCTGGTACTTCCTTCCATTAGAATGGTTTGATGCCCACAGTTCCCTTCTGAATAATCAAACAACAGACCTAAAGAGCTACAGCAAACTGGAATGTTTAACTGAAAAATAAAAGTTAGTGTCGATAATAACAATGAGACTAGGGGCAAGTCGGTAGAGATTATCATACATTACATTCGCTACTCCCAAAATGGTGGAGGAACTGAGCTGGTCAGGAGCCATCTATGAAGAGGAATAAATACTTGATGCTTCGGGCCAAGACCCTTCATCAGGAAGGGTTCAGCGTTTTTTTTTTGTGTGTGTTATTTTAGATTTCCAGCATATCTTGTGTTCATACATTGGCTGTGGATGCCATACCTGCAAGGAAATCAGAGAAAGCTGATGGAGAAGGAAACATGCCTATTTTGCGGAGCAACAAACAATTTGCTGGAGAACTAAGATGGCCGAGCAGTACCTGTGGAAGAAAAGGAATTGTCAACATTTCAGGTTGATACTCAACATCAGCACCCTGCATTGACCTGCTCAGTTCCTCCAGCATATTTTCTTTACTCCAGATTCCTATATGTGTGTGACCTTATCATTGATATGTCCCATGTTCATCTGATACAAGTTTTGGTGGGCGAAAGATGTACCTGCCAAAAGCAAGTCTAAAACTACCTGAATGTGAAAATCCTGTGCAATCAAGGGAATATTAATTGATGTCTCTGGTGCAAGTGCTGAAGTGCATGCTATGTACTTTGAAACAATGATTCTGAATAGAGTTACTGGAAGTCACTCAAAACACTGCTTAAGGAATGTTCAGTGCCCTCAGAGCATCTACTACACCATTTATTTAGCGATGGGAATACACTTAACAATAAAATGAACTAGGAGCTGTAGATAAAGAATTGTCTATTCTGTTAGTGCATATTCTTGTGAAATGGTTTTCCCATTTGCATTTCCACCTGTAGTATTCTGTGCAGGATGTTTGAGGCAGAAGCAGATAAAAAAGGGGGTAATCTGAGAAATAAGGTGACACATTAGAAAGAACAAAGCTATGAACCTGACAGTATGCGTCAATGAAAATATATAACACATGGAGAAAATTTCATTTTAATAAGTAAATGAGATTGATTTTCCCCCTGGTGGTAATTGAGTCTTTAGCCTTTCTTCCACATATTAGCGCAGGTTCCTTTACCATATCTTTCCTTTTTTCTGAACAGCTGCATAGCTACTGTCAATGAATGAAAAAAAAATCTTTTCCTTTATTTAAACAGAGATTTGTCAAATTATTTTCATAAATGCCTTCAGAATGCTGCTGGATGCTCTAGCCCTCACAGATAGATGTGAAAATCCCTGTGCTTATATAATATAAAAATAATTTATGATCATCCTGAGAATAGTAGTTAATCTGCCCTCCCAAGAGGTTTGGTCTAGTGAAACCTGCACTTGCAGGAGGTTACTGGGCCCAAAAGGCAGCTGGTTGGCATCACACTGCAGAGATCTGCAACAGAAACAGATGTTAATTTAATGCAAGAATAACCGCCCCTTTGACAGACACTAACTAGCTCTGACTGTTTCTAAACACAATTGATCTGTTCCTCTGGGCCATTAGACAACTCCAACAGTTTAATGACAATCTCATTTCGGAAAGATGTGGTCATAACAAAAATTGAAATCCACTTGGTTAAAATATTTGTTAAATCTAGTTTAATTCATTATGCTTTTGCTTAAGTAATTTTAAAAGATATGTGCCATTCTCAAGTCTCTTTACAGCTCATTTCTTAAGTATTTCTGTAAAATGTTGCCGGAAGATACATTAGATTGGGGTAAATTGAAACTTTTCCAGCACCAGCCTTGCTTTTCAGACTTAAACTGCAAGAATAGTGTTTGATTTGTACTCAAACACCATTAGCCTATGCCCATTAGCACAATTCCAGTTGTGCTAATGAGCATACAGTATGTCATATTTAGAACAAGGCTGTTGTTATTTCCATGTTATAGCTTATAAATATACCACCAATTATGCCCATCACTAAAGGATATTTTTAAGGAGGAGGAGGAGAAGATGGCGGCGCGACGCAGCGCGCCCAACCACTCCGGTGAATGATATCTGTAATCTGTCAAGAAGGGTACCGTGCACAATTCTGATTTGATGGAGACAGACGTGAGAGTACAGCGGAAAATCTGGAGAAACTTCTGAAATGCTTGCTTCACTGCCGCTGCTACTGTGTGGTCTGGAATCTCCGGAGGAGAAGGCCCCGAATCCTCGGCTTTGCTTGTTTTGGCAGCCAGGGCTAGGTCGAAGGCGCTCAGCAGAGGATGGCGCTCAGGAAGCTGTATCAGATGGGCTGGTCAGAGGCTCGAAGTTTTCAGATGGATGGACTCAGTGCCGGCTGTTGTCCGGTGCTTTCAATGCATCGGCAGTTGTCGGTGCCTGGAGGTTTATGGCAGGGAGTTTCTCCTTTTTGCCGCCTGCTATCGGGGACTCGGGAGTCACTCGGGACTTTGAGACTTTTTTTACCGTGCCCATGGTCTGCTCTTCATCAAATTATGGTATTGTTTTGCACTGCTGTAACTATCTGTTATAATTATGTGGTTCTGTCAGTGTTAGTCTTTGGTTTGTCCTGTTTTTCTGTGATATCACTCTGGAGGAACATTGTATCATTTCTTAATACATGCATGCATTTCTAAATGACAATAAATGAGGACTGAGAGTTCTCATAATCTAATCTATTAGTTGCTTTACATAGCTGAATGCCATTCTTCAGATGAACCAATTCAGTGCAGCCCGAGAGTCTCTTCATATCTGCATCTGTGTTCATGCGATGGTGGAACCAATGCATCATAAGCACAATGTGAAATGTATTATAACACCAAAGTGATATCTCTCTATTCTATTACTTTTGTTAAAAATGATAACATTCACAGTCGCATCCCAGAAAGTCCTCCCGCATGTTGCCACTAGAAAAAAACATAAACGTTAGAGTTTAACTGGGAGGTGCCATTTTGACTCATGCAGTTCATGTTTTGGCATGTAATAATTCTTCATTGGAAAACCCCAGGCTGCTTCAGACAATCAGGAGAATGAATTGATCAGCCTGCCAGTCAATATTGTCATACTTCTTTTGGTGATACCATTACGGTGAGTTAGCACAGTGGTTCAATGGTTCCATTTAATATCAGAGAATGTGTACAGTATACAACCTGAAATTCTTATTCTTCACAGGCATCCACAAAATAGAAGAAAGCCCCAAAGAATGAATAAGGTTAGAACCCCAATTCCAGAAATGGAATCAGTCACCTCAGCCAAAGGTTTCCTGAAGAAAGAGTTACGAAAAAGAAATCTTGAGATTGTGCAGCTGCTAAATACTAACTTCACAAGAAACCACAAGAGATTCTGCAGATGCTAGAAATCCAGAGTAATATACACAAAATGCTGGTGGAACTCAGCAGGTCAGGTAGCATGAATGACTCTTTATTCCTTTCCTTAGATGCTGCCCGACCTGCTGACTTCCTCCAGTATTTTATGTGTGTTGCCCACAAGAAAATAATGTATAAACATTTATGTTAATGTGCTTACATTAAGGGCATAGATATGCAATAATTTTAAGTCTATTCCAATATAGTTATCCTTATCTTTCCTTATTGCAATTAGTATCACTCATCTCTGTGATTTGAGCATCTCCAACCCAAAACATTACTGGAAACAGTTGCAAGGGCTGAGATTCCAGTCTCCGGTCTCCAGTCACTGGGCTTCAACTTCCAGACTTGCGATCAAACTTCAAGCCTCGATCTTCAGCATCAATACCTGGACTTGCCAATGACAGGACCCTGAACTCCAGACCACAAACTTCAGTCTCTCTGACTCCTCATCCCTGTCCCTAAGCCACAACCTGACCCCTACACCCCTCTCCATCCCCAAAATCATTCTTTTAATTTAAAAAAAACCACTAAAACTGAGTCATGACCTCAACAGAGACCTCAGCTTGATACCACATCGACCTGGTGGATTTACACTAATCATTAAGTGAATCACAGCTAGTGTCGCTGGTTTGTGTTGTGCATTTATACATTCCTGCAATACACATGCATTGTTCTATGTTCTATGTACAGCATAGGTAAGTGATGGTTTGACGGTACTTCTCTATGGCTTCCATCACTGAAAACAATATTGCTATTTGAAGTTCAAAGTAAATTTTATTATTAAAGTATATATATGTCACCATATGCAATCCTTAGATTCATCTTCTTGTGGGCAGAGAAGAAAATAGTAAATACGGAGAAACACAATGAATCGATGAAAAACTTCACACAAGATAGACAAACAACGAATGTGCAAAAGACAAACTGTGCAGATACAAAAAGAAAGAAATAATAATAAATAAATAAATAAATAAATAAATAATATTGAGAACATGAGATGAAGTGTCTTTGAAAGTGAGTCCATAGGTTGTGAGAACAGTTCAGTGATGGGGTGAATGAAGTTGAGTGAAGTTATCCCTTCTGATTCAAGAGCCTGATGGCTGAGGGGTAATAACAATTCCTGAACCTGGTGGTGTGGGTCCTGAGGCTCCTCCACCTCCTTCCTGATAGCAGCATCAAGAGCGGAGCATGGCCTGGTTGGTGGGCGTCCTTGACAATGGATGTTGCTATCCTGCAACAGCACTCCTTGTAGATATGCTCAGTGGTGGGGAGGCTTTGCCCATGGACTGGGATGTATCTAGTGCTTTTTGTAGGCTTTTCCAATCAAGAGCATTGGTGTTTCTGTATCAGGCCATGATGCAACCAGTCAATATATTCTCTACCACACATCTATAGATGTTTGTCAAAGTTTTAGATGACATGCCAAATTTGTACAAACTCCTGGGTAGAGATGTGTCCATGCTTTCTTCATAATGGCAGTTATGTGCTGAACCCAAACAGATCTTCTAAAATGATCATGCCAAGGAATTTAAAGTTGTCTGATTCCCCCAATGAGGACTAAGCTCATGGACCTCTGGTTTCCCCCTCCTGTAGTCAATAATTAGGTCCTTGGTCTTGCTGTCGTTAAAAGAGAGGTTGTTGTTGAGGTACTACTCAGCCAGATTTTCAATCTCCCTGCTATATGCTGATTCATCACCACCTTTGATTCAGTCAACAACAGTAGTGTCATCAGCAAACTTGAATATGGCGTTGGAGCTGTGCTTAGCCACACAGTCATGAGTATAAAGCAATTGGAGCAGGGGGCAAAGCACACAGCCTTGTGGTGCACCTGTGCTGATGGTGATTGTGAAGGAGATGTTGAAAATAACATTGTTAGTGGGTCACATTTCAATCCGTGATACTAAATCTATCTCATAGCTTTGTGTATTCAGTACATACCCACATAGCCAACTTCATGGGTGACTGAGAATCAGTTCTTGCTTTCATTCCACTTCATTTCATATCTTATATTTTTCTCACTTCACTCCATTTACAATTTAGTCTATCAAAAAGGTTCCTTGAAAGTTGTTACAGCTGGGGGTGGTAATGGGGATAAGCTCCCACTACCTAATAAATGCTCCCAGTGGTGTGTGCCTCAAATAGTCTCTGACAACTAAGTCCAGCTCCTGCCCTTCACCGGTGTGGCTTAGCTACCAAGCCCAGTGGAACAGTTTCTACTGACAGGAGAAGTGGTAAAGCCAGGTTACTCACACCTTAAAACTAGTCACTTTGGGCAGATGGGGCTCATCATCCGTGATTGGCAGCTCATCTAGGAGTAAGAAAACTCGGATCTCAAACCTCCCCTGCCTTGTGGCCATACCCACTCATGAGGAAGGCATCGGGAGTAAACCCCAAAGGAAGAATCCAGAGCTGGAGTCCCTAAAGCAGTCCTATATTGTGTTCAATGCTGTCTGGCAACTCTTGCAATGCTGATGTACCAAGCTGCATTGGTCTCTGCCTTTCCTTTGGGTTCATCAGATGCACGGAGAGGGGGAGCTTGCTACATGGGCAACAGTTTGCTCTCCATATTGTACTGCCAGGCTTGCGTATCTAGACAGCTAGGGTGCAATATCCATAGACCACTATGACTGACAGAGGCCTCAGTAGTTCAGCTATCAATATGAATGTTTCTGCGTCAAAATATTGTACATATTCATCCTTAAATCTACACTCCCAAATGTATGTCAACTTTCATTTGTGTATTCATTTGCCAGTTCTATTATTACTGCCTCACCACCCACCCTTCATTTAAACATGAAAAAAAATTCCGCTCATATGATCGTCACTGGCATTTTATCCCATTCTAAGCCCCATTTATCTATTACATGACCAATAATCTCATAAGTTTTCACACGACCCACATTTTTCAATAAATATTTTTCATGACTGTTGTCCACTGCCTCCACTTCCTCATCCATTTATCCATTCTTGACGGCTCTTGTAGCTTCAACGTCAGTTGTCACCGATGCATTTTCTCATTCACTGTCAGCAATTCTAAGGAAAGGCTCTCAGTCATCCCTCAAATGTAACCTGAAATATTCTTCCTAAGTTTCCAGGTTTCCCAAAATTGTAATTCTTCAAAGGTCCCTTTGCTTCATTTTTTAAATCTTGTATCAAAGCACTTTGAAATGCCCTGTAAGTTTGAACCACTGAACAAAATGCAACCAGCTTCTAAAATCTACAATAGCTCTTAATAGCATCACAGGTGATCTACTCCAAATAATTTTTCACACTATCACCATATCACTTGATTTCCTTTCCTACCCTGTTCATTGAAAGCACTGAAGGCTGACAACTCTGGTATCACACAGTAGAAGAGTTGCCAGATGGAGATCTAAGGATTCACAATCTTTTGAGTGAATAAAATGTCTTCCCCCCCCCTTAGACCTGAAACACTGGTCATGTATCCCGAGGTGAAGCCTGAGATCCCAAGCCACTACAGTCAATAGTTAGTGTTGTTACCCCATGGCACAAAGGAGCCAAGGTTTAGGTGCTGACTATCTGGAGTTTCCATGTTCTCTCCATAACTACATGAATGTCCATATGGTACGCTAGTTTCCTCTCACATCCCAAAAGCATGATGGCCAGTTACTTCATTGTTATGTTACCCCTTTATGCTAAAAAATTAAATGGGTTTCCAGCAGGTGTGAGAGAGAATAAATTGCGTATAACAAGGAAACAGACAGAGCAGAAATAGTATGAATGGGATTGATCTCTAAGGAGTTGATATGGATCTAATAAACTAAATCACTTACTCTTTTGTTACAAATTATTAAGATATTCCCAGCAAACTTCCATTCAAACCCCTTTAAAAAAAAATTATGTTTCCATGAAATCATCATGAGGAAATTACAACTAGAAAAATACCTATTTTCCTTGTTTGAATATAATTTGACAAACCCTCATCCTGTCAGGAAATGCAGAGGAAGTTGAGTGTTTCAATGTACAACGGGCATGAGGCAGGACAGGTGAAATGTAGTTGTGATCCAGAGGGACAGTGGCAGATGGAAATGATAAGTGATTGGATTGATCAGACTGTGATGAAATCCATGGTGATGTGTGACCACAGGCTTTGAGGGTCTGGCAGGGGCTGCAGGAGACAAGAGGGCCACTGGCTGGAGGAATTGGACTCAGCACATTGAAGGAAGGGAGCAACGAATTGATGTACATCTGTGACCATGGTGGGCCACTAGAATCGACAGTCATAGAAAATCCAGAGTGGGCCATGAGCCTAGATGGGCAGAGAGGGGTGAGGAGTGAATCCACTAGAGTGCCTCAGAGCGCATGGCCACCGACAGGTACTTGCGGTGGTCAGGTGAGTCGGTTGGAGCAGGCTCATGCTGCAGGGCCTGGAGAATCTGGTTCTCAAGGTCCCAGGGTGAGGATCTGTGAAGATGGAATGATGGGCTGAGGGTCAATCTCAGTCTCAAATGGGCTGAACTATTGTAACAGGGTGCCTGCCTTGGTGTTCTTGGAGATGATGAAGTTGATTTGCTCAAAGAAGAGGGCCCAGTGAACCTGGCATGGATTGAGTTGATGGGTCTGCTGTATGGATACAAGGTTCTGGTGGTCAGTCCAGATTAGGAAGGGCTTGCTTTTTCCCCAATGTTCAGCCAATGTTCCCCAATTTTCAGCCAATGTTTCCATTCCTCCAAGGCCCGTATAATGGCGAGTAGCTCCCTGTCTCCTACTCCATAATAGCACTGTGTAGAGTTAAACTTGCCCAAGAAGACAACACCAGGGTGTGTCTTCCCATCCGGTCCTTGCTGGAAGATGATGACTCCAGTGTCCATGTCAGGTGCATCCACCTCTACCACAAAAAGTCCAGAGGGGTTCAGTAGGCAGAGAATGGGAGTATTGGTGAACAGTCCCTTGAACTACTTGAAAGCATGGTTTGCAGCAGCAGATCAGGTTATCTGTGGGGTAGGATTTTGGGTGAGGGAGCTGAGAGGAGAAGCAAACTGGCTACAGTTCCCGATGAACCGGCAGCAGATGTTGGAGAAGGCCAAGAAGCATTGTAGCTGTTTGAGGAAACGCAATCAGGCTCTTTCAATGAAGGCACATACTTTCTCTGGATCTATGGTCATGCTTTGGGGTGAAAGGATGTAGCTCAGGAAGGAAATGACTGGGGTGTGGAACTGGCATTTTGTTAACTTGCACTACAGTTGTTTATTGAAGGACTGATTGGACATGACAGACATGGTCTTGGAGAATATGAGGATATCATTGTGGTAGATGAACACGTAATTGTGTGGTATGTCTCAGAGTATCTCGTTAATGAAGGCTTAGAAAATGGCTGGACTGTTGGAAAGTGCAAAAGACATCACCAAATAGTGGCTATGGATATTATGAACACTGTCTTCCACTCCTTCTCCGGCTGAAGTGGATCAGGTTGTAGACACTCCATAGATCCATTTTGGTGAAGATCTGGGCTCTGCAGAGTGTTTCGAATGTACTGCCCATCAAGGGGAGAGTGTAGAGGTTCTTAACTGTGATTTTGTTGAGTCCACAGTAATCAATACAGGGACGAAGGCAAAGAAGAATCCTGCACCAGCTGGGGACTGGGATGGTCAAGTAAAGCTGTGCTGTAGCAGTTTGGTAAAGTAGTCTTCAGAAGGGGAGAGAGAGGGAACAGACGGCCTCAGGAAGGGGTCATGCCCAGGAGGATGTCAATCACGTTGCCATGTGGTCTGTGTGGCAGCAGGGTGCAGGCATCCCTTTTACTGAAGGCAATGGCTAAGTCGTGGTATTCCTGTGTAGGTTTGGTGAGGTCAAGGCTTTCCTCCATCTCCATGGATTTGCAGGGTGAAGTCAAACTAAGTTACAGGCAGGTGGTCCTGCAGTTCGGTCCCTAACTCAGCAGTGAATCCAGATGACCAGGTGAAGTGAGGATCATGAGTGGAGAGGTGAGAGCAACCTAAGATGAGAAGAGTGTTGGGTGAGTAGATGAAGAGGAATTGAATGTTCTCTGGTGCTCATATGTGCACATCCTGACGATCCCAGACCCCAAGAGAAGTTCACCAATGGCCACGATACAGAAGGGTTGAGAGATAGGCTCAGTAGGCAGTCCAAGTTACACACACACAAAGTTCGGTTCAGAAAGTTGCCTGCTGCAGTGGAATCCAGCAAAGCCTTTTGTGCGCGTAGAGCCATTGGACTGTGGAGGAGGATAAACAGAGTGAGTTGAGCTATAGTACTAGAAGGAGGGGTCAGGAAAGCTTACTAGATAGAAGGCCCCTTGTCTCTACTCGGTGGTGCCTTTTCCCAGATGGAGTGGGCATTTGATCCACTACAGTAGTGGGCAGATGTAGTGGTGATTGTCTGCTCTGCAGTAAGTGCACTAGTTGTTTCTCCACTGGCGCTCTTGGAGGGTTAAGGGAGTTCTCCGTAACTGCATTGGTTCTGATGAGGGTCCTACAGCCTGAAATGGTTCTCAAAACAGAATTGGGGCGCTGGCTTATGATCTGAAGGGTCGTTCCTTAAGAAACTTGTCAACACAGAGGACCAGAATGATGAGGTCAATGGGCATCTCCTGGATAGGCAGCTCATCTTTCAAGTGCTCCAAGAGACAGTGACGATAATGGGTCACCAGTGCTTCCATATTCCAACCACACTGTGCCATGACGGTCCTGAATTTCACGGTTTACTCCAGCACAAAGTGTGAGACTTGATACACTGACCTGCTGCCTCCCTTCTACTTCCCGGATGGTCAAAAACCCAGTGTATCTCAGCGGTGAAATCCTCATATTTATTGCAAATGGTGGTTTTATTGTCCCAGTTAGCAGCAGCCCAAGTCAGAGTTTGCCCAGTCAATTGAGAGATGATAAAAGCAATCTTAGCTTGGTCCATCGAATACAGAGATATCTGGAGCTCGAAGTGTAAGACTCACCAGGTCAGGTCAGGAAGGTGCAGAGTTGGGTTGGGATCCATCGAAGTTTTTGGGCACTAGAATCCAGTGCTCTGAGAGAGGAGGTTGACTGGTGTGGGGTTGCTGTATGAAGACGGAGAGTTGGTTGAGAGTGGTGAGCAGAAGATCAATGGTTTCTGCTGATTCGGAAATGAGAAGGAGGATTGACCCAAAAGTAGAGCAGCACAGATGATTTAGTGGGGAGCAATCACTTTAATAATAAACTGCAAAATAACAAGCCACATAGATACTAAAGGTAACAAGGTAACTGAAGGCTAAGAGCAACTGGTTGAGGCTGGCTGGTTGGATGAGCGAACAAGGGCTGTGGATGAGAGCTGGGTTTAAATAGGCTGCAGGCGATGAGTCAGAAACGAGTGGCAAGTGACTGGATGGATGGATACTGGGAGGAGCCTGCAAGTGTAGGCCTGACACATGGCAAGCCTGCTAAGAGAAGGATATTTTTCCTTGGGTAAGGTGACCAAACAAAACAAGTGCTATTTATACAGTAATAGCAGTAAGACTGCTTTATTCTTATGAATCAATTGCTTGTGATAAAGGGTTAGGATTATAATTACTCCTCCAAAATTTGATCATCCCTGAATTTAACCACACAACACTGCCAACAGCTGTTCAAGACACACAGCCTTGAAGTTCCCTCACTAAACCTCACCATCTTCTTTCTTCACTCCTTTAAAATGTTCTTTAAATTTTACCTCTTCCACTAAGCTTTTGATCATTTGCCCAAATTCACCACAAAAGGCTCAGTGCCAAATTTTATTTGATTAGTGTTTTAGTGAAGTACCTTCAGATGCTTCACTTTGTCAAAAGTGTCAAAGTAAATAGAATGAATTGTTGTTTGCACTGGAAGGATGTGTGTAATTGAACCCATCTATTTTTTCAGCCTGAAATGTCGACTACTTTTTTCCACAGATGCTGCCTGGCCTGCTGAGTTCCTCCAGCATTTTGTGTGTGTTGCTTAGATTTCCAGCATCTGCAGATTTTCTCTTGTTTGTCATCTATTTTTATGGTTCTTCCTACCACCCTGACACTACAAATCTTTATTCACATCTGCCAAATTGCAGCTGTTGGTACAATGAAGTTTACTTGCATGTTGTAATCTCGGCATTGTGAGATGTGAATTGGTGGAGTGATGTTGAATTAACATACAGTTTCACTTACCATGTGTGAAAATCATATTAACATACCAATGTATAACATACAACTGCCATATCTGTATTAAAATGCACAATGGGTTGTATGGCATTGTGTCACTACACTAACTTGCAACAACAGCAATATAAGATATATTTAAAATGTGTCTCAAACAACATTGTCCAAATGTGCTTTACAGGAGTTGTATCAAAAAGACATCAACAGATAGGATGCATTTCGGTTCTCTTTTGCTATGGTGTACACCGAAACCACTACTTAATAACACCCGCTATTCCTCCAGTTTCGGCCTTTTAGTGTATCCCATCTCCCTTCTTCCTATTAATACAAAGTAGCTATTGCATTTATAACCCACATTTTGGAATTCTTTCCCAAAATATCTCTCTCTCCCTTTCCTTAAACACATTGCAACTGATTGGTTTTGTTGACTACACTCTTAGTTGCAGTACCAAATTTTTGTTTCATTGTCAACGTTCAGCATTGCCTTACTCTCCATGAGTTGACTCAGGATGTATTTGTATGTTAAAAGTATTTTATTGCTGCTCATAAAATGGAATTAGCTTAGTGCACCACTATACTAATAATGTCCATATTAATCACAAATCAAAAATGTGCAGAATATGCAATAAACGAGGAAACGCTGGAAACACTCAGCAGGTCAGGCAGCATCTGTGGAAGAGGAAACAGAGTGAACATTTCAGGTTGAAGACTTATCAGTGATGAATTTATTTTTCAGAAGTATTAACCATTGCTATTGTGATTCTAATGTACAATGTGAAGCACAGACACTGATACTCATATTATATTGTGTGAATTAATTTAGTAAGAAACATCAGTCCTAACATGCTCTATTTAAGTGTACAGAGTATATCACTATCATGATTATATGTCAGAGATTTTTTTTCTTTTCTTTTAACCAAACAGCTGTTTTTTTCTCTTTTTTTTTTGCTTTGTTATGCAGTTTTGATTTTGCTTTAGATTGGAATAAAATATACCTTTTCAATATTATGGTTAACTTACTATACATAGTTATGGGGCATTTCAATCTTGTTTCTGTTTCCATAATATCATAATGTATTTTGTATTCGTCTATGCAAGTAATTAATAAAAATATTGAAAAAGAGTGTATCACTGATATCAACTATGGATGAATTTTGCTCCCAATGATAAACAAGTGGTGCTAACTGCTCTTAACACCTTCTTATTTCTCCTTGACAGTCACATGGAAGAGGGGGTGACGTTTTTCATTCTTGTACTGTGTCCATATGCTCCCAACGAATGGACCTGAGATCCTAAGTGCTCTTTCTCCACTTCTTGAGTAGTCATGGGCCAGGGTTAGCATCACTCCCCCACCCCTCCCCCCCCCATCTCAGGAATCAGCAAGATATTCCTTTCTTCAGTAGGTCTTTGATTACATCCTTGAATCTTTTCTTCTGTCCACTTGGTGATCTGTGGTATGTGGCGCTGGAATTCTCTATAATTAGAAAATCATTTTGGTACAGCATTTTCTCAGGGGTTCTGGGATCTGTGTGAACAAGTCAAGCAACTGTGCATCTCCATAACCAATCAGAGTGATGATTCATTAACGAGGAGTTCAGAAACTAAGAATGTGTCAGACCTTTCAATGTCACTTCACGTACAGATAAAGAATAAATCTGTTGAAGTGGATCTTCAGTAAATAACTAAAAGATATGCATATGCAGTCTTGAACAGTTTTCCCCAAATCATTCCTCATTGATGTTTCAAGCAAAAACCTTGAGTTACTAAATTTGGGGAAATTTTACTTTAATGGTGCAATTATTTTTATTAATAAAAGTGTTGAAATATTTATACCAACATCAGAATAAATAAGCATTTTAAGGGGCTCCAGCACTGGGGAAACATAAATATTCCACATGAGAAGCACACTCAATCAATTAATGGAGAATGATAATCCTCTTTAAATATTAATGATCCAATGTCCCAGCACTACATACTTTAAATATTGGTCACCAAAATCAGTTGGAGACAATCCTAGTGATGAAAAGAGAATAGTCAAATGAAATGCAGAAAATTTGGGGGGAAAAAAGAGATTATTCAGATTAGTGTCACTTGTAGTGTTTTGAGAAGTGCCTGACTGATCCTTTGCAATGTGGAAAGAGATTAAATTTGATCTCTCATTAAATTCATCAATAAAATTGGAAACTGAACCAGTGAAGAAGAGAGAGTAACTCCTGTTGGCAGATGACATGGTTTGATGTGATTATAGCCTTCTGGAGGAGTGGGGGTGGTGGAGGAAGAATGTACCTGTGTTTATTTCAAAATGTCCAAGTTTTGATCAGGTTGCTTCCAGACATTCAGAAGAAAAAGAACATTCAGTTGCAAATTGATCATACTTATTCAAGTGGCTTATTCTATAGACACTTGTTTTCAGGAGTTTTACAAATGCATTTGACAAAACTTAATCCCTTAACTAAACAGGTAATATATATATTTTTGAGGGGGGCAGAGTTTTGTACTCTTCAGGCTGAGGTATGTGACTCCTGGGAATCTTGAAAATTAAACTTTAATGCCCTGCTTCTTTATGTATTGTCAGCGTGACATATTCCTGGATCAGATGCGCTTTTCATCACGTTCCTAAGGAGGGAGAAAAAATTGATCCAGTGACATTCTGCACGTTAGCTGACGGCATGCAAGTCTACTGCAACACCTCCTCTCTCAAGCACTCCACAGTATCAGATTTGTCATGCTCACGGTTTGATACCAAATACTGGATTAAATATGCTGAAAACAGGTCTGTATGGCTTCAGCCTCTGCCAGAAACTGCATTTTCAGGCCATAGGTTCGATCTGATCCCCCTGGTTAAATCAGATGATAGTAACATAGAAAACCTACAGCATGATACAGGCCCTTTGGCCCACAATGCTGTGCTGAACATGTACTTACTTTAGAAATTACCTAGGGTTACCCATAGCCCTCTATTTTTCTAAGCTCCATGTACCTGTCCAGGAGTCTCTTAAAAGACCCCATCATTTCTGCCTCCACTACCATTGCCAGCAGCCCATTCCATGCATTCACTACTCTCTGCATAAAAAACTTACCCCTGACACCTCCCCTGTACCTACTTCCAAGCAGCTTAAAACTGTGCCCTCTTGTGTTAGCCTTTTCAGCCCTAGAGAAAAGCCTCTGAGTATCCACATGATCAATGCCTCTCATCATCTTATACACCTCTATCCGGTCACCTCTCATCATCTGTCGCTCCAAGGAGAAAAAGTTGAGTTCACTCAACCTATTCTCATAAGGCATGCTCCCCAATCCAGGCAACATCCTTGTAAATCTCCTCTGCACCCTTTCTATAGTTTCCACATCCTTCCTGTAGTGAGGTGACCAGAGCTGAGCACAGTACTCCAAGTGGGGTCTGACCAGGGTCCTATATAGCTGCAACATTACCTCTCAGCTCTTAAACTCAGTCCCATGATTGATGAAGGCCAATGCACCGTATGCCTTCTTAACCACAGAGTCAACCTGCGCAGCAGCCTTGAGTGTCCTATGGACTCGGACCCCAAGATCTCTCTGATCCTCCATACTGCCAAGAGTCTTATCATTAATACTATATTCTGCCATCATATTTGACCTACCAAAATGAACCACTTCACACTTATTTGGCATAATATACTGGTTTTAGATTGAACTATTGCACCCTCCATTTGTATGAGAAACTCAATCATACTGTGATCACTCTTTCCAAGAGGATCCCTCACCTACAAGATCACTAATTTTACCTGTCTTATTACACAGGATCAGATCTAAGACAACATGTTCCCTTGTAGGTTCTGTAACATGCTGTTCAAGAAAGCCATCAAGGACGCACCCTGTGAAGTCCTCTTCGAAACTTGATCCACCCAATCTATGTGCATGTTAAAGTCCCCCACGGCAACTGCTGTTTCATTCTTACATGCCTCAGATATTTCTCTTTTTATCGCCTGTGCCAGTGTAACGTTATTGTTCCATGGCCAATAGACAACTTATACCAGTGATTTTTTTTCCCTTTACTAGTCCTAATCTCTACCCAGATGGATTCAACATTTTGCTCCTTAGATCTTATATCACCTCTCACTATTGCCCTGATCTCATCTTTAATTAAGAGCGCTACCCCACCTCCCTTACCTTCCTGCCTATCCTTCCATGTTACCTGATAGAACATAAAAATAGAAAATCTACAGCACATTACAGGCCCTTTGGCCCACGATGTTGTGCCGACCATGTAACCTACTCTAGAAGCTGCCCAGATTTTCCCTACCGCGTGACCCTCTATTTTTCTAAGCTCCATGTACCGATATAAGAGCCTCTTAAAAGACCCTAATGTATCCCCCTCTACCACCTTCGCTGGCATTCCATGCACCCACCACTCTGTGTGAAAAACTTACCTCTGACAAAACTCCTTGTATCTACTTCCCAGCCCTTAAAACTATGCCCCCTTGTGTTAGCCATTTCGTCCTGGGAAAAAGCCTCTGGCTATCCACCTGATCAATGCTTCTCATCATCTTATACACCTCTATCAAGTCACCTTTTTCTTCTATCGCTCCAAGGAGAAAAGGTCAAGTTCACTCAATCTATACTCATAAGGCACGCTCTTCAATCCAGGCAACATCTTTGTAAGTCTCCTCTGTACTCTCTCTGTAGTATCCACATACTTCCTGACTTCCTGTAGTGAGGTGACCAGAAATGAACACAATAATCCATGTGCGGTTTAACAAAGGTCTTATATAGTTGTAACGTCATCTCCCGGCTCTTGATCTCAAACCCACATGAAGGCCAACACACCATATGCCTTCCTAACAACAATGTCAACCTGCACAGAAGCTTTGAGTGTCCAATGGACATGGATCCCAAGATCTCACTGATCCTCCACACTGCTAAGAGTTTTACCATTAATATTATATTGTCTTCAAATTTGACCTACCAAAATGAACCACTTTACACTTATCTGAGTTGAATTCCATCTGCCAGTTCAGTCTGCTTCTGCATCTTATCAATGTCCTACTCAATGTAACCTCTGACAACCCTCCATTCTTTCCACAACACCCCCAACTTTTGTATCATCAGCAAACTTACTAACCCACTCTTCTACTTCTTCATCCAGGTCATAAATAAAAATCACAAAGAGGAGGGGTCCCAGAACAGATCCCTGCGGAACATTACTGGTCACTGTCCTCCATGCAGGATATGAACCACCCACAACCACCCTTTGCCTTCTGTGGGCAAGCCAATTCTGCATCCACAAAGCAAGGTCTCCTTGGGTCCCATGCCTCATTACTTTCTGAATGAACCTCGCATGGGGAAGCTTATCAAATGCCTTACTGAAATCCATATACATGACGTCCACTGCTCTACTTTTATCAATGTGTTTTGTTACATCCTCAAAGAATTCAATCAGGTTTGTAAGGCATGACCTGCCCTCGACAAAGCCGTACTATCGCTAATCAGATTATGTCTCTCCAAATGCTCATAAATCCTGCCTCTCAGGATCTTCTCCAACAACTTGCCCACTACTGAAGTAAGACTCACTGGTCTATAATTTCCTGCGTTATGTCTACTCCCTTTCTTGAACAAGGGAACAACATTTGCAAACTTCCAATCCTCTGGTACTTCTCCCGTCCCTACTGATGATGTAAAGATCATTGCCAGAGGCTCAGCAATCTCCTCCCTCGCTTCCCACAGTAGCCTGGGGTTTATCTCGTCCAGTCCCGGTAACTTATTTAACTCAATACCTTTCAAAAGCTCCAGCATATTCTCTTTCTTAACATCTTTACACTCAAGCATTTCAGTCCGCTTTCAGTCATCCCCAAAATTGCCAAGGTCCTTTTCACTGGTGAATACTGAAGCAAAGTATTCATTAAGTACCTCCGCTACCTCCTCCATCCTCACATGTTTCCACTCTCACCCCTGATTGGTCCTGTTCTCACACAGCTCATCCTCTTGCTCTTCCCATACTTGTCAAATGCCTTGGGGTTTTCCTTAATCCTTCTCTCCAAGGCCTTCCCATGGCCTCTTCTAGCTCTAATTTCATTCTTGAGCTCCTTTATGGCACCCTTGTAATTTTCTGGAGCTCTAACAGCACCTAGTTTCTTGAACCTTTTGTAAGCATTTCTTTTCTTTTTAACTAGATTTTCTTCATCCTTTGCACACCATGGTTCTTTTACTCTACCATCCTTTCCCTGCCTCAATGGAACATATCTATGCAGAACGCCATGCAAATATTCCCTGAACATTCGCCACACTTCTGCCGTGCATTTCCCTGAGAATATCTGCTCCCAATTTATGTTCCCAAATTCCTACCTATTTCCCCCACCCCAATTAAATGTTTTCCCAAATTATCTGTTCCTATCCCTCTCCAGCGCTATAGTAAAGGAGATAGAGTTGTGATCACTACCTCCAAAATGCTCTCCCACTGAGAGATCTGACACCTGACCAGGTTCATTTCCCAATACCAGATCAAGTACAGCCTCTCCTCTAGTTCGCTTTTCTACATATTGTGTCAAGAAAACCTTCCTGAGCTCACCTAACAAACTCCACCACATCTAAACCCCTTGCTTTAAGGAGAAGCTGGTCAATAATAGGAAAGATAAAATCACACTTCACAACATTCTTATTATTATTGCACTGTTCCAGAATCTGCCTCCCTATCTGCTCCTCAATATCTCTGTTACTTTTGGGGGCTTGGTCTATAAAAAACACCCAGCAGAGTTATTGCCCCCTTCCTCTTTCTGACTTCCACCCACACTGACTCAGTAGACAATCCCTCCATGACTTTCCCATTTCTGCAGCCATGATATTATCCCTGATTATCAGTGCCATTCCCTCACCTCCTTTGCCTCCCTCCCTGTCCTTTTTGAAACATCTAAAGCCCCGCACACTCAGCAGACATTCCTGCCCCTGAGTCATCCAGGACTCTATATATCTCTGGATATTTCATTCGCAGTCCTCACCACCCTGCAACAACGTTTCTGTAATGGCCACTAAATCATACCCTTTTTGACTGATCTTGTTTCAAATACTATGGGCATTCAGATGAAGTGCCCTTACACTCATTGTACTTTCAAATATCTTGTAATCTTTTTCTCTTTTGCACTTGACTTTTCTTCACTCCATTCTTACGTTGCTTTTTTTTATCTTTTGCTTTTACTTTATCTTTATCCACACTTTTCTCTTTTGCTTTATCCATACTTCTCCAATCTGTTGAACTCCCCCCCCCCCACCATGCCCCCAGTATTTAGTTTAAAGCCCTATACTCAGCCCTAGTTATGCGATTCGCTAGGATCCAGGTCCCATTGCAGTTCAGGTGGAGCATGTCCCATTGGAATAGCTCCCTCCTTCCCCAATACTGGTGCCAATTTCCCATGAATTCAAACCCACTTCTCCCACACCAATCCTTGAGCATGCATTTAACTCTCTAATCTTCTTGATCCTATGCCAATTTTCACATGGCTCAGGTAGTAATCCAGAGATTACCACCTTTTTGGTTCTTCTTTTTAATTTAGTCCCTAGCTGCTCAAATTCCCTCAGTAGAACCTCTTTCCACATTTTACCTACATCCTCTGCAGGTCAGATAAGATGTCCCAAACCCGTGTCTATTCCCCTGACTATACTATCCCCAATTATCAATACATTTCTCTTCTCAACGCCCCCCCACCCCACTCTTGAATGGCTCCCTGAACTATGGTGCCACAGTTAGGTTGCACATCCTTCCTACAGTCCCACTCTCATCCACACAGGGAGCAAAAATTACAGATCTGTTGGACAAGCTCAAGTGCTGAGGCTCCTCCAGCACTGTCTCTTGGATCCCACTACTGCCCCACTCGCAGTCACACCCTCTTGTCCCTGACCTCAGACCGAATTTGAGGAAGCTAACCTTGAGCCCGAGTTCTTCAAGCAGCCAACACTTGCTGCAGATGTGGTCGCCAGGAACCACAATGGGGTCTACCAGCTCCTACGTCACCTGATCTTGCATCATCCCTACTTGATTTAATTAGCTGTAATTTAGTGACTTTGTATTCTACCACTACAAAAGATCTGCAATTTCACTGACTTGTTTAGTCCCAAGACAAGTTTTCATTTTTATTTCTTCACTATCACCAAAGCTGTCTACAAGCAGTCTTGTATTATATCGCTTATTCAAAGGATCTGCTCTGGAATGCTTATTTATAGATTTTCTATCTCCAGAAATAAGCATCTAAAATATTCTTTTGAGCAGCCTTCTATCTTTCAACCTCAGTAAAACAGAGTTCCCATTCATTACCTGTGTGGTTGGTGACTTATATTGCCCAGAGTCCAATGACAGCCACTCTGAAAACTTGACTCTTTAAAAATCCATGTGTTCAAACCCCACCATAACTTCGACAATCTCTTTCTACAATCTCTTCCAGCCTTCCAATAGTAGTAGTGCAATCACTCGAGTTGTGCATGATATTCTCGTAAAATATTATTCCCTTAATGGAGAATGCCTGTGCGTGACTTTGTTTAACGTGGGGAGGCTGATGCACTGGTCACCACATGTTCCTTGACAGATTGGGGTCAGGGTCCAGTGACATGGAATGTAAGACAACTAAGGACCCTTCACTGCTGCAGCCTTCCTCTGTCTTCACTGGTGTTTTCATCTGTCATCATCTTCCTCCTGCTCCACTGTTAAGGACTTGGTTCGAATGACCTTTGTCTGAACCTTCCCCTTGACCTTCTCACCATGGGTGACCCTACCAGGAGCTAAGCTCCAGACGGACCTCAGGAACTCACAAGTCTCTCCACAACCACAAGGTGATGATCCACGGGGAAGTCCAGCCAAGCATAGGTCCAAGTGGTCTTTGTTTCTCCAGTTCTGACTTCTTCATTATTTCATTTGCCCATCACTGATGCATTGAAGTATTGAGGTCTGAAGTTCCCTCTAACTTACTGGTGGAAGAACAGTCGTTAATCAAACAAATGAAAATGGCTGAGCCACAGACACTACTCAGAAGAACTCCTGCAATGATTGCCTGAGACTGGGCTTCCAATAACCATAAATATTAACCTTTCTGCAAGAGATGATTTTCGCCCATTGAAATATTTTCACCTTGATGCCTTTTCACTTCAGTTTTACCAGAGCTTTGTGATGCCATATTTATTTAAGTGGTGCCTTGAGGTAAAGATAGTCACTCGCACCATACCTCTGGAATTCTATTCTCTAAATGTAGACTATTTATGTATATGGGCATTGACTATTGTCTAAACAAGGAGAAAATTTGGATATCAGAGGTGAAAGGGATTTGGGAATCCTTGTGCAGTAGTTGTTGTGCCTCATATCTAAGAGAGTACTGTATGTGCTGTCATTGGAGAGGGTCCAGAGGAGGCTTAGGAGAATGATCCCAAGAAAGATAGGGTTATTGTATGATGAGTGTTTGATGGCTCCGGGCCTGTACTCAATGAGTTGAAAAGAATGACGGGGGACCTCACTGAGGCTGACTGAGTGAACATGGAGAGAATGTTTTCAATCGTGGGAGCATCTAGGACCGGAGAGAACAGTCTCAGAGTAGAAAAACGACCCTTTAGAACAGAGATCAGGAGGGAGGTGCTAACCTAGTGAAAAACATCAAGAACAACTTTTCAATGGGCAGAGGTAAATCAGCTCACAAACAACTGATCAGACAAAAAATCTGCAGTCAAGCTACATCCAGTCAATGAAAAGGGGTGAACAACTCAACGTCAATAAGAGGAAGAGTCTCCAAGAACATCCCATGCTTGAGCTCAATGCAGGACAGCCTAGGTTTATGCTTTTGCAATCATGATTAGCTTCCACCTGCGATCCCAACCTTCACACAAGTTATTTTCAGCCAACTCGATTCACTCCACATTATAGCAGGTAACTGCTAAAGGTAATAGATACAGTAACGGCAATGTTCTAGTCATAGTGCTGAAGATCTGCACTCCGAAACCAGCTGTGTTTCTAGAGAAGTTGGTCTAGCAATAGAATTACAATACTGGAAAACAGCTGACAATGCGAAACACTGCCCAGCCACATACTGTTCACAGAAAAAAAATCAAATCCTTTCTGACTAACCACTTCTTAGTCAATCTACCCTTAATTGTCAGCAAAGTAATGGAATAATCATCTGCACTGAGAAAGAATCTAACCACCTACCCTTGATGCTCACTGACATTAGGATTGCCAAGTTTCCCACTATTGTTGAAGGGAATTGAGTTACCCTTGACTAAAAATTCAATTGAACTTCCTTCAGCAAACTAGGATGCACCTTGTGCTGGTATTAATGTATGTATGCACATTTATTCCATATCCATACTTTAACCTCAAACTTTTTATATGATTTGTTATTCTTTATAATTGTTGAATGGTGCTTTATGGCATGCCATCACACCACAGCAAATTCCTAACACATGTAAATGTATATGATGAATAAAGTCCATCCTTGATCTGTGCCAGGTGATTTATCCACTTTCCTTTGCACGTAGCCTTCCAAGAATCTTTTCTTTTTCAATGTTTACACCATCCTGAATATCAACTGCAGTCCCCTTTACTCCTGTGAACATAACTAATACTTAATACCTCACTCCTAGACTCTTCCTCCTTGAATAGATTTCATTTGATACTCTGAACAGTTAACCTCTATTTTTTCAGTCATTTTCCTATTCCTGGGCAAATGCCAGAAACCATTATTATGGAAGTATGTAAAAATACCTAACACATATAAGAAGAGTAAATACAGTTTTGTGAAAGAAAAATCATGTTTAGCACATTTATTAGAATTTTTGAGGACACAGCAAGAAATGAAATGAATGGGAAGCAAACAGATGTAGTGCAATTGGTTTTCCAAATGGTATCCCATGAGATGCTATGGAAATCTTCAAGAATAGCTCAAAGTTTAATTATCAGACAGGTTAAATGTTGGTGGAGAAATCTGGAACTGGAGGCAGAGACTCCAGTTAAGTAGTTGATATTCTAATACGAAGATGAGGTGGAATGTTATCTCCAAGAAGGTTGTGAATTTTCTACCCTAAAGAACAGTTGACACTCAATCAAGTCATCAAACATACTCAAGGCTGAAACAGATAGATTTTTGAATTGCAGACAAGGCCAAGGATAAAATCAACCATTATCTTATTTAATATGCAGATTTGTGGGGCCATGTGATCTACTGTTGCTCTTGCTTCTCGAGTTCTTGTGTTCAATTAGGACAGTTTCAGATAATCAGTTGGAGAAGAATCTTCAGTTTTACTGTTCCATTGGATGAATTTCCCTCCATAAAATTTTAATTATTTGGAGTGACATTCACAAAATATATTTTTCATTGTTCAGTTTTATAATTAAAGCTGGCATGAACCGGCAACTGCAAAGGCCAAATATTGTACTTGGGAACAACGAACAAACTCATGGGCACCTGTCACTGCATGTTCTCTTTCCTATGGAAATCTGACTACACCTTATTAATAATCTGCATGCTAATATTAATTTATGTTAACTCTGTGAGTAAAATTCTGAAGCAAGATTTCTTCCCATTATTTGCAGCATGATTTTTTTATTTCTATATATTTCTTCATTTTTATATAATACTTTATACATTATTATTGTTTCTGTTGCATGGTGCATCCTAACCAACACACCACCCCAAACTGGAGTGCCACAGTAGTGGTTAGCATGATGCTATTACAGCTTGGACATCAGAGTTTGAAGTTCAGTTTTGCCGTCCTCTGTAAGAAGTTTGTACGTCCTTCCTGTGAGTATGTGGGTTTCCTCCAAGTGCCCCAGTTTCTACTCACAGACCAAAGACATGCTGGTTGGTAGGTTACTTGGTCATTGTAAGTTGCCCTGTAATTAGGCTGGGGTTAAATAGGTAGGTCGCTGGGCAGTACTGCTCGATGGGCCTGTTCAACACTGGATCGCTAAATAAATATAAAATCCTAACACATGCAAATGTACATGCTGAATAAAGATAAACATTGATCCTTGATTGTTCCTAATCCAGGAAAAAAAGTTTTCTTGTGAATTAATTGCAGTTCAGATAAGTTCAAAAGGGGGGCATAAAACGTAAAGCAAAAAGCAGTGAATGGTGGATGGTACCGAGGTAATATAAAGAAAATATGTTGGGAATGTTCCAATATATCACTCTGATCTTCCAGATGAGTAATTTTGTTCCCTGCTATCCTTTGGCAGGAAACAAAATTGGTCCTCTGGAAGATCAGGAGATCGATGCCCTCTTGCATCTCACTTTTTCTGTAAATGTTACCTAGGCTACAAAGTATTTCTAGTATTTTGTTCTTCTTTTGTAGTAAATGGTAGATTTGGAACAATTGACTATTAAAGGTACAAGATAGTGGTAACTATGTTGGCTCATTCTGGTAGGTCAAATATGATGGTGGAATATAGTAGTAATGGTAAGACTCTTGGCAGTGTGGAGGATCAGAGGGATCTTGGGGTCCAAGTCCATAGGACACTCAAAGCTGCTATGCAGGTTGACTCTGTGGCTAAGAAGACATATGATGTACTGGCCTTCATCGACCATGGGATTGAGTTTAAGAGCCGAGACGTAATGTTACAGCTATATAGGACCCTGGTCAGACCCCACTTGGAGTACTGTACTCAGCTCTGGTCATCTCACTACAGGAAGGATGTGAAAACTATAGAAAGGGTGCAGAGGAGATTTACCAGGATCTTTCCTGAATTGTGGAGCATGCCTTATGAGAGAACTCAGCCTTTTGTTCCTTAGAATGAAGGAGGATGAGAGGTGACCTGATAGAGCTGTATAAGATGATGAGAGGCATTGATCATGTGGATAGTCAGAGGCTTTTTCCCAGGGCTGAAATGGCTAACACAAGAGGGCACAGTTTTAAGATACTTGGAAGTAGGTACAGAGGAGATGTCGGGGCTAAGTTTTTTACGCAGAGAGTAGTGAATCAATGGAATGGGCTGCCGTTGACGGTGGTGGAGACGGATACAATAGGGTCTTTTAAGAGGCACTTGGATAGGTACATGGAGCTTAGAAAAATAGTGGGCTATGGGTAACCCTAGGTAATTCTAAAGTAAGTACATGTTCGGCACAGCATTGTGGGCCGAAGGGCCTGTATCGTGCTGCAGGTTTTCTAAGTTTCTATGTGGCCAGCAGGAAGGGGAAAGTGTAGTGAAAGGATGGATAAGGAACAGCAAGGAGGTTCTGTGGATGAAACCGAGATGCGCAGATGGCCTGTTGCCTCCTGAGCGCCAGGGTTCAGGACATCTCAGATCGAGTCCTCAGCATTCTTAAGCAGCATGGTGAGCAGCCAGAGGTTGTAGTCCACCTCAGTACCAATGAGGTAGGTGGCTACGAGGTCCTGAAAAGTGAGTTCAGGGTGCTAAGTTAAAGGACAGGGCCTCCAGGACTGTGAACACAGGACCGTTACACATGCCACATGCTAGTGAGGCCAGAAATACTGTAGCAAGGACATACAGTTTAACACATGGCTATGGAGTTGATGCAGGACAGATGTTTGGATCATTGGGCTTTCCTCCAGGGAAGGTGGGACATGTACAGAAGGGACGGTTTGCGCCTGAACTGGAGGGGGACTAATATCCTAGTGGGAAGGTTTGCTAGTGCTGTACAGGGAGGAGGGTTAAACTACAGTTGTACAGGGATGGGAACCAGAGTACCAGAACAGATAGTAGAGTGTGTCAGAATAAAAGGCAAGGGTAACAGGTTTAAAGAATGTTAGTTTTTGAAAGATATTAAGGTCCTGGTTAAGAAAAAGAAGGAAATGCATAGCAGGTATAGGCAGGCAGAAACAAATGAGGTACTTGAAAAGTATAGGAACTGCAAGAGGACACTTTAGAAGGAAATCAGGAGAGCTAAAAGAGGTTGCTGGGGCAGACCAGGTGAAAGAGAATCTTAAAGCCTTCTACAGATATATTAAGAACAAGAGAATCGCAGGGAACGAAACTGGTGCTCTGGAAGATCAGAATGATAATCTATTAATGGAACTGAAAGAGATGTGGGAGATCTTAAATTGATTTTTTTTGCATCTGTATTTACTCAGGAGACGGACACTGAGTTGACAGGTGTGAGGCAAAGTAGCAGCAAGGTCATGGACCCTATACAGAGGAGGAAATGTTTGCTGTCTTGAGGTAAATTAGGGTGGATAAATCTCCAGGGCCTGCCAAGGTGTTCCCCTGGACCCTGTGGGAGGCTAGTGAATAAATTGCAGGGGCTGTAGCAGAGATATTTAAACATCATTAGCCGAGGGTGAGGTGCTGGAGGATTAGAGGATAGCTAATGTTTTTCCATTGTTATTGAAAGGCTCTAGGAATAAGCCAGGAAATTACAGCCTGATAAACCTGACGTCAGTAGTGAGAAAGTTATTTGAAGGTATTCTGAGGGACCGGATATATAAGTATTTGGATATTCAGGGACTGATTAGAGATGGGCAACATGACTTTGTGTGTGATAACTCATGTTTAACCAATCTTAGAGAGTTTTTTTGAGGAAAATTCCAGCAAAGTTGATGAAGGCAAGGCAGTGGATGTTGTCTACATGGACTTTGGCAAGGCCTTTCACAAGGTCCCGCATTTGAGGTTGGTCAAGAAGGTCACTTGGTATTCAAGATGAGGTAGTAAATTGGATTAGGCATTGGCTTTGCAGTAGAAGTCAGAGAGTGGTTGTAGGTGGTTGCCCCTCTGACTGCAGGCCTGTGACTAGTGGTGTGCCCCAGGGATCAGTGCTAGGTCTGTTATTGTTTACCTTCTACAGTATATCAATGATCTGGATGATACTGTGGTAAAATGGATTAGCAAATTTGAAGATGACACCATGATTGGGTTGTGGTGGACAGCGAGGAAGGCTATCAAAGCTTGTAGCAGGATCTGGACAAGCAGGTAAAATGGGCTGGAAAACGGCAGATGGAATTTAATGCAGACAAGTGTAAGGTGTTGCACTCTGGGAGGACCAACAAGGTGCCTCCTACATGGTGAGCTGCGGGGCACTGAGGAGTGTGGTAGAACAGAGGGATCTGAGAATACAGATCCATAATTCCTTGAAAATGGTGTCACAGATAGAGACAGTTGTAAAGGTAGTGTTTGGCACATTGGCCTTAATAAATCAAGTGTACTTAGTACAGGAGTTGGGATGTTATGTTGAAATTGTATAAGACTTTTTAAGACTTTGGTGAGGCAGAATATGGAGTATTGTCTGAGGATTTGGTCACCAAACCTACAGGAAGGATGTAAGTAAGATTAAAAGACTGCAGAGAAAATTCTCAAGGATATTGCTGGGACTGGAAGACCTGAGTTATAGGGAAGTGTTAAACAGGTTAGGACTTCATTCCCTAGAATTCAGAACACTGAGGGTAGATTTGATAGTTATGCAAATTATGAGAGTTATAGATAGAATAAATGCAAGCAGGTTTTTTCCACTGAGGTTAGGTGAGACTAGAGCTAGATGTCATGGGTTAAAGGCGAAAGGTGAAATGTTTAAAGGGAACATGAGAGAGAACTTGACTCAGAGGGTGGTGAGAGTGTGGAATGAGCTGCTAGTGCAAGTGGTGGATGTGAGGTTAATTTCAACATTTAAGTGAGATTTGGATAGATCCATGGATGGGAAGGGTATGGACGGCCATGTTTGGTGCAGCTCAATGGGACTAGGCAGATTAATGGTTTGGCAGGAACTAGATGGGCTGAAGGGCCTGTTTTGGTGCTATGGTACTCTTTGACTTTATGATTCACAAAAGCAAATTTATATTAATACAAGGAATTCCTTACTTTAAATCAGGTTAAAATTTCGATTAAAAATCAGAAGAAAAGAGTCCAGTTTCGAGGTATTTTCAGGTGACAGGCTACGTTGGGCTCTGGGCAGCCTGAGACCAGGTTGTGCACATAAACAAGCAGTTTCAGTGATGTTACCAGTGACTGGAGTGAAACTGGAGGATGAACTAAAATTTTAACAATATTTAAGTTATTTTGTCCTCTTTTAAAAGCAAAGTTCAAAAATTCAAAGTAAATTTATTATCAAAGTACACATATGTCACCATATACAATCCTGAGGTTTGTTTTCCTGCAGGCATACTCCATAAATCCAAGAACCATAATAGAATCAATGAAAGACCGTACCCAACGGGATGGACAAGCAACCAATGTGCAAAAGACAACTAACTGTGCAAATACAAAAGAAAATAATAAGAATAAATAAATAAGCAATAAATATTGAGAACATGAGATGAAGAGTCCCTGAAAGTAAGGCCATAGGTTGTGGGAACAGTTCAGTGATGGGGGCAAGTAGAGTTGTCCCCACTGTTCAAGAGCCTGGTGGTTGAGGGGTAATAACTGTTGCTGAATCTGGTGGTGTGAGTCCTGATCCTCCTGCACATTCTTGCTGACAACAGCAGCAAGGAGAGTGCATGACCTGGGTGGTGGAGTTCCCTGATGATGAATCCTGCCTTCCTGCAACAGTGCTTCATGTAGATGTGCTCAACGGTGGAGAGTGCTTCACCCATGATGGACTGGGCCATATCCATTACTTTTTGTAGAGTGTTCCACTCAAGGGTGTTGGTATTTCATTAAAAGCGCTGTAAAGTAAACTCTTAATCTGTTTGCCATGTGAAGTTACAGCAGCATAACTATTGATCTATCTGACTTGGCCATCTTGAAAACCATTCCCATCACCCATCCCCAGTTAATGTTAATGAACATTGCTCACGTTTTCTTCTTCCATAAACCCCTATTTGTGCTTAAGTTTCATGCATGGCTTACGGTTGTTTTTTTTTCAAGCGAAGTAATTTCTCATCGATCCAATCTTTTTATTAAGTCTTGTCAGTCCAACAGCTCTGCTTTTTCTTCAGATATCTTCAGGCCAATTGAGTCCAGACGCTGTGAATCAATACTTTGGAACCTTAAAGGTCGAGGGTCAATGAGGACTTTGACAAATGCGTCAAATGTCCTTGACTTCTCTAATGTTCAGCCTAACTATAGCCTATTCTGATCTATCGCTAAGACCATATTTTGTTCCATTGATCGCAAAATGAAGTGCTGCACAGCTGATGTCGGAACACCCTAGTGCGAGAAGGCAATTTTATAGGCAATTTTATATCGCGACAAACAGAGAAAACTAAATACTGGGACAGAGCCATGTAACACGTTGAAGAAAAGCGTCTCTCCAAAGAGCCACAGACAGTATCTATCTCGCCGTTTAGTTTTCCTTGAATGTACGTTGCCAATTATTATAAACAGAATTTGAAAAAAAATCAATATCAGTCTTTAATGTCATTAAATAACAATATGTGCTGCTCGAGTCATGCAATTTCAGTTCCGAACAAAGATTTAACACGATGTTGAACATTTTACTTTATAGACTGCAATCATATTTCTTCGTGTAGGCGACTAAAGGGAATGTTTTGAAACAAAACAGTTTATAACATTACACTGCATTATAAAGCTATATAAGCAGAAGATAAGTGACGATATGCAAGTTCTAAGTAGGGGGAAGCACAACGTTAGCGATTTTTATGGGTATAAAATCACAAGGGTAAATATCATGTGCAGGAAAAGAGGGGCATCGTGTTATGTACGAATCGCACTGTGCGGCTTAACAGAGTTAACTCCGCTCTGTTTGCAAACTTTATTGCATTATCTTTAGTGTCTTTAGGCCCCTATATCCGCACACCAGGGCCGGAGAATCGGCCTTGAATTCCCCCCGAGTTGAGATTGTTCCCTCGATTAATAGATTTCCCTGCACTCATTTAATAAGGCATCGTCACCAATCAGTAGAGAGTTCACTGTCATTTGGTGCTAGTGTGGTGAACCAGGTGGTCGTACCAGTGAGGCAGATGCTGCTCTGGGACCATTTACCTCCCCGCAGAACCCTCCCTTCCCGGCTTTCCACCATTTCTTCTCCGAGCGGCCCCCGAAAAGAAAACATTAGGGAGTTGATGAGAGCCTCTGGGAGAGAGACAAGGGAAGCCCTGAGCTATGGAACTACCGCTGAGAGTTCAGCCCAACTATTTACATGGCTACTTGGGCCCAGCAAGAAACTCTTTACCGCAGACATAGAAGCTTACAGCTGCGGCTTAAAATCTGCCCGCTCCAAAATTCATTCTTTCATTCTCATTCTCTCTCTCTCTCTCTCACTCTCTCTCTCTCTCACACACACACTCTCTCCCTCCCTCTCTTGCTCTCGATTTTTTTGTCCGAGGCGGGGGAGGGGGAAGGGAGAAGAAAGGCCCGCATTTGGGATGAGTTTAAATGACTCCCAGACTGTTCCGATCAAGAGTGACACCATTCTCGCTGGGATCAGACGAGTCCCCCAGGGCAGTACGTGATAAACGGTCAGGGCAGCGGGTTAATAGGGGATGATATTTAACTGAGAACACGTCTTTTTTTTTAAAGTGCAATTTGTAAAGCAGGGGTTAACGCCGGATTAAAGCAAAATAAAACAATCTGCCTCAGCCAGTCGATAATTCTATAAACTGTAAGATTTATAGTTTCATAAGCGGAAAAGCTGACAGAGCGGAGAGTATCCAGGTCTACTCTTCGCAAGGGGAGACCCTTTATCTCCCCAGCTAGTACCAGTGCCGTTACTTGCCGGGATGCCTTCTGCGCACACCTGCTCTGTCAGCCTTCCTTGTAAAGTCGGCTTTTCAAATAGACCTTGCCCCTATCTAGTTACCGTTTATTTAGTTATTAAGTCGATTTTCTTATGATTAACGTATATTTCAGCACCGAAACTGGACCGACCTTACTGATTGACAGATTATTAATAATTAAAAGTCAGTTTGCATATCAGGTACCTTACATGTTCCCTCACCTGTGTCTATTAATAAGGCGAACGAATAACAATTAAACACAACCATATATTTGACGGAATTAACATTGAAATAATATCCAGCTGTATTTCCTATAATATTATGGAGGTCGCTCCATCCATATATTTTACCCGATGCTATAATGGTTATTTTTGATTGAGGTGCTATTTAAAAACAATAAGGAGGTTTTACTGTTCTCCCAGCAGTCCAATTAATTCTCCAATCCAATAGCACCTTAACGTTGCCAGGCCAGAATAGGAGTCGATTATCACAAGAGGTAAAAAAAAAATCCAATCTGGTAGGTAAGCAGTAAGATTTTAACCCAACACACGAAAATTGCAACATTTTGAATTATTACCCACAGTGTGTGTACATTCAGAAAATGAGCATCTTTTTTAAAAGAACATCTAATTATTATTGACCTTCCCCTGATGAAAAGGAAGCATGTTTTTGTTTGCTTTAGTTTCTATTGCACAACTTTATAACCGTAACCCTCCTCTGAGCCTCCAGCTGAAATAGACACGTCTGTGGGTAAATGTTCACTCTGCTGGCGATCAATTCACATTCTGTATGCTTGGAATTGTAAACTTGCATTAAGCTTCGTAATGAGATCCTCATTGAAACATTGAAAAGAAATTAAGCCGTGTTGGGTGATTATCCTGTTAATTAACCCATTTCAACCTGTTCCCCTTCGATTAGGGCCCACCAAGATGGCTCTTTCTTGCTGTAATTTCACGTCCAGTTTTTTTTTGCGCTCTTTCTGGCAGTTGTCTTTGAATATATCAAGGGAGCAAAAGAAAAAAGAGTGCGTAGACAGGCTCGCCACCACCTTGCTAAATGAAGATTTGACCAGCATTCCACCCCCTCAGGCCAAGACTCCTGTATAAGGACAGGCCATTTGTAACCAGCATCCCAAGCCTCTTCCGACAATTAATATTCAAGAACGGCGAGCTTATTCAGATTCACACAACACTGAGCTCATTAGGATGATGAAGTGCTTTTGCCGGTGAGTGCTTTTTTTTGTGTTATATACGTAGATCTTCGGAACGAGCTATTAAAATATAATAATTAAAAGTACACACGCCGGCTTGCCGACCGGCCCTTCTTTTTAAAGAAAAGTTTACTTTGGAACAATGCAGCAAACATAGTATTACACTGTGATGTTAATGATTAAAAGTAAAGATTTTTGGCATCGATGAAATACGCGGCCACGCTTTGAAAAAGGTCTGGGAGCTTATTTTCAAATTGCGAACAGAAAATCTAAAATATTATATTAACGAATTATATAGTTGATTGCCTGACACCAAAAACTATTAAAAATGCCAAAATATGTTTAAAGCCAAAAAGCAGTTACCAAGTCTAATGAGAATTGTTAAGTTCTAGCATATAGAACTACAGAAGTAACTTCGATTACTTAATAATGATACCTTAAATTCCAAATGTCTTTGGAGCAAATCTAACTTACTGTTCGCGCCAGCATTTAAAAGGTTAACATAGCAACTGTACCAATGTCAATGGACCGCTTTTCTCTGAAATTAAACCGAAAATATGAAATTAGGCTTTGTAATGCATTAATTGCACAGGATAATTTTTTGTGATTTCCTATCTCATGACGAGCGTACATATTAAATCTACTTAAACATGTTCATTAAAACCCCAACAAAATGTGCTACAACTTAAAGCAACAGATCTAAATATCTATTTTGGTAGACTATTCCCTGATTTGATGTCTAATTACTAGTTGGAATGATTTATTTTTCAGTGGGCAGTGTCGCAATTAGATAGTTGAGGGTCTGAGGGCTGTTCACGATAATCTGAAAAGAAAGAGCGATCACATAATAGAGCACCGCAATGATTAATTCGACTCTGATTCAACGCGTATAACACATTGATGTCTGGCAGCAGAATGTTATTGATTAAACACCTCTATTTATATTTTCGAGCAAATGAACTTGTAAGCATAGAAATCTGCAAGATTTTACATCGTCGCTATTCTAGTAATTGATCCCCATCTGTTTTTTTTCTGTCCCATTCGACTAACTGCTCTTCCCAAACGAAAGGGTAAGGAATAAATAGCGTTAAAGTACTTTGACACCGGGCGAAGCCACCAGTTAGCATCAAACAAGCGCATGAAATATTTAATACAATGCTGAAATTTGGAGCAAGTGAAACGATTTGATAGCAGTTTCAGTGCTGGCTAGTTTGCGAAAGACTGGATGAATAAATGTGCTGTAGGGAGCCAGCACTTAGAAAGGCACAGCCCTGAAGGCACCTGGACACCTGATGCGATTTTCCGTCCTAATACTCAGCAGTCTACGAGGTTCAAGAGAGCATCCTGTCACAAATGATACTGTTTAAAATGAGGTCTTATTCTTGCTTGATGTTCATACATTAAGGAGCCGAAATTGCAACAAACGCCACTGCCTTTTGATCGATACCTTATCACGCCTCTTGACTTTCAGCTATTGATGGGCCAGAGGCATTGTTCATTTTTCCTCTCTCTCTCTTTTCACAAAGCTATTTGACTTGACTTGGGGGCTAGATTATTGACACGTACATGTGCATTTGGTGCTCCTTAGCGACACTTGGAGCTAGTAAAAAAGACCTTCGGGAGGCCGCCCTGACAAAAAGGGAAGGTGATGTATGGTCACTGGTGACCGTTGTTTGCAATGGCCGGAGAAAGAACACGGCCTCAGCAGTCCGCAGGCTGCACTGGCAGATTACTTGTGGAAAATAAGAGCTGGAAGGCGCTTGTTATCAACTGCGAATGAAATGTCCTCGTCCCCAGCCACCAGATTTAAGGGACTCTGGTTAGAAGAGTTCCACCCTGGTGGCTCGTTTTGGTCTGAGCCGAGGCAGGAGCAGTAATCCATGACATATCAATTATTTGACTTCTAGTCGAAAACTGCGCTGGGTTGTCAAACAATAGAATGATTTTCTTTTCCAGCAGTCTGCAAGTATCAAGTTTCTAATATAGCAGTTATATAAAACGGAGTAGTAAATAGAAACAGATTTTTAAATAGTCAATAAAAATGCACCAACCTCTATTATTGTGTCCTCCAACTTGACAATAAATCATAGGAACAACCATTATATTTGGTGATGCTAACACAATACATGTATCATGGGAATTGCTAACAGCATAATTATTATTGTATCTATATTTTTAGACAGAATCTGTTCGTCCGCTCACGGGGATCTGTTCTTCAGCACCAGTGAAACCATTTACAATCCTTTGCGTGCGGATGGACAATGCGCATATACATCGGCGACAATCCACTGCGGGTATGTCAGGGTGGAAGAGGACTCATATGTTACTGTCCTCCTGTTTGTACGTAATGTAGATGTAATTATGATATTTTAGAGTGATAAGAATAAAATGCTCTTTTCAATTAAATCTGAAAAGTTGCGAAGGAGCTGTGATCTTATAGGTTGCAAAATGGTATTATTAAAATACTCTTTTAACTCTTCTTGGTGAGCAATAACCTAACTAAATCACTGCTAACTTTTTGGTCATTAGTTAAAATATAGGGAGATTCTCATTTTTATGTGACTTTCTTCAGTCATGTCTTGGAGGGCCTTTTTGTTTCAAATTCCCAAATCTTTGGATGTGATTACATTCTCCAAATCTGTCTAACTACCACGGGGCGATGAAATCCAGCAAGTGGCAAGGTTCACTGAACTGTAAAAGCCATGATATGTTCCCAGCTCGGGTCGTGAGGTGAATCCGCCAACACATGACATTTTCCCAGAATGGAACACTAATTGGTTCAGAGGCCTTGCTGTCCCCGGAAACCGCGCACAGGACCTATGCGGCAAATAGATATGTCCCAGAGTTCTGTATGGGAAGACTCTAACTTAAAAGAAATGCCATCAGCAGAGATCCGAGTAAAAAGTGCCTACTCATCCGCGAAGTTAGGGGAGTCTAATACTAGCTGGCACAGGTTTAAGACCAGATGAAAAGATTTAAAGGGGAGTACGACAGAGGGTGGTGGGTCGATAGAAGGAACTGCCAGAGCAGGTTGTAATGGCGAGTACAATTGCAATATTTAAAATATTTGTACATGGATAAGAAAGTTTTAGAGAGATATAGGTCAAATGCAGGCAAATAGAAATAAGTTTTAATAGGCATTTTGTTCGGCATGAATGAGTTGATTTGAAGGCCATCTTTCCATGCTACATCACTGCATGTTTTATCAGTGCGCCGTGAATAACGTGTACGTGGAAATATAAACTTGAAATTGTAATTTAAAAGCAGCGTTTGTTTTGAACGGCACAATAAGAAAAGATTACGGCATCAAATGCCAATTCATTCTCAGGTACTGAAGATAAAGGCACTCTGATGCTGTTCTATGGTTCTGCATCATTTCAATGTCACATTGTCACCGCGGTATTAATTGTTTCATCGGTATTGCGGGTACTAATTGTTGCCTTTAGTTAACTTCTTCACCTCAGAGAGTTTTAATGTTTGTTCCTTTCTAGTCACCAAATCTCTATCTCCATGGCCAGACCACAGTTTCCCGATAGCACACGATTCAGCATCTACAATAAGAACTTAAGACAGCGTATATCAGTGAACAGGCGGAGGTATGTTACTGCTAGGCCTAGTCCTGCAAGCGGCCATGCGTCCTTAAACGTCTTGTGGCAAACGTTGGCAAGGACGTCCTCAGCACTGTCAACCAAATATTTACAGGACTAGATGACAGATTGTTTCCTTGAAGTATAACAGTAAAGAATTTCATTTTTTAAAAAATTTGCTTATATCAATCCACAAATTATTCGATTTATTCAATTTATTTTATAAAATTGAATTTCAAACCTACAGCATCTGGGTTATAGTTTTGTGCCATAACAGTTTTATTACACCACTCAGTCGCAAGAAACACGACAAATATCTTCGGTATTTTTGTTGTTAGTTCTGGTGTTTATATAAGTGATATGGGTATTGCCAGGAAGAATACCGTTTATTTTCTGTCTTTAAATGCCCTGAAACCTGATGTCGGACTTTCTTCTCGACTGGTTGATTCGGTTGAGGGATTTGCTAGCCATTTCAGGGGACCATTGAGTTATCGTTTTGGTCGGGGGCTGCAATTGCATTTAACTAAGACTGAATAACTACAGTGCTTCTTCTTTCCCGTGGCTATGATTTTTAACACAAGAAATTGACCGGTTCATGACTACTTATAGTCATAGTGTATAGAATCAGATCCTTCGGCCCATCGTGTCCATGCTAACCACCAACAAACTATCAGTATTAATTACCTCCACTAGCACTTTCTCAGCAATCTTCTATTTCCCATGGATTCAATTGTTCTTCTAAATATTCCTGTGGATGTCTGACTTCACCAGCTCCACATGCGGTGCGCTCCAGAACCTTGCCACCCTCTGGCTGAAATAAATGTTTCTTATATCCCCGTTAAACTCTTCCACTTTCCCCTATACCCATTGCCCCTTGGTTTAAGCTTTTCTGCGATGGGTGAACGTTTCCTATTATCTAGCCTGTTTGCTTCTCGTATATTTAGAACCACTTCAGCCACTTCCGTTGCAAGAAAACTAAACACCAAACTCAACTTGTTCAGTCTAGTTTCCGAAATGAAAAGCTCTATCCCAGGCAACATCCTCAGTATTCCTACTTATTCTTCAAAGGAATCTTGTTCTCCCTATAGTGTGGCGATCAGAACTCTACAAAATACAAGAGCCACAGCTCAATCAAGGTTTTATAAAGTTTAGACGTGGATAGATTTCAACTCATACTGGATTGCACATTTCAACACTAATGTGATATTTTCACATTTGAACTCGTGTTCACGAGATTATTCGTTCGGGAGTATACACACTATATCAAATTGATGGGAAAGCGGAGACAGTTGAGTCGAATTGAGTTGGTGAAGTCCAATCTCGGAGCAATTTGATTTCTCGCACTATTAAACGGGAATGTGAATTCGTTTGAGTGTTAGAAGAGTTTGGACACCAAAAGAAAACTTCTGAAAGAATTTTTATGCCGCCCTAAAAGCGACAGGTATACTTGATTTCCTCGTCCAATTCACTCCGCACATGTTGTGATATATATATATCAAATCTGAAATTCATGTTCCTCGCACCTTTTCATTGTTCCATCTGATGCGAATGGGGCAATGGCAAAAACATCCCCCCTGAATATGTATCTTGACTTAAATAGAAAATCCAGAAATATTCAAGGCTGAATCGTGACTGGTCCTGCAACTCGCCCCTGTATCTGCCATTCTGCAATCAAAAGTTCAATTGAGCATAGATGTTAGGAATGTTAGAAAGGCGGCAACCTGAGAGAATGTTTCCTGTCAAGTTGATTATAAATTTATAATCAGGGAAGTGGATGTAGCAGACTTCACTCCGGATTGGAGTTACACAGCATCGTGTGTTTGACAACCTCTGCGTCGCCGCCAAGATTCAATGTAAATGGCAGGCCTCTCATGTCACATTACATCCCTTTCCACATCCCAAACTACATTGCGCCGAGTGAAAGTTGGGTTAGATCTATAACTTTAGATGGAAAATTAAATATGACACGGTTTCGAAAATAAATCTGAAACCCCCAGACTAGATTTATGCAGCGATTAGCAAGGACGGTGTAAATCTAAAACATTAAAGGTTTAAAATAATAAATAAGGCCTTTGGGAAAATATGATTAACCAATTATAAAAGCCCGTTATTACTTATACTTCAACGCAATCCCTAAATAAGATTAACATGTTTGATATATTTTCTTACCTCTCCCCTACTGAGCTGGTGGAGATGAGTCGGAGGCAGCGACTCTGAACCAAACGTGCGTAGCCCGGGGCTATTCAATTTACAATATTTGGAACACAGGCGAAGGCCAAATCTAAAGGTTAGGTCAGAAACAGGGGGAACTCTCCGATTGTTTGTTTAAAGCTCTGGTTTGTGTAATTAACAATGCCATTGGGCAGCAGCTAAGTCATCAACAGAGTCGCATCATGAAATAGCCGTTGCATCTGAATCAGGAAACCTTTAAAGTTGGGATCGTACATATCCCGTTATTTTGACTGCGTCCATCCACCCATTCTTCGTTCTTTCTTTCTATCTGTCTGACTGTCCGTCTGTCTGTCTATCTGTCTGTCCATCTCTATCTGTCTATCTATCTATCTATTTATCTACACCAGCTCTCTCGCTTTCCACTCCACCAGCCCACCCCTAACATCGACACTTCTCTTATTTCTTTTATTTCAATTGAAACATTAAATGTTTCGCTTGGAATTTGTGTGGCTTTGATGCCACCGTAAGCTTTATCTAGGGCCATAGCCACAGACACATTGCCTGAATTCACCACTGCTAAACTGAGACATTGAAAATGTTTATTGGAATGCTGAATATGTAGAAATTTGACTTTCTCGGGATCGCCGAAGACGAGGCAAGCCAGGTTTGTCTTTCCTCAAGAACACTGCACTGAAAAAGTGTCCTGGGACAGCAAAAGTGGGTTGCTAACAATAGAAAGTGGCATCCTTGTTATAACATGCAAGGGTTTCCCAAATGCTGCACAAATGTCTCAATCGGATACAGTAGGACTCGGCTTATTCTGTATGATCGGAAAATACGGGGAAAAAACTCCCACCAAGCCAGCAGCATCTGTGGAAAGGACAGCGATTAATGTTTCAGTTCTGACCAAGGACCTCGCTTCTAAAATGTTCATATTGTCTCGACCCACAAAGGATACCTGGCCTGCTGAGTGACCTTGCCATCTGTTATGCTTTGACTTCATACTTACAGTATTTGCATTTTAATTCTTATTTTCATTTGGAGATGTTAGGTGTTCACGCACATGACTTCCTTGTCTCCTAACACTGTCACCATCTTTCAATGCAATGTTGTATGATGTAACTTAGAAACAAATAGCTTGAATGAAGAAATTTAAAGATCTCGCTTTCTACTGTTAAACCTTGGCCAATTTCCAAGGGAAGTAATTCACCACAGATGGGTGATAAAAGAGAACCGATGCAAGAGCAATCTCTGAGAATGTATGCCTAGACAATGCGCACGTACATAACTAAATATTCAAGGAGAACCTGAGCCACAGACCTTCATGTTACCTCTGTATAATTCTACCTGTGCGACCTCCCAACGTCCCGACCACCCCCGGCTTTCTCTCGCACGCTGAAAAAGTAACGAGATTTGATTTAAATTCAGTTGCTGCTGGGGACGGGGAGAAATCTGACAATAACTTCTACAGTTTGAGTATATTATATAAATTGCTCTTCCTAATCTGGATGACCATATTCTGAATTAAGGATGGTACTAAAATATGACGTGGTCCTTTTCATGCTCTAAACGGCGTTTTTGTAAGGTAGTCCTGCTCAAAGTTCTCCATCATGATATTTAAATCTGTGGGTTAATTAAAAGGGACGCATTCTCTCAACGGGACGCATGATTCTATTTACAACATCTCTTAAGGGTATTTGTATATCTCTGAATAAATTTCCGTGGACCATATAGTGGGTAAAACTAATCAGACGTGACCTCTGGCGTAAACTACAACTGAGCTGTCATTGAAGAGATGCTGATAAACAACTTAAATTGCGTAAGATGAAGAAGCTAAAGGTGACATTCCTCGCCCAGAGAATCCTTGGAATTCTCCAACCAAGCGCGCCCTAAGACCCAAACTCAGCAGCTTGAACGGACTCAGTGCCCAAGAGGACGCTGAAGATTCTCATGACAGTGACCGATTGATTCGTGTACACCAGTAGTATAAAGAGTTTGATGTTGGTGCTGAAAATGGCGCCGAGGCAAAATGTCACCGTGATTGCATTGAAATACAGAGCAGCACTGTTTCAAATAAAGTGCAAGAGATTAGAGGGCTTTAGAAACAAATCGAGAGGGGAATTAACTGTTAACCTTTTAAATACTTACTACCTTGTTCTGTCATCGAGGAATCCAACAGCTTGGAGGAAGACCATTCAACACGTTACGTTTCTCCTGGTTCTTTTACACAATAATCCCTTCTAATCTCAAGATCAATTCTCTATCCACTCCCCACCAATAAATAATTTATAATTACTGCCCTCCGATTGTATGTCTAGTTTCGCCAGAGATTCTATTCAAGTCTGATTTTACCACTTCATCGTGTACTAAATCCCAAATTTGTCAAGACTTGGTTCGGAAAAATGCGCTCAATTTCCCTAAAGCTTTTGTGTCACCTATTTTAAATCTACGACTCTGGCTAACAATCCATTTCCCAAATGAGATATAAACAGAAATTACTCGCGATACTCGGAGAAACAGAACTAAAGTCTCTCGATATCAAATTTAGAGAAAAGATGTAGAGAACTAGAGAGAGGGTGAACAGAAAAAGGGAGAAGGGTAATCCATAAAGATAAGTGATTAATAGAGAGAATGAAGTAACCTGCAAAGGGATCAGGGATGAATTAAGAAATAGAACTGGAGGAGATAGGGTTGGCGGAATTATTATGTGAAATGGTGGAACTTATTGTCGAACCCGGATGACTGTGATATGTCTAATCAAAAGACATGCCGTGAGATTCCTTTGCGCTTAACCTGAGTTTCACGAACCATTTTAGGAGGCAAGGCCCAGCCAGTTACACCAGAATGTGGGTGGAATGGAGATTTAACGTGACACGATCATATACAGTCAGTTGCCAATTTATTGGGCACCTCTTGTGGTGGCGGCTGGGTGTTTGATCGTGGTCTTCTGCTGCTGTAGCCCACCAAACTCAAGGTTCGACGTGCTCTACGCTCAGAGATGCTCTTCCGAACACCTCTACTGTAACGCGTGGCGATCTGAGTTAGTCGCTTTCCTGTCATCTTGAACCAGTCTGGCCATTCTACTTTGACTTCTTTCATTAGCAAGGGGTTTCCGCCCACAGAACTGCTTCTCACTGGATTATTTTTGCGCATCATTCTCGGTAAACTCTGAAGACTCGTGCGTGAAAGTCCCAGGAGATTCGCAGTTTCTGGGATACCCAAACCAGGCAGTCACTTAGATCACATTTCTTTCCCATTCTCATGTTTGGTCCGAACAATTGGTCTGCGTGCTTTTATGCATTGAGTTGCTGTCACTTGAGTTGCTGATTCGCTATTGCCATTAACGAGCAGGTGTACAGGTGTACCAAATAAAGTGGCCACTGGGTGCATTTCAAGATGACTTCGAAAAGGGCAAAAATGTTAATGATAACTGGCTGTGTAATATAGTGGCCACTGAGTGCGCATGGAATGAAAGGCAAATGCTGCACAAGGCCGTCAACCAAGTACTTCTTTTCAGTTATAATGTAACCCAGGTACATTCATTGGTTCGGGCACATGGTGTACAGGAGGAGAAATATGGTGATAGAGTGGCCTCTGTGCCAGCCATCCCCATTTTCTGTACAAGCATCTCTCGGTTGCCCCTTAATTACCCAACCAATTTACGTTACGACATTATAGTTGTCAACCTCCTTCATTGTTCCAATGGATTTCCAAATAACGGCATGGATCTGCAAGTTATCTTTCAACGAGGCAAGTTACAACCAGTTTAACATTTGACTCAACAATTACAGATAATTATTCCGTTTTTCCTTTTTTATACTTAGCCTACACCCCTCCGTTTCATTCGTCCCTCACTTTTGTCTTGCAACATTATAACTTTCCGCATTCTGTCATAAGCGGGGTTTCCTTTACCCCGCCCACACCTTTCTCAGCACGTTGAAAGTTACTTTATCGCCCCTCTCATTCTTCTTTACAGGTAGTTCTAAGTAACACCCCTCTAAATGTCTAATACAAGATCATAAAACTATAAGACATAGGAGTAGAATTAGGTCGTTCGGCCCGTGGAGTCTACAACCCCATTCCATCATGGCTGATTTATTATCCCTCTCAATCCCATTGTCCTGCCTTCTTCCCGTAACCTTTGACGTCCTGACCAATCAAGCACCAATCAACCTTTACATATGCAATGACTTGGCCTCCAATCCACGGTCACCTGTGCCAATGAACTCCGCAGAGTCGCCGCCCTCTGGCTAAAGAAGTTCCTTCTCACCTCTGTTCAAAATAGGCGTCCCTGTATTCTGAGGCGGTGGCCTTTGGTCCTTGACTCACCCACTATAGCTGTTGATTTCAAATTGATTTTTGTAACTGATTTATCAATGGCTACTAACACTATTCCCAATTCAATCCCACTTAATGTTGAAGTCTCGATAGGTTTCAATAAGATCCACCTCATTCTTTTAAACTCCAGCGAGTATAGGCCCAGAGCCATCAAATATCCTCATATATTAACCCTTTCATTCCTGGAATCTTTGGCGTGAACCTCCTCTAGACACTCTCCAATGACAGCTTATCTTTTCTTTGGTAAGATGCCCAAATCTGCTCACGATACTCCAAGTGCATTCCAATGTCCTAAAGCCTCGGCATTAGAACCGTGTTCTTATATTCCTTGAAACGAAACCCAACATTGCATTTGCCTTCCTTACTACTGACTCAACCTGTCAGCGAACTTTAGGGAATCCTGCACAAGGACTCCCGAATCTCTTTGCACTTCTGATTTTTGGCATTTCTCCACATTTAGGAAATACTCCATGCCTTTATTCCTTCTACCAAAGTTTATAACCATACACTTCCCTACGCTGTATTTCATCTGCCACTTCTTTGCCCATTCTTCCAAACTATCTAAGTCCTTCTGCAGATTTCCTGCTTCCTGAACGCTACCTGCCCTCCACATATATTCATACCATCCGCATACTTGGCCACAAAACTGTCAATTACATCATCCATATTATCTATGCAACATTTTCGATATTTATATTACATCTCTTTTTTTCTATTAAAATAGTAATAAATCTATTAGATATTCAGTAAGGACAACAAACACGGGTTATCCGACGTCCGCTAGTCACTGAAGTCCCTTAGGACTGGTATCATGCGGCAATGTTCCTTCATGCATTTCTCAAGACCTTGACGTCTTCCTAATGTTGAAGAGAATTGCAAGTGAGGTCTAAATAATGATTCGTAAAGTTTTGGCATGCCTGCAGTGTTTATATATATGATGTCCCTATTTACAAAGTCAATACATTTCCAAGGTCGGTAAAGCTGTTGATTTCATATTGATTTTTGTAACTGGCTTATCAATGGCTGCTAACACTATTCCCAATTCAATCCCACTTAATGTTGAAGTCTCATTCTCTATATTTAAGAACAGATTCATAGAGCAATGGTTCCTAATATAGTGAGTGAATTAAAAGCATCCTTCTTTTGCTTTCCAAGCATCTGTTTTCCATTGCTTTCAGCTACCAACCTCTTACCTTATTACATGCACAAATGGTCATGTCGTTTCCGTATTAAATGTTTCTATTTTCCTAAAGTCTGTTAGATGGCACTTTATCAAATACCTTTCCATACATACATCGGCTACACTGCCTTTGTTCACCTTCTTTCTTACTTTGTCATCGAAGTGGTGGAAGAATTCATTTTTATTGTCAGTCGGTTTTCAACTCACCCTGCTTGCATGCGGTTTCGTTTGGCTGTATTTATCGGTACTTATGTATGATTGAATGACAATTACACTTGAACTTGAACTGAAGCATGAACTAGGAAGAAGTTCACACTAAACATCACCATAATATATGAAAGGCAAGTTGTCTTTTGATCAATGGGCTAATACCCAGAGCCCTCAAAAAGCCTATGGTCCATTAAATTAAGCCACGGTCATGTATTTTAAAGAAATAATAATATAAGACTCTTGTTTACCAAATATAAGTAAGTGTGAAGACACCGAAGGCAAATGACATCAATGCTTTCCCACAGAGTAAAAACTTCTTGAGCATAAAGTACGACCGTTTCTATTGTACAGTAATCGTATTTTTTCTTTAAAATCATCAAACAACCCAGTCATGTTAGTACGGAGAAAATTTTCAAGGATGTTATTGGCACTTGAGGATGAGAGTTGTAGAGTATAATTGAATAGCTTAGAGCTTTGTTCCCTGGAGCGCGGGAGAACGAGGGTCGATCTTACAAAGGTATACAAAATTATGAGGGCAATAAAAAGGGTGAATGGACTCAGGCTTTTCCTCTCAAGTTGGATGCGACTAAAACTAGAGGTCAGAGATTTACGGTGTAAGGTGAAATATTTAAGCGGAATCTGAGGGGGAAGCTTCTTCACTCACTGGGTGGTGTGAGTGTGGAACTAGCTGCCAGTGGAAGTAGTAGATGCAGGCTCAATTGTAATATTGAAGAAAAATTTGTACAGGTGGTATTTGGATGGGAGGGGCATGAACGGATATGGTCCAGTTACAGTAGACGGGACTAGGCAGAAGATCAAAAGCAACACACAAAATGCTGGAGAATCTCAGCAGGCCAGGCAGCATCTATGGAAAAGAGCAAACAGTCGACGTTTTGGGCCGAGATCCTTCGTCAGGCAGAATATCAGGTCAGCATGGACTGGGTGGGCCGAAGGGCCGATTTCTGTACATTAGTACTATATTGCCCTATGACACAAACTTGTCTTTAACAAATCTGCGCTAGTTGTCTATGCTTCTCCAAATGAAACCTAATTTTGATTTTGACTAATTTTTCTAGTAGTTTCCATAGCAGTGACGTATTTTGGTCCTTATTGCCAGATCTATCGTTTTTTCATTTTTGGACAGAGCTTGAAGATTTGCCATCCTCCAGTGTTTTTATATTAACATTTGCTCCATTCCAGAGTCGCAAATCCACAAAGGTAACGTCACGCTCAATTGACATTTTTGCCTTGTTTTATCCCCCATCTCTCTCTTTCTCTTTCTCTCTCTCTCCCTCCTCTCTCTCCCTCCTCTCTCTCCCTCCTCTCTCTCCCTCCTCTCTCTCCCTCCTCTCTCTCCCTCCTCTCTCTCCCTCCTCTCTCTCCCTCCTCTCTCTCCCTCCTCTCTCCCCCTCTCTCCCCCTCTCTCCCCCTCTCTCCCCCTCTCTCCCCCTCTCTCTCTCTCTCTCTCTCTCTCTGTTCCCACCCCACCCCCCGGCTCAGTTCCCTTCCCTACAGAAGGCGTGTTCCGAACTATTTCCACAATTCCTTTAACTGTGTATACTGTACTTGTTAAATGATTGCAAGATGTCTGGGCTCCTTTTACTTTATTTTTTCCTGGTAACCCTTCCCCTTCATATCCCCCTTTCCCTTTGCTCCTGCACTCTATGCCTACTTAGTCCAGGCACCTCCTTCTCTACCTGAGTCTATTTTTAAACTTTCCCCTGTTTTTCCTTCATCTGTTCTCCTTTGTCATTTGCAGGGATCTAGTTTTCGAAGGCCTCCTCCTTCTGAGAATATGCACGATTTGTAAACGGACTCTCTCTGCCGTGAAGGCCTGTCATTGTTTAAGAAAACCGACTTAGAATAAGAATCGGTACAATGAATAACTTTTTAATGGATTAGGGTTTTAGGAGGGAGAAATACATCTTTCCTAGAAGCATCATCTGCATTAGAACTACTGCGACGAAATTACACAAACTAAATTGTCGTTAAGCAAATAAAGTTAACCTAAAGTTTCAAAGCGATCTGGCGCCTGAAATGAAAGGTTTCAACTTTCTTTTGTTAGCACTTGAAAATCATGCTTTAATTCCGAGATAAAGAGGTGGCGTGTCCTGCATTCCAGAAGCCGGTTTTGTTCCTTCTTCTGACGCTTGGTATAGTGAACCACGATGGAGTTTAAATCCTCCTGCCAGAAATTCAGGCGGCGTGGATATCCGCCTACAAGGAACGAGTGCCGAATGGAAGGGGACTGAAAAAGAGAATGGAGAACAGAAAGGAAATAGAGGAACCAAAATACTCAAGGAAGTCAAAAACTACGAAAAGAATGTGGAAAAGTTTTTTAAAAGTGGAAAACAAGGGCAGCCCTACAGTCAGTAAAGACATGGGTGGGGAATTAAAATAAAGAGCGTAAGTCTGTGTTCTGAAAGTGGGCTCATTCAAGAAGGATTCAATATCGCCTTATAAAAATCTATCTCAAGCAAAAAACATCCTTGTGGGCCTTGTTGGTGAATTGTTGGTGCTGAAGTCAAAAAGCACAGTGGAGATTTAAACAAAAGAGAATTGTGATATGTGCTCAGTTAAACGTACTTGTACGTATGAGCATTCGTCCTGTCTTTCTCAGAATTGTATTTGTGCAACAATAAAGATGAAAGAGAACCACACGGTAATTGCTAATCTCCGCTGTATCAAATTTCTAACAATCTGGAGAGTAGTGCTTCAAGTTCCCACGTTTAAAGCTAATGTAAACTATGGAATATCACTGTGTAAGAATACAAAGGCCCTGATAATAAATTTGTGCTGTTATAAAATCCATCTGCTACAATAAAAACGTTAAACCAGCAGTTTTCATACATTCTCCAAGAGATTACGCAATTTCCAAGTAATCATTGCTGTCGTTTCTTTTAAACTTATATTCATTTTTTTTGTGTTTTCCTCTCAATTTCTATTGATAACACAGATCTTATATTAACTGCAATTCCGATAAATGGAAGATGTCCGTTCGATAACCCGTCTTTCGCGATATTTATATCCTTACCTACTTGTTTATAGTGTATCAGTTTCTTGTGAGCGGAAATCAATGTATGTTCCCTCTGTTGTACACATGTACTATAAATATTTTCTTGATTGTATATCTGCCTGTCTCTCGTGCGTGCCCCGATTGTAATTATGTGTCTGCTTCTGTACCCTGGTACTGTGTGTGTGTGTGTGTGTGTGTGTGTGTGTGTGTGTGTGTGTGTGTGTGTGTGTGTGTGTGTGTGTGTGTGTATGTGTGTGTGTGTGGGGGGGTATATCTATGTCTGTGTCTGCGTGTGGTGTATGAGACCTACGTCTGACATAAGGTTATTCTGAGCCCACAGACGTTGTAGTTTGACGAATGCGCTTTAGGTTTTCCAATAGCTTCACAAACTGTTCCAAACAGTTTGAAGTTTTAAACAGCAGCGTTAATTTAATTATCCAAGCTGCAGTGCTAGATATTTGATTTTCTAATATGTCCTTGGCGCAAACAGAGATTCAGACACTAGGCGCGGAGACGTTTCTCTATTCATATACATATAAATGCGTATCTCAACCACGCAGATATTTATCCACACTAAAGATAGCCAAATATTTATACAAAAAAAAGCCTCCAACGTGCAAGCAATGCCTTCACGCTGTAGATACATACCAGACTCATGAAATGTATCCTAACACTACCCTGCAAGATGAGCGAATGATACAGAATTTGTGCATATGCATTATGTATTTTATAAAGCACAAATATCCTTGGAAAATGCCTTTCTGTAGCATTGTACCAACTGAGGCATTCGGCCAGCAGCACCGACAGGAACAGTTCACCGTGAGTTAGATAGTTCAAATGTCAACTGTGTGCAGAATTATAAATATGTCTTGAAATGTGCAACTTTACACGAAATGGCAAGATCAAATTACTTATTGATGATATTCGCTTTTATTCTCAGTCTTAACTCATTTCATTTAGATAATTGATTTTTTTCTTTCTGCCATTTCTTGGCAGTAATTTGTAACAGCTTTATAGATGCTTTAAAAATGATCAAAAGGGTTTCAAGCCATAGAGCCGAGTTTGGGGGGAAAGAGCAGATTTTCCTAGTGACGGCATTTAAACCCCTTTGCCGCATATTGCTGACAAGTTGATATTTCCCTGTTGCAGAGTTCCAAAAAGCTGAATTGAAACCTAGTAAAAGAATGAGGTTTGCATTTATTTTTTTCTCTCTCTTTTTTTGTCTTTTTAAGGCTGTCAGAGTGCGTTAGTCTCTCAGAAAATTAGTCGTTTGGATCATCTTCTTACCAAAACAAAATCTGAGCTTTTTAAAGCAATACCGGATTATAGCAAGAGGCTTTGTTTTGCTAAATCGAAGGATTAGAGAAGATTTGCCACCATAACGTTGTGGTTTTATCGTCCTTTTATCCCTTCGTGTTGGTAAAGCTGTGTTGCTTCAGGATTAGGGTTTTACAAAGACCTTCCTTGTGCTGCTCTGAGGCAGATAGGTGCAAATCCACGGATATGGGAGGCTTGCCTAGGTTGCTCCTAGCCACAAATCCGCATGTAAATTCTACTGCCGTCAAATCCAGCGACCAGCAATATGGATTTTTCTCTTCTCCATAGTCAAGTTTAGAAGAAAAAAAACTGTTATATGATGAAGTCCTTCACATGCTTCTTTAAACCGTTAAGATCTCGAGAATTTATTCTGTACGAGTCAAAGTATAACAGGGATAGTGCTTCTTAATACTTTATCAAAGGAAGAAAGTCTTTACTTGTATTCACATTCTTTTAAAGCTGTTTGTGCTGTGTGTGTTTCTGAGGGAGAGTTTGCTAAATTATGTAATTATAGCCATAACGAACGAATAATGTTATTGTGATACTTAATACTGAAGCAAATATTAAAATAATGGGTAAACGACGTTGAATATATTAATTTTTGACGTCGGTGCACAAGGAAGTGATTCTGTAATGTCCTTTATATATTATGTTCATGTTTGAGTGATGGTTGCTTCCTTCCAACGTTCCGGTTTTTAAATATATCAGAAGTGTCACTTAGATAGCGGGCATTTGTATCTGGACTAGCTTTTTTCCCCTAAGAACATTATAAATTGCTTTACGTCTACTCTTATGAGAAATCACAGAGGTGCTGTTGATGTTATCATAATTGTTTAACTTATACTATGCCGTATCTGTAAGATATTGGGGCATGGACTAACGTCGCTAGCCCTTCATAGTCTTGTCAAAGTGTGTTGACTACGATTGTTTACAATACAGTGCCCTCTGTGCAAAAAAAAACAGAACAACGTAACACCAAAATGCATCAAGACCCCTAGGCAAACGCAAGCCAAATGCAGGTCACATGTATTGAGACACAAGTTGACAAATGCGCGCACAAACGCAAATGCACATACAAACACAGCGCACAATCCTGAATACTTTCAAAGGCTTGTCAGAATATATCATTCCTACTTTAAATTTGTACTGGATCTAGAATTAGTACAGGTTGGAAAATAACCCGGATATCAACGAGTATGATTGAACCGCCTTAGGACCACCACTCCATCTCCAAGGTAAACGCCAAACATTTAGACCGAGCAGATCGACAGGCTGCTTGTTCCCTCTTACAAAGTAAAATACTCAAATGAAAGACATTTTCCCCATAATGCGTTATGGTACAGAAGGACGTTCACCGTATTTATGAGATATTTCCATCTAGTAGTTACCAACAATTTAGGAAAACAAACTGAGATGACGTTGGAAGTGTTTTGGCAGAGGATGTGGAAATCCTAAGACAAATCAAACACATACCTCCGGTCTTATTAAAACCCAACAGCTGTTCGTCAGTCTGGGACTTCGTGGCGCACTTCAGTAGTCCGATGGGGATGTGAATGAGGCAGAAGGATAGGGCAAATACTTACATGCGTATATGTTTGGAGTACACATGTTTGCCATTCAAGTACAATCCGATATAAATATATTTACTGTTAATTCAGATAAGCGCAGCTCATTTAAAACCCCTCGTCCTGTTTTTTTTTAATATTTGCTTGGCTTTTAAAATGTATTTGCGCCTGGTATAAATCTGAACACTTGTTGCAACTGAAACGAGACGAGTAAAGAGGAGGTTATTGTTGATCGGGAGCAATTCTAACCCCGGGCTCCGGTCATCAAGTTGCGAATATTCCCCTAATTATCAAGGTTGAGTCTAATTAGAAAAGTAAATGTTTCCTCTTTTAGGAATACATTTGCGAAGAGCAAAGCGTAAAGGGCAAGAACCCATTGCCCCGTAAACTAGAAAGAATTCTGTTCTATTCCTGTTGTAGCATTTGTCCGAATATTTAATGGAATCCCATTTCCACAAACTTTGAGGCACCATTTTAACTACTTAATCGTCCAACTTCTATAGATCTTTCATTTTAGTTTGTTTAGTGTTTAGTAACTTTTACCACGTATGGAACTTTCACGTCATGTGATATTATTTTCACTTTTTATGACTTAAAACTAAACAAACTAAATTTTTAGACAGGATTTCAACAACACCATTTGTGGGAGCCCTCACTGTAAGTGTAACTCTTAGTTCAGACGATTTGCACAATTCAAGAAATAGGATGATGCTTTCCTCTCCCCCATTACAGAATAAGCGTTCGCTATTGAAAATAAGAATATGTATGTATTACAAAGTGGAGTATGTGTGTGATTCAGGTAATCTACTGGATTAGGGTTAAAGCGAATTTCGACGTGCAAGGCAGCCAATGAAGCCTACGAAACAGAGGGAGTCGCACAAGAACAGAGAATCAGACGCCTAGGCGAATTATCCCCTAACTCGGCGGAATTCTGCTAGGAGCTGATTGTAACTTGGAGCAATACACGGCAGGAATGAGTTCATGTTGGAAGTGTGGATGTGCTAATTTGATCTAATGTGAAATTATATGGTCATCTCTACTTCTACGCAGCGCTAGCGTTTAATCGAGTGAGACCCTAGAAGGTGTACAACACAGAACATATGACTATCTTACAGCTCACAGCGGACAGAAACAAGTATTATTATTGAGAAACTGCGCGAGCGTGTGCCTATTTGCTTAGAATTATTTTGTTTCGAAGCATTACATGTTTAAAGTGGAAAGACAATGGTTAGATTTTCCTCAAGTATGTTCACATATGCAGGCACACATTAGACAGTACACCTTTAAGGAAACGCATTATCTCGTGTAATTGATGACCTTTTACGGAGAAGGTAAATATTCCGCTACAACATCCTTTTCATTCAATTATAGAGTGTAAACTGGAGGGGCAGGTTGATTTAGAGCTAAAGGTAGATTGTGTTGAAATGGGAAATAATGTCAGGAAGTTCCTTCAAGTTTGTGTTTTCAGTGCAAAGGTCAAGTTTCAAACGAAGAAGTTTCAAATCATCACAAGATCAGACTCAGGATAGAACAGTTCCACTGCCTAAACGCCAACCAATTTCCTTTCTAGATGCAAAATATATGCCAAGCATTTTAGGTGCTGACATAATTAATAATTTAGTAACACATAAAATGTTAATATGGGGGGAAAGTACTTTAGTAATGATTTGCCTATTGCGGCGAATTGTGAAATGTTCTATTCAATGGCACTGACTGTATATATTTATTTAATATAAATCCCTTCGGTAACGCAAGTATAACGCGCTAGGCTTCTCTAATCTTGTCTGATCTTTTGGACTGGAAAGCGAAATTATTTTTCTTCTTTGTTGCAAATATCATCGAAGATGTCGAGTCAAAATAGGACGGACTGTGACATATTTTCTGCAATTACACTTTTGGACTTAATAGGAATCTCAATCGTAAATTAAAGATCTGTGTTAATACGTGACAAAGTGATAATATTTTGATGCTGTTTCTAGATCATTAATTTGGATGGAAATTATTTGGTTTTAAAGTTGACAATAAATCGGCATTAAAGGAATTAATTACTCCGATAGTGCGAGTGAATGAACTCAGTAATGTAGAACACCGCTGCCTTTGTGACATTCAAATCACCTTAAACTCCTTCTTTGGGCTGTTGTTAAAAAAAATGAAAGAAAATGACATTCCAGTCACCTAAAACTTTCTTAAACGAGATTAGAAGGAGAATTGGCGGCTCTTGTCATCAATAAAACGATTTTCTTTTGGTCGGTGTGTGAAGTACAGGTGTAGAAGAGGAGATCTTCGCTAACAGGTAGATCTATTCACACAGCCTACTGCCTAATTCTCCCACAGCCCCGCTCAGACGAAGCCAGCGCTAATAACATGTCGTGGAGATGGCTGCTGGCAAATTGCTTTGTTATTCTTGTCAGAAGAGGTCCCTAGGAACCAGTCAATTTTAAACGATACATCAAAATGATTAATTGCCTTTAAATGAGCATCTGTTGGGTACCCTTGGTCGGGTTGGTTGCAAAGTTGGGCGGGGGGGTGGTGAGGAGGCGGGAGACAGAAAAGCGCAAAGGACTGAAAAACATAATATATTCATAAAGTAAAAGTGATTAGGTCTATTAATTAGTTGACAGCCGCCAATAGATTCTTTTTTCTACTTTCAGATGTTGTTGTTTTAGGAGGGGGAGGAGGATGGGGACAGAGTTCAGCAGGGTTGGCGTGACTATGACTCTAAGACATCTCGGAGTAATTCCGAAGCGTTTCGTTGGTCCTTTTATTTCTCTATTTTAATATTATTACATATTTTTATGAAAAACTATCAAGTTAGTAGTATTAAAGATCTTATTGTAGGGCTGCTAACATTATTCTATTTGTACTAGAGGACGAAAGAAGTGGGGAAACTCTGAGCGTGAAGATAGAAAAGGAAAAAAAAGTAGAAAAGGGGTAAATTTGGAAAAGGAATCGAGCAAGCTCTCTTGTCCTGAACGTTTTAAGTAAAACTGTGAGAAAAGGTAGAGGGAGTGGGGGACATGTTCTAGAGAAATCAACCTTCTTAATATTTTACTTCAAATCTTCTGATGGACTGGACGCTAGTATGCATTAAGCCCCACTGAAAGCTGGCTTTACGGAAAAGCTGAGAGGAATTTATTCTCGGTTTAATTGCTTTAGAACGGCTCCCACAATGACTCATTTGAGAGATTTTGCGCCCATTTAAGTCCCTACTTTCAGCAGTTCACAAGTTAATCCCCTTTCATTCTTCAGACCCGCAGTTGGCTTGAGACAAGGGAGCCCGCTAGACAGAAACTTAAACATATAAGCAGGCAGTGTTTTAGCGCGCATTTCCAAACAACGGCAGCAACAGCAGCGTGGAAACAAGAGAACTCTGTGGAAAATAAAAGGTGTGAGAGAAATAAAGGCGAGATGAAAGGAGGTTTAATGAAAATGCAAAATAATGTTTTAAAAAAACTGAACACATCTGTTGGTCAATATCAGGAAAGCCGAGCTCAGCGCTGCTATAAGATAGAAGAAGCCAATGTTAAACCAGAGCTACACAAGTAGTTTATATAACTCGACACAAACCTCACAGAACAATCTTTTCCCGAGAAATGTCTCAACTATTACTCAATAAAGGTATTACCACCCCTATATTGGAGCAAAGTTTACTTCAGCGCTATGGGAAGGAGACGCTATCGAGCACACATCAAGAAGAGACGGGCATTATTGCTTTAATCCTCTTACCAGTAGTCATTTTAAGGCAGCTTTTTGGTGTGTGGAATGGCGTCGTGTTGCCCCAATCCCAGTTTAAGCCGTCAGGGCTGGGAGACATTGTATGGGAAGGACCCGGGGCTCTATTAGCAATATCCAGAGGGTTAGAGCCGTCCATTCTGCTGCGAAAAAGCATGACAAATCTGAAAAGCAAATAAAATCAACGGTTGAGTTCGTCAACCCTGTACCAAAAACAGTACAACCCCCTCCTAACAGGAAAATAATATCCGTGTACAGTAGACACTCCCCGTTTAAATGCTGAGCTTTTTTTTTGTTCTGCGGGGAGGGGAGAAGTTGGTCTTTCTTGTCGAAAATATATCAGAAAATCTTTATTGTGTTTTAATGTGTGAAGCTGATTTGATCTGTGCACATAGGAACGTGACGCAGGTTGTTTTATAAGAAGTTTGTGCAGAAGTAAGAGGAAGACGGAGAGACCATGCTTTGATTGACATGTTGAAGGACCATTGAAATCCTGCAGACTTGCTCTTGGCTCCTGAAGCACGCCAGTGGTTCTGTTTTAAACTCCCGCATCAGCCTACTTCCCAGCAGATGGCAACATACCCTATCATTGGCTACAACTTCCTAATGTAAACTACAGGAACGGAGTCCGAGAGAGAAGCAGAGCGATTCCAAAAGAGAGACAGGAGTGTCCGCTGACAGAAGTAAAGCGACAGAACTGTCTTACTGAACAATTCAGAATTCTAACTGTTAGGTATTCTGTCTGCCTTTTTATTCAAGGGCCCTTGAAAGGAGTGTACCGTCCGTGGGCTAGTGGAAAGATTGAGGTTTAGAAAGGTAAGTGTAGAATTTAGTCTAAATTGTATATGTGAACTGACCAAAACTAGTTTGTATTTTACTTCTTTGAATATGGAACGCGTTAAAGCAATCTGTTTAACCTGCGTATGCGTGTACACCGACTAATGAAACCCTGCTCTTTGGCACACTTACAGGCTTGCTAGCTGGGATTTGTTTGTCTTCGTAACAAGTTGAATTTGTGTTCGTCCCATGGCAACATTTTGGTTGTTCGTGGGTCCCAACGTTTGACTCCTTCTTCTTTCCTTGATGTACTTTCCCGTTCATAACGTGCGGTCAGCGCAGTGAAGAATGAAATGAGCGAAGTACACTGATCCCCAGCATTGAAACGCTATCTATGGGATGATCTCCAGTATTTGGATTGAGTATCTCACCTCGTACACTTATCCTTGTTTCCCACCGTCCCGCCCCCTCCAAATCCCTGAAAAGACAAACACATCCTCACCAAAAACGTGTCCCACCTGACATCCGAAAAACTAACTAGTTACACCGCTCTGTAAATACAGCGCCTACCTTCTCATAAACTGACAAGTTCTGAAAAAAAGACCTCCCATTCAGAAAATAACCTTGAATGGCATTTCCTTCCCCAAGCTTTCTGACGTATCCGGCAACTATCAACATTTTAAGATTTGAAAAGGAATACAGATGCGCGTGTTACGATTTTAAATTTATAGACTGTCCGGGTTCATGAGACGTCAACTCAGGGCAAGTGCCTCGTTTTCTGATGCTAGATCTGCAATGCACCCTTAAACTCCCCTCCTGTGTTCTGTTGAAACGCTTTGGACAGAAAGGGAGATCCCGGGTATGACGGAAAAGGTGGTTGGTTCCCGATACGCTTTTCCTCAGAAAGTTGCGAAGACTATACAATACTTGGCTCTGATCGTTTGAGGAGAAAAAGACTGAAAAGCGGAGGGTTAAGGCAACCCTAGTGATGTGGAGGGGGAAGTCGGCTAACTTATGGGACAGATCTGGGTAAATTCAGCTGGACTTTGAAGCGTTTCTCTGGATGAGATATACTTCCCTCCCGAATCGCAATGCCTTTCCGATCAGTTGTTTGCGAATTAGTATTTAAATGGGAAACCTTAATTAAATAGTAATCAGACGTGATGTGGGTCGGTTCCAATTTTCTTCGCGGAATTTCAAAGAAATTAATGACTTTTTGTGAGTTTGAATTTACTAAATAATAATTTGCGTGGCTGGATGAATAGATGATAAATCGATCTTACAAACTGGAAATGTGAGCAGGTATTACTGTTGCAAAAACATGAATACATAAGATTATTTAGCCACGAATGTGTGATGAAGTTGTAAATGAAGCCGGTATGGTTCAGTTTAAAGTGCTCTCGCCGTTATTCAGAATATCTATAGCTGCCTTGTTGCCGATTTCGCCTCTAATTACCGGGTAAATCTGCCCTGGTTGGTCATGTACCTGGCCTTTGCTTTCCTGATGATCAACCAATTGCCCACTGCGTCCACCCCCCCCACCCCGATTACCTCCCCTCTCTATCTCGCACTCCTCTCTCTGTATCACACAAGCTAAATGCATGTAATGGGGAAAGATGGGAGCAACTGATACCAACAATAGAGCAGTAGGGATTTTTACAGGTTCGGCAAACCGAGATTTAGTTTGTGGGATAAGATACCAAGGAACAAGAGAATACGACAGGGAACTAGACAATTGCGCAAATTTCTGAATAACTAGAGGTCCAACGTCTGAAACGAATTATAAGTTAGATAAGTAGCATTCTAAGACAAATACATACACAGTGAAAAAAGAGAGGATAAAAGTAGTGACATCTCTGTATATAAGCATATTATGCACGCAGTAAAACTTGACTGAATAATTTTAGTAAACATCTATACAACATCAAATATTTATGGTATTGGCTATATGCCGTCTTGGGTCCAATATTCACAATGCCTGAACATGGGTAGATAGATGCATAGGTGTTGCGTTATTCGTACACGTATCGGACGGCGTACGCGAAACCAGGAAAGGAATAGTTGGACAGGCAATGGCAAGAAGGAAAACGAAAACAAAACAAAGGCAAAAACAGCTGGACGGAGTAAGGAGTGTGCCGCGCAAATAACGAGAAAGAAGCAGATAATCCAGAAACTGTACAAAACTCTGGTGCGTCCTCTTGGCACATAAGTGTGTGTGTGTGTGTGGGGGGGGGGGTGATGCGAGGGTTTGTGGGGGGTTGGGGAGGTGGTTGTGGAATCAACCTAGTGTCAGAGAGGATGATGAATGAACGGCACTGCAGTCGAAAGCTATTTCCACTTCTATTAGGTCCTGAGCCAAATGGGGATCAGGATGCATATTTTAAGGAATATCTAATAAATCTTGCCAAACTCGCCCCTACGGCGATGATCCCGATACAGAGGTGACTGCTGAACGCTGGCCTACTTTGTAGCAAAGTAAATGTTTAGGAATCGCCTCTGTCGAAGTAATCACCATTCCTGGGCGCTGCTGTAAATCTCATTTCAATGAATTTTTTAAACTGTTTAGCAAGTGTCCATAAATAATTACTTTCGTCCCAATATACAAAGACTTAAGGAACAGAGTGGTCCAGTGTAAGTGGCAAATCCTAGCGTTTTGAATTTAATCTAATTCAAGGGCAGTTCTATAAATCATGATTTAAAACGTAGAAGCAGCGTTCGTGTTTGCTCAGTAAATAACCAAACCTCGTTTGACTTTATTTAATAATTAACAACAAATCAGAAACAATTAATTCTGTTACGTGTTTTAATTCTACATCTGAATCTAATTGCGTTCAATTTCACTTGGAGTGACGGCCCACAATTACATACTCTGTAGCGCAATTTGACAGCGAGAAAACATCTCAATTAAGTATAATTAGCACATTTGAATATTGTTTGCCCTGAAGCTACACCCTAAAATATTTAATTATCACAAGTTAATTATTTAAACTAAAGTTGCCAATGTTCCAATTATGTGTACAAACCCCTTTGGAATGTAAAACAACTCTTTAACTGTATTTCTAAGTTTTGTATGTTCTTTTACTATCTTCCATTGTAAAATATTAAAAAACACTTTACCTAATCTGCTGTAATTTTAATAAAGCAAAAACACACTATTACAATGAATGTTGTATAAGAATGTATCCGAACTTCCCGAAAAGAGATTGAGTGAAGGACAAGATATAGCGTATGAATATATTCCTGTTACAGCCTAAAATAACAAAACGGATACAGACATATTACAGAAATGCTTCCCTTGGCTGTCAAAAGTCGGGTGTTTTGCCTGAAAAAGAGACTTACATTTCTCCAGTTTCGGTGTCATTTCTCAACCATTTTTTTCTCTCTCGCTTTGATTTATGCAGTTCGATTAGGATTACTGTATATTTGGTTCCAGATCGTCGCAGCCGTTACATTTGCCTTTGTAGATGTAGATGACAGTAATAAATATATAATCATGTCCCGGAGCAAGGATCCCTCCCCGCAGCCTCGCCATGCCAAACTTTTAACACTGCACAAACCAGCAACGGATCATCTTAAAGATGAAAACGCGGATACTAGTAACTTTTATTTCTTTTTTCGTTTGTTATGGGAACAACACTCGGAAAATACTTAATGAAGCACGGAAGCCTATTTAGTCGGTGCAAAGGACAATTGACCCGGGACATACGAAGGAATAAAATGGCAAAGCAAATTCTATATGCCAAGTATTTCATTATTTTAAAATATATAGGCGTGTTGTAAAAATGACCATCTCCATTTCCAATGAATTTAGCAAATAATTATTACGCTAATTCTCAGTTATGTCGAATCCGCTATGTTCATATTAGCTCTAAACTCGATGTCTCATTCGAGTTATCTGCTGATTATCTGTAGATATTTCGGATTAGTTGCGGTGCTACTAATTACTAATGGATTTAAGGACCTTGTCATTCTACTACTGGAGTTGCTCGGGGCCCGGCCCCCCTCCACGGCCAGTTCTGTTTAAAACAATTCCCGGGACAGCAATTGTCAAAACAATACCTTTACGCGGTAACGAGTGCAAGGCTTCACCATCTTTCGCGTTTTTGATGATCTCTGCTACCAGTGCTCCCGCCACATCCCACCCCCACACCCTTCCCACTCCGCCTCTCTGTATCGTTCCCCTTATTATATGGCTACACGTTTTCTTTTGACATCAAGTCCTGTCTCTGTCAACCCGTCTCTGCCACCGAATTTCTTTAACCACTTTTTAAAAAACAATTCAGCTGCATTTTACATCGGAATGTGTATTCGGTTTAAGAACTTTGTGGAACTCTTAACCTAGAGAAACGTAAAATCTCCATTGCAGAGACCCAAATTTGGAGTAGTGAAATTATTTGCGATCCAATTCCGTGAGAAATCTCTTAAACTAAATTATTGCTTCACTTTGAATATGCAGTGCTAGTGCTGAAACATTTTAACAATCTATTAGGGTTATTTGACATCATTGACGTTCCACATTTCAGTACCCAAGATTATGGTTAAATTTGTTCGCTCTCCCGAGTTCCCTGGGGAGACACAGCAACGGCACCCATTTATATGCAGATTTACTGAATCAATAAAAGGCAGTTTAAGAGACAAGTATACAAGGCATAATCTTGAAGGGGTGTTATGTTTATAGGGGACAATTTGAATATATATATATTCTATATTAAATATAGTTTAATACATCCTCACTGTAGAGAAATACGTTTCATATCAAGAATCTGTACATACGGAGTACGTCATCGTGGATGGGTAGAATGAATCAATATCAATGGAGGAGACATAGATATCCTTCAGTAATTATGCAATTAAAGTTTGAGTTTAACCGGATTTATGTCTCTTAACACGAAACAAATCGCCTGATTAAATTCGACAAAAAAACGCATCAGTCACACTACATTAAAGAGGCTGGAGGTAATTATGCCAATTACCTCTTTGTAATCGCCTGGTTCATAATTAATGGCTTTTCCCCCAACAGATAATTTGATAATAATAGATAACACTGTTGCTGAAACATTTTGTCACCCTGTGGGTCACTCTCCATTTAGGCAGAAAAAGGGAAATAAATTGAATCGGACTGAGTTTTGCTTTCTGCTAAGTGCCCGTCGGTACTGGAGCTTAGCATATCAGGTTAGAATTATACAACGCCATTTTGACAATTGAAGCCATCTGGAATAGCCCCATGTATGTCGTCTTACACTTAAGGGCACATAACATTTGGGATTGCCCATTATTTGCTGTGTTAGTCATAAATTGTGTTACTACTTTTTAGCCTTCTTCTCTATTCTTATTACTATGTTATCCCATTTAGCAAATAATATGCTTACTAGTTACCTACGCCTTAAAGTCCATTCCACTTTGCAGTGAGCAAACGTGACAGAAGTTTATTTATATATTTATTGATTTTGACACACCAAGCTGCGCCAGTCAGCAGCCTAGCTATTTAACACTAGCATAGTCACAGGACAATTTACAGTGACCATTATCCTACTAATTGGTACATCTTTGGCCTGTGGGGCAAACTGGTGCATCCAGAGGAAACCCCCATGGTCAGGGGGAGAATGTACGAACTCTTTACAGAGCGCACAGGAACTGAGCAAATTCATCACCCACCAGATGGATCCATGGACAAAATTCATCATTTCCAAAATTCCAGGGAAGCTAAACGGGATAAAATAGTAATCTGTGCAAACAAGGCAGTTTAAAAAGCGGCAGCAGATTAACATCTTTGCAAATAATGGGCCATTCCCAATGTTAAATATAGCTTTGATTTGATTGCGCACAGAGAACTGTGTGCAATTTGATCTCCGCTAAAAAAAAAAGCAGTGAGGAAAATGCACAAGAATGCACATATTTTTGATGAGTTGCTTTTCAAGTCAAAAAGATTCTGAGGAGGGCGTATAGAAATTTTTAAAATTAATAAGTGTTTTGGCTGGAAATAAAAAGAACATCTCCACATTCAGGAGCCAAACTAAGAAAAACAGAGTTTAGTTAATAGGTCAAGTAGAATTTTTGTGGGATTTCTTTACACAGAATGTTGATAATTTGGAATTTGTACCCACACAATGTTGTTGAAACAGACAGCGCTGATAAGGGAAAGTTTGGTGCATACATAAAACAGTGTGGGAATTGAGGGACATAGATACAATGTGAAAAAATGTAATTAGAATTAGAGGAGAGTCGGGTTGAATTTAAATACTGAAATTAATCATTTACATTACAGATTCTATATAATGAATAGACAAGGCCTACAACTGCATTGCACAGATCTCTCTCCTGCACTTTCTTTGAATATGAATTTCCAAGTATGCTTTATATAGTCAGTCTATGTTGGGTGCTCCAAGCAATAAGGTAAGTCTAGTGTTCATTTCAACTGAGGTTACCTGGAAGTTTATAGTTAGATGCATATATTATAGATATCGGGTAACCAAGTTACAGGTAAACTTAAATAAAATAAACGTTATTCTATACAAAGCAATGATTAAATACTTATCAACAATAAATTAAATTCAGATGCTGACCAGATATCAATTTATAGTAATATTTGCCTTATGATAGTCTATAACAAGGCTTCACTACCTTTTTTATGCCATGGACCCATACCATTAACCAAGGGGTGAGTGGACCACTGGTTTGGAATCCTTGTCTATAACAATCAGTGTTCACATGGGAATGTAAGCCTACACACAAGAGATTCTGCAGATGTTGGGAATCCAGAATAACACACATAAAATGCCGGAGGAACTCAGTAGGTCAGGCAGCAAATAAGGAGAGGAATTAACAGTCAATGTTTTGGGTCAAGGCTCTTCATCCCCAAAATATTGACTGTTAATTCCTTTCCTTAGATGCTGCCTGACCTGCTGAGTTCCTCCAGCATTTTGTGTGTATTATGATGCAAATCCAAATCATTCCTTATTGCAGTCTTCTTATTTCAATTTAGGAGATCTATATACATAGTTACAAAGTCATTATAACTAAATAATAGCACAATTACATTGTTGATACCAAACACTTCCAATGGCTCAATTATGAATCTGTTGTTCCATGGGAAAATAGGGAATAAAGATGTAGATTCATCCTGTGGTTACAAGACGTGCTTTGCTAGTTGTCCACAGTAAACTTTGAGCCAGGAGAAAAGAAAATTAAGTCAGCCAAAGTTACAGTAACTAACTGAACTGCTGCAGTGTGCATATTCATGGTTTTCCAATGAATGGAATCAGTCCAAGCACTAATAGAACATAGAAAAGTAGAGCATAGGAACAGGACCTTTGGCCCACAATGTCTGTGCAGAACATGATGTCAAGTTAAACCTGATCTCTTCTGCCTGCAAATGATCCATATCCCTCCTTTACTTCATATTCATGTGCCTGTGTGTCACACTATCATACCCGCTTTCACCATTATCCCTGACAGCCTGTTCCATGCTCTTATGCTCCACACATTCACTTTAAACTTTTCCTCTCTCACCTAAGTATATGTACTCTTGTATTTGACATTTCCACCCTGGAGAAAAAAAAGATTCTGACTTTCTACCTATCAGTGCATCTCATAATTTTACACACAGATTTCTATCAGGTCTCTCCTCAGCCTCCAACACTCCAGAGAAAATAACTCAGGTTTGCCCAACCTGTCCTTACAGCTCATACCCTCTCATCCAGCCGATGACCTGGTAAACTTCTCCTGCACTCTTTCCAAAGTTTTCACATCTTCCTCTTGTAACGGAGTGATCAGAATTGCACATAATGACCTTCCCTTCATCTCTGTCTCCCATGCATTCTTTATCATAAGGTCATTGTGCAGCTTAAAAAGTACAATTGTACTGATCCACTGAAGAGTAGGAAACCCAATCCTTTACATTGTCATTTTCTCTTCCTTTAAACCTTATTGTCCATTATTTAATAAAAGTGATGAATTTTGGAATGATTATTCTAATGGAATTAGTACTCATTTGAAATTAGTTTGCTCAGCCAGCAATTTATTCAATAGTAATTATGGTTGATGACGCTATATTCAACAGAACTTCTACTTAGTGCTTGCCAGTCCCCATCCCATCACCTTTATACTGGCTATCACCTCTCTAATCTCTCAGTCATGATGCAGGTTTTCAACCTGAAGTGTCAATCTTCCATCTGTTTTTACAATTGCTGCTTGGCCTGCTGAGTCCTTCCAGTAGTTTGTTCATCGCTTAAAAAATGTTCTTCTCTCCACATAGTCTAATTATTGAGAATTGCATTTTATATAAATTTCAATACTTTTGCAAGATATTCTCATGAATAAAATTGTGACACTCTACAGCTGATATCAGCTTTGTTATTGCTTAGAAAGTACAGCAACAATGAGTAGCAATATAATCAATCTACAAAATCAAACATGTCGTGACTTTGAATGAATTCAAGCACCGATTTAAATCTTCAATGGCCATTAGACATTCTGAAGTCTTTTTAAATTGTTCACTGACTTTAATTTGTTTACACTCAACTGAACCTGAAAAGGTGGGTAAGCAACTTATCAATCATGATATTTGCATAACTTCTTACTACCTCTTTATATAACACAATAGTTATCTCCCTCAAATCATAAATTATACCTGTCCAATGAAAAAGTCCTTGTCACCAGGCTTTATTAAGTTTTCATTTCAACCTCCAATTAACTTAACCCTTGACAGCAGTTCAACTATGTAGTTGAGACTTAAGTCATTACTCTCAATCACAAAAAAAATGACGCTTGAAAAGAATAGTAGTTGCAATTCAGGTAAATAGTTTCACTTTTTGGGATTCATTCATTTTTTTTAAGTTATTTGAATTTAAACATTAACAATACAAACTGGTTTTTAAAACTACATGGCTGGGTGGAGATCTGTCTCTACCAAAGGAGGAGTAAGGTGTTCCTTCCATTCACTAGCCTGCTGGTCACCCTTGAGCAAGGTATGGCACCTGCTCCCTGCCTCACCACGTTCAGGGTCACATGACCCCATGGGAGCAGGTGGTGGACGGTCATATGAGCAGCTGGTGCATATCACAAGTCCTGGTTATGTGACCACTGACGCCAAGCAGACAGTCTCTGAAGAGTATTGTTAATGGCTGGAGCCACCCATCTTGTAAAGGCACTGCCCAGTAGAAAATCTGGCCAAAAACAATCACAGTTATATGCCTATGTCATAATGACATGGCACAAGATGATGGTCAGTAAAGCTATTAGACCAGTAACTAATAATGTACTAATAAAACCAAATGACAGAACAAGCAAGTCTAAAAGCAAATGGTAAGAAGTTTATAGAGATAATGGGGATCTTATTTGTTTATGTCTATAGAATATTCCTCAGAGCAAAGTGCATTTGCAGTGAAGAGTGTGTGGTATGGGCCAATTATGACAGTCAAAGCGTTATTATTTTATGATAATAAATATATTATATAATGAAGAACAATATGTGCAAAATGCTGGAGGACCCCAGCAGGTCAGGCTGTATCTATGGAGAGTGAAGGGTCTCGACCCAAAACATTGACTGTTTACTTCTTTCCATAGATACTCAGTGGCCTACTGATCCACCAGTACTTTTATGTGTTACCCTGGGTTTTCAGTATCTGTAAGATCTCATGTTTATTATATAATAAATATCCTATGCACCCAATCCCCCTTCCAGCACCTTGCAATAATGGTCCACATTCCAAATGCATAATTTATTAATTGCTTGTCTTAACCATACACTAGCTTTCTGTATCTTCCATAGGGACATTGTTTTTAAATACTAACATTGCCTTGTCTTATATCAAGTGGTACCAGTACTTTCTGTTCTACCTACCAAGATGAATGCCTACACGATTCCCCTCACCATTCAATTTGTTGGCTTCTTACCTATTTATTCAACCTATTCTCCTTTGCAAATTGTTTGTGTCCTTCTCATAATTTACTTTTCCACTTCTGTACTATATATTAAGAATTTAGGTGGGAATGTAGGTTTCAGGATTAATAAGTTTGCAGATAACATCAGCAGTGATAGTGAACAAGTTTGTCACAATAAAGTGGGCAAAGGAATGGCAGATAGCATTTAACTCAGACGAGAAGAAGAGCCAGGTACATTCCCAGGATGGAAATGTCTAATAAAAGCAATATAACTTCCAAGTAATTGGAGAAGTGTGGAGGAGGAATAGATAGCTTTTTACGGAGAGTGGTAGGTGTATTGAACACAATGCCGGGAATGGTGGTTGAGGGATATTTAAGAGACTTTTAGATAGGCACATGGACGGAAGAAAAATGGAGAACTATCTGGGAGGGAAGGGTTGGATTGATCTTGGAGTAGGTTAAAGGGTCAGCACAACATGATAGGTCAAAGTTCTCAGTGATGCATTTTGGGAAGTCAAACCAGGGCGGGACTTAAACAGTAAAAGACAGGGTCCTGGGCAATGTTGGTCAAACTGAGAAACCCCAGTGGTTCAAATACATTGTTCCCATTGGATAGACAAGGTGGTGAAGAAGGTAAATTGTGTGCTTGCCTTCACACGGCGTATCACTGAGAACAATAATTGGGACATAATGTTACAGCTGTGTAGGAGGCTGGTGAGACCACACTGGCAGATCTGGTAGCCATATGATAGGAAGGGTGCTATTAAGTTGGGGGGGGGGGTCAGAAAATATTCATAAGGATGTTAATACGATTGGAGGGCGTGAGTTATAAAGAATGAATATTTTCCCTGGAGCGAAGGTGACTGAGGTGTGACCGTATAGAATTCCGTAAAATCATAAGGAGCTTTAATTAGACGAACATCACAATACTCTTTCCAGAGCAGAGGATTCTAAGGCTAAAAGGCATAGTTTTAAGATGAGGAGAAAGATTTAAATGGAACCTGGGGGCACAGATGATGGTGAGTAGATGGAACGTACTGTCAGAGGAACTGGTGGAGCAGGTACAATTACAATATTGAAGAGACATTTGGACAGACTTGTGGGTTTAGAGGGATGGGGGCCAAATGCAGAAAAATAGGACTGCCTCATTGATCATTTATCAGCTTGGACAATTTGGGTTGAAGGTCTTGTTTCTATGCTGTATAACTCTACAACTCTCTGACTCTCTTATTCATACAAGAATATTCATATATTCACATATAATTCACATAGACTGAATATTGATGCTTATTACTAACCTCTGAAAATTCACACTAATGTAATTTACCAACTTAAAATGGCCCTTTTATACCTACTCTTTTTTCCCTCCATCAAACAAACTTCCCTCTGTGTAGATATGGTGCCACCAAACCATGAGCATGTAGGATCTGCAAAAGCATTGTGAGAAATTCAACTCCGCAAGATCCGCTAGCGCTGCTTGCCTATCCTGGTTAGTTATATCTTCAGAGCATTCCAACGAAGTTAAATACAACTTCATTTCCACAGAAAATTAATAATGGCTCTGTAGATCAGATTTATGGTCTAACCTGTATGTGAGCTGAGAAACAATAAGGTTCTTTCTTCCATGAATCATAACTTAACATGGTCCAAAGTCAGGCCAAACTGATTCCAGCTTAGCACTATAATTTTACAGTTGATTAAAAGTAAAACCTCTCTTCCAGAATGTCACAGATATATAGTAAATCTAGTCAAAAATCAGAGAAAAGTGGGGCTGTATAAATCCATCACTTGCATAGCCCTTGAATGACAGTGAAATGTTGAGGCTGGTAACGGCACTGTTTCTGTAAAGCTCCACTTTGCGTTATTCTGCCTCTGCACTGCCCTGCCGCAGGGCAAACTGGATTATGCGTGGAGCTGTGTCCTACAGCATTGGAACAATATTTCAAGTTTTAATGTCAAAGGAACAGCCAGCTCCTTTGAGTAGTTTTAAAATGAAGGTCAAACATTTTCTTGGATGATCAGAAAAATGGTGGGAGATTATATCCACAAAGCGACTTCATTTAGGTTTCCAGAATACAATTTAATTAATTTCATATATCATCCTGTTCACATCAGTGTGAAGCCAAAACTACTCAGAATGGATACAATTTGGGAAATATTACACGATCGGTAAATCTGTGTCTCTCCTATTGTTTCCTTACTAACAATTTTATTTCAAGAGCATGCCAAAGGATTGGCAGAGCATATTCCAATTTAAAATTGAAGTTAAAATATTTCCTTTGCACCATTTGAAATTATGCTGTTTAAAATTGGGTGCAGAATTCTTTTCTCAGATTTATTTAAGACATGTGGTATATTTCTTCTTTTCCTTTTTAGCCTATCATACCTACTGGGGCATAGGCTGTTGTCAGCAGCTTACCAGGGTCCTCTGTGCTGTGCCAGTCTTTCAAATTGTCCCAGGTGTAGCCCATCTTCGGAGATCATTCCTCTCTCAAGGCTGAGGTCTTTGGAGCTTCTGTTGGTTTTCAGAAGTACTGGGTTTTTATGTGATGGGGTTGCTAGCTCCATGCCCAACCCTCCTTCTTTCGCATTCGGGCTTGGGACTGTCCATGACGGAGTTGTTACGTATTTTATGGGATGTTTCAGAAGTCTCACTTTAAAATAAATCCTTATGTTTAGGCTGAGGACTGTGGGGAACAGGCATAGAAGAGAAGTTGAGGCCAGCATTGATCAACCACGATCATTTTGAATGATAAGGCAGACTTGAAGGGCCTGGTGGCCTCCTCCTGCTCCGATTTTCTCATGTCCTTGTGTTCTTGTGTTATTTTGTGGTGCAAGAAAAATATGTTTTTTTCTCTCTCTTTCGAATGGACATTTGGAATGTGTTTTTCCTGATCATTACTTTTCTTTTTGAATTCATTTGGATGAAATTTCCAGTATTATATTTTTTTGCACATCATTGACCTGTGTCAGGCATTCCTTAGTCAGGTTCATCACGTTTATGTGCACATAAACTTCAAACTTCCTAGTGTTTGGAAGAAAATTGTCTGTTTCTGTTGCCAGCAGAACTTTTCAGTTTCCTTCACCAGTCTTTCTATTGCCCTGTTGAATAATAATGACAAATTAATTTCATTTGGTAGAAATTAGAATACTATTCTGCAGAATATTATTTGTTGGAATTGATCTTTTATCATCAATGGAATTATGCTATTGTCTATAAATATGTATATTTCTGTAAATATCAGCTACAACATTTACAGAATAAAGTAAACACACACACGTATAATTTCAGGACAATAAGTAATGAATATCTCAACTTTGAAAAAGAACTATTATTGAAATTTATATATTTGGATCTGGTCACTTCCCCAGTCTGGTCAACGTCTAAAAGGACATAATATTCTGTAGCCTAGCAAAATGATGAAGAAATGAGACTACAGAAATTAATTTTTATCTGACACAGTCACCTGACTTTCCAATAATACTCTCAAAGGTTTTTCCTGTCACTTCTGAAAATCACTTGTGTGTTGTAGACTTATAAACTATTACAAGGAAAATAAAGTCAAATCATTAATAAAGCAAACAAAACAAATAAAAGCGCCAGCCAATAGTTCCCTTTCTGCTCTCTTGCATCCCAAAACAAATACCCTGACAAACAGGTTGCAAGGTCTCAGACCAGCAGTACTAGTGCTGCATGCAAGTATAATTCTCTTTATGCTGCTTAACTTCAACTTGGCTGGTACTTAACTGTTCTGAATTTCCTGAATATAACTACCCAGAGTTGTTCCTAAAATGGTAGATGCCTCAGTTTTAGGAAATGGAAAGCCTGGCCTCTAAACATTTAAAATCAAGTTGTTTGTCTTGGTTTACAAATTGTCTGTGGGGCACCGCAGACCCACTGTGCGCATTGTAAACCAGGCTTGACATTGCACTGGATTTATACTTCACAAAGTGTCAAACCATAAGTAATGAGGTGGTCCGTCCAGGGAGTCTCACTCTGCTTTACTCTAGAGGCAGGTCCAATGCACAATCCAGATTTAAGCTTTACATTGATGGAAAAATAAAATCCCATTACATAGAAGGCCAACACAAAAATATGGGCAAGCTAAACTTAAATATAAACATTACTTCCCATTATCGTTTTATTTCAACGTTTGACATTTCAGTTTCCATCATTTGTAACATTTGTACAGTTACCTGCATTATGGTGTAACCATCCATAAGATTTCATTCAAATCCCTGTTAAAACAAACAAATTTCTGTCCTGTCTGTGATGTGCTTCAGTTCCTAATGTTTGTAGCATCCTAATATTAATATATAAACTAATTTAACAGAGATTATATTGTCATTAGTACAATCTACCATTTGTTCAAGAATTTGGCCAAGTTCTGCGGGAAAGCCAACTGAATCCTTACAGAATGATATACATATACTGTAGCTCCCAGTAATTACCCAGCTGATCCAGGTATAATTTCAGACTTTTCTCTTGCTCAAGATGAAGAATATTAGAGCTAGAAAATGAAAATATGCCATTTTCAAACATCAGTCAGTGTTATTATAAGGAACACCAAGGTCAGGCACAACACTGATGGATGAAGACAAAAGATCCCTCTACTCTCATGACATGCTTCTACTCTGAAATATCACCCTCAACTCCCCCATCCCCTCTTCAACGTACCGTAATTTAGCAGACCAATCATTCTACCTGTCTTTTTGTCAGTTTGCCAGTGTATTATTTTGGCAGTTTGCTGTGCAGCTGCTCAGAACAAGAGTGAACCTAGGGGGAACGTTGTTTCATTTGGTTGTATATATGTACAATCTGATGGCAATAAATTTGAACTTGATCTTGATCTGATGTGGATTCAAGTACGGGTGCCTGAGATAAAAGTCCACTGGATTTGGGATACTTAAAGATTTGTGATGTTACAATTGATTGCATTAGAGTATTGTAAACATTGAGATATTGTGCACCAAATTTGAGAAATTAAAGTGAAATTAATACTCGAAATGGACAATATGACAAGATTGAAAAGAAAGAAAAAACTTAGAGATAGGTTTTATGTTACGTTGAGCCTGAAATTTTTGATGATTATAAAATTGAGAAATAATATTAGAAATAAAAAATCCATTATTTTGTGATCCAGACCAAACTCGAACAGGGAGTTAAAATGAAAGATTTTATAAAGAATCTTGGATTCAAATCAGCAAGGCTCCAGGAAGGATAAAACAAGAAAAGACAGAAGATACTCTCTATAGCAATTGAAGGATATATTTAAAAATTGATATTGTGTTAAACTTTGAAATTGGGGGAAATATGAATTTTAAACAGGAAACACTGGAGACAAATGACTTTAATTTCTATAAAGAGAAAAACTTTTTCCTGTTCTGGGGAGAAGTTAAAAACATAAAATGTTAATTCTGTTTCCCTTTCTGCCGAATATTTCTCGCTTTCTCTATTTCTGTGGCATAATCACAAGTGTGATGCTGCTTAGGAGTACATTACAACCATCCTTTGCAACATTATTTTGTGATCTTGCTCATTGGTATTCCCAGAATGTGTCCAAACTATAAATTTTCAATTTATTTTGTAATAGGTCATCATATATTAGTTAATCAATGAACTGTGGATGCTTTGTTGGAGTGCATTGCAACACGTACTTGCAGTGAATCAAAATGTTCCAAGCATTGGACTGTACAATTTATGAAACATGCCTTTACATTGGGTCTTGCATTGATCCATGTTGGCATGGATTAACATGTCATACTTCTATACATTTGAGTATGTATAGAGTATGTATTTGCATATGTGTGTGTGTGTGTGTGCTGATTTACTAAGATGATTCATTTGTACTGATATGATCATAGCTTAGCTGGCTGAGATTGCCAGCTGTTTGATACATGTCAAGTCAAAATGTACTGCAAAATTAATGTCAATATAGAAAAATGTTTACATGAGAACAAAGAGTGTCTTAACTGCTCTTTATTGGCACAATCATCGACAGAATATGTTGAATCCAAACAAATTATTCAGACCAAATGGTTAATTCCACTCTTTCTTGCTTTGTCAATATATATATTTTAGGCTCAAATATAATCTACAAGAAATATGGTCTCCACAATAGTTGAAGTTGTTCCTGATGGGAAGAGTATTATTTTAAGAAATAGCACCTTCAAAAGTCAGTAAAAGAAAAATCATCCTCAGAAACAGAATAAGGTATCCATTGTCATTCAATCATCGTCACCCTTTAAATTTGGATTCAGTTATATTTTCTGGAAGATATCATTCTGCTAAGAATCAGATTCTTCTGCTAAAACTAACAATTATTATAGAAACGGAATCTGAAGCAAACATTCTACTTACTGATTAAAAGTCATTTTTAACTGAGCAATTGATAACTGGATATAAGACAACCTGGTTCTAGTACATCATTTCAAGAAGCAATGATATAAATTGAAACTGGATGCCTGCTCACCTTAGGTGGTTAGGTTGCCAACAAGACTTTAAATGTGATCAAGCATGGTTCAGTTCAGGGATTTCTATAAATTAGATCAGCTTAAATCACAGTCCACAACAGCTTATTTTGTGGTATAGCTACTTGAGCTAAACAATACTTAATATCTATTACACAGACATTGCCATTAACCAGGCATATTATTTTAGGATAGATATGCAATAATGATATCATAATGAATAATTTTCTTGCATGAATGCCAAAGGTATGGAATGTGCTTCCAGTAAACATTTGTAATGAAAGGACCAAAATAGAAACAATTTGAATAAAGATCATGAAATTAAACTATCAATAACTAATGGTATCAAAGCAAAAGGAATGTTTTTCCAACAATAGAATAAGTCAATGGCTGAATTCTGTAGAACAAATAAATCACAAATAAATAACAAACATAAAAAATGTCTGCTCTTGACCATCAGGTGATTAATTATTGTTTTTTAAATTAACTTACACAATGCATTATTGAAAGAAAGTTTCACAATTCCATCGCTGAATTTCAAAGAACATAATGATGCTATAGTTATACTATCGAAACTCCTGAGTCGAATTACTAACTTAAATTTAATTGACTACATGATCAACTTATATTGATTACAATTATTAGTTGTTTTTTTGTGGTTTCCTCACAAATCATTTATATTGGCTCGCATAGCATTACTATTTAACACTTGACCACCCATGCTATTGCGTCCCAATATAAAAATGACTCAAAAAGAAATGAACAAATTGGTCCTGAAGAAGGGGCTCAGCCCAAAACATTGACTATCTGTTCAATTCCACAGATGTCGCCTAACCTGCTAAGTTTTTTCAGTATTTTGTGTGTTTCGCTTACGCAGCAGAATGAATTATAATAGTCTACAGCGTTTCAAAGATCTATATTTAAGATAGATTTCAATCACTCAAGCTGTGCACATCATCAGATTAATGCATTAATTTGATTATTATCTTGTGATCAATTGCAGGAATTCAATATTTTTATGAGGGCCTCCTCAACCTCACAAATCCCACAGTCTTGTATTTAATGCAGTTAATTTATTGTTTTAGAGCTGAACCAAATAAATTTCAATTAAATTTAGTGGATAACAATTCCCTCGACTCCACCATACTATGTATAAGCCACCTAAGCTCTTCACTTTATATTACAGCTTGTTATGCATCCATAAGCAGTTTCAAATGTCTTTCATATTTATTTATTTACTTGTTTGTTTGTTTATTTATGAATGTATCTATCTATTTATTTATTTATTTGTTTGTTTATTGAGATGCTGCGTGGAGTAGCCCTTCTGGCCCTTCATGGCGACAGCACTGAACCCCACCAATTTAACCCTAGCCTAACCATGGGACAATTTACAATTACCAACCGGAACATCTTCAGACTGGAGCATCCGAAGAAAACCCACGCGGACACGGGGAGAACATACAAACTACTTATAGGGCAGCATCAGGAATTGAACACGGCCCGCCTGTGCCTGAAGCTGGTAAAATGTGCCTTTCTTAGAGTGAAACTCACTCAGAGATCTGTTACATTTGATATGCTTCAGACTGATCCTCAGTGAATTGTTTTTACTTCATTCTGTAGTTTAGAGTTATTGAGCCCAAGGGCAATGCAGCACGGATAGACACCCTTCAGCCCAACGAGTCTATGCCAATCATGGTGCCCACACAGCTAGTCCCAATTTCCTGTACCTGGCCCAGATCCCTCTAGGCTGTGCCCTTCCATATATCCAACTGCTTTTTAAATGATGTTACTGTATCTTCCTCAGGTAACTCTTTCCATATGCTCATCATGAAAAAGTTACCCCTCAGGTCCATTTTAAAACTTTCCCCCTCTCACCCTAACTCTATACCCTACCCTGGGTAAATGACTGTTAACAACCACCTTTTATATGGCGCTCATAATTTTAAACATTTTTTAAGGCCGGCCCACATTCTCCTGCTTTTCAAAGGAATAAAGATCTAACCTGAGCAAACTTTCCCTATAACTCGGGGCTTCTAGCTTTGGCAGCATCCACATTAGTTTACGTGTTATCTTTGTTCTAGGAATGTTCCATGATTTCAAACATGTGGGAATGACTATCCACTAGAATGGTAACAAATGGAGAATGTTTTGATCCATTGAATTAATATTTCCGGAATGATGGAAAATGGGTTACTTTGTTGAAACCAAAGAATAGGAATTATACATAACTAACGTAACAAGGAGAGCCTCTGCCTGCTGAACTATATTTATATCAGCGCATTGATTAATAAGGGTCTGGAATTATTTTGTATCAATGATACCACCATAAAAAGATTATGTATCTTCTGATGAAATTATTAAAATTATTCAAATCTTGAAAATAGAGAATGATGCTCACTGTAAACTTGTAGATGATAATGACAGGAAATGTAAAGTCTATAGTTCATATATACGGTAAAAAAAAGACTACAGCATTCCGTCCTATCCACGAAATATTCCATTTTAATTACATTTTTTATTGTCACATATTTATAAAACAAATTGCCATGGATATATCCCATGATAATTATATCCTCCCACCTGTGTTAGAGCTTTAATATTTTGTTTTTATAACTTCTAACTTCTTAGCCTATTCCAATTAAAATCTGTATGCTTTAAACACCTTTATTATTCTGGTTTCAGAATTGCTAATTTAAGTTTTGACTATTTAATTGTAAGTCATTTTAGCCTGAAGAACATATCTGATTCTTCATGTGGAGAACAATGGGACATTTAATAACCAATAGTTATGGGCATAAATAAATGACTTACATATAAAGTAATACTTAAGGTCACATCATAAATAGTAACAAGCACATGAATATTAAAGCCAATCTTTTTTAAAGGACTCCATTTTTTTTCTAAGAACAGCCCAAAATTCTAAATTATATCTCACCTTCAGAACCAAGCAGTGGTAAAAATTAAATTCTAGTTTCTCTTGCTTTTGAATTCTGTATTTCTTATAAAGCAAAGGATATAATAAGTTTTATTATTTTTTTCAAAATGCAGTATTATGATCTGTTAAAATATGGCTTATTTTTGTCTGTTGGATGAAGGTTTAAATCCCATCCATTCTAATGGGATGCTGTTTTACCTCATTATCGATTATAATGAAATGCATTTGGAGTTGTGTTCACCTAGCATCTAAATGACATTCCATATCTACACAAATACAATCACACAAGAAGACAGCAGCAGAAATAATGTGTCAGGTCTCTGAAACCTGCCCTGATCTATGCTGGCCTCAGCTCCTCTTCTATACCTGTTCCCATCCCACACTATTTCTCAATCTTTCAAATATCTATCTATATCCATTTTAAATACTTTTAATGATCTAGCCTCCATCACTTTCAGAGTAAGACAATTTCAGAGATTTACTCCCTCGGAGAGAAGTTTTTCCATACTATCCACAGAATCTAATGTAAATTCACATTAAACAGACAAAATCTTTATTCATTGTCCATTTCTAATCGTCCCTGTGGAGGTAGAGATGAATGAGTTTAATGAACTGTTGCTTGTATGATGAAAAATGAAACTACTTTGTTTAGTTTTATTTGCATGCTCTAGATGCCCCTGACAATTCATTGCCCATTCTCAGATGCCATTGAGTCATCTTAAATCATTGCAATCCTTGCCATGAAGATACCTCCACAGTGCTATTGAGCAGAGGTTCAAGATTTAAATCCAGTGATGATGAAGGACCATATCTGGATTGTGTGCAACTTGGAGGTGGACATCAGCTGGTGGAGCTCCTGTGCAGCTGTTGTCCTTGTCCTCCTTAGCAGCAGAGGTTGGGGTTTGAGAAGTTCTGTGAGAGTAGCCTGGCTAAGTAATTGAAACTCATTTTGTTGATGACACGTAGTGCAGTGGTGAGGGGAATTAATGCCAAGTGAGGGCTATAGTATGTCAAATGAGCTGGTTACTTCAGCTTGCTTGGCATCAAGTTTTTGGAGTTGTTGTGCGACTGGTATCCAAGCAGATGGAATGTATTCCATCACCGTTCTGACTTGCACCTTCCAGATAGCGGAAAAACGTGGAGGTGACCACAAGAGTGAAAAGTTATATACATGAAAGTTATATACAGGCTTCTGAACAGTAGCCAGGATGTGGGGTACACATTACAGTGAGAGATAAAAAGACATGTAAAAAGGCACATCACATTAGTCATGGAGGATTCAATATGCAGAGAGATTGGGAAAATGAAGTTGATGCTGGATCCCAAGAGAGAGAATTTGCTGAATGACTCCGAGATGGCTTTTTGAAGCAGCTTGTGGTTGAGCCCACTAGGGGGATCAACAATTCTGGAATAGGTGTTGTGTAATGAACCAGATATGATTAGGGTGCATACAGGTAAAGAAATCCTCAGGAAACTGTGATCATAATATGATTGAATTCACCCTGCATTTTGAGAGGAAGAAGCTAAAGTCAGATGTATGAGTATTACAGTGGAGAATTACAGAGCCACGAGAGAGTTACTGACCAGAATTGATTGGAAGGGGACACAAGCAGGGATGATACCAGACCAGCAACGGCTGGAGTTTCTGGGAGCAATTTGGAAGGTGCGGGCTAAATACATCCCAAAGAAGAGGAAGTATACTAAAGGCAGGATGACAAAACTGTGGCTGACAAGGGAAGTCAAAGCCAACATAAAAGGCATATGATAGAGCAAACATTAGTGGGAAGTTAAAGGATTGGCAAGCTTCAAAAGGAAACAACAGAATGCAATTTTAAAACCATAAGGAGAGAAAGGACAATATATGAAGGTAAACTTGCCATTATAAAAGAGGACACAAAAAGTATTTTTTCAGAAAAATAAAAAGTAAATGAGAACGAGAATGGATATTGGACCACTGGAGATCTAGTAATGGGGGACGAAGAAATGGTGGATGAACTTATATATTTTGATCAGTCTTCATTGTGGAGGACACCAGCAGTATGACAGAAATTCAAGAGTGTCAGGGAACAGCTATGAGTGTAGCTGCTATTACTAAGGTGAAGGTGCTTGGGAAGCTGAAAGGTTTGAAGGTAGATAAGTCAACTGGACCAGATGGACAACACCACAGGGTTCTGAAAGAGGTAGCTGAAGAGATTGTGGAGGCATTAATAATGACTTTTCAAGAGTGACTAGACTCTGGAATGGCTTTGGAGGACTGGAAAATTGTAAACATTACTCCACTGTTCAAGAAGGGAGGGAGGCAGAAGAAAGAAATTACGGGCCTGTTTGCCTAACTTCAGTGGTTGGGAAAATGTTAAGGATGAGGTTTCACGTTGCTTGAAGATACATGACAAAATAGGCCAAAGTCAGCATGGTTTCCTGAAAGAGAAATCTAGCCTGACAAATTTGCTGGAATTCTTTGAGGAAATAATAGACAGGATAGACAAAGGAGAGTCAGTGGATGTTGTTTACATTGATTTTCTGAAGTCCTTTGACAAGGTGCAGTCCATTATATTACAGGAAAGGTATTAGCATGAATAGAAGATTGGCTGGCTGGCAGGAGGCAAGAAGTCGAATAAAGCAGGCATTTTCAAGTTGGCTGATGGCGACAAGTGGTGTGCGGGGGTTGGTGTTGGGACCGCTTCTTTTCACATTATATGTCAGTGATTTGGATGACAGAATTAATGGCTTTGTGGCCATGTTTGCGGAGGATACAAAGATAGGTAGAGGGTAGACAGTGTTGAGGAAGCATTGACTGTTTTCTAAATGGGAAGAAAACGCAAATAATCAGAAGTGCAAAGGGACTTGGAAGTCTTCATGCAGGATTCCCTAAAGGTTAAAAATGAGAAAGTCTGCAGATACTGGAAATGTAAAGCAACACACACAAAATGCTGGGGGAGCTCGTCAGGTCAGGCAGCATCTATTGAAATGAATAAACCGTTGATGTTCCAGGCCGAGACCCTTCTTCAGGACTGAAAAAGAAGGGGGAAGACGGCAGAATAAAAAGGATGGAGGGGGGTGGGAGAAGGAGGCTAGCTGAAAGGTGATAGGTGAGGGTAAAGGGCTTGAGAAGAAAGAGTGTGATAGGAGAGGGGAGTGTGGACCGTAGGAGAAAGGGAAGGAGGAATGGACCCAGGAGGAAGTGAAAGGCAGGAGAGAAGAGGTAAAAGGCCAGAGTGGGGAGGGAGAGGACTAATTACCAGAAGGACTCATTGGTATTCATGAATCAGGTTGGAGGCTACTCAGATGGAATACACGATATTGTTCCTTCACCCTCAGGGTGACCTCAGCTTGGCACAAGCGGAGGCCATGGACTGACATGTTGGAACAGGAATGGTGATTGGAATTAAAATGCTTGGCCACCGGGAAGTTCTGCTTGTGTCGAATGGAGCAGAGGTGCTCGATGAAGTGGTCTCTAATTTACGATGGGTCTCACTATTGTAGAGGAGGTTGCATCAGGAGCACAGGACATAATAGACGAACACAGCAGATTTGCAGGTGAAGTGTTGCCTGACCTGGAAGAACTGTTTGGGGCCCTGAATAGAGGTGAGGAAGTGAACATGCAAGGTTAATACTTAGGCCACTTTCAAGGATGAATCCCAGGAGGGAGACTGGCGGGGGGGCAAATGGGCAAGAGGATCGTGGAGACAGTGATCCCTGTAGAATGCAGGAGGTGGGTATGTAAAGATATGTTTACTGGCAGGATCCCAGTTTCAGAGGATATGTCGGTTGCAGAGGCTGATGGGGTGGTAGGTAAATACAAGAGGAACTATCATTGTAAAGGCGGTGGGAAGATGCGGTAAGCGCAGACGTTGGGGAAATAGAGAAGATGCATTGAAGTCAAGATGGTTGATCTCTCATCAACGATTCAGAGCTAAAGGTTAACTTGCTGGTTGAGTTTGTGGTAAGGAAGGCAAATGTAATGTTAGCATTCATTGAGAGAGGACTAGGATCTAAAAGCAAGGATGTAATGCTGAGGCTTTATAAGGCTTTGGTCAGACAGTACTTGGAGTATTGTGAACAGTTTTGGGCCCAGATGTGCTGGCATTGGAGAGGTTCCAGTGGAGTTCACAAGAATGATTCTAGGAATGAAAGAGTTAAAGTATAAGCAGCATTTAATGGCTCTGGGCCTGTACTCATTGGGGTTTAGAAGAATGAGGGGGGATCTCATTGAAAGCTAGCGAATATTGAAAAGTCTAGATTAAGTGGACGTGGAGAGGATATTTCCTATAGTGGGGGAGTCTAGGACCAGAGAGCGGAGCCTCAGAATGGAGAGTCATCCATTTAGAATAGAGATAAGGAGGAACTTCTTTAGCCAGAGGGTGGTGAATCTCTGGCATTCATTGCCACAGACAGCTGGGGAGGCTGAGTCACTGGGCATATATTAAGTGGAGGTTGATAGGTTCTTAATTAGTCAGGGCAACAAAGGTTATGGGAAGAATGCAGGAGTATGGGGTTGAGAAGGATAATAAATTAGCTATGATTTAATGATGGTGCAGATTCAATGGGCTGAATGGCCTAAGTCTGCTCCTATGCCTTATGGTGACAGAAATGTAGTTGTTAACTGCAGTATACTCAACCTCTTGTAGCTACAGCATTTATATAGCTGAGTTTCTGGTTGTTGGTGACCTCTAGGATATTATTACAGGAGTCTTAGCGATTGTAATGCCTTTGAATGGCAAGAGTAGGGACTTAGTCTCTTTAGAAATGGTCATTGCAGGCACCTTTGTGGTATAAATGTTACTTGTATGCTTTCATCCTTTGGCTGAAACAGCTAATGTTTGAGCCTAGGATATTGCCCTGGGATGAATGACATCTGATCATAGAAACATAGAAAATAGGTGCAGAAGTAGGCCATTCGGCCCTTCGAGCCTGCACCGCCATTCATTATGATCATGGCTGATCATCCAACTCAGAACACCGCCCCAGCCTTCCCTCCATACCCCCTGACCCCCGTAGCCACAAGGGCCATATCTAACTCCCTCTTAAATATAGCCAATGAACTGGCCTCAACTGTTTCCTGTGGCAGAGAATTCCACAGATTCACCACTCTCTGTGTGAAGAAATTTTTCCTAATCTCAGTCCTAAAAGGCTTCCCCTCTATCCTCAAACTGTGACCCCTCGTTCTGGACTTCCCCAACATCGGGAACAATCTTCCTGCATCTAGCCTGTCCAATCCCTTTAGGATCTTATACGTTTCAATCAGATCCCCCCTCAATCTTCTAAATTCCAATGAGTACAAGCCCAGTTCATCCATTCTTTCTTCATATGAAAGTCCTGCCATCCCAGGAATCAATCTGGTGAACCCTCTTTGTACTCCCTCTATGGCAAGGATGTCTTTCCTCAGATTAGGGGACTAAAACTGCACACAATACTCCAGGTGCGGTCTCACCAAGGCCTTGTACAACTGCAGTAGTACCACCCTGCTCCTGTACTCAAATCCTCTCGCTATAAATGCCCCTGACTTCTGATCATAACCACGAGCCTTTGTGCAAGTTATGATTGCAGTCACTGGAGTGTTTTCCCCTGAAGCCTTTTGATGACTTTAGTTTTATCATGGTGTCCTTGATGTCATCCTCAGTTAAGTGCTGTCGTGATGTAATTGTCATCTCATTTGGAATTCAATTCTTTGGTCTTAGGCTGTAGGTTCCTATATTTAAACCCAATGATTATCAAGGAAGTGATATATTCCCAGGTAAACATTGCATGGCACTTGTTGGTGAATCTGCAGGGTAGAGAGTAGCAAATTACCTGCTGGCCTTATCTTCCTAGGTGAGTAGGTTTGCAGTCTGAGAATTGTTATTAAGGAAGACTTGGTGAAATGTCGTACTGCATTTTATGGATTATACTTTCTTGCAGCTACGGTACATTAGAGGTGGAACTGATGCTAATCATGTGGGCTGCTGGATCCTGAATGATGTTTATTCCAAGTGTTACCGAAGTTGCTGTCTTCCAAGCAGGTGATGCGTATTCTGCAGCCTCCTGATATGTGCCTTCTAGGTGGTAGAAAAGGAGGAGCTAAGCTTCTTACCACAGAATATCCAGCCTCTGAACCTCTCTTAAGGCAATCATATATACATGGCTGGGGATCCAATTGAGTTTGGTCAGTCATGTCACTCAGCATATTGAAGGTCAGGTAGTTCGAAACAGTACTATAATGGGAGCTGGGTAGACTTCCATTTCTTCAGGTTGGTCATTATCTACAATGTATTAAAAAACACAACAGCTCACAGTACTGTCCATAAAACCTTGACTTCTATTGTAAATCTAAACAATCAGTAATACAAAGTTTCAAAGGTACATTTATTATCAAAGTATGTAGACAGTATACAGCTCTGAGATTCATCTTCTCCAGACAGCCACAAAACAAAGAAAACCATGGAAGCCATTCAAAGAAAAAAAATCACGCAAACAGCAACAAGAACAACAAGCCCCCCTCACACAAAAGAATCGTGCGAACGGCAGCAAGAACATCAAACCCAAACCCCATAACCCCACCCTCCACGTGAAAAAAAAACAAATCATGCAAACTGCAACCAGAAAGAATGGGCAAAAAGACAGAAGAGAAAACATAAAATTGAAAAAGTCCAACTTGAACCAAAGTCCACACATAAACCGCAGAACTTCAGTAACATCCTGCAACAGCATCAAGCGAGAGAGAGAGACCACTCGAATGCAGAGGCCTTCCCTTGGCAGCAGCGAGCATGAGGTCCATCACAAACAGACACCTTAAGAGTAATGTGATTATTACTCGTCCTTTAACACCTCATGGCCTAGGTTTATGTGTGACACTTGTTGTTTGTGATATATGTTGCTGACTTGGATGTGGATGTAGGAGACATAACTTGTAAGAGTCTGGATGACACAAAAGGTAACCACAAGAGACTCAGCAGAAACAGGAAATTCAGAGCAACACATACAAAATGCTGGAGGAACTCAACAGATCAGGCAGTATCTGTGGAGTGAAATAAATGGCTAATATTTTGGGCTGAGCCCTTCATCTGGGCTGGAAAGCTAAGAGGGAAGGGAAAAGTACAAGATGACAATTAATGGGTGAAGCCAGTTGAGGTGAAAGGTTGCTGCTGGGCAGAGGGGATGAAGTGAGAAGCTGGGAGGTGATAGGTGGAAGAGGATAAGGGACGATGATGAAGAAGGAATCTGACAGAAGAGTGTGGACCATGGGTGAAGGGAAGGAGGAGAGGCTGCAGAGGGAGATGGTGGGTAGGTGAGGAGAAGAGAAGGGGTGAGAGGAGAACCAGGATAGGAAATGGAAAAAAGAGAGAAGGGGAGGGGGAAGAAATTACTGTAAGTTAGAAAAATCGATGTTCATGCCTTCAGGTTAGAGGCTATCCAGACAGAATATGAGCTGTTGCTCCTCCAACCTCAGAGTGGCTTAATCATGACAGTAGAGGAGGCCATACACCAGAATGTCAGAATGAGAATGGGAAGTAGAATTAAAATGGGTGACCACTGGGAAAACCCTCCTTTTGTGGTGGACGGAGAAGAAGGTGCTCAGTGAAATGGTCCCTCAATCTATGCCGGGTCTCGCCGATGTAGAGGAGGATACCAGTGGCATTGAGGATAATGAGGAACGTTACCCAAGACCACAACAAGAAACAGGTCATCCCCAGGTAATGAATGGGTTCTGTTTTTATAGATTTACTCCTAAAGTTGTAAAATGCACAAAAATCATTTGATATGGTAACCATACCTCCAAAGCATTGTGGTGAATGGCATCAAAAGCACATGAGACTGATAAGAAAGAAAATTTACTAAAATAATTCCTAAATGAGTTGATGCTCCTTGAGATTACCATGGGCTTCATAGGAATGATGGAAGGGACCAAAGGTGGAGAAGTTAGAGAAGGCTACAGAGTTAAAGTGGGAAGCATCTGAAAGTTCAAGGTCACCCTTGTAGCCTCGATTAAGGGGCTCTGCAAAGTCCAGATGAAGGAGCTCAACCCAAACTGTCCACTTCCCTCGATAGGGTACTGCCTCACCTGGTGAATTCATCCAGCCTTTTGCTCTTTAGCTCCAAATCCCAGCATCCACACTCTCTTCTGTCTCCACTTCTGCAAAGTTGTCACTGGCAGCATTTTGACAACATGCTCCAGCACATGATGGATGAGAAGTCTTTGGCTGACTTAGATTTGTTCTACATTTTATGGAGAGGACACGTGAAATTTTCAACACTGTCAGTTTTGTATAACCATACAGAAATGGTTAGGCTAGAAGCAAAACAAAGTCTGGAGTGCAAATCTTCACCATAACAGTTGTGATGTGCATGGGTGTTCGGGTCTTTGCTGTGACTGTTGCTCTCATCTGCTGCTTGACATCATATGAATTAAAATCAGCCACTGACTGGCTATGGTGATGATGGTGACCTCAGAAGGAGGTCAAGATAGGTCATCCTCTTGGCAGGTGTGGCTGAAGATGGTTGGAAACAAATGAATCTTCCCTCTTCCATTAAGAACATCGGATATTGTTTTCACTTAACCTTTCAAAGTTCAAACTAAGTTTATCATCAAAGTATGCATATGTCACCATATATTACCTTGAAGTTCATTTTCTTGTGGGCATTTCCAGGAAAATAAAGAAATATAATAGAATTTATGAAAAACTATATATAACAAAGACAAACAAACATCTGATGTGCAAAAGTAGACACATCATACAAATAATAAAAAAATTGAATAAATAATACTCAGAAAATGACTTGTAGAGTCCTTGAAAGTGAGTCTATAGGTTGTGGAATTAGTTCATTGCTGAGGTAAGTGAAGTTATCCACACTGGTCCAGGTGCCTGATGGTTGTAGTGTGTAATAACTGTTCCTGAATCAAGTAGTGTGGAACCTGAGGCTCCTGGACCCCCTGCCCGATGGCAGTACGTAGTGAAAAGAGAGCAGCGCCCGGATGATGGAGGTCGTTGATGACGCATGCTGATTTCTGCTGGCAGCGCTCCTTGTAAATGTGCTCAATGATGGGGAGAGTTTTGCCTGTGATCGACTGGGCTGCATCCACCACTTTTTGTGGACTTCTCCTATCCTGAGCATTGGTATTTCCAAACCAGGCTGAGATGCAACTACTCCGTACTCTGTATCAATAAGCAAGCATGGATGGTCTGCAAAGAATTAGCAATATTTTCTGTTGAAAGTTAAAATATTGGTAGAATTCAAAGCAGCATTAAATTTAAAAAGTCAAGTTCTGGCACCAACAATTTAATACAAAGCAGAAAATCTCACGTGGAACTTTATGCAAACAGGATCAATGCCACACTGCATTTAGCTGAGCCAATAAAACCCTCCCTGATCTCCTTGCTCATGGACTGCCACTGGATATTATGCTATGGCAACTGAACAACAACGGGAGAGTCATGTTTCCCGCTGGCCCTAACTGAAACCCATCAATATTGCCACTGGGCAAGTGCAACATATTTGGCTGCTTAATGAAATATAAAGATTATTTTAAGCACTGTAAGCAGAATTCGACAGCCTGAAAAACAGAGCCTGCACTTGACAAATGCATTTGTAATTTAAAAAATGCTGTATAGGTTCTTTTCTATAATTGATTTATGTATTTTTTAAAAAGGATCTTAAACATGAGCAAGAACTGCTTAGTATCAGTGAACATTGTAACAAATACTAGGAAACCCTGAAGCTACAGTCACAGCAAAGCTTTCTGATGTCCAACATTGCAACTCTTTTCAAGGAGATTTATTTCCCACCACATTAGTTGATTTATTGTAAATTGGAGAGAGCCGCCAGCTTTAGCACGAGAGTGTTGGACTCCCAGCTAAGATACAGCACTAGCTTGAATTAGTGATGCATTAGCAATTTGTTCAACAAACATATTTTTATGTTTTTCAGGCCTTATTTGTATATTATGCATTCCAGAGCATGAATGTGGGGAAAGCTAAATCAGCATGATGGTATTTGCTTATTTTTGACTGTTTTAGTGACACTGATTGCTTCTAACTCTTGCTTTCATCTTGTTAAGTTTTATCTGGGTATCAAACATTTCCTTGGTTGAGAAATCTGGCCAGCTACTTCATGCACTTCTCCTACAGTGGTTTGTAAGTGGCCAGGAACAGTTTCATGGGGAAGCACCTGGGAATACTTGCAAACTGCATGATCTCACATTTAGAGTAATAACAAAACTGAAACTGAATCCCACCAGCCTAATACGTAGAATGCTGAAGCAAGAAAATGAACATAAATATCACTTAATAGTTTTTTTTAAATCAACTTTGACTAAGTGTCTGATCAATGAATAGTAATGAAAAAATGTTCTTGGGGAGATCTTTTGCCCCTTTCAAACTTTTCACTGAGGGCATAGCTTACAACTTGAATTAATTTGTGAATTTGTAGATAATTAGCAAAGATATACTGTATGTATATTTATATCCCAAGGTCACTCTATTAAGCAACACTCACCAAGGCCCTGCTGTTCACAGGATATGTTCTGCCCTGATTTAACTTCCCAGTATGCATCCCTTCACACTTGCCTGAAATAATTTCTGTCTGCCATTTCCTTGCTCACTGTCCCAGTTGATCTAGATCTTGCTGTAACTTTAGGCAACCTTCTTCATGTCCTCTACACCACTCATTGTTGTGTCATATATGAACTTACTAACCATGCCATCTATATTTTCACCTAAATCATTAATATTTAAGACAAACAACAAGAAAGGCATCAACAATCCCTGCAGCAAACCACCGGCCATGGGTGAGAAAAGCAACCAATCAGTACCACCCTCTGCCTCCTACCAGCAAGCCAATTTGGTACCCATTTAGCTAGCTCACCATGAATCCTATGTGCTCTAATCTTCAGGCCAGCTTGCCATGTGAGACCTTGACAAAAGCCTCAGTAAAGTACATGTAGAGCATGTCCACTACACTCTGCTCATCTTTTTTTGCCACCTCTTCAAAAAACTCAAGTTCATGAGACATGATCTCCCATACACAAAGCCATGCTGATTATCCCTAATCAATCCTAGCCTTTTCAAATACAAATAAATCCTGTCCCTCAGAACTCTTTCCAAGAAATTTTCCACCATAAGTCTCGCTAGGGGTAGTTCCCCAGCTAGGAGAACTACTTAAATAAAGATGCATAATTTATCTTCCTGACTTCTGGTACCTCACCTGTGGCTAACCAAGTTGGAAAAATACCTGCTAGGACCCCAGCAAGCTTCCCTTTTGCCTCCTAGTCAGGCCTCAGGGAATTATCTACCATCATGTACTTGAAGATCTCCCAAGTCCTCCTCCTTTGCAATATTGATACACTCCAGGGTATCCCTGTTCAACTCACTTCCATGCTTTTCTTCATAGCAAACAAAAATGGGCTGCTTTTCTTGTTATTTGTCTTAAATATTAATGATTTAGATGAAAATATAGATGGCATGGTTAGTAAGTTCACACAATGAGTGGTGTAATGGACATGAAGAAGGTTGCCTAAAGTTACAACAAGATCTAGACTCATAAGAGGACCTATTCGCTCTATCGCAACTCATTTACTTTCAATATGCTTAAAGAATATTTTAGGATTCTCCTTTATCTTGTATGCCAGGGATGGTTCACGGTTCTTTTGACTTAAGCATATTCCTTCATCTCTTATACCTGTCAAGGGACTGATTTGATCCTACCTAACATTTACATTTTTTCCTAGCCAAACCCTTAATGTCTATCATTAACCACAGTTTCCTAATCCCACGCTCTTCACTCGAACAGGTACCTGCTGGCCCTGAACTCTTGTTAGATCACTTTTAAGATCCTCCCACTTGCCAGATGCCCTTTTATTTGCAAACAGCCTCTCGCAATGAACTTTCGAGATATCCTGTCTGACGCCACTGAAACTACCCTTCCGATTTATGGTTTTATCTTGAGGATCTGTCCTATCTTTTTTTCCTAACAATATCTTGAAACTAATGGAATTATAGTCACTGGTCCCAAAAAGCTCCCTGGCTAATCATTTACGAGTTGCCAAGCCTTTTTTCCTAAGATGGTCTTCTCTAGTAGGACCATCTCCATCAGTAAGGAGGTACAGAGCCTTATGTCCCCCACCACCAGATTCAGGAACAGCACTATTCCTTCAGCCATCAGGCTTCTGAAACAGCAGGAATAACGTCATTCACCTCAACACTGAACGCTTTCCACAACCTATGGATCCACTTTCAAGGATTTCACAACATGTTCTCAGAATTAATTATTTACTTATTTATTTATTAATTATTATTGTTATTTATTTTTGTATTTGCAAAGTTTGCCTTCTTTTGTACATTGCTTGTTTGTCAGTTGTCTTGTATAGCTTTTCATTGATTCTATTTTATTTCTTTGTGAATGCCTGTAAGAAAATGAATCTCAGGGTAGTATATGATGACATATACATAATTTAATAACAAATTTACTTTGAACTTTGATACATCTTGGAGGATTAGGCTTGTTTTCTTTGGAGAAGTTGAGAAAGTGGTATACAAAATCATGATTGACTCAGAGAGTTAAAAGAATAAAACTATGCCCATAAGCAGACCCTCAAAGTGTGGACTTGGTGTGGTCTCTTTAAGCAGAGAGTTGCTATTATCTGGAACATGAACTCCGAAAGTTTGATGGATTCTATTGTAGGTTTCAAAAGGAAACTGGATAAATAGATGAAGTTTAAAACAATTTCAGGACTATGATAAAAGAAGGGGTATTGAACTGATTGCAGAGCTGTCCGAGACCTGTTGTGCGAGCTGACACCCTTTCATATTGTAATTGTTCTATAAATATTTCAGATTCATGTCAGTAACTCTTTGGTCCTTAAATTAGATTCGAGCAGTGCCATATCACCAAGACCAGGGATTGTTCTAAACTTGTCTTTAATACCTTCAGATAATTCAGATAAGATTAATGTGACTTGTTAAAATTATTTCAGTAAATGGGATTATAAATTATTTTCCAAACTAGCTTTTATTCTTTCAGTGAAGAAAAGGATTTTTCGTGTGTGGCATCTTCTAAACTGGAAGTCAGTGATGTTTTTTGTCTGTGGTTCCTGTATGTCGGTACACTGTTCAGGGCAAATTGATATTGTGCTGATCATTGAACTAAACTTGTTAACTGTGAAGGTTCTCTTAATAAGTGAAGAAAGTAATTATTTTTAAAACCATTGTTAATAAAACCAAATGTATCATTTGAATTATTATTAAACTCCAAATGTTATAAATAAACAATATTTGTAACAACAGATGTTGTCAATTACTTCTTCTTGTGAACAAATATTTTAACATTAGGGGCAAACGCTAACGATGCCCCTAATGTCACCTTATGTCCAGCAATCACTCCTGTTTTACTCCTCCACTAGCAACTTTTTGTGGTTTGGACATAACTGTGAAGGAATCAAGGCAATAACTGGTATCACTGACTTTAACTTGATGATGCACTGGTACTATAAACAAAAGGCCTCATATAGAGAAGACAGCATTCTTGCAAATAAGAATTACCTATATATAACATCCGAGCAATATTTCATTACTAAAGGCAAATAATCAAGGTTAAAAGAAAAGCAAGTTTCATAATAGCTAGGAAAACTCTGTAATCAGTTTGGCATTTACTTCTGAGTAATATCCTAACATAATCAGATACGTACTAACTACGGTGGTATCATCTACAAGCTTAGAAACAAGCAGAGGGATTCTTCAGGAAGGAAGCAGCTTATTCTGCTTTCAGAGTCAATAGATTCTGTAGTAAAGCTATAGTAGATAACAGTGAAATGGAATTTTACAGTCTCCCATTTGGACTGACTGCAAATCAAAAATACTTTGGCAAGATTATTTATGAATTAATACCTAATGCAGTAAATTTGAATTTTCAAACAAAGGAATATTTAACATGTGTGCCACATACAGCCGCCTAACTCTGGAAATCTGGCCTAATAAGGTTATGTAACTCAGTCCTATTTTATGCGATTATTTACCAGTCTTTGGAGTTCTCTTATTTAGAATTTGAAAAGAGTTTACATGCTCAAGATCTGTATTAGAGGCATCTTGCTGAGCATCTGAACTTAAATCTTATAAGCAACCTCTCAGTTGCTCCGGATCCTGCAATGGTAAGGTTTGAAAAGATCAGGTTGTATACTTCTGAAAGACTAATTTCATAGTTAAGTTAAGCTGATGCATGAGAAAATGATTCAATGGGAAGAGGATGGCATGAATTTGATGCAAAATACAGTAAGTTGAATATTATAAGAAATATTAACTAATGTCAGGTTTGACAAAGAACAGCAGAGAGTCTTTAGGAATGGATCTTGTGGGAAATGAAAGTTAATACTTGTTGAGTAAAATTTGCCATCTGACAGTGGAGTTCAGACAGGAAAGCTGGGGGGGAGGGGTTGGTGGGAGTGTCACTAATTCAGCCATCACTGCTTCAGAGTGCTTAGAAAGGTTAAAAAAAAGGAAGGCAAGCTCCAGAAATGCTCCCAGCAATCCATATATTAAACAACAGATGCAATTTTCAAAAATTAAAACACTAAATTTCCAACATCCCTGTACAAAAGAACTATACACCTTCCGAACTAAACAACTACCACCCAGTGGCACTGATGCCAATCGTCATGAAGTGCTCTGAATGGCTGGTAAAGGCACGTATCAAAAACTCCATCCCTACCACACTGGACTCTCAGCAATATGCTTACTAACAGAACCGTTCTATGACAGATGCCATAGCATTTGTCATGCACCTGGCCCTGGCACACCCAGAAAACAAGGACTCTTAAGTCAGAATGCTGCTTCTGTGTTTCAGTTTGGCATTCAATACTCTTGTTCCAACTCCTCGGTCTAATAAAACCACTGTGCAACTGGCTGTTGGACTTCCTAACCAACACACCTCAGATAGTCAGGATCCACGACCACTCCTCCCATCCCATCATCCTCAGCACGGTTGCCTTCCAGGGATGTGTACTGAGCTCATTGCTGTGCACTCGGCTCACACACAACTACGTGGCCAAACATCCGATTAATTACATTGTCAAGTTCATCAAAGAGACAACTGTGGTGGGGTTTCATCACTGATAATGATTAAGACAGCCTACACAGAGGAGGTGGAAGTGCTCAAGGCCTGGTGGCAAGCAAATAACCTCTTCTTCAATGTCAACAAGACAAAGGAGATGGTTATCGACTTCAGGCGAACTTGCACTCACACCCCTCTTTACATCAGCAGCATCGCAGTGGAAGCTGCAAGCAGTTTCAAACTCATGGTAGTGCACATCTCACACAACCTGTCATGGTCCCAGAACATGGTCTCACACAATCAAGAAAGCTCACCAACACCTCTACTCTCTGAGGAGACCAAAGAGAGCTGGACTTTGCAAATTAATGGCCATGACCCTCCAGAGATGTGCAGTAGGAAGCATCCTAACGTGCTGCATCATTCGTTGTCACAACCACAGACTCTGGCGCAGAGTCTGGGTGCCCTCACAGGAGGGCAGCTGAAAGGGGTCAGGAACCACGCTCGTGACTATGCACATTCCAGCCAATTAGGATTTCTTTATGGTTATACTTGACTCCCTTCCTTTTGTTTTAGTCTTGCTGAGCCTTGACCAAAGTTTAACGGTACTGTGCCATGCTTACCTTAGTGTACATTCTGGGAAGGAAGAATAAAATTTAAATTGACGCTGCAAAGGAGCGGTATTAATTTCACTTTAAGTTACAACTTCTGGCCCACAGTGACAGTGTTACATTTTTGTTTGAGAGTTTTATTTAGCGGCCCTGTTGGCCGAGCATTTTTTATTTTTCCTTTTGTTCTGTACAGTTCTTATTGTTAAGTCTGTCAACTGTTCATTCTACTGCTACATCTCTCCCTCAGCACTGTACTTGGGCCAGCACCAAGGAGCACATCATACACAGGTAGTCCACACTGCCCAAAACATCACCAGCACCGGCCTACCTGTCATCAAGTCATGAAGGATCCCACCCATCCTGCTCATGGACTGTTTGTCTCACTCCCATCAGGGAGGAGGCTGTGCGACATCAACACCAGGACCACGAGACTCAAAAACAGTTACTTTCCCCAAACAATAAAGCTGATCAACACCTCCATCTACCAACCCACCCCAGCACCACTACTTTATTATTTCCCGTCAGTCACCTAAAGGCTGATTTATACTTGTGCGTCAAGCTTCCGCCGTAGCCTATGCAAGTGGGCAACGCCGTTGTGAACATTTATACTTGTGCATTGGTGTGTCTGCGTCGCTCTGCAATTCGCTCACGTCACGCATGCACACACACCTGCCAGTGCAAGGCTTCATGGTTTTGGTAGTCTTTCTCGGGGTAAACAAGTTTAAAGTGAGCGTCTTTTTTGGTAAAAGCAAAATGTGTCCTCCATAATTTCGGAGGTCTGTAAAGCTTTATGGAAAGCATTGCAGCCAGAGTTCCTTCCCTGCCCTTCAGTCGCCCAATGGGAAGCTATTGCAGCGTAGGAGGAAATGCGATGCTACCAAGCGGACCAATCACAGTTGTTGTGGTCTACGTTGCTGCAACGCGTAGTTACATTTTGGGAGAGGTGCACGTCAGGTTACGGCGTAGGGATCCGTGCAGGCACTGCATAGGGTTCGCGGCTACGCCATACCTACGGCGTCGATTTGACGCACGAATATAAATCAGCCTTTATGTACACACATTTCTGTATCTAGCATCACTTTATGTACATATAATAAATCTATGTATATAAGCTATCTTATGTATTTATAGTATATTTATTTTTTTATCTTTATCTTAGTGTGTTTTTTTTATATGCTGCATCAGATCCAGAGTTACAATATTTACACTTGTGTATTGGAAATATTAAACAACCTTGAATTTTGAAGTAATTATTAAAAATAAAGTAATAAACGTTCTTGTCTTTTTACTAGGTTATTCATCTGGTTACCATGTCCAAATTCACTCATTGGGCTGCCACCAGAAAGTTGATTTAAGAAGAGCAGTAAAATTTTTAAGCACATCGTTTTAGTTGCTCGGTAATGATGCAGCTCTGTCCATGCTATGTGAAATACAACAACGTTGACTTGGCTGGCTTTCACTGCAATTCAGAGTTCATTTACATAATTGCTTAAATTTAGCGTAGCAGTTAGCATGACACTATTACATTTCGAGGCATTGGACTCAGAGTTCAATTCCAATGCTGTCTGTAAGACGTCTGGACGCCTATCCCGTGAAATGTGTGGATTTCCTCCGGGGCTCTGGTTTCCTCCCACAGTCCAAAGACATACTAGTTAGTAGGTTAATTGATCATTGTAAATCGTCCTGGGATTAGGCTAGGGTTAAATAGATGAGTTGCTGGTCCGCATAGCTCATTGCACGGGAAGGGACTGTCAGTATTGTATCTCCAAATATAAATAAATAAATAAATATTACACTGCTCAACATCTTCTCAAAATGAATTGTGTTGCATAAATTTAAATCACATCAGAAGATATTCATGCACTCAGTTCATACACAAGGTCTTGACCTGAAACTTTGACCATCCCTTTGCCTCCACAGATGCTGTTTGACCCAATGAGTTCTTCCAGCACTTTATTTTCTGCTCCGGATTCCAGCATCTACAGTCATGTGTCTCTCTTTTGCTGATTTATATCTGCTTTCATTTGTGTGAATTTCCTCCCTCTGGCATCAGTTACTGAAGCTGGACACTAAAGGTTTTTTCAGTTATATCAAGAGTAAAAGGGAGGTGAGAGTTGATATTGGACCTCTAGAAAATGATGCTGGTGAGGTAGTAAAGTGGGGGTGAGGGGGAACAAAGAAATGGCAAATGAACTTAATGGGTATTTTGCATCAGTCTTCACAGTGCAAGACACCAGCAGTGTGCCATAGGTCCCTGAGTGTTAGGGAGCAGAGTCAGTGCCATTGCTATTACAAAGGAGAAAGTGCAAGGCAAACTCAAAGGTCAAAAGGTGGGTAAGTCACCTAGACTTATCAGGTGGACTACATCCCAGATTCTCGAAAGAAGTTGCTCAAGAGATAACAGATGTATTGGTCATGATTTTTCAAGAATCACTTGATTCCGGTATGGTCCCGGAGAATTGAAAGATTGAAAATGTCACTCCACTCTTTAAGAAGGGAAGAAAGCAAAAGAAAGGAAATCATAAGCCAGTTAACCTAACTTCAGTGGTTGGGAAAGCGTTGAAGTCTATTATTAAGGATGAGGTTTCAGGGTACTTGGAGACTAATGATAAAATAAATCAAAGTCAGCATGGTTTCTGTAAAGGGAAATCTTGCCTGACAAATCGGTTAGAGTTATTTGAGGAAGTAACAAGCAGGGTGGACCAAGGACGTCACTTGAATTTTCAGAACGCATTTGATGAGGTTCCACACATGAGGCTGCTTAATAAGATAAAATCCTTTGGCATTGCGGGAAAGATCCCAGCACGGATAGAGGAATGGCTGACAGGCAGCAGGCAGCCAGTAGGAATAAAGGAGACCTTTTCTGGTTGGCTACCAGTGATTAGTGGTGTTCCTCAGGGGTCAGTATTGGGACTGCAACTTTTTACATTGTTTGTCAACGATTTGGACAATAGAATTGATGTCTTTGTGCCAAAGGTTGTGGATGATATGAAGACAGATGGAAGGGTAGGTACTGCTGAGGAAGCAATCCGATTGCAGCAGAACGCAGACAAATTGGAAGAAAAGGCAAAAAGGTGGAAGATGGAATACAGTGTTGAGAAATGTATGATAATGCATTTTGGTATAAGGAACAATAATGCAAGTTAATATCTAAATGGGGAGAAGGTTCAAACATCAGAGGCACAGAGGGACTTAGAAGTCCTCTTGCAGGACTCCCAGAAAGTTAACTTACAGGTTGAGTCTGTGGTAAAGAAGGCAATTGTAATGTTGGCATTCATTTCAAGGGGAATAGAATATTAAAAATAGCAGATAATACCGAGGCTTTATAAAACACAAGTCAGGCCGCACTTGGAGTATTGTCAACAGTTTTAGGCCCCATATCTCAGAAAGGATATGTTGTTATTGGAGAGGGTCCAGAGGAGGTTCATGAGGATGATTCCAGGAATGAAGGGGGTAACATCTGAGGAGCGTTTGGCAGCTTTGGGCCTGCACTCACTGGAATTTAGAAGAATGTGGGGAGGGGGGGGAATCGCATTGAAACCTACTGATTGTTGAAAGGACTAGATATGGTGGATGTGGAGAGGATATTTCCTATGGTGGGGCTAAAAGAACTAGAGGGCACAGCCTCAAGATTGATGGACAACCTTTTAAAGCAGAGATAAGGAGGGATTTTTTTAGCCAGAGAGTAGTGAATCTGTGGAATGCTCTGCCACAGACTGCGGTGGAGGCCAAGTCCGTGGGTATATTTAAGACGAAAGTTGATCTTTTCCTGATCAGTCAGAGCATCTTTTCCTGATCGGCGAGAGGGCAGGTGTACGGGGTTGAGTGGGATCCGGGATCAGCCATGATGGAATGGCGGAGCAGACTCAATGGGCTGAATGGCCTAATTCTGCTCTTATGTCTTATAGTCTTATGTTGAACAGTGTTATATAAAAATAAACATGAAAATATCTTGAGGATCACATTTTTATTAAATCACATCACATTATGAGTATTATATGACATAATAAGCGATAATAAAACATCGGTACACTAAATATGGTTTAAAATTCTAACCATTCACTGAAGTATTTGTCTCTTTGCTGTTTCTCTCAGAGACTGGCAGCCATGCAGCATTACGGGGTCAATGGTTATTCCCTTCATGCCATGAACTCTCTGAGTGCCATGTATAATCTTCACCAGCAGGCAGCACAACAAGCACAGCATGCCCCTGACTACAGACCATCTGTTCATGCACTGACTCTGGCAGAGAGGCTGGCTGGTAAGATACTTATGTCAGTTCCTTTAAACTTTAAACTTCTCTTGCAACTGCTAAATATTCAAAAGCTCAGTGCAAAATGGTGATATTTGAAAATGATTAACACTGGCAAAAGGATCGGAAGCAACATGATTGCACTGGAAAGGGCGGAGGGAAGATCGGAGAGGCAGCACAGTCACATGGTTAATAAAGCTGCTTATATCTCCAGTAACTTGTGTTCAGTCCTGATCTCCAGTGCTCTCTGTGTAGAGTTTGCACATTTGCCCTGTGATTGCACAAGTTTCCTCCAATGTCCCAAAGACCTGCAGTTTGGTGGCTACCTGGCCACTGTCAATTGCCCCATTATGAAAGTGAGTGGTAAAATGTGAGGGAAGTTGACGAGAGTGTGTGTGGTGTGGGGGTGGTGGAATTAAATGCATTTAGTGTAAGATTAATGTAAGTGGGAACTTGGCAGTCATTGTAGATGTTTGACACAGGAGTCCATCTCTCTATGACACAATGTGCTTGCCGAGGATAGCAGATGTTAAATCATTCTCACAGAAATATTCCTAGCAAAGGAGCCAGTATGGTACAACTTTGTAAAACATTGGTTAGGCCACAGATGACCTCTACACCATAGGAAGGTCATGATTGCACTGAAAAGGGCACAGAGAAGACTGGCCAGGATGTTACCCTATAATTCAATTTTGACGAAATATGGAGCAGGTTGTCTTTGTTTTCCTTGTAATGGAGGAGGTTAAGGACAACCTGATAGAAGTGTAATGAAATATGGGAAGTATGGATTGGTTAGAAGGTTGGAAGCTCTTTCCCATAGCAGAGGGATCTAAAAATAAAGGGATTAAAAGGTTTAGAAGGCGCCTGAAAAACTCCTTCACCCAGAGAATGGGTGTGACCGGGAATGCACTGCCTGAGTGGGTGGTAGAGGTAAGCACTCTCACAATATTTTACAGAACCACTTGGATCCCCAGAGCAAAGAATGCTACAGGCCAAGTACTACCTACCAGGATTGCTTTTTAATGACCAGCATTGATTTGGAGGCTTGTGGGCCAGTATCTGTGAAGTATGACTCTATGATGCATCAATGTAAAGATATCACAGATGGCAAGAGAAACCTAGAAAAGATAAATATAAAATCTATATGTGACTAAAAATTAACAATTTGTTGTAATATCAAAGTACAACACAAAAGCAACACCAATAGTCTTAATGCAGTCAACATGCCCAATGAACATGAACTAACAATCAACATCATCAGCACACACTAAAAATAGAATGCTGAAAATACCAAAGCAGCAGATTACTGCTAGCAGAAGAAGTTGTAAGAAAGTTGAACAGCGTGCTGGTCAGACAGCCTTCGTTCAGTTAAGAATAGGGTCTTTTGGAAATACTAAAGCTTTTAATGTAATTCAGAGCATAGGCATAAATTGACTGAAGAATGAGTGGAGCAAAATTAAGCTTTACAGATGAAGAGGCATCTGAAAGATTATCTAATGGAGATATCGAATATAATTGAGAGAATTTTTCAACCTATGGGGCAGACACATTATCAACACAGATGAGAAATGGAATGTCTTTTAAACTACTTTAATACAAAAAGGAAGCCATGTATATCCCCAGAGTCAATTGCATTTGGTAAAGCAAAAGTCAAAATGTCTAACCAATCAAGTGCAAAATCAAATCAGGCTTAGACAGAAAACTTCTGTCGGCTAAAGCAAAACAGTCCTCCAAACAACGTAGATGGGTATTAAGTTTCATTGACAGCCAAAAGATCAATATTGAATATTTCTTGAATAGGTATGGAGTGAGCTATTATTATCTAGAACGTGCAGCCTGTACGTTTAGATTGTTAACTAGATAAATATATTAAGATTAAAACAACTGCAAGACTATGAAAAGAAAAGAGAAACTGTTGAGCTAACTGTCTTCCTTTCATGATGTAATGGTTCCATGAATGCTTAAGATTTTTACAGTATCTCTTTCAACATTAAATTAGATTCCTGCTGTGCCGTGGAGAAGTTGTCTCCCACACAACAAAAGGGTCTCTAATAATGCAAAGGAATGTTGACTCTAAAGTTGGAAATGGCAAAGAGCATGTGGATATTGTTTTGAAAAAGATAAGTTTGAAATGGATCAGGCTGTGTCCCCAATTATGATCACTTGCAGATAGCAGGGATATAGAATATAGAATAGTACAGCACAGTACAGGCCCTTCGGCCCACAATGTTGTGCCGACCCTCAAACCCTGCCTCCCATATAAGCCCCCACCTTAGATTCCTCCATATATCTGTCCAGTAGTCTCTTACACTTCACTAGTGTATCTGCCTCCACCACTGACTCAGGCAGTGCATTCCACACACCACCACTCTCTGAGTAAAAAACCTTCCTCTAATATCCCTCTTGAACTTCCCACCCCTTACCTTAAAGCCATGTCCTCTTGTATTGAGCAGTGGTGCCCTGGGGAAGAGGCGCTGGCTATCCACTCTATCTAATCCTCTTATTATCTTGTACACCTCTATCATGTCTCCTCTCATCCTCCTTCTCTCTAAAGAGTAAAGCCCTAGCTCCCTTAATCTCTGATCATAATGCATACTTTCTAAACCAGGCAGCACCCTGCTAAATCTACTCTGCACCCCTTCCAATGCTTCCACATCCTTCCTATAGTGAGGTGACCAGAACTGGACACAATACTCCAAGTGTGGCCTAACCAGAGTTTTATAGAGCTGCATCATTACATCGCGACTCTTAAACTCTAGCCCTCGATTTATGAAAGCTAACACCCCATAAGCTTTCTTAACTACCCTATCCACCTGTGAGGCAACTTTCAGGGATCTGTGGACATGTACCCCGAGATCCCTCTGCTCCTCCACACTACCAAGTATCCTGCCATTTACTTTGTACTCTGCCTTGGAGTTTGTCCTTCCAAAGTGTACCACCTCACACTTCTCTGGGTTGAACTCCATCTGCCACTTCTCAGCCCACTTCTGCATCCTATCAATGTCTCTCTGCAACCTTTGACAATCCTCTACACTATCTACAACACCACCAACCTTTGTGTCGTCTGCAAATTTGCCAACCCACCCTTCTACCCCCACATCCAGGTCGTTAATAAAAATCACGAAAAGTAGAGGCCCCAGAACAGATCCTTGTGGGACACCACTAGTCATAATCCTCCAATCTGAATGTACTCCCTCCACCACCACCCTCTGCCTTCTGCAGGCAAGCCAATTCTGAATCCACCTGCCCAAACTTCCCTGGATCCCATGCCTTCTAACTTTCTGAATAAGCCTACCGTGTGGAACCTTGTCAAATGCCTTACTAAAATCCATATAGATCACATCCACTGCACTACCCTCATCTATATGCCTGGTCACCTCCTCAAAGAACTCTATCAGACTTGTTAGACACGATCTGCCCTTCACAAAGACATGCTGACTGTCCCTGATCAGACCATGATTCTCTAAATGCCTATAGATCCTATCTCTAAGAATCTTTTCCAACAGCCTTCCCACCACAGAAGTAAAGCCCACTGGTCTATAATTACCCGGACTACCCCTACTACCTTTTTTGAACAAGGGGACAACATTCGCCTCCCTCCAATCCTCCGGTACCATTCCCGTGGACAACGAGGACATAAAAATCCTAGCCAGAGGCTCAGCAATCTCTTCTCTCGCCTCATGGAGCAGCCTGGGGAATATTCCGTCAGGCCCTGGGGACTTATCTGTCCTAATGTATTTTAACAACTCCAACACCTCCTCTCCCTTAATATCAGCATGCTCCAGAACATCAGCCTCACTCATATTGTCCTCACCATCATCAAGTTCCCTCTCATTGGTGAATACCGAAGAGAAGTATTCATTGAGGACCTCGCTCACTTCCACAGCCTCCAGGCACATCTTCCCACCTTTATCTCTAATTGGTCCTACCTTCACTCCTGTCATCCTTTTTTTCTTCACATAATTGAAGAATGCCTTGGGGTTTTCCGTTACCCTACTCGCCAAGGCCTTCTCATGCCCCCTTCTTGCTCTTCTCAGCCCCTTCTTAAGCTCCTTTCTTGCTTCCCTATATTCCTCAATAGACCCATCTGATCCTTGCTTCCTAAACCTCATGTATGCTGCCTACCTCCTCCTGACTAGATTTTCCACCTCACTTGTCACCCATGGTTCCTTCACCCTACCATTCTTTATCTTCCTCACCGGGACAAATTTATCCCTTACATCCCGCAAGAGATCTCTAAACATCAACCACATGTCCATAGTACATTTCCCTGCAAAAACATCATCCCAATTCACACCCGCAAGTTCTAGCCTTATAGCCTCATAATTTGCCTTTCCCCAATTAAAAATTTTCCTGTCCTCTTTGATTCTATCCTTTTCCATGATAATTATAAAGGCCAGGGAGCAGTGGTCACTGTCCTCCAGATGCTCACCCACTGAGAGATCTGTAACCTGACCCGGTTCATTACCTAGTACTAATATCAGACATTATCTATATTGCTTCTAGAAAAGTAAGGGATATGATTACCAAATGGTTGTAATTTTTGAGGAAGTTACTATTTTGGTGGATTGAACATATCCAGATGTGTGGTTGGATTGTTATATGACAAACTGCCACAAGAAAAGACTACCCACAATTATAAAAACCAGTCAGACTAGTAGAAAGATCCTGATTTGATTAAGAAATTAGTTGCATTCCCCAGATAACGGATTGTTGTCTTAGATAGAAAATTTGCATAGAGAGCAGCAGGAAGTAAGGCAGGCCAATTAGCATTCATAATCCTTATTAATAACTTGATGAGGGTGTTTGAGAAATATCAGTATTAATAAATGACAGGAAATTTGAGAAGCTACTTACACTTGATAAACAATCACATTCAAAGGTGATAGGGAGCAGCTGGAATCTGGAAAGATTAAAAGGATGAAATTTTGTTCATGCATATTATTTGGATTTGAAAAACTTTGGAGAAGCAGGCAATATAGAACATCTGTTTATCATTCAAATTTCCAGTATGTTCCCAAATTTTTGTGTCATTTATGAATAGTCCCAATAAAGAAACAAACTAATTTTGACTTTGTGAGTGGTGATGAGGATGGTGGCTTTCTTAAGCTGAGGGAAGCAAGGTGCTAACTAACTGATGCAGTGAGTGCAAACTCATTGCAAGGTATACAAAGTGGTGTGCGTTCCAGGCACTTGTGGATATTACAGTGTAGTAAGGTGTTGAATAATGTATCTCCTGATGTTTATGTGTACTGGAAACAGAGAGTGTTCAAAATAGTCAGCAGGTCAGGCAAGATTCAAGGTTCCAGAGTCATTTGTTATCAAATAATGTATAAGTTATACAGCCTTGAGATTTGCCTGCTCATGGGTAGCCACAAAGCAAGAAACCTGAAAGAACCTAATTAAAGAAAAAAGAATTAAAAAAAATAAAAGACCAACACTCAATGCACAAGAGGAAGAAAAAAATGCAAATCGTGCAAACAATTGAAGCGAGCAAAAGCATTCTGAAATAAAATTGAGTCCTCAGATTTGAATCCCAGAACAGCCCAGACTAGGCCAACTCATCATATTAGCAGGCACAGAGCACAGCAACCAGGGCAGTTGTCTCAGCCTCAGCCCATGGAGATGACCATGACAGCATCTGTAGAAAAAGATTTATCTTTGTTTTAATAGTTTCAGTTCATGTATTTTGTTTTAATTCCTTTTGAAGGGGAGAGATACGTTCCTATTTTTAATTCCATATTGGCAGGTCAGAGATAGTTTGCTTTTTATTATCTTTCCAAATTGGACTGGAATGTTTGGCCTCTTTTCATTTGTCAGTAGAATGCACCCCAGATGATGATACCTTTTGTGCCATGACGGTATGGAATAGGGTTAATGGACCTGCTGGTATTTTCCATTTGATCAATTATGCAGAGTAGAAAAGGCAACCCCATTATATTGTTTTGTTATCTAGTAAGGAGAACAAAATCAATCACACATCAAACTGTGCTGATAGGATTTTCCAGCTATTATTAAGTTGAGCTTTTTGTGAATTACTGTTTGAGTTGATTGCTTTGAGGCTGTGAAACAATAACACCAATTTTAATTTTCAGAGGTGCTTACAAATGATTCAGAGAAGACTGCACCTGATTTTCTTTGAATTGACTTTAAGTTTGAAGATGGCAAAATTTGATGAGGGTTTCTTGCATCTGGATTGGAAATGAAGTGACATTAGAATGTAAAAGAAAGGTGAGAGTGGACATCAGACAGCTGGAAAAGAATGCTGGAGAGGTAGTAATGGGGGACAATGAAATAGCAGATGAACTGAATATGTATTTTGCATCAGTCTTCACTGTGGAGAACACCAGCAGTATGGTTCCAGGAGTCAGGGGGTATGAACTAGAGAGAATGTTCTTGGAAACTGAAAGGTCTGAAGGTAGGTAAGTCACCTGGACCAGATGGTGTACATCCCAGAGTTCTGAAAGAGGTGGCTGAAGAGATCGTGGAAGCATTAGTAATGATCTTTCAAGAATCACTAGATTCTGGAATGGTTCCGGTAGACTGGAAAATTGTAAAAACGTCACTCCATGCTTCAAAAAGGGAAAGAAGCAGAAGAAAGGAAATTATATGCCAGTTAGTCGAACCTCAGTGGCTGGGAAGATGTTGGAGTCGATTATTAAGTATGAGATCTCAGGGTACTTGGAGGCACATGATAAAATAGGCTGTAGTTAGCATGGTTTCCTCAAGGGAAAATCTTGCCTGACAAATCTGTTGGAATTCTTTGAAGAAGTAACAAGCAGGGCAGACAAAGAAAAATGTAGTGTACTTAGATTTTCAGAAGGCCTTTGACAAGGTGCCACACATGAGGCTGTTTAACAAGCTACAAGCCCATGGTATTACAGGAAAGATTCTAGCATGAATAAAGCAGTTGCTGATTGGCAGGAGGTAAAGAGTGAGAACAAAAGGAGCCTTTTCTGACTGGCTGCCAGTGACTCTTTTTACATTATATGTTAATGATTTGGATGATGGAATTGAGGGCTTTGTTTCAAAGTTTGCAGTCCAAGACCAGAGGGCACAGCCTCAGAATAGAGGACCATTCTTTTAGAACAGAGTTTAGGAGGAATTTCCATGGCCAGAGTAGTGAATCTGTGGAATTCTTTGCCACAGGCAGATGTGGAGGCCAAGTCTTTATGTATATTTAATCAGAGGCTGATAGATTCTTGATTGTTTAGGACATAAAGAGATACAAAGAGAAGGCAGGAGACTGAGGCTGAGAGGAAAATTGGATGGGCCATGATGAAATGACAGAGGAGACTCGATAGGCCATAAGGCCTAATTCTGCTCCAAAATTTTATGGTCTTATAGAGGTGGGAATCAGTGGAACTTTGATGGAGAGGATATTAATGCTCAGAATTAAACAGGATTGTGATCTAACTAAGTCAAACTGACATAAATAAACAGTTGGACTTACATGGCTAGCAATACAAGTACAAAAAGAAAGTGAGGAAAAACTGTCATCAACATCTCTCTGCTCCTATATCTTATAGTCTTATATTGATGTTACCATGGAGAGGCCAATATTAGGGAGCAGCCTAGGACAACCCTAGACCGAAACGGAGGGAGGAAGAAATCCCATTACTAAAGCTGCTTTGGCCATAATGAAATAGGTAAGAATAAGACCAAACAGGGAGAAATCTTCCAGCTGAACAATGATTATGATGCATCAGAGGAAGATGATGTACACAACATTGCTGAAAGTTGGAGAGGTGTTATTATGTATGTCTGTCTCTTCAACCATCAAGATGGTGGTACTTTGCTCAGAATGATGGCATCTTTTTTTATTATCAACAAACTAGATATAGCACAGCAAATTTTATTGGGTGACTTAGACTCTATAGAATTATGTATTATAAATAATCAGTATTCAACTGTAAAAAAGTATAGTTAACTCTGTGCTTAATGGGGAGATATTTGCAACTATAGGGATAATGAATAAACAAGAGGTCAACGAGAAAGAGGGGATATAATGCAATTCATATAAATGGATTGAATCAGGACAACAAAAGACCTATCTGCTCCTTACAGATTACTAGAGTTGAACAAAGAGAGGGTTGAAATAGTGTTCAGGGAAGCTATGATCGCTGCTTCCCTACAGAGTGACTTATTTGGATACTATAAAATATGAATATGAAAAAATTAGGCTAAAATTCCATTGGCAGTAGATATGTAGTGTTTACTAAGGAGCAATCATGCCACGAAGAAAAAAAAAGCAACATTGAAGTTGTACAAATGAGCTTGAATAAGGTTGTTCCCAATTAATCAGGATTCCCTCAGGATCCCATTTGTTTTGCTGCTGGATGTTAAAAAAAAATCCATGGCATCATCTAAAAGAAAATATGGATTTCTTCCCATCTTGTGACCATATTTTTCCATTAACAACGTTCTCCAAAAAAGGTGAACAAATGGCCTCCTCACCTCATTGCGGATCATCCTGGAAAGCAAAAATATTTGTTATGCATGTTAATGGAACATTTATAAAGACCCACTGCTCTGTACACTATTAGAGCACAATGAATCTGAGAGGCTTGGGAAATCTACATTCAACAGATCCTTCCTTCTCTTAGGTAAACTAACTACTGCATGGACATTCTTACCCTGCCCAGTTCCTTAGGATCTTAGCCTCATAGAGTTGTACACCATAGAAAACAGGGCCTACAACCATTTTGTCAATCTATACTAATCCCACTAATGCTAGAATAATCTGTCGATGTGACACACAGTTACTACTTACAACTGAAAAGCTTCAAACCCTGATATGCTGAGTTTTTCTCGAACACCAAAGGGTTGTTGTTGAGTAATCTTGGAAACTACAGTGTCTTAATGGAAAGGTATTCTGCTGCTAGGGCTCAGTCCATCTCAGGTCAAAAACCATTCACCTTCATCAACAGATTGTGGGTGAACTCCTGCACAAGTTGAGTGAATTTGGAATAAGACACTGCCACTTAGACAGACCCTGGCAAAATTATAGGAAATACTATATTTAAGGGTTGGACACAAAAGGAACCATCTGGGAAGGTGCAGAGGTCCATGGGCTTCACTTGACATGAAGAGATGAAGGCAAGTAAAGGGAGATCAATAATGTGAACGTTTGTTAAAATCATGCCTCTCCCAATAATTAAACTATTTGTGTTTTTATTTTCCAACGGCTGTGCATTTCAAGATATTATCCTCGAGGCAAGGTACGGCTCCCAGCACCGTAAGCAGCGTCGCAGTCGGACAGCCTTCACCGCTCAGCAACTGGAGGCACTGGAGAAGACCTTCCAGAAAACGCACTATCCGGACGTGGTGATGAGGGAGCGCTTGGCCATGTGCACCAACCTACCTGAAGCTAGGGTGCAGGTAATGCTCTTCCATTTCTCCGGTTGTGCCTCCTGGTCTTCAGATACTTGGTCACAGTCTTTTCATTTTCACTGTCCTTAAAGTTACCAACATAAGAAGTAGGATCAATAGACCCCTGAGTTCTTCGTCAACAGCATTGTGGCTGTACTGTCCAAACGTTTCTTGCTTCCTTTACTATCCAGTAATTCATCCAGTTCAATAATTCCTCTTGGTTGGAGAGTTTCAAAGGTTTACCTCCCTTGGAGCGAAGAAAATTCTCCTGATTTCACTTCCTATTTTAAAATACATTTCCATTGGTATTGGTTTATTATTGTCACAGTACAAGGATACAGTGAAAGGCTTGTCTTGCATACTGTTTATACAGGGACAGCATGGCAGCGTAATGGTTAACAAAATGCTTTACAACACCAGCGACCCAGGTTCAACTCCCTGCCTGTAAGGAGTTTGTACGTTCTCGCCATGACCGCATGGGTTTCCTCCAGGTGCTCCAGTTTCATCCCACATTCCAAAGACCTACCGGTTGGTAGGGTAATTTTAAGGGATCCGTTAGTCTTGCGAGACCATGGATCTGCACCTGGAAAGTCTTCCCTCTCCAGGGCGTAGGCCTGGGCAAGGTTGTATGGAAGACCAGCAGTTGCCCATGCTGCAAGTCTCCCCTCTCCACAACACCAATGTTGTCCAAGGGAAGGGCATTAGGACCCATACAGCTTGGCACCAGTGTCGTCGCAGAGCAATGTGTGATTAAGTGCCTTGCTCAAGGACACAACACCTTCCCTCGGCTGGGGCTCGAACTCACGACCTTCAGATCGCTAGTCCAATGCCTTAACCACTTGGCCACGTGCCCAAGTAGGGTAATTGGTCATTGTAAATTGTCCCGCGATTAGGATAAAATTGGGGGATCGCTGGGCAACGTAGCTCGAAGGGCCGGAAGGGCCTGCTCCTTCAATGTGTCTCAATAAATAAATAAAATTAAACTATTAAACCATGTATTGACATAGAATAAGGCAAAGCAATAACAATACAGAATGAAGTGTAAAAGCATGGAAAAGAGCGTAGAGCAGGTAAACGATAAAGTGCAAGATCATATTGTGAGGCCAATCATCCATCTTACCGCACTAGGGGCCCGTTTAAGTATCTGATAACAATGGGATAGAAGCTGCCCTTGGAGCCTGCTGTTTTCAGGATTAAGTATCTTCTGCCGGATGGGACAGGGGAGAAAACAGAATTATCAGGCTGGGTGTGGTCCTTTCTTATGCCGGCTGCTTTACTGGTAGCGAGAAGTACTGTACAGACAGAGCCCATAGAGGGGAGGCTGGTTCTTGAGATGTGCTGAACAGTGTCCGCAGTTCTCTGCAGCTTCTTGTGGTCACATGCAGAGCAGTTGCCATACCAAGCCACATGCATCCAGGCAGAATGCGTTCAAAAACACTGCTAAGGGTCGACGGCGACTACGTCACTGCTCATGCCACTATTTCTAGTTTGAGTTATGGAAGTCGGTGGAGTGGTAAAGGGGTCATTCGAACGTAGAAGAGTACAGCATAGGAACACGCCATTCGGCCCACAATGATATGCCGACTTTTTCCATGGGCATCCATTTCCCTCCAGAGTCCCAGTACATTCACGTTCCTATCTTTCTCGTTCAAAGCCCAAAGTTAATTTATTACCAAAGTATGCATAATACATTGAACCCTGAGATTCATTTTCTTTAGATACAACTTCCACCTATGGGTAGAGCTGAGCTGTTACATCAAGCTGAATAGTCAATAAAAGTTTGAGTATTCCTGTCCCTTTCAGGTGTGGTTTAAAAACAGGCGCGCCAAATTTCGCAAGAAGCAGCGCAGTCTGCAGAAGGAGCAGCTGCAGAAACAGAAAGAGGCCGAGCTGAGCCACGATGGAACAAAATCGGAGAAACCAGCCACAGAAACTCAGGGCTGCTCAGAAGTCAGCGAGCCACACAGTGCTGGCGGCGAGCCGATTAACATCGAGCTAAATGTCACCTCGGCCGAACAGTCAGACAGTGAATCATCGGCAGAGGAGCAGATGGAGAGAGAGCGGGAGTTTAAAACCCCGACAGAGGAACTCAGGCAGGACAAGGGCTGCAGTCCCGAGAGCAAAGCGGCGGCCTGTAAACGCGGGAGCCCCAAATCAGGTAATAGAATCGAAACTGCCTAATCGTGATTTAAAACTGCAGGGTAGATGTGGTGGTCGGGGGAGGGGCGGAGAATGAGAAGGAGATGCCTCATCTTTCCAATCTATTTCCAAGTCAAAGCTTCTCAATTTGTAGGGTATGACAATTGAACTTAAGTATCTGGAGTAGGCTTTGGTTTGAAATTAATCTTCCTCGTTATGTTGGCTTTCAAAATTTCCCAGTCTGCAAATGGTGGTTGCAGATTGCCCGCCGTTAAATTCAGATCCACCCGGACTCCAGTCCAGAGACTGCTGAGTCCTCCGACCTGCTCAGAGATGGACTGCTTTTTAAAACAATTCTCATTCTCCTGGCTAGATCTAATCTGTTCAGAAGCGGAAAAGATTCCCCACACGGGGGACAACCTCTTGTGACTACATTCCGATTCCCAATCTGTTTGTCATTTAAAGCCACCAGGGTTCCTGCCAATAGAATTTATACAGACTGTACTCTCAAATTTGTACATTCCTGCAGAAATCTCAAATTCCTCCAAACTTTTTTTCATTGTTCAAAATATTCGGGATTCTAGAACCCAAAGCCACTCCTCCGATCAAAGTCGGATCAATGTCGGATTCCAACCACGGGGCTCTGGAGTGAGTTCTAGCACAACCCTGTTCATTAGATAGTTCAATGGGTTGAACTAGCGAACTATGCGCAGTGATGTTTCTGCGGTTGTTAGTATTTGTTGTTCAGTGAAATATAAAGTGCAAAAAACAATTGTCTTCTGCAGAACGGGTATGCATTCAGGTCTGTATGTCTACTGTTTTGGACAAAATTTAGAAGTCGGAAAAGAACAGTTCTTGAGGTTGGTAGCAAAGGATGATTGGGAAGGAAAACATTTCTACTGATCCACCAGTGTTTCATAAAGATTAGCTAAAGTCAACTGAAAGGAATGAAGAGCCGTGAGGGAGGAAAAAAAAGTTTTTTTACTTCAACTCCAAAGTGTGAAAACTAGTTCGTTTGGCATTCAGTTGCTCTGTATCCATAACACCACACGACCGTAAGACATAGGATCAGAATGAGGCCATTCCGCCCATCGAGTCCTCCCTGCCATTCGATCTGGCTGATTTATTTCCCCTGTCAACCTCATTCTCCTGCCTTTTCCCGTAACCTTTGACGCCCTTACAAACCAAGAGCATATCAACTTTCCCTTTAAATACAGTATACCAAATGATTTGCCGTCTGTGGCAATGAATTCCACGGACTCGCCACCTTCTGGCTAAAGAAATTATTCCTCATCTCTGTTCTACTCTGCGACTGTGTCCTCTGGTCCTAGGCTCTCCCACTACTGAAACATCCTCTCCACATCCACTCCATCTAGGCCTTTCAGTATCCGGTAGGGTTTAATGAGATACCCCCCTCCCATTCTTCTAAACATTAGTGAGTACGGGGCCATGTCTTGCGGCCTCCTTGTGAAATAGATGTCCTGGATAGAGACTGAGCACGGCCAGGTTCATTTGTTAATAAAAAACATGTTGATGACTGGCCTGCTCTGGTGTGACCCGGTTAGCCTCGCTTGGATCAATACCTTCCTTGTCGACTGCAGTCTGCGACTCCAACCCGCACCCTCCGTTGGTCTCTCCGCGAGCTGGAGTTTGAAGAGCTCGGCACTTTAATAGTTCGGAATCCCTGTTAATGAAGTGGAAGGCTGAAAAGTTTGGATGGGATTTTCCGCTCAACCTCTCGGCGTCGGTGTCATGTTGGTTTTGATCAGATAAAGATCTTATTTCCAATGATTAGTTTTCTGACAGCTCATCAGGTTTCAAATGCAGACGAGTGAAACCAGGGCTGTCAGTACTGATGTGTTCTTTGTCTGAGTACCAGCTATGTGATTTTTGTGGTTTCCAGGTGCGTTTAGCAATGCAGTGTTTGAATTAATTGCGCCTCACCGGAGACTTGAAAGTAAAACAAGTCAAAACTCTGGATGATCTTTGATATAGGCTGCAGTGGCAATCTTTCCGGACAACCATGATTCTGTCCGCATATGCCAACACTCCAGCATTCAGTATCTCGGTCCCATGGCTCTCATTCCCTGATCAATAACCCCACACTCACACACGCCTTTAGTCAATCCTGCCGTATCAAGGACGGCGTGATGCTTCTCCAGTTTTATGGGCTCACCGTTGGCGAATAAGGTTACAGTAGGAACTGTAGACTTTTCAGCAGAGGAGCCAAAGAATACGAGAGGGTAGGTAACTTGGAGATATGTTTTACATCCTCCACTGTTCGCGCAATACTTTGCTTCCTGGTGCACGAACGCCAGGTTTTCCATATCATTCCCATTGCGTCTTCCCCACTTGGTGCAGGGATTCGCTGGATTTCGTGGAAATGTTCACATCATCGTGGAGGTTTGGAAAACATTCTTGTACGCTTTCCTGTCTGCTTAGTTATGCGTTCCCTTACCAGAGCTCCCTCCAAGAGGACCACAACTTTGTCGTAGGGTTCGGAGGCTTGAGTGCCTCAATGACTCGGAGAGCTATGTTGGCCGGAGTCGGGGCCTTGTGCCTTAATCCTCGGTGGGGTCACCCATGTCACAAAGGTCAAGGGGTCGAGGTCAGACTAAGAGTGGTCCACCAATCTTCCAGGTTTGGAGCTTCAGTTTAGGGCTAACAACCCTAACTGGTTTAAAAAAAATTGTTACGGAAACGGCAATGAAGACAGAGGACCTTCATTGCTGCCCTAAGCGCCAGCGGCGTTACGCGAAGTAAGTTACCAGAGCTCGTTTCATGTGTTTGTTTTGGTGTCTGGTGTCAGGCACGTGAAAGTCCGAAAGTAGCTCGGGCCTCAATACTGGGAACGTTGCCTCGGGAGGGGTCACTCAACGTCGGCGCGCTTCTCCTTCCAGTAGATGTGAAGGATTTGGTCAACGAGGAAGAGTGTAAATGATTCACAAAACCTCAGATCTTTTTCCACTGAGGTTGGGTGACACTAGAACAGAAGGGCGAAAGCTCAAATATTCAAGGGGAACCTGGGGGAGAACTTTTTTACTCAGAGGGCCATGTGGGTCTGGAACGAGCAGCCAGAGGATGGGGTGGATGCGGGTTCGATTGCAATATTGAACAGAAGTTTGAATAAGTACGGTATGGAGGGCTATGGTCAACGTGCGGGTTGACGGGACTACGCAGAATAACAGTTCTGCACGAACTAGATGGGCCGTAGGGCCCGATTCTGTGCTACAGTGCTCTTTGACCTTCAGTCTAGCGGGTTACCGAAATTCCAGCACTCTCACACTATATAGAGCAGTTACTGTATCTCAAAGCACTAGAAAATACTACCAACACACACGGACTCACGCACAGGCATTAGCCTTTCAGGCTGATGTGATAATTGCAAAGGAATGAGACACATTCCGTTCCACCATCCTCTCCCCCTCTTCAATCTGCTGGCCAATATAGAGCTTCCTAGCATTTCACGATCTCGCAAGAGCGAATGACTAGGATGATGTGTCCGTATTTTATGGAAGACACATCTCAGTCCTCCTCCAAATAGCAGAAAATGGCCGTTCAGACCCAGGAGTCGAGAGCTAGTTTACACCAGGAGGCTTAAAGTCAAGTCAGCTCTACTGGAAAACTTTTGTTGAATGAAACACAGCCAAAGTCCATTCTAGAGGAACCCCATATGCCCGCACTTTAAAAATGTAATGACGGTAGTTTCTCCAAAGCAATCCGCCTGTTTAGTTGTTGCCAATTACATATGTTGCGGGGATTATGCGGATGTTTACGTGGACGCACGGGTGGATCTGTTGACGCCGATTTTACCTTTCGTTAGACGTGCGGGAGTCACCTTTAAAAATCTGCTTTATTCATTGTGTTGGAAGAGCCCTAGTTAGTCCCATGGTGGTCAGGTTATGCGCTCAGTTTGTAGCCCCAGTGAAGACAAACCTGTTTAAGCATTAGAAAATATCCTGCAGTTTCATTGTATTCCGGAGTTGGCGTGGAACAACAGCAGTAGATGTCACAGCTTTTTCGGTGTTATGTTATATACAATAATTCAACCATCTGTTCTGTTCACGTAAGGGAAGGCTGTACCCCAACTAAATCTGTGCTGTATTCATTGCTTTCATTAGATTCACCCATCAACACGACGGGGACGCCCGCGTCCAGCACTGGAGGTAATGTGGTGCAAACCCACTCATATTCCTCGTCTCCCCTGAGCTTGTTCCGACTGCAAGAGCAGTTCCGTCAGCACATGGCAGCAACCAACAACCTGGTTCATTACTCCTCCTTTGACATGGGTAGCCCTCCGGCCATGCCATACCTGGGCATGAATATGAACGTAGCCCCCATCAGCTCTCTCCACTGCCAGTCCTACTACCAGTCGCTGTCGCACGCCCAGCAAGTGTGGTCCAGTCCGATCCTGCAGGCATCAAGCGCGCTGCCTAACCTCAACAGCAAAACCACGAGCATTGAAAACCTTCGGCTTCGAGCAAAGCAGCACGCCGCCTCTCTGGGGCTTGACAGCTTACCGAACTGACAAGAGAATGTGAAAAATACATACTTCGGAATGAAGACTTAACCGCAACGCAAGATGTTATTGAATCTAAGACTAGCTGGATGTTGCTAGCTCCAGCAAGATGCTTTAAAAGCGTATGCAAAAGAGAAACTTCACCGCATTTCAATTCCTAAAAACAGGAATGACCAAATAATTGTACGGGAAAGCTAAAACCAACACGTTCTTCTGAAAAAGATCTCATTAGTCCAGCTTCAAGTTAAAAGTAACCTATTGCAAATCAGTTCAGGTAGTACTTTTAAAAAATCGGTACTTCGCATTAGTGCCAGGGTATCATTAAAGCAATTATACGATGAGTTTTAATAAGTGCCCTTTCAGAAGACAATTAGTATCACAACCTCCCGATTAAATTAACTTAGCGCGCAGACATTTGAGTTGGGAAGATCGTCGAAACATCTCCTGAAGTAATTGGTGGCCGTTCACTTTAAGTAAATTAACGGTGGGCAGGGGAAGCAAAAGTAAATTTTTGCATTTTTTAAATCTTTTACAGGGCACCGATAGTAAGACTAAAAATTACGTCTTAAAGTTTTTTTTTAAAATGTCGCCAAGTGTGAAAGACAGCTCTTGGAACGCGATTCCAAGCGCTGCCCTTCCAACCGACCGTAATTTCACTTCCTTCTCGCATTGATTACAGAAGCAATCATCAAACAGCGGAGGTTAACTCTGCTCAAGCAGAGGCTGGGCTGTGGTTTAAGTTCATCAAGAAATTTATTCTTATTGACAAAACAAAATTACATCTCAATCTTGCTAACATGTCTTCATAATTGCGTCCACTAAAAATATTGTCTTTATAGAAGGTGTGTTCTAGGAGTAATGTTACGACCTCTAACCAGAACGTAGACCACCAGAATGGCAAGTAGAGGTAGAAAATCAATCGGTGTCATTTATAAGCTGGAAATGAAGGCCGATTTCAAATAACAAAATATTTCGCCTTCTCGGTCAGTATGTAAACTACAAGTCGCTACCAATAAAAGTCTTCTGCATTCCGATAAGTCCTACTTAAATGTTCAAAGTCAGGCTCTACCACGTAAGCCAACTCACCGTACATTGTGACTGCATTCTCCCGTGTTTCTGGATCAATGTCCATATTATCGGCGCGAGCAGAAACATAAGAATGATTGTGAGACAGATGAGGAACATTTAGTGTTCACATACGCATTACTAAAGCGAAAATAGATTATTGGAATCTCCTGCTTAAACAACACATTTGAAAACTGCATGGTCATTGAATTAGTAGTATCGTACAACTGGGCAAAATAGCATTTCTTTTCTCTAAAAGCAGAGCCTTGCTGTAAAAAATGGATCTGGCAACGCAACATTCCACACATTTAAACCGAGACTATTGCAGCACGGCTTAATCCACAGGATCTATTACGATACACGTTTCTTGATAGCAATATGAAAACGCCTGCACTGGGATCAGTTTGTCGCTGGAAGCCAGGGATCCCTCCACAGTGCTGTGCTCTTTGGAATTGGGTGGCGGGATCTATTGCGACTGGTCGACGAGGTCCCCGAGACATTCCTGCACTCAATCACACCCCCGTTCAATTACTCCCTCTCTTCCTAGTTTATAAAGCGCAGTTTTCTCACATCAATTAGGTCCGTGGTGGGAGTTTATGTCAAAGGTTTCAGACTGAAATGGAAACCTAATCTAGAGTGAAAGTTTCCAAACCTTAATCTTGGCTGGATAGAAACACAATAATAACAGTTTAAAAACTGAGGAACAGTTTGCATTGGGTATCGCGCAGGCCGCAGAACACAGGGGTTAATAGTTGACTGAAATGGCGCCAGTTAGCATATGTTGATGTGGATGGAGAGTGGGAAATGGGAGGCCGGCTGGGATAGAGTCAGAATTTAAACTATTAATCATTTGAGTGAGTTTCTCAACACCATTTGGAACATTCAAGTCACAAGGATAGTATTAGGTGACCTTGGTGAAGAAAAAACAAAATTGGAAATAAAATAGAGATTTGTTAATTGATTTGGTGTGAGACAGTGATCAAGGAAGGTGTGGAATAGAAAAAGGTCATCTTGTCCATTTGCTATGGTAATGAGCAGAGATCAGTTTCCTGTGTAAAATTTAAGAATCTTGGGTCCAAATGTGATTACTAAAATACTTATAATTTGGCACAACACAGTGGTTCCAGTTTACAGATAGTTTGGGACTGTAGTAGATTAAATTGTTAGCAATAAATAATTCAGTTTCTCTCCTGGCTGGTCACTTTGATCAGTAGCATTGTTTATGCTTTTGGATAACAGTTAATAGATCTATAATTGCAATTTCATTGTGAAATGATTCAAACATGGCTTTCACATAAGTTCATTATCAATAACTGTCAGTTGAAGATCCTGTGATTTTCTCCAGGCACAAAACGTATCAGGTAAAATATCCAAAGTCACTAGTAAAAATAGTTCTTGTCGTAATGGCGTGCTTAAAGTCAATGTATCAAGATCAAGATTCCCATAACTACTGTTAATGGCATCACTAAATTTGCATGTTATACCAATGACTTTTTTTCCAATTCTTCTCTCCCGTGAAGAATCCTTTCATTGATTTTAACAACCCCACAGCTTCCCTTGGCCCATTATGTCATTGTCTGACAGAAACTGCTAGTATTCCTTAAAAAGCCCATTGTGTAGTTTAAAACAATCACATCTTTATCATTGTGCCTGTTTCCCCATCATGACAATATGGTGAAGATCCGTAATCCTATATATGAGAAAAGTAAACTCAGTGAACAGTGATATCTATGTGCAACATAAGCATCAGCAGTTTTATTTTGATTTTCAGTATCATTTTGCAATTTTTACTAATTAAAATCTACACATACCATTATCTGGCTTACTGTTCTTGTTTATATCAAAATCATTTTGTTCATATTTGTCTAAAAACTAGAGTCGCTAATTGGCAGACAAGCACCTTTGAATGAAGCCTGTCTCCTCTTTTAGTAGAAGAATTAAACCAAGTAAAATAAGCTTTATTTAATTTGAATATACACTATCCATCAATTCACTCCTACAATCAATTATCTGTTATTGGAAGTCCCCAATCTTGCTTCAAAATCATTCTCTTGTAGAGCATGTACTAAATGAACTAAAAAAATTATCTCCAGCCAAAAGCTAGGGTCTATATATTACATTAGTGAAAACTAAGGTAGAGATGGGGCTAACATCACAGCTTCTCACTTACAACCGTGAGCTTCTGAGAGTGTTTCCTCCACAAGAATTGGGTGAAACTAATGAAGCCAAACATTGCACTTTCAGCTCCAGCAGTGAAATTCAAACCCAGCTCAAAATGGTCTTTTGGTTCGGAGTTCTCATTACTCATAGACACTGATCACATGAACCTGGTAAAAATGAACAATGCAATGGTTCTACTGATGAGCCACAATACAGAGGGCAGTGTGGAGGAAATTTTACACCAGATGCTGTCCCTGTCTTAAAAATACCCAGTGATAATATTGAAATCAGAATAAAGTATAAGGCGGAGACTGTTGTTTTTGAAGACATCTATAGACCAACTATAACCACATGCTCAAAGCTGAATATTAAATTCCAGTCGCTGCACTGAAATAGTGATTTTATCCCACATATTAAGAAGCAGTTGATTCAAAATCACCCGTTCACTTCAGTGACCCAAAACAAACTTCTACCCCAAGGAATTCAAACCCAGTATTGACATCACTGACTTTACTCCGCATATATTCTGCTTCCCAGTACTGATGTTCTGAACACTGGGGCAATTTCACTGTGAAAGTAATTCGCTGCGGCTCAAAATCGCAACTCGTCCATTTTTCTGAATAACCTAGACAGAATGTAAACAAGAATAAACCCATACTCAAGATAATGTCAGCACTAAGTTATAATAAAACATAAGTGTATCCTGAATGTCAGGATTCTGTGTTATGTCAGTCTTTTTCTGACTGTAGATGATCCAAAACTTTTACTGAACGCCAACGTACACAAAACAGTCAGTGAGAGACAGCACAGAGTCTTCAAATACATCCTTTCACTCCTCATTCTCCGGGGTTTGGTGCCTAAGTCAATGCATTAGGAGGAAGGGTGTATTGATAAGCACATCGGTATGTAGACAGTGATAGAAATGTGAATCCCGGAAGGGCCTGATCCAAGCTGTATCTCTAAATAAATAATAATGTCTTTGTAAGATAATTGCTGTACAGATTAAAGCATTTTTATTTACATTTTACACAAGGTTAGTGAGGTGTGAGCTTGAGCCATGATAGAATATCGAAAAGGATAACCATTTTTGTCTCTGAAATGTAAATTATGTCTGTTGTGTTGATGAGCAGTGTGTTAAGTCAGTGTTGCCTTACCCAAATGGTGAGAAAAAAAATTCTTGTTTTTGTTTTGCTCCTCAGTAATTGCCACAGTTTGTAGTATGTTCAAAGATATAGAATTCAAAGAACTCAGAGTCCTTAGCAGGAGAATGTTTTATTACATAAAATATGATCTAGCCTACATAAACAGCAAATTTTCTTAAATACACCCCCCCCCCCCACACACACACACACACACACACCTTGCTGTTGAGGCATAGTGAACTATTAATCCACTTTGAAGGTATTTTAGGTCCTGATACTAATTTAGCCATGTACAATTTATGTACGCAATTAATTTGATAACACGGTGGACTTTTTCACTTTGCACAAGAAATGGTAAGAAACACAGAGATAGAAATATATACATTCCTCACTACACTATATATGATAAAACAAGAGCATGTATTTATACACCTAAACCATTATCACACCTTTAACACAAGAGATTCTGCAGATGCTAGAAATCCAGAGTAACAAACACAAGATGCTGGAGGAACTCAGTAGGTCAGGCAGCGCCTATAGAGAGGAATAAACAGTCAACATTTTGAGCCGAGACACTTCATCAGGATGAAGGTCTTGGCCCAATAGATCGACTGTTTATTCCTCTCTATAGATGCTGCCTGTCCTGCTGAGTTCCTTCAGTACTTTTGTGTGTTATCATACTTTGAAATCTTTGAAAGGTAATCACAAGCAATTTCTTCATGTCAGAAGGATATGTTTAATAAGATTCCAATGTCAACAATTTTCCATTTGGTACACTTAAGAGGCAGTCCAACTTGCATCCTGGAAGCTAGATAAATAAAACTGTTCACCTAGCTGTGGTTAAATAATGATATTTTCAAATACCTTCTGATTTATCTGTGAAAGAAAAGAAATTGATATAATAACAGCCAAAGGATTTAATCCAAAAAGATGAACATGACAGAAGAAATTGTTCCTTACTTCAAAGCACTAACATCAAGGAGATATGAAAACTGTTGAGTGATGGCTCAGCCATTAGAATTACCAATTGACACTGGACACCTCAAGACAATATGTGGTTTTGTAGAACTATTGTTTGGGGGTCTTGATAAAAGTAATTATCAGTTCAGTGCTTAAAAAGCATACAGGTCCAAGATAATTATTAAATTTAAAACATCAGCATTTTCAAATAATTTAAGCAATTTCTGCTTCTGTGTTGATTTTAGTGTAGATGCTTGTTTCTGCAGAAATGAAGCAGTTTTGATTGCATGTGCCTACTTCATACACTGCTAAATATTCATTAGACTTTGACAACATTCTTAATACTAATCCAGCTCCTAGACACACCAGTACCTATATCAGCAAAACTAAATATATCAATGAGTCTAAAATTGAATAAAAGCTTGGGCAATAGAAGTTTAGGGCACCATCTGTTTACCTCCTGAATTTTGTTTTAAATTTAAATGTGAAAAAGACAATTAACTTCATTTCATCTGCAGACAACAGAAGGGCATATTTGATTATAACTTGTCTTTTAAAAAAACACTTGCATAACACAGCGCCTTTCACATTTTTTGAATACTCCAAAGCACTTCACAACCGATCTATTGCTGTTAAAGTTAATATTGTTTATAACAAAATAGGAATTGAACCTAGCAAGCCCTAGACATTTTTTTAATGAGGGGCTATAATGGTGTACTGAATTAGAGTCTCTAGAACAGCAGGAGTAGTTCAGTATTAATGTTTAAAAACCAGAAACTTCCACAATATTTTTCTTGCCAATGCATCAGAAGGTAAGAATGAAAAAAAATATTGATAATATCATTAATAAATTTCAATTGGGCTATCATGCTGAAATTTATAAATGCCAATGACTCTGGGTACTTTTCAAAACACTAATTGTGGATTGTTTGATTTTTGTAAATAACTAAGTTAGTAAATGAACTGTAGTATGTATTGCCACTGAGAAGCTTGCCTCTTACAAAAAGGGAAAGTGCAAAGCAACTATTTAAATAAAAAATAAAAGTGAGTGAATTCCATTAATTGTATTGTGCTACGTGGCCTTGTAAAATGTTTCATTATAAAGAGCTTTTGCAGCTACTTAGATAACCTGCACTTTGTGAAGGTCACTTAAAATATATTTTACAAAAAGGACAATTCTGGTTTTGTGTATGTAATGTATAAATAATGCAGTCAAGGGCTGAACTCCAGCAGTTCATTGGCAAATGTTTGTTCATAGGCTCATGTTTCCAGAGGTGATGTCTGTGAACGCCTCAGTCATCATAGTAAGGTCTACAAGACCATTTGTGCATTTGCTTGTTATGTAAAAAATAACACACACACACACACACACACACACACACATGCACAGAATGTAAAAAAAATACTCAAATGTTGAGAAATTTTGTGGACATGTTTTACCGTAGGCACTATAAATGTTTATTTTAATGATTTTTAATGGGGGAAACTGTATTTATCTGAATAGCCACTTAATTCTGGATGTATATAAAGCAAGGTGTCTGTACCTTATGGTGTCTCTCAGTTTTCCTTTTATTCTTTTCAGAACTGCCGATCAGAGGCTGACCTTACCTATGTACAGAATGTTCACTTGCAATGAAATCACACTGCAAGTTTCTGCATTTAAGAATCACGAGAGCTCTGTGTTCCAATCTACATCTCATATCCGAGATGCTATGCTTCCAGAAGGAAACTTTCCTTCAACTAAAATCAAAAGGGCTAATGGTTCTATGAATAATTGGTCCTGTGTAACAACCTTACCCTGCTAGAGATCAAGGAAGTTCATGTGTTGCAATTATTGGATACAGTTTCCAATTATTGAATAATATACTTCCTTTTCTCATAATTTCAGTAATCAATTCTCTTAATGCGGTGTTGCCTGTGCCTATATAGTAGTATATGACACAACAGGAACTGGGCAACATACTTGTATAGGTTTTGTGATTTTCCCCTGGCTTTACGCACAATGCACAGTCTGGCTTTAGGTATGAGTCATAGCGTCATACAGCACGGAAACAGGTCTTTCATACCATTGCATCTATGCAGGCCAATATGCCTAACTATTATCAGTCCCACCTGCCTGTCTTAGTTCTATATCCTTTATAGGCTCGCCATTAAAGTCCCTGTCCAGATACCTCCTCAGTGTTCCTCCCTCCACCACCCCCTCTGGCAAATCATTCCAGGCTGCTCCCTGTGTGAAAAATCCATCCCTCCGATCCCTTTTAATCCTCTTCCCTCTTGCCTTAAAACTATTCTCTCTAGTTTCAGCCACTCCTACCATTAGAAATAAACACTATCTACACTTTGTATGTTAACTCACAATTGTATTTACCTCTATCATGTAACTTCAGAGCGTCCGTCACTCAGAGTACAGACTTGGCCTACCCATCTCTCCAGATGTCTAAAGCCCTGATAGTTTCTCATAATATGGTGCTTCATGCTCTGGATTTTGGAATATCTGTTTTGTTTAAAGGAGCCTAAATTTAGATAGTTTCAAACTATTATTACTATACTGTAGCATTGTGGTTACGTACTGGAGTAGCAATCAGAAACTATTAACTTAAATCCTCTCATGGGAGCAGGGAAATTAACTTAAAGTAGAATAATAAAAAAATAAAGAAATATATAAAAATAATCTCAGTAATTGCAATTGTGAAATTACTGGATCACCTTAAAAATCTATCTTGTTCATTGATGATATTTCGGGAAGGGAATCCATCAGCCTACTCATTTTACCTTATATGTCATTGAATTGACTTTACTTCTTACATCCTTCACATACATGAGGAGTAAAAATTTTTATGTTACGTCTCCATCTAAATATGCCATGTGCAATCATACTAATTTATAATAAATAGAACAGTCAATGTAATACAGAGTACACTCAAATCACTGTGAGTTCATCAGTCTGATGGGCTGGTGGAAGAAGCTGTCCTGGAGCCTGTTGGTCCTGGCTTTTATGCTACTTTTATGTCCAGGATGGTAGCGGCTGAAATAGATTGTGGTTTGGATAACTTGGGTCCCCAATGATCCTACTGACCCTTTTTACACACCTGTCATTGTAAATGTCCTGAATCATGGGAAGTTCACAGCTACAGATGCGCTGGGCTGTCCACACCACTCTCTGCAGAGCGCTGCGTGTGCAGTTCCCACACCAGGCAGTGATTCAACCAGTCAGGATGCTCTCAATTGTGCCCCTGTAGTAAGTTCTTAGGATTTGGGGTCCCATACCAAACTTCCTCAACCGTCTGAGGTGAAAGAGGCGCTGTTATGCCTTTTTCACCACACATCTGGTGTGTACAGACCACGAGGTCCTTGGGGATGTAGATGCCGAGGAACTTGAAGCTGTTTATCCTCTCAACCACAGATCCATTGATGTCAATAGGAGTTAGCCCATCTCCATTCCTCCTGTAATCCACAACCAGTTCCTTTGTTTTTGCGACGTTGAGGGAGAGGTTGTTTTCTTGACAACACTGTGTCAGAGAGATGACTTCTTCTCTGTAGGTCACCTCATTATTGTTTGAGATAAGGCCAATCAATGTAGTGTTGTCGGCAAATTTAATTAGCAGATTGGAGCTGTGGGTGTCGATACAATCATGGGTATACAGAGAGTAAAGGAGGGGACTCAGTACACAGCCCTGAGGGGCTCCTGTATTGAGAGTCAGAGGGTTGGAGGTGAGAGAACCCAATCTTACAACCTGCTGGCGATCTGACAGGACGTCCAGGAGCCAGCTGCACAAGGCAGGGTCAAGGCTGAGGTCTCTGAGCTTCTTGTTGAGCCTGGATGGAACTATGGTGTTGAATGCTGAACTGTAGTCCAAGAACAGCATTCTCACATAAGTATCCTTCTTTTCCAGGTGTGTAAGGACAGTATGTAGAGCAGTGGCTATTGCGTCGTCTGTTGATCACTTGCGTCGGTAGGCAAATTGTAGGGGGTCCAGTTTGCGTGGTAGCAAGCTGCAGATGTAGTCCTTGAACAGCCTCTCAAAGCATTTGCTTATTATTGAGGTGAGTGCGACAGGAAGCCAGTTGTTCGGGCATGTTACCTTGGTCTTTTTTGGTACAGGGACAATGGTGGACAATTTGAAGCAGGAGGGCACTCTACACTGGGAGAGGGAAAGATGAAAAATATCAGTAAACACGCCAGCCAGTTGGGCTGTGCACATCCTGAGTACCCGCCAGACCCACCCGAGTAACTGGAGTTGTATAATAAATGTTGGCACCGCCAAGGATGGCCACATCCAAGCATATTAAATTCATTTTTCACATGTACGTGGAAACATCCAGTGAACTCTATTGTTTGCATTAACAACCAACACAGAGTCTCAGTACAGTACAGCACAGAAACGGGACCTTCGGCCCACCTAGTCAGTGCCGAGCCATTTAACCTGCCTCCTCCCATCGACCTGCACTGGGACCGCAGCTCTCAATACTCCTGCCACCCATGTACCTATCCCAACGTCTCTAAAGTGCTGAAATCCAGCTCACATGTACTTCTTGCTCTCCACACTCCACGACCCTCCGAATGAAGAAGTTTCCCCTCATGATGACTGCCTAAGTGAAAACGTTTCCCATAATGTTCCCCTTAAACTTATTACCTTTCACCCTTAACCCATGATCTCTCGTTGTAGTGCCACCCAACCTCAGCTGGAAAAGCCTACTTCCATTTACCCTATCTATACCCCTCATAATTTTGTATAGTAGCAGGCAGCCATCATTCCCAGGGAATCATGGGTTTGTGCCTCTGGTGGACTGTGTCCTCTCCAGGGCGCAAGCATGGGCGGGAAGATTTGAAGAACCAGCCGCTGCCCATGCAGCGAGTTCCCCCCTCCATGCCACTCATGTAGTCCGAGGGAAGGGCAAGCACCGATACAGCTCGGCACCAGTGTCATCGCAGAGGTTGCCAGAGTGAAGTTGTAAACAACGTCAAGCTGCCTTAGGGACGCTGGCTCCAGATTTCTTCCTCAGGGTTTACTCCTGAAGCCTTTCCTATGGGCGGGTATGGCTGCAAGGCAGCAGGAGTTTAAAATCAGAGTTTTCCTTCTCCTAGGCGGGCTGCCGTCTAAGGCTGACTTGCCCCACCTGCCCGAAATTTTGCATAGTTCTATCAGATCTATCAGTCGTCTATGTTCCAAGGAACAAAGCCCTAACCTACTTCGTCTTTCCATATATGTGTAACTCGGGTCCTCCACACCCCGCAACATCATTGTAAATTTTCTCTGTACTCTTTCAACCATATTTACATCTTTCCTGTAGGTAGGTAACCAAAACTGCACACAATACTCGAGATTAGGCGTCACATGCTTAGGATATGCTAGGCGCAGCCCAAAAGTGGTCACCGCATATTCTGGTGCCAATACAGCATGCCCACAATATTAAAAAAAAACTTCCAGATAGTACTGATATTCATAAAATAATCAGTGATTGGTTACAACATAGGTAGAATTCTTACATTAATTGTAATTTGTTAAATTGTACTGAGGATCACACAGGAGACTATTAACAGACCTTTGAAAAGGCAACCCCTTTGGGTTTTGCCATCCACATTCAAGACCAGTCACATCAACTAACTTCTCAGTGGCACAAGCACCAGAATCACTTTCTGTTCCCAATAACTAGAAGTTAGATTTTATGACAAAGCCCTCTCCCACTACTTTTTTGAATGTGTTATTAGTCAGGGCTTCAAAGATTGCAGGGAGAAGGCTGTAGAATGGGGTTGAGAGGGATAATAAATCAGCTTGATGGAATGGCAGAGCAAATCCATGAGACTGAATGGCCAGATTCTGCTTCTATGTCTTATGGTTTTATTACGGATCAGATGATCACCTGAAAGTGGTACCCAAGCCATATATTGCTGCTTGCTCAAGTTAAAATCAAATTAGGTTTTGTCCGAGTGAAATATGGATTTCTTGTATATTTTTTCCTCCTAATGGTTCGTTGAAGCTTCTGATCCATCCACTTAATTTGGGAAAGAGTTCACTCTACTGTGTTTGAGAGTGTTATGAATTTAAGTGCGTAAGAAATAGGAGCAGAGGTAGACCATTTGTCCCCTACAAACGTAACATTCATAATGTTTGCATAATGATGGCACTGATAGCCCCATTGCTTCCTCACTATTTGCTAATCTTCAGGAACAGTAGTCACTTTACATAAGGATGCTTTCCATGCAATTCTTGAAACATTTTGATAAATAAATTTATTACATACTCACATTTTTTTTCTCACAGTGGGAATGAAAAATAGCAATAACTAGACATCTTAACATGTGTATTCATGGATATACCACTTGTAGTCATATGGTAACTAAAATGGAATCATTCTATCCATAAAATGGCAGGGTAGTCTGATGGTTAGCATAACACCATTACAGTGCCAGTGACCCGGGTTCCATTCCTGCTGCCGTCTGTAAGGAATTTATAGCTTCTCCTTGTGATTGAATGGATTTCCTTTGGGTGGTTTCCTCCCACACTCCAAAGACGTACAGGTCAGGAGGTTAATTGGTCATGCGGACTTTAGGCTGGAAGGACCTGTTACCGTGCTGTATCTCTAAATCAAAATAAATAAAACAGCCTAGAATTTTAAAAAAAGAAAATTAATTCAACACTTCTATAACATTATGTGAAATAGTTGGATTGAGTTGTTCTCTGATCTTGGCCATCAACCACCCAAGCTATGCATTTTCTGAATTATTTCCATTGTGTGAAATATTTAAAAGTTCTTTCTAACTTCTTGAAATATACGGAGCTGAATGGGAAATTCTCAAAGAGAGTGAAAAACAATCATTTTTACAAACCAGTTCTACACAATATAATAGAAACTTTTGGGAAAACTTCTGCCATTGATGTTGTGCTTAATGACATTCAAACGTAACATTCTCATTCACAATGTACATTTGATAATGTACTCATATCATCAGAAATTGTGTCAGAAAAGTGCAATTATTGAAATGTGCAAACCTGAACTATTTTAAAGAAAATATACAAAATAGTAAAATCTATTTAATTTGTTTGTATTCCAAATATGTTCCATCTCACTATCATCGTGCCAACAATAGAGCAATAATTGCGTGGTGTACAATACTAGTTATTAACATACCAGTGGCATTATACTCGATTATGGTTGCATTACAAGGTTCATCCAGTTATATAACATGGGACGAAGGGCCCAAACTCTGCTGTATTGTTCTATATATCAATATGAAAACAGTACAATATGGTCAGTTAGCCACCTGCAGGCATGACGTAAAAGCTGCCGTACAGAGGTGGGCTTCAAGACAGGCCATCCCGGGTTTGAATCCGGCTGGCCCTTTGAACGCTTTCCATCCGTGCTGAGTCGAGGGTTGGGTGTCGAGCTAGCGACTCGGCCTCGAATAAAGGCAGACAAAAACGCTACAGAAAAGGCAAGGCTGCTGCCCGAAGCACCAAAAGGCGTGGAAAGGAACAAGAACAATGACCTAAAAGCAGCGGAACCCTCAATTCTGAGAATACTCTAAATAGCAGATCATGTAGGCTGGAGTCAGCAGTTCCAATCAAAGCTGCAGTCATTCAGGTGCAGAAGCTTCAGTAAGTCCTAAGCTTTACACACGTGACTTTCAGCACTGAAATCAGCGTCTTACCAAAATGCACATGTGCCAAACTTGTCCCTATGCTCCACCATTCCACAGTGTTACACTGGGGGTTACATCTACATTCCTATGCCTGGTCACAGCTGGTGTAGGATCAGAAACCCCATAGGGTGCAGATTAAAAGATTACAGTGAGCCTAAATGCATTAAGTCTGCGCTCTGTGTGTTTTTAATTTGCTTATATTTTTCAAGACCTTTTAAGAATTGTTTTTAAAATAATTGTTTCAATTTTAACAAATTTTAATTGCCTATGAATTCACTTAGAATTTGACAGAAGTCAAAGTTCTAACGTAAATCAGTCTTCTTTCTGGGTTTAGCAGTTATGGTGCTCTGGGGACGAGGCCGTTAACCACACTGACTGAGGCCAAGTTATTGCTGAGACTACCCTGTTATACTCAGTGGTGAGGAGACCCAGAAAGATTAAATGAAACGTGGGTAACACTGGGCCATGGGCTGGATCCAGCAACATCTTGTCCATTATCTATCTTGAACAATTTTCCTCAAAAAAGTATGATAATTGTGTTCACACGGATTTGTAACTGGAGCCTTCACACATACACATACATAAGTGCATATGATACTGATTTGAGAGACAAGCTTGTCTTATTTTGAAGCACAATTCAAGCACAAATCTAATAGCTACTTTTCATCTGTCCAAAATCATTTCGGTCATTTTTTAAAAATAACTTTAATTTTAGTGATTTTAATTGCGTTTGCTTTCCTACATTTCAAAGCAATGCTGATTTCATTATTTAATTCATTATCGTCTTTATGTGCTGAGTCATATGACATGGATGATCATGGTCTTTAGACCATGGTTGATCTTGGCAAATTGTTCTACGAAGTTGTCTAACATGGCCTTCTTCTGGGCATTATCTTTACAAGATGGGTGACCCCAGCCATTATCAATACTCTTCGCCGACTGTCTGCTTGACGCCAGTGATCGCATAACCAGGTTTTGTCATATGCACCAGTGCTCATATGACCATCCACCACTTGCTCCCATGGCTTCATGTGTCTCTGATCAGTGGAGGGGTGGTGCTAAGCCCAAAGCTAACCTGTAAGCTAGCAGAAGGAAACAGAGCCTTACACCTCCTTTTGTAGAGATATATCTTCACCCCGCCACCTGCAATTATTTAATTATTATTCAGAATTATCATTCAGCACTATTTTGCCAAATATCAGGCTATCAGTGGGGCTTCTCCATTGTCACTTATTCAAGGTAACATTGCTGGATTGTTTGGGCAGCATGATAGGCTCTTCAAAACCCTGGCTCAGTTATTGGCAAAATGAGAGGAGATTCTTATATCTTCCTTTACCATACAGTCTGATTTTGGTAATTCACGCAATAACATATTATATTTCAGTCTTCATTCTATTTTTTAAAGACAATTGCCACCATATTTGGAGCCAATGTAATTTAATGATATTTACTGAGGTATAAATGCCTCTGTAACCCCAGACAAACTCCAAGTTCTCCAAGTTCTGCAAGTTGTCATAGAGCCTTGAGGTCATTTAGCACAGCCCATCGGCCCTGCTGACTATAAGGGAGGCACCTATACTAATCCCATCACTGGCAATGGGCCAATAGCCTTCTATACCTTGTCAAATCAAAAACCTGTGTAGCTACTAATTTAATGTTGTGAGATATGTTTCCAACCACATAAGCGTTGTGCTACAGATTCCAACTACCCTCTGGATGCAAATGTTCTTCCTCAGATCTCTGAATCTCTTCCCCTTATCCTAAACATATAGCCTCTAATTTTTGACACCTCCATAATGGCGGAAAGTGTCCAACTATTTCCTACTACTATGCTTCTCATAATTTTGTTAATCTTTATAATCAGGGTACTCCCCACCCCTTCACCAGCTTCCTTCGCAAAGAAAACAAATTGAGACTCTCCAGTCTCTCCCCAAAATTGTGTTGATCTTCTAACTTTTTCTAACATATTTAATTTTTGAAATAAAAATGATTACATATATCTGCATAAGGAAATATATCACCACCATTGTTCCAAAAAAACCCTCTTCATTTGTGTTCATTTTGAAGATGTTTCAAAAAAAAATGGAAAGGACACTAGAAAATACTATGTTCCCTTTAATTCAGGAGCACTACAACAGTCAAAAGCCAAACTTGGAAGGGAAAATAAATTTGTACTTTAGGAACTCTACTGCATCCACTCTGGGGGCTCAATTTCCAAACATCAGTTCACAGAAGAGTCCAGCAAACTAATATTGAAATTTACCCTTTTTTTTTGTCTGGAATAGGACATTGAATCCCAAGGCAGAGAACATAAAGCCCTCAATATTAGATGACAGAATAAGTAATGCAGAATGTTAGGGCATTATCTCTTCCCTCCTCAGTCTTTATTTCAAATATGGCCCAGGCATTTTTGGAGTAAAATATTTGCTGTCCATGTCTGATGAGATCCATAGTGAAATGAGGTGAGGCAGTGTCAATTTAGTTCCCAGTGGGTGTGAGTCCACACAACTGGTCTGACAAAAAGAATGTTGATATGGTCACAATTACTAAAACTGATTCATGTGTTGCAAAAAGAAAACTTTACTGTCAAACTGAACTCTTTGTTGGAATTATTATCCATTCATTTGTCTGAGTTCAGGAAAGGATCATATAACTCTTTTATACAGATAATATTTTAGAGCAACTTACTGGAGTGAAGGACCCCCACTGTTTGAGTGTTATTGGAGTGTGCACTGGTGATTGTTTTACATTACAGTCTATTGACCATATTCTCCAACGTCCTACTAGAGTAAAGGCCCCCTATTGTTCAGTCATATAGCACTGCTCAATGATGATGATTTTGCATTAGAGTACATAACAGATGAGCTGATTTCACCTTTTTCAGTGAATGATTTCATCACCTTATCTTAGGTGGTGTTATTGTGCCACATGATAGTGTCAAAACAATGGTGAGACATGACTCTATACTCACAGTGAAACCCTGATCTTAACTACAGCATTGTCCTGATAGAAACAAACGTAGTGAAGAAAGAGCAAACCTCTGCAGAGGGATTTAGAATTTTTAAACATTACTTCAGTAACATGTTACAGAGCAAAATGGAAAGGGATTCTTAGATCCTCCTTTGCCTAGGGAGCAGGAACCCCCTTGTCTGATATTAGTAATTAGCACACTAACACATTATGTGCCAGTCTTCACTCTTTTCGATTGATGGTGACATTTTTAAAAGCCCACCAGTAACTCCTTAAGAGCACCACCACAGGTAACAATATTAATCTGCTGCTTCTTCTCTTACCTATTCTCCAAGGTCATCGATCCTTCCAGTGGTTGGCACAATGCAACTGGCTAATTCAGTGAATGGATATGCATTCCCAAGAGCCGCATGGTCTCCATTACAAAATCTTTTGCTGTGGCCCTATGTTTTTTTTTGCCACAGATATTGGACAGTATCTTCCAACCATCTGTGTCTAACAAGCATGTTAATATAGGAACAAAGTAACTGAGATAGTTGAATGGTTTAACAATCTTAGTTTTGTTTTTTTTTTAATTTGATGGGATGAGTGTACAATAATACATTCCAGGCATGTTCAGTACACATTACTGAGAAAATTAAAAGTTGCAATTAATCAAGTTGTGTCCAACATTTAGTATCTAACAAATGACATACAATTTATTCTGTTACATTAGTAAAAGTGAAGCACAATTGGCTGCATTTCTGGCAGTCATTTTATTACTTATTATTAATTATACTTATTTTTAAATATTTAACTTATTACTAATTATTATTTATTACTTACTGCATCACTTTCATGCAAATGACTAGAACTAAACCTCTTTCAAAAAAAGTAGGTCGAAATAGTTATAGAATTAATGAGAGAGTAAGAGGTTAAACCAGTCAGTGGAAGATAAATGCATAGACATCAGTAGCTACTGACCTCCTGGACAGCAAAGGCTGTGAGAAGATTAAATCCAAAAAGGATAATCCATTTATAGTAAATGGGGAAATGTGATCTCCTTTATTTTGTGTTACTGTGCTGGGATAACGTATGGTATCTGAATTAAATATGACAATGCTTGCTATTTTATATATTCACTTTACTGTGATATAAAATGACCATTTCAAATCCAGGTTTGTCTCACCAAATGCTGTTTTTGCAGAACTCACTGAGAGAGATTGAAGTTCTACAATGTAAATGATGTAGACATCCAGGTTAGGTCACGAACCAGAAGCACTTTTTAAAAAATTTAGCATGGGCATTGAAATGTGTGCAGATGATATTAAGACACCGCTGTAATATTCACTTGGAAACTTCCTTCGTGCACATGAGCTGACAAAAAGCACACTTACACATAGATACACATGCACACACACTCAGAGATAAACACAGATTTTTACACACATTACAGGCACAACACTTCCCACTATCAAGGACATTTTCAAGAGGCAGCATCCATCATTAAAGACGCTCACCAACTGGGAAATGCCCTCTTATCATTAATACCATCAGGAAGAAGTTACAGTAACTGAAAACCCACACTCAACGATTCGGAAACACTTTTACCCCCTCCGCCATCTTGATTTAATTACCCATCATGATTTGGCAGAGTCTGCAGACTAAACTCATAATCAGGTTTATTATCAATGTTTATATGACATGAAATTTGTTGTTTTGCAACAACAGTAGAGTGCAATTACATAAAGCTACCATAAATTACAAATTAACTAAATAGTGCAAAGTAAAGGATTAATGAAAGCCAGAGAGTTGGAATAAATAGTCGTTTTTCAGATCAACTAGTGGAGTACCACAGATATCAATTCTTGGACTGCAGTTGTTCACTACTTACATAAACAACCAAGAGGAAGAACGAGTAGGCAAAGTTTGCAAATTTGCCAATGGCATGAAAATACATGGAAGGGCATATTGTAATAAGGCTGCTGTGATTTTGCATTGAGAAATGGATAGATTGAGTGAGAGGGCAAATGCAAGGATCCCTCCTACTTTGCTTCCACTCCACCAAGCCTCGCTCAGAACCTTTCTACCCTCTCACTCTTATACTTTGCTGCCTAGCCCAGATATCCTACCTTGCTCCACACATCCCCAACCCAGTCTTCCTCTGTTCTTCATTCTCCTTCCGCCCCCATTCCATGCTCCCCACCCAATCTTCCGCATACCTCTTTTGGCTATCCTCCAAACCAATCTCCACCACTCCACCCTCAGTATTGGGCTAGGCTGGGATGCTGGGCTAGCTACGGCACTGGCCTTGGGTCAGTGGCCAGACACGGTGACAGGTCCCAGCTGGCTGCTCTGGTAGGCAGGGCAGGAGATCCAGCGGTTCGTAATACACAGGGTGGTAAAATATCAAATAGACTACCATTACTCACAGGAGAGTATTTTCCTCTCATTATCTGAGCTCTCAGCAATCAGTTCCTTCCACAATCATCTTGTGCACAGCAGAACCTTTGTCACTACAGTGTAAGCTTCCTCATTGACTGCTTTTCAGCCCCCACAGTGATGGATATCTATTCCATTATTTTTTCCTGGACACCGTATATTGCCAAAAAAACAAGCTGTTTTCCCAAATGTTACTCACATCTCACAGTGCTCTCCCTGCTTGATGACTTGCATTGATTCTTGATCCAGCGATGCCTCGAATTGAAAACGCTCATTCTCACATTCAGGCTGCTCCAGCTCGCCACTCACACGTATCTTTGTAATCTCCTCAAGTTCAATGACATGCAATGTATGCGCCTTAAACTTTGCTTCTGATTTTCAGCCCCCGCCAATGTATATATAATTGAATTTGACATTCAGTGCGTTTTACACATATAAAAGAGGATGAATTTCTAACCCATGAATCTGTCAAAAAGCTTCCTGTATATCTCCCAGCCTTTCATCTGCCGCTGGTGACCATTCTGAACCCAAATTCCCTTTCTAAATCTCTTTGAAACTTAATTTTTCTCTCCTTTAAGCCTCTACTTGAAACCTACCTCTTTGACCAAAGTTTTATTCGTTTATGCTTACATCCCTTTCTTTGGCTCTCATCATGTTATAATTCCCACTGCTGTGAAATACCTTAGAACCATTTTCCATAAATGCAAGCTGTTGTATTCATAAAATTAACAAATAATTAAATTAATTAATGTACTGACTAAATCCTTGCGTTGACAGTGCATTTTCTACACCCATGTACAAAGAGTGTTAAGTTGATTGGCTCACTAATTTGGCTAGTTATTTTACTGGAAATTTAGGTCGCAATGCACAAGAGGATATTCTTATAACTTGCCAGTTCTTCCCCCAGTATGACCAGGAAAAACTAACACAAAATTATAGCTCCTGCTCTATCAGTCCCAACCCCCACACTTAGTGCTTTTTTAAAAAATTAAGCCCCCAAAAAAGAACACAATCCTTATCCACAAGCTAAAAGCTCCAAAGCCACATTAAATACTCCAATTTCCCCTGCTTGAGTCTTAAATCACTTCTCAGTCAGAAGTGCTTCAGAGACAGGACTAAATTGCGTTAAGGGTGAACAATAAGGCAAGTGAGCATCCGGTGGATTGGACTCCATGGGAAAGAAACATCACATTAGCTGTGGTATGCACAGAACCTATTAGGAGGCAGCGAGTTTCTAAGACGCATGAGCCTCTCAACCCGGCGCTAATCAGACATGGCTCAGAAATTGATTCCACAGAGGTTGGCACCGTCCAGGTGTTTGCCCAAGGAGAAAAATGCACCTCCACCGCAGATGACTAGAAGCTCATCTCCTTTCTCCCTCTCCCACAAGCCTGAATGAGATTTGCAAAGGTCAGGATTAGGAGGACGAAAATAACTATGTTTTAGCTACCACCTGAAAGCTGTACTGATCTGCTTTTTTCACAGCCCCATGATCATTCCACAACTTATTTCAGATTCCTCTTAATGTCTAAGCTTTCTCTGAAAACTTAAGTTATTAACTCTCCTCAAGGTAATATCTAAAGCCTCAGGTATCAGCTCTGAAGTATTAACAACTGTTCAACTGGCAGCATCCTTAATACTCCACATTGCTCTGGTTAGGAACGTGACAACAACAGCAAGTTATATTAAATACTTTTGTGTTTATTTTGGGAAAAAAAATTCAACCATCTATTAAAAGATGGGCTAAACTGTATTAAGGACAGACAATAAAAATAATGAACACCCAGTGGACTGGAAGCCACTGGAACATAAGCACCACATTAGTTTTGGTATTCACAGGCATGTTTCTAAAACGCTTAAGCCTCTCAAAAAGATTTTATTTTAGCTTTCTGGCAATGATGGCTTATACAATGTGTACCAATTAGGTTTAAAAGTGGTTCATAAATTTTCTGTGAAACCATTGGAAATTTTCTATCCACATCATTCCAAGTGCATGTTGTCATTGTTAGATTAGGATTATATACAGAAAAGAGATGACATAGTCAAATATGCAGCGCTGATTTAGTAATTTAATAAAAAAATTAAACAAAACTAGCATAAAGAAAGAGCTGCAGAAATTAATACAAAAGTGAGAGTCTCCAATGAAGCTCTGAGCTGCTTTTTATTACTAATTCCATTGAGTATATCTGGGAACTTTCCTGGTTTTTTTATTTATTGAGATACAGCGCGGAGAAGGCCCTTTCAGCCCTTTGAGCCTCACTGCCCAGCAATCACCTGATTTAATCCTGGGGCAATTTACAATGACCAATTAACCTACCAACCAGTATGTCTTTGGACTGTGGGAGGAAACCCGTGCAGTTACGGTGAAAACGTACAAACTCCTTATAGGCAACAATGGGAATTGAATGAGGGTCGCCTGTACTGTAAAGCGTCGTGCTAACCTCTACGCTGCCTTGCCATCCCTCGTCTCCAGTGTCAAGTTCTACAAGGAGAAGTGACTAAAGGAGGTTGATCTTATCTCCTGAATAATGGATAACAACCTCACATGGGTGAATGTGCAGGATTTGACATTAATGAGGTGTGAGGTATCAGGAAATACAAAGTTGCGTACCAGTGCAAAGCAGTAATGGGGCAGGCATGCCTTCCACTCCACCATCATGACCACACAATAAGGCCACAGCGAGCCAAAGGCAGATTTCTGTACTGCATGACTCAACCTCCCTTTTTGGACTCTATAACATAGGATTTACAGCATCCAATCAGCAAACTCTTTTTAGAAGCAGGCAGTCCCATAGCCAAAAGACCATGCCACCCTGTCAAGTCCAGTCATAAATAGTGGTGGAATATTACCCAACCGGTAGGAGGAGGAAGAGAAATGCTGAGTTAATGATCATTTTTGGCCCCCTCCTGTTTTGCCAGTATTCAGATAATCTCAGTCATTCCTCATGGCACCATCTGAGAGGAAGCTACTGGCATGATGAAGGGAGCCCTGAACACGTCCAGAGATGGAGGAGCTTTATTGCTGCCCTAAATGCCAGAAGCATAACCGGCAGGAAGTCATGGCACCATGACACAGCTGCGTAAATAGCACAGAGAAATTCTGAATCCAGTTGCGGTGCTGAAGAGCTGCTCTCCATAGCTGGCAGTATATCTAGCCAAGCTCTCCTGGCACGGCAACACCAGCAGCTACAGCAATCAGTGTATAAAAGTGCCTCTTCCAGGAAAAGCAGGACAAAATTGGATTATCAGCCATCTCTTAATCATTAGCAAAGTAATGGAAGGAGGAGTTAACGAAGCTGGCAAAGACCATACACTCCCAAATTACCTGCTGACACACGTCAGGCATCCAGTCAATCATGGCACCAAAAAGCTACAGCTAAATGTAAGAAATTGGGGATCATGGGAGAATTCCCTCATTAGTCACAACTAAGGAAGGTGTGGTTGTGGAAGATCAATCATATCAACCTCATTGCATCGATGCACCAACTCCTCAATAATAATATCTATTACACTAAGAAGCAAATTGTTAACTTTTCACTCAGGTTGAATGTACAACTGACTATCAGGTTTCTCATTACTTTTCACATGAATTGTCTAAATCTCTTTATAGTATTCCATCTTGTAATCATTACAATAATCTGGCAATATTCTTTTATTATCATCTCTTCCTATGGTTCAATAACTGAGAGCAGTGCCTGGTATACTGGAGAACTACATAGACTATTAGCTCCCACGATTAACTCCTAATACGTTCTGAGTTTGCCACCTTTACCCAGGGATGCATTTCCAGTACATGTGTGGCCTCAGTGTACCTAGTTTAGGCATAGAAATAAAAGACTGATGTCTGTCAAACTGAGATTACTTCTGATCAGCACATTGCCCAGGCTCAGTTACTCATCCATGCAGTCAACCTGTTCTTACCTAGAGTGGATTCCCCCAACAGGAACATTCATCCTTTCAGATGTGCCCTCTAAAGCCAAGGACTTCTAACGCTTATCCTGTGAAGCTGCACTTCTACATCAACAGTACGAAATACCTTGGTGGTTTGTGAATGTATCCAAGTCTGAAAATCTTTAGAACGCTTAGTGGGAATAGTGCAAATAAATACTCTCCTTCGGAATACAGTACTTTAATATAATTTCATCTCCAGGTTTTATGTTTCGGACTTAGGATCATAGAGTAACACAGCATGGAAGCAGGCCCATTGTTCCAACTTGTCCTTGTGACTGAGATGCCTACCTAATCTAGTTCCATTTACATACATTTGGCCCACATCCCTCTAAAACTATTCTAACCACATGGCTGAACAAGTGCCTCGCCCTTTCCACTGGCAGCTCACTCCATAGGCTCACTGTCCTCTACATGATGGAATTGGTCTCTAACGTTTCAAATATTTCTCTTTTCACTTTAAACCTATGCCCTCTAGTATTAGATTCTCCAACTCTAGGAAAAGCACTGTGTGCATTCACCCTATCTTTGACCCTTATGGTTGTATACACCTTTATAAGGCCATCCTTCCATATTTTGTGCTCCAAGGAATAAAACGCAAGCCCCTCTCTATATAAGTCCTATCTCATATATTAACTATATGACCAAAAGACCATAAAGTATAAAAGCAGAATTAGGCCATTTGGCCCATCGAGTCTGCTCTGCCATTTCATCATGGCTAATCTATTGCCCTCTCAACCCCATTCTCCTGCCTTCTCCCCATAACCTTTCACACCTTGACTTATCAAGACCCTATCAACCTTCACCTTTAATGCACCCTGTTACCTGACATCCACAGCCACCTGTGGCAATGAATTTCATAGATTCATCACCCTTTGGTAAAAGAAGTTCCTCCTCATCTCAATTCTAAATGGACACCCCTCTATTTTAAGGCTGTGGCCTCTAGTCCTAGACTTCCCCACTAAAGGAAACATCCTCTTCACATTCACTAGGCTTTTCAACATTTGGTGCGTTTCAATAAGGTCCCCCCTCATTCTTATAAATTCCAGCAAGTCCAGGCCCAGAGCCATAAATCGCAGCTCATATGACAACCCTTACATTTCCAGAGTCATTCTCATGAACCTCCTCTGAACCCTTTCCAGTATCAGCCCATCCTTTCTTAAATAGGGGCACAAAAACTGCTCGCAATACTCTGTGAGACCTCTCCAGTGTATTATACAGCCTCAGTATTACATCCATGCTTTAATGTTATAGTCCTCTTGAAACGAATGAGAACATTGCATTTGCCTTCCTCACCACCAATTCAACCAACAAGTTAACCTTTAGGGAATCCTGCACGAGGACCCCAAATCACTTTGCACCTTGGATTTTTGAATTTTCTCCCCATATGGACCAAGGTGCATAAGCACACACTTCCCGACACGGTATTCCATCTGCCACCTCTTTGCCCATTGTCCTCCTGCCCAAGTCCCTCCGCAGCCTTGCCACATACTCAACACTACCTTCCCCACCACCTATCCTCATATCATCCACAAGTTTGGCCACAAAGCCATCAATTTCATCATCCAAATCGTTGACATATAGCATAAGAAGAATTGGTCCCAAGACAGACCCCCGTGCAACACCACTAGTCACCAGCGGCCAATCCAAAATGGATCCCTTGATTCCCACACTTTGCCTCCTGCCAATCAGCCAAAGCTCTATCAATGCATTTCTGATAGGACCCTGGCTTTTGTCTTGTTTAATAGCCTCATGTGTGACACCTTGTCAAAGGCCTTTTGAAAATCCAAGTACACAACGTCCACTGATTCCCCTTTGTCTATCCTGCTTGTTATTTCTTCAAAGAATTCCAACAGATTTGTCAGGCAAGATTTTCTTTTAAGGAAACCAGGTTGACTATGGCCTATCTTATCACGTGACCCCCCCCCCCCCCCAAGTACCCCAAAACCTCCTCCTTAGTAAGGATTCCAACAATTTCCCAACCACTGAGGTCAGGCCAATTGGCCTATAATTTCCTTTCTTCTGCCTCTCTCCCTTCTTGGAGTGACATTTGCAATTATCCATTTCTCCAGAACCATGCCAGAATCTATTGATTCTTGAAAGATCATTAGTAATGCCTCTACAATCTCTTCAGCTACCTCTTTCAGAACCCTTCGGTGTAGTCCATTAAGTCCATGTGACTTATCTACCTTCAGACCTTTTGGTTTCCCAAGCACCATCTTCCTATTAAAAGCATCTTCAGTCATTTCTGCCCCCTGACACTCTCAAACTTCCAGCATACTACCAGTGAAAATTGATGAAACATACTTATGGTATCTGGTTTGATATTATTGCCTAGCTTACCTTCATATTTCATCTTCTCCTCCTTTATGGTTCTTTTTAGTTGCCTCCTGTTGGTTTTTAAACATTTCCCAATCCTCTAACTTCCTACTAATTTTTGCTCTATTATATGCCCTCTCTTTGGCTTTTATGTTGGCTTTGACATCCCTTATCAGTCACAGTTGTGTCATCCTGCCTTTATTGGGATGTTTCCATGCTGCGCCTTCTGAATTGCTCCCAGAAACTCCAGCCATTGCTGCTCTGCCATCATCCCTGCTTGTGTCCCCTTCCAGTCAATTCTGGCCTGGTCCTCTTGGCAAGACTCTGTGATTCTCCTTACTCCACAGTAATATTGCTACATCTGAATTTAGCTTCTCCCTCTCAAATAGCAGGGTGAATTCAATTATATTATGATCACCCTTTCCTAAGGGTTTCTTTACCTTAAGCTCTCTAATTGTATCTGGTTCATTACACAACATCTATTCCAGAATTGCTGATCCCCTAATGGGCTCAACCACAAGCTGCTTCAAAAAGACATTAAACAAATTCTCTCTCTTGGGATCCAGCATCAACTTTATTTTCCCAATCTATCTGCATATTGAAATCCTCCATGACTAATGTAACATTGCCTTTTTGGCATGCTTTTTCCATCTCCCACTGTAATTTTTAGACCACATGCAAGCTATTGTTCACAGGCCTGTAATCAACTCCCACCAGCATCTTATTACCCTTGCAGTTTCTTAACTCTACTGACAAGGGTTCTTCATCTTCCGATCCTATGTCACCTCTTTATAAATAATTTATTTCATTTTTTACCAGCAGAGCCACTCCTCCTCCTCTGCCAACCTGCCTGTCCTTTCAATAGATTGTGTATCCTCGGATATTATGCTCCCAACTACTATAATCTTTTCAGCTATGACTCCTCGATATCCATAACAATACCTGCCAGTCTCTAACTGTGCTACCTTATTCATCTACCTTATTCCGTATACCAATTGCATTCAAATACAACACCTTTAGTCCTGTATTTGCAATCCTTAACAATTCTGTCCCCCTTTTTACACAGGAACCCATCCCACTGACTGCAATTTTGCCCTATCATCTGCTTGTCCTTCCTGACAGTGACAGTGTCACTCTACACTACAACACACACACACACACACACACACACACACACACACACACACACACACACACAGGCACACAAAATGCTGGAGGAACTCATCAGGTCAGGCAGCATCTATGGTAACAGTGATATAAGTCCTCTTGTCCTACCTACCACCCCATCAACTTCTGCATCCAACACTTCATCACTTCATCCTCCGTAAATTCTGCTATCTCCAATGGGACCCAACCACTAAATATATCTTTACCACACACTCCCCCCTCCACTTTCTGCAGCAATCATTCCCTCCATGATTTCCTTGTCTATCCATCGCTCCCCACTAACCTCCCTCCTGGCACTTATCCCTGCAGGTGACCAAAGTGCTTCACCTGCCCAATCACCTCCTCCCTCACCTCCATTCAGGACTCCAAACAGTCCTTCCAGGTGAGGCAACACTTCACCTGCGAATCTACTAGGGTCGCCTATTGTGTCCAGTGCCCCCAGTGTGGCCTCCTCTACATTGGTGAGGTCCTTTGTAAATTGGGGGGCCGCTTCGTCGAGCACTTCCACTCCGTCCAGCAAAAGCGTAACTTCCCGGTGGCCAAACATTTTAATTCCCATTCCCATTTTGACATGTTGGTCCATGGCCTCCTTTTGTGCCAAGATGAAGCCACCCTCAGGGAGGAGGAGCAACACATCTGGGTAGCCTCCAAACTGATGGCATGAAGATTGATTTCTCCTTCCAGTAAAATAAGTTTCCCCCTCCCCCGTTCTTCTTCTATTTCCCACTCTGTCCTTTTTCCTCTTCTCACCTGTCTGCCACTTTCCCCTAAACACCCTCCTTCTTCCCTTTCTATTCATTTCCACAGATTTCCATCTGCAGAATCTCTTATGTTTATATAGTTAAACTTGACTGCAAGGAAGTGAAAATGCAGATAGCTGGGGAAAGATCACATAGGAGACACCATTTAACTGTTGTTTTTTTAAGTTTTTCTCTTTCTCTCTTGCTCTTTCATTTGATGTGCCATCCTGAACACCCAATTATTTGGTCTAGAGTATGGCTGTTAGGAAGGGTTTAAACTAATTTGGCGGGGTATGGGACCTGAAGTGATGGGGCTGAGGACAGGGATGTCAGTTTACAAGCAGAGGTAGTGTATAGTGATAAACATCAGAAAGTCTGCAGATGCTGGAGATCCAAAGCAACACGCACAAAATGCTGGAGGAGCTCAGCAGGCCAGGAAACACCTAAGGAAAGTAGAGCTGACATATCAGGGCGAGACCTTTCACGAGGAAAAGCTTAACTGCACTGTCTTTTGGTCCAATTCATTCTTTCCTAAGACTCTCCTTGCCTTCCCCAGCCTCTCCCTCTTCCAGCAGTCTTCAGATTTTTAATATGACCATTGCCTAAATATTACTCTTCTCTTCTCTACAGCCCTTTTAAATTTATGCCATAGACCTTGACTATCATTCATTTTCTCAATTAAAAGAATATCCTCTCATCTTGGCTCCAGCTTCTAATGCCACCCAGTCCATTCCTCTATCTACATGTGCCAAGGGAATTGCCTTTCTGCCAACTTACCCAAGGCTTCATGTGATTTCTATTTACAGTCACTGGACCTCCAGAGACTTTTTTTGTGTGTGTTTCTTTATCTTCTCTCTGCCTGCAAGAAGTATCAGGTACAGCCTGCAGGTTTACAGAACACAAATCACCTGCTGTCAGTGTCAGCATAATGAGCCGTAGACTGGACAAATTAGCTGGATAGTATCGTTCTGACAACCGGCAGCTAGCCTGTAATTACTGGACCCCTAAATGCAGGTCATGAAGAACCGAGAGAAGACTAGATAGAAAAGAATAATCATCATGTCTTCAGTGAGACAGGGATCAAATGATCTGGCAGATGAGATGAAACTAAACCAGTGGACAAACCAGTAAGCACCGGTGATGAATCACTGAGCTATTAACTAAAGCATGACACCCTAAGGCAGCGATTATAGCACTATTAAAAATAGTATTCTCCTTTCTTGTTGAAGTGAAGAAGGAGAGAATACTTGTTGTATAGCAGAAAAGCAATCCAGTGACATGGACCAAAGCACAACAGCACCACACTTACTAACCTGGAAATAAGTGTGTTTTGTTCACTGTCTAAAGAACTTTGTGAAGTCAAGGGGAGATTTCATTTTATATATCGTCTCATTCAACTGTTTTCTTAACCTTACAGCTTTTAATTGCAGCAGTATGAAGTATGAAGTAGTAAACAAGGATATTATGTGGCAAACAAGTTGCTTGCCAGGTAATTAGATGAGTAACTAGAATTGCTTAACAAAGTTCAGGGGTCGCAGACCATGTAACCTTGGGATAAAATTCTGTGGGCTCTGCTAAGGCACAGTGTGTTTTAGCACAGCTTTCAGTGTTGAGTAAGTGCAGAGTTTATAGAATATTATAAGTAAGGGACTTCTCTGCAGTGAGGACAGAAGTCAATGAGGGACTGGGACAAGATAATTGGCCCCAACATCCAAACACATCAGTGCAAGTTGAAAATGTTGAAAGGTAGCTCTTTGCAACACAGTAATCCATACAAAAAGAGCAAATAAGTAAAATAACAAATGGAACAGGGTATTTGTTATTTTGCAAATTTATTTATTTTTCTCATGAAGCCCAGCCCATTGACCTTAAGTGCACTGGTCCCTTACATTTGCCAGAACTGTCAGCTAACCAGTCTGGGATTGACAGCAGTGCAAATTTATATTAAAAAAAATAAAACAAATAGTTTAAATTAACCCAAATGAGGCAGGCATAGGCATGACAGACAAGGTGCTGCAGTTGTAGTATGGGGAACAAAAGAATCCACAGAGACCACATCTACAATGTCTCTAGCTTAGACCTGGTGAGCTGGAGCACAAAGTCAGGCACTGCAATGTATCAGGGAGGCAACAGTCACCTGGTCACCTTATTCCAGAAGGCAGTCCCATCCCTCAAATTAAATACTGCAGACATGATCAGGCAAAAGAGACAGGGGATTATGTCTGCAGTGAGCAGTGAGAGGATTCAGAAGCAAGCACTAGAGGAACCTCAGCTGAGGACTTCTCTCACAGCATAACAGTCTTACACTGATTGCAGGAAGTATAAGCCATCTCAGTGAATAGATCTGTGCAATGATAAGGTGCAGAATAGGTAGGAGGGAATAGATACTCTTATCTGCAGGTAATTTATTTTCAACACATTCCAACTAACTCCCTCCAGATTCCATCACTCACCTAAAGATCAGCTTCATCTGTCACATATATATCAAAACATTGAAAAATACAGTGAAATGTGTCATTTGTGTCAATGTCAATGACCAAGTGGTTAAGGCATTTGTCTAGTTATCTCAAGGTCGCTAGTTCGAGCCTCAGCTGTGGCAGCGTGTTTGTGCCCTTGAGCAAGGCACTTAATCACACATTGCTCTAGTCTGTGCGAGGAGTGGTGCCCCACACAGATTTCCAATCTGCACCTTGTAAGGCATGAAAATGCCCGACGCAGTCCTCTCATGGTCTGAGTCGACGTTCCCTCCCCTCCCAATGACCAACACAGTCCTAGGATGTGCTAGAGACAGCCCACAAGTGTAGCTATGCTTCTGGCACCAACATAGCATGCCCACAGTTTACTAACCCCAAGCCGTACATCTTTGGAATATGGGAGAAACCAGATGGTTTAAAATGGAAAAGGATCAGCAAAAGCTAATTCCTTACAGACTGAAGCAAGAGAGGCGGTTAATGCGACACTATTACAGCTTGGTGCTTAGGAGTTCTGAGTTCAATTCCGGCGTCCCCTAAGCAAGTTTGTACTTCTCCCATTTGCGCGTGGGTTTCCTCCAGTGCTCGGGTTTCCTTCCACAGTCCAAAGATGTAGCATTTAGTTGGTTAATTGGTTATTATAAATTGTCCTGTGATTAGGCTAAGCTTAAAACAGTGGGTTGCTGGGCGATGCAACTCGAAGGGATTGAAGGACCTAGTCCATGCAGCATCTCCAAATAAATAAATAAACAGATGCATTCTAGAAATGAAGCAAATCACAACAAAAGTAAATAAATGTTTTGCGTCTTTCTTCACAGAAGAAAACAGAAAATCTCTTGTGAAGTGTGAGCAATAGGTCTAGGATGAATGAGGAACTGAGAGGAATTAAGATTTAATGACGGAAAGTGTTTGGAGAAATGCACAAGATAAGCAGGAGCCAAAGGGTTTGAAGAATGCTGCTCTGAAGATAATGGACACATCTAAAATACAACTTAACCTCCAAAGACTGGAAGGTAGCAAATGTAACCACCTCAGGAAGGATTAACAAAGCGGCCAACTAGTCATTTGTAGTTGGAAAAATGCTAGAATTTATATTTACAATATGGTAATATGATGCTTAGAAAATCAACATGGAAATGGCCAGTGTCAACTTGCATTTATGAAAGAGAAATAATGTTTGACATACTTGTTGGAAGATCTAGGTAGATGATAAAAAGATCTTCAAGAAGTCGCCAAGAAGGATATTTTAGCAAAATTAGTGTACATGAGATTGAGGTTAATATACTTCATGAATTGAAGGTTGTTTACTGGAGAGAAAAAAAAAAGAGTAGGAACAGTCTTAGAGGCTGTGCCTAGTGAGGAGATGCAGAAACTGGTGCTCAGACCCCTGCTGTTCATAAGTTACATCAATGATTTAATGAGAACAGCAAAATTGTTGGTGTTACTAAGCAGGGTGGAAGAGAGGATTATGAGGAGAATGCAGAGTCCTTAAGTAGTAAAAGACAACTAAGAGCAAGGTGTTCAGGTGGACTTGTGTGTCTGTGGCTACAAGGTGGACTTGTATGTCTGTGACTACAAACCACTTCACGTAAACTTGCAGATATAACAAGCAATTAAGAAGGCAAATGGTTTATTGACTTTTTGTGGAGGAGAACTTGAGGCCGACAGTAAAAATATCTTACTGCCTGGGTTGGAATGCCTGGAATATTGTAAGCAAGTCAGATCCCTCTAGCTGTTGTAGGATATACAGATGACAGAGGAAGTGCAACAACAATAGAGACTTGGGCTTCATTCTTGACATTGGGCGCTTTGAAAGATCAAGCAGACCAGTACTGTACATTTAGGTGTTCAGAAGAGTGAGATTTGATCTCACTGAAACATACAACGTTCTGTTGTGACCTGGCATGGTATGTGCATATATCCCAGAGGAACTCATCTAGTCAGGCAGCATTTATGGAAGGCAATAAACAGTCGCCTGGACTGGAAAGGAAGGGGGCAGAAGCTAGAATAAGAAGGTGGGGGAAGGGGAAGGAATACAATTTGGCAGGTGAAGGGGAAGGTAGGTGTGTGAGGGTGGGGGCTGAAGAGGCTGAGAGGGGATAGATGGAAGACATAAAGGAATGAAGAAGCAGGAAACTGAAGACAATGGATCAGAGAAGAAAGGAAAGGAGAATGGGAACTAGAGTGAAGTGTTGGACAAGTGAGGAGAAGAGGGTAACCAGAAAGGGGAATGGGAAAAGAGAGAAGGAGGGAGGGAGAGAAATTACTGAAAGTTGGAAAAATCGATAATCATGCCATCAGGTTGGAGGTTACCCAGACGGAAATTGAGGTGTTGCTCCTCCAACCTGACTTTGACCTCATCATGGCAGTACAAGAGGCCAAGGGCAGACATGTCAGAATGGGAATGGGAAGTCGAATTGAAATGGGTAGCCAGCAGTAGATCCTGCATTTGCAGCAGACAATGAAGGTGCTGAACAAAGTGTCAATCGTTTATCCCCCTCGCTAGATGCTGCCTGACTTGCTGAGTTGCTCCATCAGATTGTGAGTGTTGCTCAAGCTTTCCGGCATCTGCAGAATCTCTTGTGCTTAGCGCAAAAATAATGTTTCCCATTGCAGGGTATGTAAAACTAAGTCATCATCTCAAATAACGTGCTGACCACTGAGACTGTGATAAGAAGAAATACTGATGGATGGAAAATAGGGAGTCTTTGGAACTGCCTATCTAAGAGGACCATGGATGCTCAGACATTGACTGTATTCAAGATAAAGATGGGTGCTGGAAGGTGGCATTGTCGTTAAAGAATTTATTGAGTGGCAAGAGGTTGAATGGTTCATTCCTGTGTCTGTTTATTTTGTTCTCATTATTCGTAAGTACTTGGACTTTATCCCATCAGGGAAGAAGGCATGGCACATGCTGGGGAATGTGGTCAGGTGAACCATTAAACCATAAACAGAGCCTTAAAACAAGGCCATGAATGTTTGACGTTAGGATGAACCTGTTTAATAGAAACAAGGTCAAACTGAAGCTTTAGGAGAAGTAATTTTCAATGATCAAATTTCTTATCAGTGAGTTTCTGTGGGAGAAAAATGAAGTGTGTATCCAATCTGAAAGATAGCATGCATGCTTGTAGAACTTAACGTGGCTTTTAGCAACACTGGTAGTTAACCCAACTTTCTGTTTGTAAACATAAAATAACTTTCTAGACCAACATTAGTTTGTGAACAATTCATAGATTCTCATAGAATAGACAGGCCATTCAGCCCACGGTATCCATGCTGGACATTAGGCACTCATCTTTATCAACCCTATTCTATTCTTCACACATCCCATCAACCCCCTTCCAGATTCCTACTGCACTAGTGGCAATTTAGAATGGCCATACATCTTTGGGATATAGGCAGAAGCGAAATCACCCAAAGGAAACTCATGGGGAGAATGCGCAAACTCAGCACGGGCAGCACTGGAGGTCGGGATTTAACCTGTACCTCTTTGGAAAGTGGGAGGAAGCCATATCAACCCAGACATCTTAACGTGCACCTGGGTGGCATAATAAATGTGTAAAGAACAGGAGTCATTGTTGCCATTTGGCCCTTTGAGCCTGTTTCTGCCACTAAATAAGACCATGACTAAGTTCCTGTTTCATCTACACGTTCCCTCACAATTCACAGATCCCTTGTTTGCTTTAGTGTCTAAAATTTTTTATTAAACAAATAACCACGGAGAATTTCCAGGTTTCATTAGTGTCTAAATGAAGAGTTTGTTTATTCACTTCCATCCCCAGTGGGATTGATTTCATATCCTGAGATGCTAGCTCCTAATTCTAGACTCTCCAGCCTGGAGAGTTGCAACTCGTAGTAATAGAATAATGACAATGATGCACTAAACATGGAAACTCTCAGACTGATCATTACTTATACAGCAATACAGTGCAGAGCAGTTCCTTCTGACCTTTCAAGCCGTGCTGCCCAGCAACCCCCGACAACCCCAATTTAATCCTGACTTAATCACAGGACAACTTAACCTACCCAATATGCCTTTGGATTATGGGAGAAAAACCGGAGCGCCCAGGGAAAACCCATTCCGCAGGGAGGACATACAGAGACTCCTTACAGACGGTGCTGGAATTGACCTCCGATATCTGACGCCCAAGCTGTAATAGCATCACGCTAACCGCTGTGGTACCATGGCAACCAATTAAATTTGGGGAGTCTGCTATTTCCTAGCACCTCATCTGAGAGGTTGCCGGTCTCTGGACATTTCACACAGGGAAATCCTTCCAATAGAAATGTCCACAGGTTATTTCAAAAGCTATTGTTGATGTTATGAATTATCCTAACTTAAAATGCATATCATGTTCGAAAACGATGTCCATTGGTGGCTGTTAGAACAAATTGCTAATTATAAAAATGTCAATGGTTTCATTAACTCTCATCATTTTACTTTCATCGCTTCACCCATTCAGCTCCTCCACAGGCACAGGCCTAAATCTTCCCCAAGCCTCCTCACGCAGAATATACTTATCTCCAATTTCATCTGCTGCTTGGCCCAATCTCAGATAGCACATTAACCTCCAGATGTCCCTAGGCAAACTCATACCGTATGGAAGCATAGCTACTTTTACTTAACAGGGTAACTGAGAGCTGAAAATGGTAGAGAAAGTGAGAAAGAAGTCACGGTTTGGGCTGAAACAGAAGGCTCAAATGTTTGTCCTCCTTTAAAAAAATATTATTTTCCCAATCTAATATTCAGTTTATTTTTTGGCCAATTATAAACTAACTAAACATCCAAGCTAACATTATGACGAGACATAATTGACCCTGAACCTCCATGATGAAGATGAATTAACTTCTGCAAGGAAATAGTCATTAACCTGATATACTTCGTTGATTCTGTCATTTTAACTCTGTGGATGTTAACTCAACATTGGGCTCAGAAGCTTCTCCAAAACTGATTTTTCCAGCAACACAATAGCCATTTGGTGTTGGTCACACTTAATCATATAGTCAATGCAAAGAAGAGCAGAAGAAAACATAGATATAGAAAAATACAGAAACCAATTTAAACTGCACATCGCTCTGTATCCCTCTTTTCCCTGCCTGTTCATGTGCCTGCTTAAATACCTCCTAAATGTTACTGTCATATCTAGCTCCATCACGTCTCTTGGTGTGTTTCAAGGTACCTACCACTGTTGATGTAAGCAAACTTGTCTCATAACTCTCCTTTAAAATTTCCTCCTCCTCTCACCATTAAAGCAAAACCTGGGTATTTGACAACTCCTGGGATAAAATACTAACTACCTTAGCTACAGCTCACATCATTTTATATACTTCTATCAGGTTGTCCCTCAGCCATCAGTGCTCTAGAAGAAACAATCCAAGTTTGTCCAACTACTCCTTAGAGCTAATACTCTCTAACCTAAGCATTATCTTGATGAACTCCTCCTGCCTTTCTCCAAAATCACTACATCCTTCCTGTAGTGCAGGAACCAAACTGCATAAAATATTCTAAATGTAGCCTAATGCTTAGTCACAGCGGCCTCTCCAGGTCCAATAAATTGTGCAAATGCTTGTCTTCTTTTAGTGATCATAAGACCCTGTTAGACACTAATAATACAAAATATTGTAAGTCCAATGTTATGTTTTGTAATTCCAAAACATAAAATTAATTGAAAGGAAAACACAGGGAGTCCAGAATGGGAGTCTAACATTTTCACTTTAAGCAAGGGGCGAGTATATGACGGGCTGGCATGATGATGTATGCCATTCACATACTTTGTACATATAACCATAATGAATTGATTAAACAACAAAGAATGCTCAATGAAACAATATATTTACAACATTACTCAAATATTACTGAAATATTAGTTACACAATACCCCACCCTGCTTAGCTATAAACACCACCTCAATATAGAATGCATCTCAACTTATATACAAGTTGAGGACTAAAGATTTAACATATTCCTGACAAGGAAGGACCCTCTGCTTGGCCAGTGAGATTTGTGGCCGTGAAAACAATCTCAGCCTCTAGGCCTCCTCTGTGGTGGGTGTAAAGTTGATTCTGAGACTGCAGGAAGTGGTTCTAACAGCTCTGGACACCACTTTTTCTCAGTTTTTCTCTCTGGATCTACTTTGATCCTTGTTTTTCTCCTGGTCCCGGCTCCTTCCTCTCTCTTTATCTCTCTCTTTTTCTTTCTCATGTTCCTTCTCTTTTTCATGCCATTCTCTTCCTCGTTCACATTCTTTGTCTCTATCTCTACTTGCCTTTTCAAATTCTTGCCTTTCTTTTTCCCACCTTTCTTTTTCTTCTAGTTTCTTGTAAGTATCTCTAAATTTGCTAATCTCCTGAGAAATTAGATCTCGTTTATCCTCTTCCATTTCCAGAGCATTTATGTCATCCTCCTCTTTCTTTTCCATTTTTCTTTTTCTAGTTTGTGCATCTTGATCTTGGGAAGGTGCATTTAGTTCACTGGAGTATCATCTTATTAATTCTTCTGTTGCTCCCATTACAGTCTGATTTCTCCTCTCAGTCTTCTCATCCACAACATCACCTGACAAATCCTCTGTTTTCAGATCTCTGTTGACTTTCTTTATAGCCTTCTATTCATCCAGCTGGGCTTTGGTCTTTGCACTTATGGTTTACAAGCAGCTTTTTGTCTCCCGCTAATACATGCAGAGTAGATTCTAGTTCTTTATACACACAAAAGCCAAATGTTTGCAACTTTCCAGAACCTCCCTGAACTCTCTTCCACCTTGAAATGAAACCACATTTCGCAAGTTACTGCAAGTTACATATCAGAAGTTTTCTTGGATATGTTGCCTATAAAACCTGTTATAGCCGGATCACTGCTTTCTCAGTTACATGATCACTCTGAACAGTCATACGCTAGGTCCAATATGCTTTCCAACCAGTGGCACAGAGGATGACACCAAATGCTAGAGGAACTCAGCAGGCCAGGCAGCATCAATGGAAAAGAGTAAACAGTCACATTTTGGGCCGAGACTCTTCATCAGGATTTGTTCTGCCTGGCCTGCTGAGTTTCTCCAGCATTTTGTGTGTATTGCTTGGATTTCCAGCATCTGCAGAATTTCTTTTGTTTGAGGTTGACACCAACATTAGCTTGCCCTCTGTTGTGCAAATGTTCATGGTGTACAGCATGGAGACAGTTATGGCATCACCTAGTACCTTTCCATTTGATATTATTACAGGGGATATGGCATGCTAATGGTGTCTGGATCTCCAATCAAGTTATCATTATCTCAGGCAATCATGCTACTGCAATGCTAGCCCTCCTGTTTTGACCAAATACAATCCCAAAGTGGTTTGTTGGTTGTTCTATTTCACTGTTACAAATGTCATTCCCACAGGAGTTACTTTTTCTCCAGTATAAGTGCTTAGTTGGATATCTGCGTTTCCATTTAATATCTTTGAAATGCCATTCAACCTAATTTTGTGGAATGACAGAAACAGCTGAGCCAGTGTCCAATTCAATTTAAATTAATTTGCTATTCACTTCTGCTGTAAGCCATATTGCTTGTCTATTGTTAGTTTTCACATTGTAAATCTCAAGGCTACTCCATCCTGTGTCACTCTCATCATTATCAGATTTTTCATCAACAGCATACAGATTAGTGCTCATTTTGAAACCGCAAATTGACTTTTTTATCCTTTTCAATTCCCTGTGCAGTCCATTTATTTTTATCTGCCCAACATAGTCTTTTGCATGTGTCCTAATTTGTTGTATCTTTTGCAAGTTTTGCCTTTAAACCAGCATTTTAAAGACGTTCATCAACAAGGGTGTATGTGAGCCGCTGTCACAACGGTAACAGAATTTGGTCAGCCAAGCCAGTTTCAGTGTAGACACTGCAATTTTGTTCATACTCACTTTCATTGCTAATTAATCCAGATTCATTGCAGGGTCAATTCAATTGTGTCACTGGTTGTTGTTTCCATTGATACAGCAGCTTCTACTGTTCTTTTAAATGAAAGCTGTGCTTCAGTTAGGAGCCGTATTTGAAGGCTTTCTTGTAAGATTCCACACCCTATATGATCTCTCAGTGCATCATTAAGCCCATTACATAACTGACAAGGCTCAGGTAATCTCTTCAATCCAGCCATATACACTGAAATAGACTCCTCTTTCTTTTGATTCCACTTACTAAACCTAAGGCATTCTGGAATCTACAATGGTTTCAATTATAAATGTTCCTACTGTCATAGGACGGTAGCTGGGAATGGACCCAAGTGCAAGACACAGACACTGAAGCACTAGGGACAGGACGAGGATACAGGGTGAGGGCAAGGACATTGACACGAAAACCAGGAACCCAGAACAGGGCTGGACAAGAGAGCTAGGAGCCCGAGCTTGGACTCCGAGCCAGAGACTGGAAAAGGACCCAGTACCTAGGTCTTGCCTCTGGCTCGGACCCCAGAACTAGGCAAGGACGAGGCTTGGCTGGCAGGCAGGATGAGGCTGGAGTCTTCAGGCTTGAGGCTAGAGACTAGAGGCAAGGCTTGGCAGGAGGCAGGAGGCTGGAGTCTTCAGGCTTGAGGCTAGAGACTAGAGGCGAGGCTTGGCTGGAGGCAGGAGGCTGGAGTCTTCAGGCTTGAGGCTAGAGAATTGAGGTGGGGCTTGGCAGGAGGCAGGAAGCTGGAGTTTTCAGGCTTGAGGCTAGAGGCTAGAGACTTGAGGCGAGGCTTGGCAGGAGGCAGGAGGCTGGAGTCTTCAGGCTTGAGGCTAGAGATGAGGTGAGGCTTGGCAGGAGGCAGGAGACTGGAGTTTTCAGGCTTGAGGCTAGAGACTTGCCTCGCCTCAAGTCTCCTGCCTCCAGCCTCCAGCCTCCAGCCTCACCTCGCCTCAAGTCTCCTGCCTCCAGCCTCCTGCCAAGCTTCGGCTCAAGTCTCTAGCCTCTAGAGCCAAAGCTTGGCAGGAGGCTGGAGGCAGGAGACGAGGCGAGGTGAGGCTGGAGGCAGGAGACTGGAATCTCCTCCTGGGCAGGGCACAGTACTCCTGGGAAGGGCACAGATCTCCACCCAAGGGAGGCAAGGGACAGGAAGGGACAGAACCAACCACAGGTAAAGACAATACAGCCTGGCTTACCCGACGGAGGCAAGGGACAGGAAGGGACAGAACCAGTCGCAGGGTAATTGCAAGACAGCCTGACTTACCTGGCGGAGGCAAGGGACAGGAAGGGAGCTAGGTACGGCGTGGCTCCAGGACAAGACTGAAGGCGAGATGAGGCAACAGTTACCAGCAAGACCAGGCAAGGCTTCAGGCAATGCAAGGCAAAATGAGAACTTCAGGCGAGGCGAGCGTTACTGGCAAGACAAGGCAAGGCTTCAGGCGAGGAAACAGAAGGCAGAGGAAGGGATACAAGGAGTAAGGACAAGAACAATCCAGCAGCCACGCCCTGGTCTCTGAAGGTATTTATGCAGCCAGCCCCAATGAGCATCAGCTGCCTCAATTAGAGCGCAACAAGAACAGAAACAGGGTAGACAGGAAAACCTGGAGCAAGGGTTGATGGACCGGACCGTGAACCGGAATACGGACTTCACGGACCGGACCATGACACCTACATTACTTTCACGATATCAACAAAGCTCATTTCAGCTGGTTTAGTTGGAGCAGTTAAACTTTGAAACAAACTGTATGCTTTTCCACCCAATGCACTCAGCAAAGCTGGTACTTGTTTCTAATTTACTATTCCATTTGCTTTAAAATACTGCTAAATTTGTTTAGTATACAAAATCCAGTTATCTTTTGTGCAACTGAATGCAACAATCTTTCCAATATAGCTAGCCATTATCAGCTGGTAATCACTTTTTATGAATTCATGAATTTTTCAATTTTCTGCCATCTTCCAACTCAACAGTCTCTGTCCATTCCCAAAGAACCGTGTGCTATGTTTTTTTTACTCAACTGCTTCTCACTGCACTTCTTCTAAACTTGAACGTCTCACTACACTTCAACAAGTAGGTAGTCATCTCAGATTTGTTTAAAACTTTTCCTCATCACCACTGTTATGTTTTGTAAGTCCAAAACAAAAAATTAATTGAAAGGAAAACAGGGAATGTGAGTCCAACTTTGCTTTTACTTTAAGAAAGGTGCGCACATATAACGTGGTGGTGTGTTGCTGTATGCCAGCCTTCCCCAACCACCAGGCCGCAAAGCTTCCATTTCCAACATATCTCTGCAATGAATGCAACAAAAACTAAATTGCAGAATACACTGGACATAAGGAACCCCCTTCGAGTATCACTGTCTCCCATCACCCTTCGATAGCACCGTCTTGTTGCAGGAAACAAGTATTCAGCCTAGGGCTCCCACTGATTCAACGATATTGGTGAGTTGCAATGATTTTATGTGTTCATATAGGGAGAATATGTGCTGTGTGTTTAATATCCAAACGTTACTTAAAATGTTATGATGCTATTGACTTATAAGTGATTTGTATAACCATATAACAATTACAGCACAGAAACAGCCCATCTCGGCCCTTCTAGTCCGTGCCGAACGCTACTCTCACCTAGTCCCACCGACCTGCACTCAGCCCATAACCCTCCATTCCTTTCCTGTCCATATACCTATCCAATTTTTCTTTAAATGATAATATCGAACCTGCCTCTGCCACTTCTACTGGAAGTTCATTCAACACTTACTTCAAGCTCCGCTGTCCTCCCCTGATAATTGACTTATCACTATATTCATGCGAGGAAAATATGCACTGTGTGTTTAATGTTAAATTTGTTAGATAAACCCTTTTAGGAACAAAATTGAGTGTATTAGCCACTTATCACCTATATTCCGGTCGTGTTTAATACCCCACACCCCGCCCCGAACAGAGTTGTCAAAAACGATTTGTGGAAAAAAATCGGCATGTACACGCATGCGCACTGGTGCCCGCGCAAGGCTTCATGGTCATTGTAGTCTTTCTTGGGGTAAATACAATGTATTTGACTGCTACTCTTGTCTGTTAGTAACCCTACCCCACCCCCCCACCAGGTTGGCCGGTGCGCAAGAATATCGTCAATATTAAACCAGTCTGCGTTGCAAAAAAGGGTTGAGGACCCCTGCTGTATGCTATTCACGTACTTCATACATATAAACATAATGAATTATTTAAGCAACAAAGAATGATTAATCAGTCAATATAATTACAATATTACTTAATATTACTGATATAATAAATACACAACATCCAGTACATTAAGTTTATATGGCCTTTGTTGTTGCATGGACCTGACCCTCAAGGCCCTCATGTCACTGCATCACCTTTTGCAGCCACCCAGGGGAAGAGGTACCAGAGACAGTGTGGAAGGGACCAGAGGATCCTCAGATGCTCCGGAATCCTTGGTGAGTTGGGAGCTGGCCCCTACTAGCAAGCTGTCCCGTCTCCAGTACTTGCTCCCTGGAAGACAAGCCTTCATCTGAGACTAACCCTAAATGAGATGAGAAACTGTTGCATACTTGTTCTTGCAGAAATGTGGCTCCAGAACAGCATCCCATGCACCATCAATCTTGATGCCACTCAGGACATATTGTAACTGTATGTGCTATCATAACTATATGTGCTGTGTGTTGTGTGTGACTGTATGTACTGTGTTTTATACCTTGGCCCCAGAGGAATAATGTTTTATTTAGCTGTATACATGTGTAAGGCTAAATGACAATTGAAATTGAACTTGAATTTGATCTGCACCATGTCTTCCCAAATTTTATACTCAATACCCCAGCCAATATAGGCAACTATGCCAAGCTGAGCTTTCAATCATGTCAGCCATCAAGCTATTAAATGATGGGGCCAATTAGATGGGCCGAGTTGCCTGCTCCTGGTCCTACCAGTGGGTTCATATCAAGTGGACTGAGACTGAGACTACTCTTCCTTGGAGCTCTCAAATTTATATATTTGTTTGTTTGTTTGTTTGTTTATTTATTCATTCATCCATTGAGATGCAGTGTGGAATAGGCCCTTTCAGGCTTTCAAGACCAGCCACCTAACAACTCCCCCCCAACCCCCAATTTAATCATAGCCTAATCATGGGATGACTTACAATAACCAATTAACCTACCAAGTTATAATTCAGCAAGGAAACAATGAATTCTTCGGTAATTTCTCCTCTGGCCTACAATCATGAATGTCCATAAATCAGTGGAAATAGTTCATCACACACATTTTCTGGTCACACTCACATTCTCAGAATTAACTCTTGGCCTCACTTGTTGCTCCTCTCAGTCAACAAACATATTATAGTTTATATATGTTGAAAATCAGTACCAAAGAATAGATTTACAGGAGGAACAACCAGCATGAAGTCAGACAATGTTACACTAAGGATACATGATTTAAGTTTTTGATTAGCACAATGAATCAGCAAGTTTACTTCATTGCAAGCGCAGATTTCCGTCCACTGAGGTTGGCAGGCTCTTCCAGGTGCACACCATTTCTCACAGCTCGACCCTTATCACTTCTCTTCCTTCCAAGGATACCAAAAGAATTCTTCTTTCCAACACTCTCCCCTTTGGAAGTCCAGTCAATCATGTAACAAGATAGTAATCCAGATTCATGGCAGGGTCACAAATCAGTGGAAGCTGCTTATGCAGGAAAATCGAGGATGACCTCCTCCCTGTCTACTTACTTGGTTCCTGAAGTGACTGATGAGGTCAAAGTGGAAAATGGTGACTCTACCCCTGCTGGATCAGGTGGTGCCTCTGGGATGGGTGGATGGGTAGACCTAAGGTGGTATGATCGTGATGGATGGATTTCTGTGTGTCCCAAAGTATGGATACAAGTTTCACAGTTCTATTTCGAATACTGGCTTCTCATTTTAAATGGTCTTGAACCAGGGATCACCAAGGAATAGTGGGGTCGTTGCATTTTTCAAGAAGGCTTGGAGAACATTTTGAATCTTTTCTTCCCAGTGGATAATCTCTTCAGGTGGACAATCTTTTCCCATGACAAAAATGGAATGTCTGATTCAAGGATCTGAGACATAAGGTGGTCGGAGCATTGAACACCCAGAATAATCATGAATTTGGAAAGAAGTGTTCAGCACTTTTGTTGATGGAAGACATCTTCAGCCAAACAAAACAAATCCCTCCTTGATTAAAATAGAAATAGTGAACAGGAAAATTGGAGCAGGTGTAGGCCATTTGCCCCTTCATGGATATCTGCCCACTGCAGGGTCAAGTTTCCACTTTATCCTATATCCCTTGATTCCCTTTTTTAAATATATTTAATGACTTGGCCACTACTGCTCTCTGTGCTGGAGAATTCCACAGATTCACCATTGTTAGTGAAGAAATTTCTCCTGATCCAATTCAGATTCATTTACTTATACATTAAAACACACAGTAAAATACGGCACTCGTGTTAACAACCGACACAACCCAGCGATGTGAGAGGGTCTGGCTGCAAGTGCTGCCACACATTCTGGTACCCATATAGCATGTCCACGATGCTTGGCAGATCAAAACTGATCACAACAAATTAACAAAACAGCAACAGGAAAACAAGCCCCTTTCCCCCCTCCCACCCACACAAACAGTCCTCGAACCCTAGGACATGACACCAGTCCTCCAGCGGTCTCGCGGATAGTACCTCTGACTTCCCCAGCGGACTTCAGACCCGTAGACCCAAGACTTGACCTTGGTTCTAAATGGCCAGTGAGTCCCGGTTCTGGACTCTTCTGTTTTTATTTCCTGTGTTCACTTTTAAAGGAGGAAATCATGCCACTCTGAAAATGTCATGGAAAGTGGGAAAGAGCATCACAGCCATTATAAGAAGACAGATCAATTGATGGTAGAGGCTCATGGTACAAAATAATAATGTCTTTGGCATTTCTATTCCTGCTACACAGTAAGTGTTCCACACAGCAACCTGCTGGTGGACTATGGTGCTGCTTCCCTGCCCACTCTAGAAATTAGATCCTCAGTCTCATCCTAGAAGAGCCATAATGCAGCACAGTATATGATTATGAAGACACGTAGTCCTCTTTTATTGTCATTTAGTGATGCATGCATTAAGAAACGATACATTATTTCCTCTGGTGTGATATCACCAAACACAGGACAAACCAAAACTGAAAAAACTGACAAAACCACATAATTATAACATATAGTTACAAATAGTGTAACAATACTTGATGTAGAAGTCCATGAGCACAGTAAAGTTCAAAGTTTCTCAAATGTCCCACATCTCACGCAGATGGGAGAAGGAAGAAAAAGTCCTAGGGAAGTAACAGGCTTTTTGGGCCAGTAAGACTGCAATAGTCACCAACCACCCATCCCCACTGATCCTACTCCAATTCCATTTTATTCTCTCCACATTCCCACGAAATCTCCTCAGATTCTCATCAACACATGAGGGACAATTTACCGTGGCCAAGTAACCCCACCATTCTGTGCGTCTTTGAAATGTGAAGGGAAAACGGTGTGCCTGAAGGAAACTTGGGCTGCAGCGGAGGAAGTGGAAACCCCACACAGTTAGCAGCCAAGATCGAGACTGAACCTGAGTTATTGGAGCTGGAGGCAAAACCGCACCACTATACTTCACCAGTCAATCAAGTGCATCAGTCGCTGCAAACAAACAGGTTAGTGAAGGCAACACAAGTAAAAACGACTGCTGGTGTTGAAAATCTGTCAGAAGATATCAGAAGCACTCTGCAGGTTGTACCACATCTTTTATAAGAGATTATGTCCTCCTTCTTTTAAAATGTATTTGAAATTGCTGGTTCAGTACTTGCTGCTTAATGTGAGTGGATGGAATGAGATTAAATAGGGGTTGAATTAAATACCATCCTGAATTTAGTCATGGTGTTCACATTTTTTTCACGTGGAGTTTCTGGCTGCGAGGGTAAGCATATGGATAAAACAATCAATGCAGATGTGAAAATAGTGAGGAAATGGCCCAAGCAAGTGGTTGATAGAAGAAAGGTTAGTGCTGTTTGTCACATACACATCAAAAAAAAAAATACAGTGAAATGCGTTGTTTTGTATCAACAACCAGCACAGTCCAGGAATGTTTTGGAGGCAGCCTGCCGGAGTACAACAACAGAGCATGCCCACCACTTATTAACCCTGACACATACATCCTTAGAATGTGGGAGAAGACTGGAGCACCCAGAGGAAACCTGCATGGTCACGAGCAAAACGTACAAACTCCTTACATTCAGCAGCTGGAATTGAACCCCGATCTTACAGCTTGCGCGGTTAAACAGTTAAACGATACATAACTACAATGCTACCCTGCCACCAGTAGATTTTTCTCTGCCATTATCTACCCCCCCCCATTCTGAGTGCATTTGGGATAACAAAGTGCTGAAAATCACAACCCCTCCCTCCCGCCACCCGCCCCCCCCCCACGCTCATTGCATTCTGTTAGTTATTTTCCTTGAGGCAATGGTTTACAATATTCTGGTAGCGTTCACAAATGTCATTGGGCTGAATCAGATGAGAACTGGAATATCATCCACAGCATTTGGTGCTCCATGTATCTAACAAGTGCTTTAATCAACTGGAGAACTCAAGTTTACATAGGAAAACATACTTAGCTTTTTGACCTTCTCCTTTAATAAGTTATTCACTATTTCTCAGCATGTTATAGTATGAGTACCTTAATTGACATGTTTCAAGATCATGGTATTGCCATGGCAACAAGACATTGAGGGGTCACAATGATGTTCGCTGCACAGTGACAATTGTCGAGCTAGTAAACACAAATGGCGGAACAAATGTATTCTTCAGTTTATTTTTATGAAATAAACTTTACTTCCATGTGCACAAAGCTTATCATGGGCAAATACATTGTAGCTGCAAATCTTTATAGAATGAGGTGAAGCTATCTTACTTTCATGTTACAAATTCCCTCCAATGTGTCCACAATGAAGGGAGCTCAATGAAGCCAAAAGGCAGCCTCTTATTTCTTTCCCATACATATTTCTATGGAAATATGTACATACAGGTACATATTTAGGAAAACAACTTATTTTTAGGATTCTGTCAAATAATATCTTTGTATTATGAACCTTCATTATATTGTCATCGACTATAGGTTACCAACAGTACCAAGTCAGATATCAAGGATATGCAAGCAAAGGCTTCATCACATATCCCCTCAGGTGAAGTTAAATGCTTTCTATGAGTCTCTGTTGTGCAGAGCAAACCAGGAATAGGAATATTGTCCTCATGGGTCTTGCTAAAAAGCACTGCAAACGTAATAACTCTTTGAGAAATTTAATAGAAAAGATGCAGCATTTCAATGCAATAGAGCAAGGGATAGAGATGCTTGCCCAGCAAGACCGGTCCTAAAACTGATCACCAGTCCTGCAACAGCAATCTATTACGAAAAGAGCAGGAGTAGCTCAGTTGGCCACTCTGCCCTGCTCTGCCAACCATGCCAGGACTTATATGAAGAACCTGAACTTCAGTCTGTTCCCTCTGCCAAGTTGGACATTGAGTCAAGAAGGAGAAATGAATGAAACAAAACAGTGCAAAAACTAAAGCTCTTCTACGCTGTTAAAAATGACAAACTTTCAGTAGTTTGTCACGAAGTATAGAAATAATGAATGGCAACTTAGCAGAATATTCATGTGCCTTAAAGTGGAGTACATTAATAGCATTGAGAAGTTAATCTTATTGCAAAGAAACTACAAATCTATTGATATCACTAATTAAATTATTTTGCTTCAAGTCATTGGAGAGTTCTTTAGCATAATTGGGATAGAATGCTTTTGAAATAAAGTAGTTTTCAGCAAAAGGCTAAAAGTAACAAAGGATTTAGAAATTTCAACAACAGAGAAATGACGGTGCATTCATTTCACAAAATGGCTTACCCAGATTTTAAAAAAAATCACTGTACTCAATGTTCAATTTTATAATGATGCCACACGGTTAAATTCTAAAGTACTTGCGGTGGATTTAAGCCAGGAAAAGTGAGAAGAAAGGAAGCTGGCCACTATGGACTATTGAAGAATTCTCCCTCTATTCAGCAGCTGTCAGCCACTGTAAGAATATGATATTAATCCTGTTTCGAACATCCTTTTTGTCATTCAGCATGGCAATTCTCTACTGCATTCTTCAGCCTGTCATTTACCAAATCCCTCAAACGGCATTACGGCACTGATAAGCATCAAAGAGTCTTAGAAACATACAATAGATAAAACAAGGGGGCCTGTCAAGCAAAAGAACCTGTGTCTGGAGCACTGAAATAGGAATTAAGTAAGTGTTCTGCACTGACCCACTGTCTCTAAGACAAATTCTTTTCTTCAAATAGAAGTATACAGGCCTGTAACCTAATATAGTGGCACTGCTAATTTAATTTAGAAAAAGCAATAAACATTCTTCACATTAGAATGGGGCCAAAGTAGAAAAGCTGTAATCAGCAATTACAATATTGTGCTTTGTGAATTATCAGCTTGTAAGAGTTATTTTATTTCTTTCGTTCCTAATTTTAATTTAGCGGTCCCCTCCCCTCTCATTGAACACAACCACCAGCCACACCAATCCACACGCTTACAACTTCCCTCACAGACAATTTGTGAGAATGATCAAGCCATCACAGAGAGACACTTGGGCACAAGTTAATTTCATACCTTGACTGACTGCATAGAAGCTACCTTTCTAGGTTTGCCCCCTCATTTCTCTCACGTTGCCAAGTTCATAGATGAGCTGTGACAGAGAGGGAGAATGCATGTAAGGACATTTCTCCACAATATTCAGCCATTACACTTAGAACATGCATATACAGTATGCTGTGCTTCAGTTTATATAGTCCATACAAATGCAGAAAAAAATAATTTCTTTACAGGTTTCTAAATGGTGCTGGGGTTCCAGGAAGGATTTCCCTAGCAGCAGCGTCTCAAACTTTGCAATACTGCAAGGATTGAGAGAGAAAACTGGAACTCTCCGTTCACTAGCATTCTACTCCAAACACTTGCCAATTAGCTTGTGGTGGGATTGCAACTACTAAAGTCTTCTGTCTCACAGGTTAAATATGCAGTGTGTACCAAATTATCCTTTTTATGCAAATGATCTGCAACAGTAGCAAAAGTTTCCGCCTTTTATCATTCGGACATTTCAGAACCTGACTCTCAATATTTAATTCAATTTCCTCTTAAGCAGGATAGAGAAAAAATGAAGTCAATTACTTTATTGTGCTTTAATTTCTGCTTAGGCAGATTAATTCCTGATGTTTTGCTGTTGAAGATGTCAACTAGAAGTTGAAAACCTAAAAAAAATGCAAAACCATCAAGTATAAGATATATTCAGCAGGTCCAGCAGCATCTGTGGAGACAGGTGTTAATATTTAATTCATAATATCAATATTTTGCAGTTCAGTGGCACGTTCAATCAAACTGGAAAAAGGATGAAGGTAAGTGTGTGTTAAAAGGGAGAAGGGCAGTAAGAACAGAAGGAAAGTAGGAACAGAAGGAACTTCTGAAAGACTAAAGCTGTCCAAGCAATGTAATTGCTTTCAACACAGGGAGAGAGACAGAGAGACAGAGACAAAACAGACAGAGTAATAGAACAAAGGATGATTCCAAATCTGTGAGATGCAGAACATCTCACAGCAGTTGCTAGAAATCTGAAACAAATGAATGTTGGAGAAACATAGCAGATCAGGGAGCATCTGTGGAAAGAGACAAAAAAAAGGAATCAACATTACACGTGTGACTTTACATCACAACTGGCCAGTTCCGACACAATCAGTAAAAAAACTGGTTATCTGAAATTGTTGAATTTAATTCTGAGAGATAAGGGATGATGAGATGTTCTTCCTCAAACTTAGATTGGCCATTGATGGAACAATGTAAGAAGCCAAAGATGGAGAGGTCAGTTTGGGAATAAGACAGTGAATTAAAGCAGCAGGTGGTTATAACCTCAGAGTTACTTCTACAGACTAAATGGAAGTGCTCCACAAAGTGTTTATCCAATTTACATTTGGTTTCCACAATGTAGAGGACAACACATTGTGAACACCAAATGCAAATACAAAATGGACAGGTATGAGAGAATTTCTACTTTGCCTGGAAGTGACAAAAGAGAAGCTGCACATATTGAATCTGATGTAAAAAAAAACAACCTGCTGGAGAAGCTCTGTGGGTCAAGAAGTGTGTGTGGGGTTGGGGGAGGAGTACTCAATGTTTTAGTCCATGATCCTGCATCAGAACTGAGAAATGGGAGGGAAGGTAGCCAGAATAAAGGGGGGAGGGGAGCAACGAGACAGGAGCCAGGAGGAGATAAAGGTGAAGGATAATGGTTGGAGCTAGGCAGGGGAAAATACAGGATGCAAGGATTACCTGAAATTGGAAAATTGAATATTCGTACAATTGTAGTCTATTCAGAAATAATGGGTGTTACTCTTCTAGTGTATATTAGCCCTCACCATGAGAGTGGAGAAAGCTGAGGGTGGATTGATCAGTCAGAGAGTATGAAGAGAAATTCAAATGGCCTGCAATCAGGAGCTTCGAAAGGCCATTATGGACGAAGTACTGGTGCTCTGGAAACTGGTCATCTAGCCTACATCTCTAACTGATGTAGAGAAGGTCACATCAGGGCAATCGAGTGCAGTAGACCAGGACGGAAGAGGGGCTCATGAATCTTTGTCTCACCTGCAAGGTCTGTTTAGTTCTCTGGGTGGCAGTGAGAGAAGAGATTTAGAAACAAGTATGCACCTGTGTTACATTACACAATGATACTGAATCAACATAAACCACTAAATATCACATCCTGCAAACTCTCAAAAGCCTTCAACTCCACCATCAGGGAAGGATTATGGAGCAGCTTTGTGAAATTTGGCTTTCCTCAGAAATGTATCTCCATTACACATCTACTAATATACGAAATGCAAGTTATAATCTTACCAAAGCTTCTACCAAAAACACTTCCCAGTGCAAGCTCAGGTCAGTCAAGCTGTGTCATTACCTCAATCCACTTGACTAGAGAGAAACCCACCTGTCACCTAAATCGGAAGCTGTTTAACTCCACTCTAGAAGTCAGGTCATGCCAACTTTCATCATCAAACACCGAATGATGCTCGTGTGTGTACATACTCACACCTGAGCTCCTATTCATGATTAATCCATGCACTGAAACTTCTAAGGGAGCCAGTCTTATGCTCAATATCTAAAAGAAGAGTCCTTCAAGAAAAACTGGCCGACTGCATCAAACCATTCCTTTTCTCCATAAATAAAGATTCGTGACTAGATAAAGAAGACGTGGATTACTTTTCATATCTTGGAAGCCACTGCTTGGTGAATACACACATCAGTGATGAAATTCAACACAGACTCAGGACAACTGAGGAAAATATGTAATAAGATCAAGTTCACAAACTTGACATTGTTTTATTATTTGGAGACATGGACAACTACAGTGGGCACTTCAGTATTAGGTAAGTAGAACTAATGCTGGCTCTGCTAAATCCTCTATATCTATTTACATGCTAATATCATTATCAGTGACCTCTCCAGGGCCAACATCACCAACACTAAGGCTCCAACTAAGCTTGGCCACATGATCCACATGTCTGACATTAGGTTCCAAAATCAGGACTTGTGTTCTCTAAGCCTCCTTCAGGAAAAGGAACATCTTCATGGAGCAGTGAGCCTGTGTCTTGTCAAGATGGGGAAAGAGTATTAAGGTGCATACTAAGTACCCTGAGTCTCCTTGACCCAATTGTTTGGCTGAATTCCCAAACAATTCATCAGCCCATCACATCAAGTATCTCTGGCCCCAGCCTCATGGGATGATTCCATAACTCTTTGAGTAAAAGCCAACAATGATAGCATTGATCCAAAACTAGCAGCCAATTAATTGTCAGCATGAACACTAAGAGTCCAACTTGTAAAATAAAAGCTTTCTTGAATATAATCTTTCCTCAACAGAGAACAATTCACTACATTTGGCATTACAACCGGGTGTAGCAATAGTGTACATATGTCTGCGGACATCCAAGATCAATTTAGTTGCCCTGTAGCACTCCCAGAAGCCAAAATCCAGATTTCTTGACAAGCAAAACCTATTTCTTGACAAGTAAAGCTTATAACTATCAGTTGTGTCACTCTTCAGAGACCCTTTAGTCCCATTGCAGATGCTTCTGCAGACGTCAGCATGCTACGCTCCAAGGTGAGGACAGAATCAAAGGGTCAAGGCTCATCACACAGTTTCTAGTGACTATCTTGAAGCGATGTTGCGCAGTCTCGAAGGATAGTATCAATCAATGGGACTCACTCTGGTGTCTTCTTCTATAGTCAAGTTTTCAATATTATTAGACATTTGAAGTCAACAGTTAAGGAACTGAACCTTACAGCCAACTACTTCCTAACCACTTACTCTTGATAAAGAGTTATTTGTGTTGAGCAGGCTCACTGCGATGAAAAATAGGAAGTTTCTGTTTCATCAGCCAATTGCTCCTTGTTCAGATCAATAAAAATGCAAAATGTCCAACTGCAATCAAAGCGTTATAAACAGAAAGTCCTGGAAAAGTTCATGGACTCTGAGCAGCAGTTGTAGGATTGATGTTTCAAGTTCATGACCAATTTGTCAATCCAGGAAGAACCATAAAACACAGAATTAGGAGGTACAACTTTAAAGGGCAGCATTTGTACATTTAAGATTCTGCTCCCATATTCTTCTGAGACACTAATCCCACACTTCCAACCCATGGTCCACTCTATGAGACAGGTATGTCACATATATACTTCTCTATATTTACTATACCTTATCTACTATATCACATATTTACTACACTATATCCCATGCAAGGGATTTCTGAAAATTTGGAAGTTTCTCCTCCCAGACCAAATTTCCCTATTATCAGCACTACCTCTGCTGTAATTCCATTGTTGCTGGCCAGTGCTGCTCGCATGAATAATATATTTTCATTGCCAATGAGCAGTAAGACACCCTTTCAGAATAGATCCTAACTAATCAATGTAAACCACATTTTTGCCTTCATTTTAATAAATATATATTAAAGAAAAAGTAATGAGAAGCTCTAAAGGCGGGGGGGTGATATTCTGTCAATGATTGAGATGTTACTTGATGCAACATTTATTAAGCAACCTCAAAATAATTTGTAGTGGTGGTATGGCAATAAATACATTAATGATATAAATTGGACATGTCAGAAACTGCTTACATAAGCCCAAAGCTTACGTTTGTATTGAATTTAGTTTTGGAAGTTGTGTGAAATAGATTTAACATATACCATAGAAACTTCACTAGCTGGAATGGCAAGGCTTGGGGTTCGGTACATTGAGTTGGAGCCATTACATGAAAATGTAGCTCTGTAATGTTTTTACAGGACTGAGAACAACCCCCTGCTGTTGTGTAATTTCACGCTGAAGAGACTGATAGGGCTTCCAGCAGAGTGATCCTTTATGGATCAAATAATTCTCTCGTGCCTGTCCCAGGGCAATGAAAATTATCTATTTCATTAACTCTTTAAAGCGACATCCTAAGCTAAATGTTGACAGCAAATATTCTCCATTTCCAACAATGACTGGATGCCCCAATGATAGAAGCCAGTGGTGAGTATATCTGGACTAACTCAGTTGTAGGAAGAGTAATATAAACATTATTCTTTGAGAGTTTTTCATTCATTCTTAGCAAAGCTCAGTTCACACAGGATTGTCTAACCTAGCCAGGTATGCTTTCATTATGGTTGTCACTGGGTGATCTAAATATATCATCATGAATTTATGTATACGGAATACACATATACAATGCCTTTGCTGTAGCACTGAGATGCAAAGAAATATCTTTTTGCATTGATGTAAATATTGACAATTCTCAACACTGGAGTGCTAGGTAAGCTTATCTATACTCATTGTTGAGGCTGATAGGTTTTTGTTATTTAGTGAATGGAAGGAGTTTGGAGATTTGATGGGCAAGGGAATGAGATGGAGCTTTAGCCATAACTTTATTAAATGGTGGAGGAGATACTGGGGGATGAATGACCTAGTCTGCTTCCATTTCTTTACACTTAAGCTCATTTTAGTAGAGCAGAGGTCCCTACCTTCAAGGACACTTATGCCATGTTAATTAATACTTCTTTACCACATCTATTATATGAGCACAAGCTTAATTTAAGTTCAATTCAGATCAGGTTGTTAAATTCATTTGGATTAATCAGAGTTTGCAACACATAGTGAATCTCCTAGTTATCGCCTCTTCCAATCACTCCTCTCTCTTTTTCCAACATCCCTTCTTTTCCAGTCACACCAATTATGCACCCCTCCAAATCGTCCTTTTGCACTCAGCCACTAACTTCCACAGGTGAGATCCAGCAACATCATGGATGAGAGCTCAAAATTAAAGTAGTCTTTGTAGCAAGCTGCAAAGGCTTTCTAATCTGAGAGTAAAGATTTAGATCGATAATCAAGTACGCTCTGAACCTACCTGTTCCCACACCCAGTTTGCAGTAGTAGATTACTGGAAACAAGCTGCTGACCTAAACTCCATAAAAATGCTGGAGGAACTCAGCAGGCTAGGCAGCATCTATGGAAAAGAGAAAACAGTCAACATTTCAGACCGAGACCCTTCATCAGGTCTCTGATGAGCAGCATCTGCAGATTTCCTCATGTTTGTGCTGGCCTAACCTGTTTGTAGTACTTTCTCGAACACAAAAGGTTCTCCAAATGCTGGAAATCGAGAGTAACACACACAAAATGCAGGAGGAAAGTAGCAGGTCAGGCAGCATCTGTGGAGAAGAATAAAGTGTTGATGTTTCAGGCTGAATAAAGAGTTTGAAAAGTTGATTCTTTATTGCTCTGCATAGATGCTGTCTGACCTGCTGAGTTCCTCCAATATTTTGTGGGTGTTGCAGTACTTTCTCCTTTTCCTTAATTAAATGCACTACTTAGAAATATGGATATTGAAGTGAATATTAAAAGGCACAGAATTTGCAAAATATCTTCAATAAAAATACGTATCATTGTTGCCTTTAGGGAAGTGGAGTTGTCACCACTGATTGTCAAAATGAGGTCAACTAGAAACTGTGCAAGTTATGGCACCAAGCAGAAATCATCTGTTCATGATGAGTGGTAGGAAGAGTAGGAAGATGTATTATCAGTGGGGATATTGGAGGGTTGTACTTGATGAGTATGTGGTTTAGCAAGTTCCAGCAAAATTAAACCTGAATCCCATCCCCTTTAAAAGCTAAATGGTACTTCAAATGATAAAGTGGATGATGTCCCATTTCTGCAGAAAGTCATTCCTCAAATTAATGAGCCCAAGCACCCAGGCACATACTCACAAAGGCACACACAAGAACACAAATAAACTCAGTGAGCGGCTGATCCACATGGGATGATCTGTGGCCATAGAGATATGTAAGCTCTTAAAACACACAGGCAGTGTGTATTTTGTTTTGTGAAGAACAGCCCAAAGAGGAGTTACACACAAAGCAGGGTGTGAGGAATAAAAGTAAGGGATGGGAAGCAAGCGTCTCCAGACCAGTGGAGCATGCAAGCACACAGATTTGCTTTATACTAACTTTACAGAAACGATAATGCTACAAACATGCTGGAGATGGTATGAACGTTTAAAAAATAGCATTTCCTACTCATTTCAGCTGTTTGTATGTTAGCTTTCTTTTTAATACAGGCACCCAGCAGCCAGACATTTGCAGTTATGCTGTTAAGAGCAGTTACAATGGATTTTTGATCTACTTAGATAGGCAGATGTCCCGAACAGTCCATTGGAGGTTGCTCTAATGCTGGAAACTGATTTAAATGCTAAAATATTTAAGGGGAATGTGTTCAACCCTTTAAAAGGTGCATTTATCAACTTGTGAGTCTGCTTTAGGAATTAAATATACTATTTTATGGACTTTAAAAGCAAAGCATATTAAGTTATAATCCTGAAACTTCTCATTTTATTGCTGCCTATGAAACTATTATCTATGCTTTCTGCCACCTTGAATTCTCTTTTCAGCAGTCTCCCTTCACCAATTGCAATATCCAAAATTCACAATCCCCTCCAGAGGAGCCATCCATGCACCCACGTCTCCCCCACAAACTCTGCAATTTCAAAATTCCTACCTACAGCCACCAGTTCTAGTATAGTCTCAGCTCTCCCCAGTTTATTCTGTTAGAAACATAAAGTCATAGAAAAGTACAGCACAGAAACAGGCCCATTGGCTCATCTAATCCATGCCAAACCATTTAAACTGCTTACTCCCATTGACCTGCACTGAGCTCATAGCTCTCCATATCCCTATTATCCATGTACCTATCCAAACTTTTCTTAAACATTGAAATCAACTACTTGCGCTACCACCTTGTTCCACAGTCTGAGTGAAGAAGTTTCCCCTCATGTTCTATATACCCTCTGTCCTCTTTGGCCATCCTTCCACACTTCAAAGCTATCAGCTCTTGCTGATAGAAAACTAAAAATATTATTCTGTCAGCTTTTATCAGCAGTTTAGAAGCAATAGTGAGGATAGGGTTAAGCCAAGTTGTCGGTGTAGCGATCAGGGAGCCCCATTCACCTGGAAACTCCTCCACAGAAATTTTAGAAAAGTGAATCACTGGGAGGTAGGGACACTTTCCATTCATCAAATGGGCATTCGTCACTTGATGAGGAGATTTATCTACATAAAGGTGACATCTATTGGCAAACAGTCTAAGTTAAAACAATTCACCTCAAGCTTGAGGGCAGCTAATTATAAGTTGCTTTCAGAGAGAATTGTGCAAGAGATTGCATTTAGCACAGCAGTGAGGGGGTTAATTGATGCTTCTACATGATTTTCTGCTCAGTTAGGAGTTGCCTTAAGCGAGGGTTTCGATAAATAGTAACCTTAGCAGTAATAAATGGATTTCAATACAACAAAATGCTTCATTCAGCTAAACCCATCTGTGCGTTGCAGACTCCATGCATTATATTATCTCTTTAGCATTTCTCCAAAGGTTTAGCCAGAATAAGCAAAATCCTTGAGCCACAAATAGTCAGCCTCTAAATTGGTCATAGAATCCCGCGGATAGGTAAGTGTGCACTTGGTGAGTGGCTGCTGAATGAAACTTTTTATCCTTTCAGTCAAGGAGTAGTGCTGGATTCAGGTGTGTTACTAAGACCCAGTCAAAGCCCAGCCGTGTCCAATCATGGCCAACTTGGTCATCTTCACAAATGTAATGATCTCTCACATTGTTACTGCTACCATTGGGTAATTCCAACAAAGCAAGGAACAATTTTGTATTCACAAAATACTCTGCAGATGCTGGGGTCAAGGCAACACTCACAACACGCTGGAGGAACTCAGCAGGTCGGATGCTGCCTGACCTGCTGAGCTCTTCCAGCGTGTTGTGAACAATTTTGTATTTGCGGAAAAGTGGAAAATAAACTTGCTATCATTGCAATATATTTTATGGAATACCAAGCCAACTTGCCCAACCTCCGCTAATCTCCAATCTTCAATCAGAATACATCCAACCCGATTTGTGTCAGCAAGACAAGCTTTGCCAAAAGCAATCTTCACCAAGTCTGAGTCCTGTGCATTATCGTTCCATTGTTACATTCTGAAATTTTCATTTGTTCTATTGGCTTCAAAAATATCTAGAGTCATCAATTCATAAGAATGTACAATGCAGAAACAGGCCCTCTGGCACATTGCAGACATGCTGACTAGCAAACACCCATTTCCACTAAATCTACACTAATCTATTTTTTATTCTCCCTATGTCCTCATCGACTCTTCTCAGATTTTGCCACTAACAGGTCATTTTCATTGGCCAATTAACCTGCTAACCCATATGCCTTTGGGTGTGGGAGAAAAATGGAGGATACTAGAAGAAACTCATGCAGTCAGAGGGAGAACTTGCAAAGTGCATACTGAACCTGTGTTCCTGACACTGTGAGGCTGTGGCTGTACTGTGCCAACGTGTTGCACTCAGCCTGCATCGTAAAACATACACACTCCTTTGCTATGAATGAGCACTTCTGCTGAAATTCAGAAGTCTTTCAAAGACGGGGTGGTGGACCAATGATTTGGAGAAGAAAATGAATGTCAAAAAATTGCAGATAGAACATAGAAGAGTGCAGCACAGTGCGGACCCTTCAGCCTACACTATTGTGCCAACCCTGTCCTCAGCAATCGATGGAACACCAAGGTGAGACTAGAGATATGAAGGTTCCCAGCCTCCAATCTACAGTCACAATCACCCAAGTGTGCATTGCAGTACCTAGCTGCCATAAGTGTGTCCAAGCTCAGTAGCTCATTGGTCATAAATTCATAACTGACGCAAGCACAGTAAGTGAAGTATCCATGGCCACCAGAAAAAGAAGTATGGTGGAGTTTGAGATTTTAAAGCTTTCAAAATCATAAGCAATGGGCTTGCATTAGCTATGACTCAATGTCCTTCCCTACAATAATCATCCACCCCTATGCCTCTCAGGATCACAGATGTCTTACTGCTGCTACAATTCTACAACATTACTGGAAATTTACAAATAGATCATTACACAAGCAGAATTGACAAACGTAAACAAAGGTAAAACTACAAGGAAAAATTAAAGCAACAATCTGGAACCTAATACAACACCTGGTAATCCTCGACCCAACTTCCTTCCCTCCCTCCGAGTTTCATCTATTACCTGCCGGCTTCTACTCCTTCCCTTATCTCTACCTTTTTATTTTGAATTTTGACCCCTTCCTTTCTAGCCCTGATAAAAGGGTCTCAGCCTGAAACCTTGACTGTTCATTCCTCTCCATAGATGCTGCCAGACGTGCTGAGTTCCTCTGGCATTTAGTGTGTGTGGCTCAAGACCTGTGTACCTGGTTTAACATTCCGAAGTGCATCACTTCACATGTGCCTGAGTTAAATTTCATCAGCTGTTCCCTTGTCCAATTTCACAGTTGATCAAGATCCTGCTCTAAACCTAGACAACCTTCTTTACATTTTTAAGTGTGCTTTGGAATCATTATTATAGGAACCTCTCTGGATATCTTTGTACGCTTTTAAAGTTAATGTCCATTTGACTATATTATAAACACGACTTTGTTCAACATTTAAGTCACGAGGATGTACCAGTATCACAAGTGCCTATCATTAGAACATATGTCTTGTGTCTTGTTATTTTACCAAGCTAATGGACTAAGCTTAAATGCTAACTGTCTTCACTGACAAGTTTATGAGGATTTAATAAGGCGCGAATGGATGAAATGAGGTGATAGAAAGAGCTCAATATTGAGAGCAGGCTTATTCTGTCACATTCCAGGAGTCTAGCTCCAACCATTTAGCTTCACCATAGCAGAGGACCCACTCCTCATCTTCATACAGTATACAAAAGTAATTTTATGCTTTATCTCAATTCACCAATAACAATTGATTTATTTAAGAGTCATTCTGTTATTTGTTTTCACAGAAGACCATAATTAGAGTTCATAAGTGAAATAAAGATTATCTCCAAAATGCACTATATTTTCCCTCAGCGTTGCTCACACCATTCTGGAGGAGTGAGCAGTGCAAAGGAGAGAGACAGAGCTGAGCTCAAGCTTTGCCAAGAGCAGTCATAACAAGGAGGGAGCATGTGAGACAGAGTGGGAGGACAGGCTCAGAGGTTTGGTGGGAATAAGATTCTGGCACACAGAGGGATGCAAGTGGAATAATTCAAAAGGTCCAAAGACTATGGGGAAAGGTGAGGAAGGAGTGACAAGTAATTTAGGTTCAAAGTGATATCATTAACCATGAGCTTCAAGGATTCTAGATAGATATTGTACACAGAAACTTCCATGCTGCTAAAATCAGCTTTATGGATGGATCAGATTTTGCTGTTGCTTTGCTTACAATATTCATTTTACCTTCTTCATTTTTGGCTTTTTGGCTGCTCCACAATCTCTAAGTCCCCTCTCACAATGGTCACCTGCCCTTCTCAGAGCAACAGCAGGTAGTCAGGAATCAGAGCAAAAGGTGAAGGTACCACTGCACTGACAGTCACCTCCAGACTCACCAGGTGAACCAATGCACCACGTTGTCCAACTGCCTACATATTTCGCTTTCAAACACTGGAATGGGAGGCCAAAATTTAACTGCTGGAACATGCACTCTGAGCCAACTTCCAAAATTTCCTTGATGCCTCCTGACCTCTGCACTTTCCTTTTCTCATCTACTCCTGACACAATCATGACACAAATCACACAAGCTAAATATGGACATGGTGTGCATTGGGTTGCATCTCAGCTCATTCACAAGAAAAATTAGATCATCCCATAGCCACACAATTAAATAAATTAGGGGCCCAACTCCACAATGCTCTATCCAAAGTAACTGTTCACTCTGCAGGAAGACTCCATTCCTGATTCCTGACCTGAAACACCCTTTTGTCAATTCTATGTATTTGAGAAAACCATAGGGTCATCACAAAGGTGCAGCAGTTAACGTTACTCTGTCACGGCTCCGGATGTTTGATCCAGATCTCCAGTGACATCTGTGTGGCGTTTGCACCTCTCTCTTTTACTGCATAGGCTTCTTCTGAATCCTCCCGTCTAGTTTTTCTCCCCACATCCCAAAGACCCAACAACTGTCAAATGTCCCCTAAGAAGGTGGGTTGCAGGACAACGGGGGTGTTGGGGGTGAAAGGGGATGAGGTAACCAACGTTGAATAAAGCAGATAAAAATTGGATAAGCACAAACATATGCTTGATGGACAGCACAGACTAGATAGGCCTAAGAGCCTGGTCCCAAACTTCAAAGTAAATTTATTATCAAAGCATGTATATGTCCCCAAATGCTACCCTGAGTTTTTTCTCTTGCAGGCATTCACAGTAGAACAAAGAAATACAGAATAATCAACTGAAACTACACCCAGACAAAGACTGACAAACAACCAATGTGCAAAAGAAGACAAACTGGGCAAATAAAAAATACATTAATAAATAATACTGAGAGAATGAGCTGTAGAGTCCTTGAAAGTGAGTCTATAGGTTTGGTTCAGGGTTGAGGTGAGCGAAGTTGTCCACGCTGGTTCAGGAACCTGAGGGTTGAAGGGAAATGACTGTTCCTGAACCTGGTGGTGTGGGGCCCGAGACTCTTGTATCTCCTTCCTGGTGATAGTAGTGAGACACGAGCATGGCCTGAATGGTGGATCTTATTCTTATTGATGGATGGTGCTTTCCTGCGGCGGTGCTCTTTGTAGATGTGCTCAACAGTGGGGAGGGATTTTCCTGTGGTGAATTGGGCCACTTTTTGCAGGTTCTCGGGCACTGGTGTTTCCTACTGGGTTGTTCCATACCAGTCTTTATGCATGACTCAGTAATTCATTAACCCATGATCCTCTGATGCATGATTTTATTATTTCAACAATTAGCATCAGCACAACTTCATTATGAAATAATTTTACTAAATTCATATCTTAAAATTACAACAATATAAATTGAAAGTAATTATCAACGAGCTTAGTGAATGCTGCCCTCACTAAGGCTGAGGTCCCCCACGGGGCAAAAGGAATTGTTAACTTTAATCCCTGATCTGAATGATTGTAGTATTAGGTGGAAGATAATGTAGGACAGGGGTCTGCAATGTTTTTAGCTGTTTATATAATGCTGACTATGGTAGATATAGTCTAATAGAGGAGGCATGATTCTGTTCAATCATTGTGGTCATTACCAGCCTCGAGGTGTTTCCTACACCCCAGTGAATATCTCACGGCCAGTAATGATGGCCAGAATGCCAGAATGAGCTGAGATTTGTGCAGAATTAACCCACAATAGACCTTCTCAGTCTTTTCACTCTGATCATTCTATCATGTGCATGTGTGTACTAACAGTATGGTGGCATAGTGGTTCTATAACTACACTTAGAAATCCAGAGGCCTGGACTAACAATATGGAAACATGTTCTATTATTCTACAAGACCTGAAGGCTTTAAATTGATGCAACTAAATAAAAACTAAAATGAAACGCTGGTGCTAGTTGTCGTATTTTAACTCTACCCACACAGCAAGCGAGTATTTAAAATCACATTGTACAGGCAATTAGTTGCCCACTGAACAGTAATTTATTCCCATTAGTCTTTATTCCTATCTGAACATCTTGATTTAATGTGATACCAGCAGGCCAAGACATTGAATTTGTCTTCAGCCTCCCCCAAGTGAAGGGTTTCGAAAGACTGGTCAAGGTAGAAAGTACTGGAAGTGAAATAGGGTTAACATTTCAGATCCCTTCATCGGAATACCAACTTGCAATGTTATTTCTGTTTCATTCTCCACAGATGCTGACTGGCTTGCTGATTATTTCCGGTGTTTTCTATCCTGATTTTAGATTTCTAGCATCCAGCATCTAGCATCTGATTTTTATCCACTTATTCAAAAAGTAGACTGGGTTAGATTTAGATTTTTTAAATTATGAAGACACGTAGTCCTCTTTTATTGTCATTTAGTAATGCATGCATTAAGAAATTATACAATATTTCCTCCGGTGTGATATCACAAAACACAGGACAGACCAAGACTGAAAAAACTGACAAAACCACATAATTATAATATATAGTTACAACAGTGCAACAATACCATAACTTTATGAAGAAGTCCATGAGCACAGTAAAGTTCAAAGTCTCTCAAATGTCCCACATCCCACGCAGATGGGAGAAGGAAGAAAAACTCTCCCTGCTATGCCGACCACAATCCGACTCTGAGTCATCCGAAAACTTTGAGCTCTGATCAGCTCTCCGACACTGAGTACTGAGCCTCCTTCTCGGTTGCTAAAAGTAGGCAAGGCTGGGGATTTTGAGGTCTACCCTCAGAAAGATTCCCGACCAGGCAGTAACGACAGCAGTGAACGAGCATTTCAGAAATTTCTCCAGATGTTCCTCTGTGCTTTCACGTCCATTCTCCATCAATTCAGAACTGCCCCTATTTAACAGATATGATATCATTTTTCACCGGAGGGCTGCGCACGCCCAGGCACGCCGCCACCTTCTCCTCCCGCCTTCAGCTCCGATAGAAAATTTGTGGGCAGAACTGAAAAAGCGTGTGCGAGCAAGGAGGCCTACAAGCCCGACTCAGTTACACCAATTCTGACCGGAGGAATGGAACAAAATTCCAGCAACTTACTGTGAGAAGCTTGTGGAAGGCCATCCAAAATGTTTGACCCTAGTTAATCCATTTAATGGCAATGCTACCAAATACTAACAAAGTGTATGTAAACTCCTGACCCACTGGGAAAGTGATGAAAGAAATAAAAGCTGAAATAAATCATTCTCTCCGCTATTATTCTGACATTTCACATTCTTAAAATAAAGTAGTGATCCTAACTGACCTAATTCGGGGAATGTTTTCTAGGATTAAATGTCAGGAATTGTGAAAAACTGAGTTTAAATGTATTTGGCTAAGGTGTATCTAAACTTCTGACTTCAACTGTAGGTATTGTGGTGCATCTTGCGGCACTTAAATTGAAATTAAACAACTTTTCCTTAACAAATGTAAATCAATTGACAGGCAGCATTCGGAACACACTGTATAGTTCTGAACAGACTACCTTGAACACCATATTGAGGTTTTGCTTATAGCCATGAGAAGAGCAGCACTTTTGATTCTAAGCAAAGGAACAGAGGCAGATGAATAGATGAACCTTTAACAAAATCGCAATTAAAAGCAACACAATCCATATGTTTTAAGCCACCAACAGGCACAGCCAATACAAACCAAACCACCACAATTAACTGCTGGTTTAATGTGAGAACAGCAAGAACACAAGATTTTAAAAAAAAAACTTCGAACAGGGCTCTCCCCACACTAGCCACCCGTCTCCACTCCCCACCATAGGGTGGCAAGGTACGTGGAACAAATGACCAGCAAAAGCATTTGATCCCCAAACTACTGGGGAAATTCCAAACGCCCTGAGCCAGCCCACTTTTTACTTAGGCTTTCACATGAAGCATTGGAATAAAAGAAATCTCGGCATTTACTTTCATCAGGTTTCAAGTAGCTTTGTTGTCGGAACATTAATCCCTTACAATAAAAATACACAAATAAGACTGCGGATAATTTAGTGGGTGGGGTCAACTTCTATTCATGACTTGCCTTTGATCTTTTTGGTTAGATGGACAAATTATCAACTAAAAGGAGACCCACAGTACTGTTCCATTTTTGCTAATAGTGCTGAGTGCCTGTCCTGAAGATAATTGTGGTTGTGGTCTCGAATGTACCTGAGAATGTATTGAACTAGCTGATGTGTTGAAATCAAGTTAATGAATGGGGGATGCATTAGTGGTAGACCACACAAGAGTGAAATATGCGATCTCTTTTGCATAAAGCAGCACGGTAGCATAGTGGTTAACACAACGCTTTACAGTCGAGGCGACCCGCGTTCAGTTTCCGCCACTGCCTGTAAGGAGTTTGTAGGTTCCCCCTGTGTGGGTTTCCTCCCGGTGCTCTGGTTTCCTCCCACAGTCCGAAGACCGTACTGGTTGGTAGGTTAATTGGTCATTGTAAGTTGTCCCACGATTAGGCTGGGATTAAATTGGGAGATTGCTGGGCGACGTGGCTCAAATGGCCAGAAGGGCCCATCCTGAGCTGTATCTCAATTAATAAACTCTAATGGAAACTGCGAAATTTTATTCTCTTCCAAAAGGAATTTTTGGTTGCTGAGATAAACAGAAGTCAGTTTGCAAGGGCATCAAGAGAAGGTTTAACTGAGATATAATACTGATCAGGAAGAATCTAAGATGGTACAGAACACTAGAATCAAGGAACTGAATCATTGCTCCCATCGGGAATGGACAGTCAGGCAGCATGAGGCCTCGCTGGTGGGCAGGCTGCTGCTGGTGTGTCGCTGACATCTCTCCTCAGAAAACCTGCACGGTGGCTGACCGCAGGCAGGGCAAGAGACAGACCTTTACCTTGTGTCAAACTTGTCAGGAATTTGTAGTAGTTCTTAAATCTCTTTGATGTGAGGCACAGATAAAAGTTAAAAGAATTGCTTTGAATAATTTTTTAAATTATATATTTTTAGAAATAAATAAAATTGATTTAAAACAGCAATAGGTAAGCAGCACATCTAGTAGATCCATTGCCTCACAGGGGACCTGGGTCCATCTCTGGAGTTTGACCATTTTTCCTTTGGCCACGTAGGTTTACGCTGAACACTCCGGTTTCCTGCCACATCCCAAGGTCTGTGGATGATCCCATAAGTGTAGATAGTTCTAGGCAGGAGATGATGAGAAGGTGGCAAGAATAAAACTTTAAAAAATAATATGGGATTAGCGTAAACTGGGAGGTTGATTGTTGGTTAAGGCCTATTTTGTTGCTGCATCTGTCTGACTCAATAGGTAATGATGAGAGGCATTGATCGTGTGGATAGTCAGAGGCATTTTCCCAGGGCTGAAATGGTTGCCACAAGAAGACACAGGTTTAAGGTGCTGGGGAGTAGGTACAGAGGAGATGTCAAGGACAAGTCTTTTACTCAGAGAGTGGTAAGTGTGTGGAATGGGCTGCCGGCAACGGTGGTGGAGGTGGATACGATAGGGTCGTTTAAGAGACTTTTGGATAAGTACATGGAGCTTAGAAAAATAGAGGGCTATGGGGAAGTCTAGTAATTTCTAAGGTAGGGACATGTTCGGCACGACTTTTTGGACAACAATCAGCTCCTTGTGGGCTGAAGGGCCTGTATTGTGCTGTAGGTTTTCCATGTTTCTATGTAATCAAAATATTAAAGTAAGTGAAAACAAAATGCTGGATTTACTTTGTTCCTTGATCTCCAGGTGTGGCTGGATTAAGATTGCAGGGGCAGATTCCCTTTAATAATCCCAATATGAGCCCAGCCTGCCGTTGCTGAGAGCTGGCATCTGTCGACTCACCTCATCCTGGGTTTTAATGTGACAGCTGTTCAGACATCTTGCAGAAACATCACAGCTGCTGGGTACCCAGGATCATCATGAATTTACACCCAACAGATACAGATACAGAAAGGATCTTTGCATGGAGGATTCTTCCATGTCAGTGAATTCCACTTACTCACATTAAATGCTGGGGCATACTGTGCGCATAGATGAATTCAGAATGGCGAGGTATCTTTATGAACCCATTAACTGGTGACATAAGAGGCTGCAGATACTGGAACCTGGAACAACAATCTGTTGGAGGAGTTTAGTAGGTCGAGCCCAACCTCTGGTGGTCTTATCTGATAGTCATGTGGAGCAGTCAGGGAAATACAACCACTTCCCAGAAAAAGAATTGACTTGAATGAATCAACGAGTTAATTTTCAGCAATTAGAACTCTTGTCATTGAACCCACACAACTGCACCATAGCATTGTGTGTTGGGCGAAACCTTGTTTTTAAACTTGCATTGCAGATCACCCTTGTTATTCCAATAGATACACTGACATTTTTCAGTAATATGGAAACCACTTATTTCATCCATTCTCTGTAAGAATCATTTCCAATTCCTTACCACGTTACGGGGATAGCACTGAGCAAACACACAGATTACTGCATATGTATTAATCCTACTAGTGACATGAGCTGCAGAATTTCCGGGGAAGCCCAGGATCTGACAGAGATAATGCAGGTTAAAATCTGGAACCTGGTATGGCTAGGATTTCAATTGCACCCCGACCTCCTTCATCTCCTCCACCACAACATAACATCCATTGAAACGACATTATTTCATAATATAGATCCTTTATAATATGGTTTATGTTATATAACTAGAAATATATTCAGTATTTAATTACAAAGGTTACATAATTAGACACTCTTAATTTTATTTAACATTCTGTTAAATTTGAATCACAAAATTAATAGACTACGAGAAGGGAGAGATACTCAAGTTATCCATCCAGGAAGAATTGACAATGTTCTCCATCATGAAATCTAGCTGTTGTCATAGACAGGTACAGCCAGGGCATTTTGTTTCACTGTTTATTCAACGTACATAGGTTGTATTTAAAACATATTAGGGTTAAAGTGGGATGCAAGAGAGATTAAGCAACAGAATAGTGATGTAGCCAGGAGAAAGAGGGTGTTAAGCCATTAATGTTTGTTATTCAATACCTGGATTGTCATCACCAACTTCTTTCACTTCGCTCAATCGCCCTTTCATATTTAATCCCTTCTGCCTTCACTTTATCACTAATCTCCCCTTTTGTTCTCTCCTGCCCTTCCCACTTTCACTGCACCTTAATGCATGTTTTACCTCTAACTTTTCACAGTTCAGATGAAATGTCGTTGACTTGAAGCATTGCCCGTTTCTCTGCAGAAGCTACCTGATCTACTAAGTATTTCCAGAGCTTTCTGTTTATCTTTCAGATTCCCAGCGCCTGCAGCAATTTATTTTTGGAACTACAAGCATTTTATTTGTTTGTTTCGAGATCGTAAAGAGTTGGCCCTTCCAGCCCTTCGAGCTGCATCACCATCACGGGACAAATTACAATGACCAAATAAACTACTAACTGGTATGTTTTAGACTGTGGGAGGAAATCAGAGCACCCAGAGGAAACCCATGCATTCATAGCATGCAGATAACTTCAGAGTCAAACTCTGAGCTCTGACGCCCCTAGCTGTAAAAGCGCTGTGCTAGCCACTACACTTCCGTGGTGCCCTTTCTTGTTTTTCTTGCTATTCCTCTCCATAGATACCGCCTGACCTGCTGGGTTCCTCCAGCATTTTGTGTGTGTTGCCCTGAATTTCACGCATCTGCAGAATCACTTGTGCCTAGGATAGAGAAGAGAGGTTATTCTGTTCCGCTTCCCTGGAGCCCTAGACTTTCACTTGGCTGTGCGAAGTTCTATCATGACTTAGTCAACAAATAAAATTTGCTCTTGAGAGCCTCGACAAATTTGAAAGTCTCATCAATTCCTGTGCTATGATCATCTGCGCACGTGAGTACATTGGCTAATGATTTGGCCCTTTCTCACCAACCAGTCCAGGTAAGGCAGGGCTTCACCTGAATCCACCAGGGTCACTTATTGCATCTGGTGCTCCCAGTCTGGCTGCCTCCACATCATGGAATGGGAGACTGCTTAGAGTACCTTCACTCTGTCCAACACAACAGCCAGAATTTTCCAATGGCCACCCATTTCAATTCCACTTCCCAATCCCACACCAACATGTCTGTCCACAGCCTCCTCTATTGCCAGGCATTGGTTGAGGACAATATAATATATCCCGTCTTGGTGGTTGCTGATCTAATGACATCAGCATCAATTTCTCTAGCTTTAGGTAACTGCTCCCCTATTTTCCTCTGCTTTCCCACATTTCAGTGGCAATCTCACCCCTTCTCTTTTCCTCCCCTGCCCACACAACCTGAACATCATCTCCCTCTAGTTCCCACCTTCTTTCTTTTATATCATGGTCTACTATCCTCTCCTGTCAGATTCTTTCTTTTGCCCTTTGCCTCTCCACCTATCACTGGTAGCTTCTTATATCATTCCCTTTCATCCCCCTTCTCTCCCCCTGCCCACGCACCACCCCCCCATGCTTGTGCTCCTCTCCCTTCTTTCTTATTCTTGTTTCTGTCCCCTTCTTTTCCAGTCCAGACAAAGGATCTTGGCCTGAAACAGCAACTGTTCATCTCCCTCCCTGTTCGCTGCCTAACCTGCTGCATTCTCCCAGCATTTTGTGCTTTGCTAAAGATTTTCTCTTGCAGCCAGAGACATGAAAGAGAATCAGCATGGAAATTTAAATTCAATTAATTAAATAAATCTGGTTTAGAAACTAATTCCTAGTAACCATAACCATAGTACTACTGAATTTCCATTTAAACCCATCCAGTTCACAGGAATTCTTCAGGGAGAACAATCTGCCTTTCCTACCCAGGTTGGCCTACCTGTGACTCCAGGCACATCAGCGTGATTGATGTCTTAACTAAGGTACCATTAGACAGGCAGAAGAAATGCTGACATTGACAGCGATATCCACATCCCATGAACAAATAATTAGTAACAGCCTGTATGGAACAATTACATTAGAATCCAGAACTGGGAAACTACAATAATCCCCAGAAGATGTCACACATCATCACAAGCATCCTGGACCACTCTTCTTTTAAATATTCATTACAAAATGTCTTTAAAATATCACTATTCATTCCTGGAAATTTCCTTGAATTCACTCATACACTTCTGTGGCAGTATAAAAGCCTGTCAGAAACATTTTGAATATTTTCAGCTCTTCTATTTCTGAAGGTTTCCAAAAAAATCACTGGTGATGTCTCTGTCATATATAATCAGCAATCTGCAGCTCCCTTTTCTGAAGTTGGATCTGTTTGTGTTTACTAGGCTATTCCTCTTGTGCTGACAGTAGGTGCCAGTAGTCTATTATTTGTTGCACAGGGTAATATTCAGTCCCAGAATTAAATAGCTGAGATGTCATATAAATGCAAATCGAATCACGAGTCGGCCATTTGGCTGCTTCAGACTACTTTGCTGTTTTAGTTCATGGCCAATCAACTCTTGAAGCCACTGACATGGATGTACACATCCAGAGATGGAGGATCTTCATTGCTGCCCTCCACGCCAGCAGTGTAATGGGTAGGAGGAGTAATCAACTCTTGGCTTCATCTCCTGTCAGCTCTACGTGAAACACTGCAATGCAAAAACCTGCCTCAGCCTTGAAGATATTCATTGATCCCATTTCCACAGATCTTCGAGGAAAAGATTCCAAAGGATCTTACATTTTAGAAGGGCTTCCTTGTTGTCCCTTACTCAAAAAGCATGTCCCCAGTTCTAGGTTCTCCAACTGGAGGGGAAGCCCTTCAGCTCCTCAAAGTATTTAATTATTTACATCATTCTTCTCTTTTGGCATTTCAGATTTCATTCATCTCCCCCAAAAACAACATACCTACTCACAATAACCTGCCTCAACTCTTGTCTGTTAGTACCGTCACTGTGCATCACTCTCTCCCAGTCCTGACCCCTTCTCAGACATTCCATAGTTCTCTCCATCCCCTGCTGCTCCCTCCCCCCTCCCTTTTCTCCACAATTTATAACATGGATTATTTTAAAATTTCCCAGCTCTGATTAGAGGTCGTCAATCAGAAAGATTGGCTTTTGTTCATGCCCTGCAGATCCTACCTGTCCTGCTGAGGATTTGCATTATTTTATTCTTTTTTTCCCCTCAGCAGTTACCCTGTCAAACCACCTCAGGGCCTTTCATGTTTCACTAAGATTGCCTTGTATTCTTCCAAAGTGCTTGACTGATCAAATTTTCTCCATGTCAGTCTAATCACTGGACTAGTGAAACTTCTACAAACAGCCTCCTTCATAATATTATCGCTTCTTAAATGAAGAGACCAAATGAAATCATAAGAAATGGATTTACCAGTGTCCTATACAGCTGTGCCCAGACTTTCCTGCTTTTTTCCTCCATGCCTCTTGCTGGTATTCTATTTCTCCTCCTGACTATTTGCTAATCCTGCATGCTAGTGACTACCCAGATCCCTCTGAACAGTAGCATCCTATAATTTCTATTTAACAATATTCTGTTTTACTATTCCTTTCCTCAAAATGGGTAATCACATCTTTCCCTCAACTCTACTCCATCTCCCAGACTCACGTGACCTATTCATACCCTTTTGCAGACCCTTTACTCTCCCGCCTAGGTTTGTATCAGAATCAGGTTTAATATCAGCAGCATGCAGTGCGTAGTGAAATTTGTTCTTTTTGTGGCAGCAGTACAATGCAATACATAACAAACTGAATTACAGTGTGTGTGTCTAATGTATATATATTAGAAGAGTAGTGCAATAAAAAGTAGTGAGGTAGTGTTCACGGGTTCAATGCCCATTCAGAAATCGGGTGACAGAGGGGAAGAGGCTGCTCCTGAATCATTGAGTGTCTGCCATCAGCAAATTTGGCTATAATACACTTAGTTCTTTCACCTTAGTTACTAGCATAGCTTGCAAATAGAAGAGGCTCAACACTAACAGCCAGGAAACAAATTGTCCCAATTCTCTATTTCCTATTAGCAAACAATTGCTAAACTATAAGACCATGAGAGTAAGAATTAGGCCATTCACTCCATCAAGTCTGCTCTTCCATTCAATCAGGTTGATTTATTATCCCCCTTAACGCCATCCCCCTCGCCATTGTCCTGTAAGCTTTGACACCCACAGTAATCAAGAACCTACTAATTTATCCACTTTAAATATCCAATGACTTGGCCTCCACAACCCTCTGTGCCAATGAATTCCACAGATCTGCACCCTGTTCTAAGGGATGCGCTTATTTTCTGAAATACAAGACCATGAGCTCTTGAATGCTTTTGAAAATCTGAATTCACTATCTCCACTGATTCCCCATTATCCAGCTAGTTTGTACCATCCTCCCAGAAGATGAATAAATTTGTGAAACCCAATTCCTTTTCATAAACCCATGTTGACTCAAATTAATTGAACCCTTCCTAAAAACGGATTCCAATTCATTATCTCTACAGCCATTTCTTTAAGCAGCCCAGAACCTCATAAAGTAACATAGAATCACAGCATCACACCAAACACTCCTGTTAGCCTTAAGTCCCATTAGATGTCTAGCACCTTTTCTCCTCTGTATGTGATACTTTGAGTTCCTCCTTCACTCTTGCCTACAATTGTTCTCATATCGTTTGGCTGCTTTAAATGTCTTCTAACATGAACAATGTATCTCTGACATTTTCTTCCTCTCCTTTATTAATTTTCCTGTCTCATCATGAAGAGACCCAAGTTTTATTATTCACTTCCTTCTTATGTACTTGTGGAAGTTTATATCAAAGACTGATTTATAGCTGATTACTGGGAAATGACAAATATAGAATTCTGATTCCACTAATTAGATTATTCGCTTGCTGCTCTTCCGTGAGAGACGTTTTCAGAAGATTGATTGATTCCTGGTTTCTTTAGATCACAAATAATGGGTTTTGCTCAATTTGGGACTATCTGGTAATGAGAACGTTCATTTCCACTAAAGCATCTCAATGAACTGAATTGAACAAAATGGAAATTAACCTTCAGTGTATTTAATCACTGGACTCCCCAGGAGTTCATTCTAAATACATGATACTTCTATCATCATTACTTTCCGGGTTTAAATCCAGGCCAAGGATAAACATCTTCGCAAGTGTTTAAATGTGAACACAGTCTGCACTATAGATTTAACTGCTCCTGTCGCGAGTTAAATGATCAACCACCCCTATAAATGAGAATCGGTCAACGATGCTGGAGGAAGATGACCAGCGCCCTCCAGTGGCATTATGTGTTCCTACTGCATTTATTTAGGAATATAATGGATGTACAAATTCAGATCAGATGTTAACTATTCAGCCCATTAAAGCCTGCATTTCTCATTCCTGCCTACCCATAGTAACCTCTCAGCACCTTGTTTTATCAATAATCTGGCAAGGTCAGCCTTGAAACTATTCAAAAACTGACTCCACAACCCTTTAAAAAAGGGAGTTTATCTCCCCAATCACTTGTTAAATGTGCAATATCTAGTTCTCAAACTGATACCAGTTCCGGATACCCCTACAAGAACAATTCTCTCTAAATGTACCCCGTCAAGACATCATTTATGTTTCATCAAGTCACTTCTCATTGAACTCATCTCCAGCAGAAGCCAACCAAGCATGTTGAGCTTCAAAGTCAAGTTTATTGTCACGTGCAGAAGTATACAAATGTACAGGGGCAAAGAAAACCCTGCTCGCAGCAGCATTACAGCATGTGGCATCATATAAGCAGCATTCACAAAAAAAAATCAATTAAATGTTATACCCAATTTTTACAAGAAAGAACACAATTATAACAAAAAAATCGTTGATTTTAAAGGAAACTGATCAAAGTGGTCAGAGTGTTGGTTAACTGTTGTAATTAGGGTTTTACTAGTTTTTCAAGAACCAAATAGTTGAAGGGAAGTAGCTGTTCTTGACCTTGGTGGTGTGGAACTTCTGTACTTCTTGCTCTATAACAGCTACGATAAATGGCACGGTCTCGAAGCAGGGCCTCCTGTAGATTTTACCAATAGTGGGGAGGAATGTGCTCGTGATGTTCTGGGCAGAGTCCGCAACACTCTGTAACTCCTTACATTCTTGTGCATTCAAATGGCAACACCAGACATTGACGCAAACAGTCAGGATACTTCCAACATCTCCTCGTAAAACAACCTTCCCATTTCAGTCTAAGATAGAGGGGAATCAATTCTATTAAAGCAGCTCCATGTAATAATTGAATTAAATGGGAAATAACCTGAGTGGTAAGGGGTTGAGACTAATATTTTGAAGTAGGTGGTGTTTTGAGTAAATAAAAGTATGAAAAAGATTGACGATAATTTCTGGCTGCATTTATAACTTGTACCTGTAACTTGCTGTTTGCACACTGAACTCTTGCCAATAGGATCAAAAAATTACAGCAGTGTCACTCTTTGACGACATTGCAGTGCTTCTTGAAAATTTGGTAGCTTTTTTTTATCTTTTTGAAGTGTTCTCTGAGCCCTCACATTGCAATGTTTTTCAATGTGAGCAATAACCTAATTAACCATTCATTGCATTGTTGTTGAGAGATTGTGTTGTGCACACAGACAATCATGTTTACTATGTCCCAGCCACAACTCACTAATCAGTGGACGTAAAAAAAACTTCTGGTGAATACTCAGGTCATGAATCCATTGTTCTGAAATAAACTGCCTTGCTTATTTTGATAAAAGGCACTTCAGAACTTAAAGGGGGACATTAAATGGTAGAATTTCATATTGCTGTATGTAATATTTTTGTACGGAGAATACAGAAAACTTAAAATGTGATAACAAGAAACTTCTGACCCTAGGAGAGACATTCACAGCCAAATTTTCAGCTCCAGCTAAAGATCTCCAACACAAAAATGACTTCAGATTTTCTTTCCTCAGATGCTGCTTTACCTGTTGAGCATTTCTAGCATTTTATTTTAGAATTCCAGCATCTGCTGAATTTTTTAATTTAAAATTTTAAAAAATGAATTGTTATTTCCCCTTAATACCTCATCACCAGCTTGGCAGTACCTTTCTCCTTTATCATTTTGTTTCTAATATATGTGTTTATTTGATAAATTAAGGCACATTTGATACACTCCTTAAAAAGTGATAGACATGAAAGAAAAGGAGGTGGGGTGGCATTGCTGGTTAAAGATGAGATTAACGCAATAGAAAGGAAGGACATAAGCCGGGAAGATGTGGAATCGACATGGGTACAGCTGCGTAACACTAAGGGGCAGAAAACGCTGGTGGGAGTTGTGTACAGGCCACCTAACAATAGTAGTGAGGTCAGAGATGGTATTAAACAGGAAATTAGAAATGTGTGCAATAGAGGAATAGCAGTTATAATGGGTGACTTCAATCTACATGTAGATTGGGTGAACCAAATTGGTAAAGGTGCTGAGGAAAAGGATTTCTTGGAATGTATGCGGGATGGTTTTTTGAACCAACATGTCGAGGAACCAACTAGAGAGCAGGCTATTCTAGACTGGGTTTTGAGCAATGAGGAAGGGTTAATTAGCAATCTTGTCATGAGAGGCCCCTTGGGTAAGAGTGACCATAATATGGTGGAATTCTTCATTAAAATGGAGAGTGACATAGTTAGTTCAGAAACAAAGGTTCTGAACTTAAAGAGGGGTAACTTTGAAGGTATGAGACATGAATTAGCTAAGATAGACTGGCAAATGACACTTAAAGGATTGACGGTGGATATGCAATGGCAAGCATTTAAGGATTGCATGGATGAACTACAACAATTGTTCATCCCAGTTTGGCAAAAGAATAAATCAAGGAAGGTAGTGCACCCGTGGCTGACAAGAGAAATTAGGGATAGTATCAATTCCAAAGAAGCAGCATACAAATTAGCCAGAAAAAGTGGCTCACCTGAGGACTGGGAGAAATTCAAAGTTCAGCAGAGGAGGGCAAAGGGCTTAATTAGGAAGGGGAAAAAAGATTATGAGAGAAAACTGGCAGGGAACATAAAAACTGACTGTAAAAGCTTTTATAGATATGTAAAAAGGAAAAGACAGGTAAAGACAAATGTAGGTCCCCTACAGACAGAAACAGGTGAGTTGATTATGGGGAGCAAAGACATGACAGACCAATTGAATAATTACTTTGGTTCTGTCTTCACTAAGGAGAACATAAATAATCTTCCAGAAATAGTAGGGGACAGAGGGTCCAGTCAGATGGAGGAACTGAGCGAAATACATGTTAGTAGGGAAGTGGTGTTGGGTAAATTGAAGGGATTAAAGGCAGATAAATCCCCAGGGCCAGATGGTCTGCATCCCAGAGTGCTTAAGGAAGTAGCCCAAGAAATAGTGGATGCATTAGTGATAATTTTTCAAAACTCGTTAGATTCTGGACTAGTTCCTGAGGATTGGAGGGTGGCTAATGTAACCTCACTTTTTAAAAAAGGAGGGAGAGAGAAACCAGGGAATTATAGACCGGTTAGCCTAACATCGGTGGTGGGGAAACTGCTGGAGTCAGTTATCAAAGATGTGATAACAGCACATTTGGAAAGCGGTGAAATCGTCGGACAAAGTCAGCATGGATTTGTGAAAGGAAAATCATGTCTGACGAATCTCATAGAATTTTTTGAGGATGTAACTAGTAGAGTGGATAGGGGAGAACCAGTGGATGTGGTATATTTGGATTTTCAAAAGGCTTTTGACAAGGTCCCACACAGGAGATTAGTGTGCAAACTTAAAGCACACGGTATTGGGGGTAAGGTATTGATGTGGATAGAGAATTGGTTAGCAGACAGGAAGCAAAGAGTGGGAAAAAAAAGGGACCTTTTCAGAATGGCAGGCAGTGACTAGTGGGGTACCGCAAGGCTCAGTGCTGGGACCCCAGTTGTTTACAATATATATTAATGACTTGGATGAGGGAATTAAATGCAGCATCTCCAAGTTTGCTGATGACACGAAGCTGGGTGACAGTGTTAGCTGTGAGGAGGATGCTAAGAGGATACAGGGTGATTTGGATAGGTTGGGTGAGTGGGCAAATTCATGGCAGATGCAATTTAATGTGAATAAATATGAGGTTATCCACTTTGGTGGCAAAAATAGGAAAACAGATTATTATCTGAATGGTGGCCGATTAGGAAAAGGGGAGGTGCAACGAGACCTGGGTGTCATTATACACCAGTCATTGAAAGTGGGCATGCAGGTACAGCAGGCGGTGAAAAAGGCGAATGGTATGCTGGCATTTATAGCGAGAGGATTCGAGTACAGGAGCAGGGAGATACTACTGCAGTTGTACAAGGCCTTGGTGAGACCACACCTGGAGTATTGTGTGCAGTTTTGGTCCCCTAATCTGAGGAAAGATATCCTTGCCATAGAGGGAGTACAAAGAAGGTTCACCAGATTGATTCCTGGGATGGCAGGACTTTCATATGAAGAAAGACTGGATGAACTGGGTTTGTACTCGTTGGAATTTAGAAGATTGAGGGGGGGATCTGATTGAAACGTATAAAATCCTAAAGGGATTGGACAGGCTAGATGCAGGAAGATTGTTCCCGATGTTGGGGAAGTCCAGAATGAGGGGTCACAGTTTGAGGATAAAGGGGAAGCCTTTTAGGACCAAGATTAGGAAAAACTTCTTCACACAGAGAGTGGTGAATCTGCGGAATTCTCTGCCACAGGAAACAGTTGAGGCCAGTTCATTGGCTATATTTAAGAGGGAGTTAGATATGGCCCTTGTGGCTATGGGGATCGGGGGTATGGAGGGAAGGCTGGTGCAGGGTTCTGAGTTGGATGATAAGCCATGATCATAATAAATGGCAGTGCAGGCTCGAAGGGCCGAATGGCCTACTCCTGCACCTATTTTCTATGTTTCTATGCTCCTTGAAATCGTCATCTCCTTGGAAACGTTCAGTGTGACAACACTTGAAGGGAGACTCAAACAAATTAAATAGTTTAATAATAATCTTGTAGGATCATAGTTTTCAAAATGGTTCAGAATAAAGCCTAAAATAAACAAAGGAAGAACATATTCTCATAAAAATAATTGCACAACTTTGAGATATCCAGTATTCCCCCTTTTGTGTACACAGCGCCAATGTCAAGCATTGGAAACAGGGTACAGTATAACATAACAATTTCACAATCTTTTAGACAAAGAAGGACAGGTGAAAGAGCCAGTGGGGATTAAGTGTCACCATAGATTATTAGGGCTGATGCGCTGTTTCAGTCTGATAACCTTACACCATCAATTGTGAACTAAATGCCAAGGATAAAGCTGTATAAGTTTCTTATGCACCCAGTCGTATCTCAAACAGACGTCAGTCAGTTCTTCCCAGCATGCTGTTGCCGCCCACACTGGTTTATTTTCACCTCTGAATAATTCCAGCATTATGGGTGTAGACACGTCTTTCCCTGTATTCAACCTACACTGGGAGCAGGGCCTCTGAAACAGGTTAAGCAAGATGTAAGATGCTTTAGTGTCATAGGTAAAGTATAGACTGGAGCACAAGAAACTGAGACTGCAGTCAGCCACGTTTGGCCATTCAGTCTACCCTACCATTAAGAGACATCATGACTGACCTGCTCTTTGACTTCAACTTCATTTCCCTGACTGATTTTCCAGATGAATTTGATCTGTCAAGCCCAAGCCATTCAGTGATCTTTACTACTGTGACTCTTGCTTGCTACAAAAATAAACCTCATTTTTTTTTTGTTTCTGCTGTATCATCCGTGCAATGACTGCAACCCGCCAGAAAGCGAGCCCATCACCATCTTCTCATGGCCTGAATGCCACAGTCAGTTGTTGCTTCGGTCTGGTTCTTGTCAGGCCTCAGTGCAGTCAGATCATCGGCATCCAACCGACAAAATTGCCAGTCAAACTGAAGAAAAAGCGCAAGGTGCAAAGCAGCCATAAAAAGGCACTGGTCTTAGCTAAAAATTTTAAACACGTCACAGAGAATTAAATAAGGATTAAAATAGAAGCTGAACTATTGCAAATAAAAGTCTAAAACTCACTATATTTTGACTCTCAATCCACTCACATGAGCCAAAAAATTAAATCATGCAGTACTCTCAATAAATTGGTAAGTTGGTGAATTGTTTACATGTACCGAAGTGCACTGAAAAGCTTTTCAATATTACCACAAATTTTACACCAATAGATTTTAAAAAGTCAGAGTAAAAAACAAACTAATATTTGATCTTTTAACTCTAAACCACAGATGATATTTCTCTGCTCTTAATGTAACTAAAACATTGAAATATGCTGTGTATCTGAGAACAATATTGTTCTCTTTGGAGGAAAAAACATGCAGATTTCACATTGCTCTCCCAAAGGGACTATAAAGCATTTAAGAATCTGAATTGCTGAAAAAAATGGTAAATTCCAAATTAACTCAGGCTTCCTTCCTTGAAAACTGAAAACTAGTATGGCACAAAACTCTCTTGACTGTTGGCAAGGTGAGGAGAGAGAATAAGGGTCCAAAATGTTATTTATACCAGGGCACATCAAGATCAGTTCTTTGGGTCTGTTGTATCAGGCACATCAGCAGAGCCGTGATTTTCTAATCACCAATCTCCCTGTCATTTGGTTTGTAATTGCTAACACACAATTCTTGCAATCTCTTCATTCCTAAACCATCTCAGGGAAGGGTAATAAGGGTAATATTAACAATAATTGAGTACCCAAACAAAGATGAGCCAGGTATCACCTGAAAATAAGTAACGTTCAACCCAGAGATTCTGTCATTGAAAGAAAATGAAATAGCTTGTATAACACACAGATAATAATCAAAGGATGCTGTTACTTTTAACGGAATGTTCCAAAGTGAAACAAAGACTGAAACGTGAAACCTCATACGCTTCACTACTAATGTCTCACCTTGCACTTCTGGCTGCAATTATATCAACATATGCTCTGTGGCTACTTTATTAGAGATCTCCTGTACCCATGAAGTGGGCACTGAGTGTATGTTTGTGCATACTGCTGCCATAACCCATCCACTTCAAGGTTCGACATGTTGTGCATTCAGAGATGCTCTTTTGCACACCGCTGTTATAACGCATGGCTACTTAAGCTACTGTCATCTTCCTATAAGCTTGAAACAGTCCAACCACTTCCATCTGACCTCACTCAAAAACAAGTCATTTTTGCCCACAGAACTGCAGCTCACTGGATGCTTTTTGGTTTCTGCACCATGCTCTGTAAGCTCTAGAGACTGTTGTATGTGAAAATTCCAGGCGATCATCAGTTTCTGAGATACTCAAACCACCCCATCTGGCACCAACAATGATTCCACAGTCAAAGTTCTAGAATCACATTTCTTCCCCTTTCTGATGTTTGGTCTGAACAACAACTTAACCTCTTGACCATGTCTGGATGCGTTTATGGTGCTCTAGCCCATCCACTTCAAGGTTAGATGTGTTGTGCAGTCAGAGGTGCTCTTCTGCACACCGCTGTGATAAGACATGTTTATTTGAGTTACTGTTTGGCCCTTCTCCTCTGCCCTCTCTGAAAAACAAGGCCTTTTCACCCATAGAACTGCTTCTCACTGGATGCTTTTTGTTTCATTTTTCTAACCATGCTCTGTAAACTCTAGAGACTGGCGTGTAAGAAAAATCCAGGAGATCAGCAGTTTCTGAGATACTCAAACCACCCTATCTGGCACCAACAATCATTCCACTGTCAATGTCACTTGGATCACATTTCTTTTCCATTCTGATATTTGGTCTGAACAATAACTGAACCTCTTGACCATGTCTGCATGCTTTTATGTATGGTGTTGCTACCATACGATTGACTGATTACATATTTGCGTTAACAAGCAGGTGTACCTATTAAAGTGGCCACTGGATGTATTTCAGACATGAGAAACCTTCACTTCTCGCTGTGACCTTGGGGTGAAAACTTAATATCTTTGAATATGAAATTAGAAATGCACCATCAAACTATTTATCCCTTAAGAGAGGAAAGAATGAGAAAAGCCACTGGGCATATCAAGCCTATTCCTTGCATTCAATATATACTACCTTCCTTTTCATGGTTTCAATTAGCTTTTACAAGGTAACATTTGCTACATGTGCTCCACCAACATATTTCAGAAAACCTAGCAATTTTAGCTGTTCCTGTTTTTCTCTCCTCAAATTCAAACTGTGACATTACCATAATCTTTCTTCATTACCTGACCACTTCCTTACTTTGGGGATTGATAAGGGATGACAGAGCATTCTTAATGTTATTACCATAAGTTTATTTTTTTTAATTTCTTTTTTCCCTAAATTACAGGTTAAAATGATGAGAATGTTGTTGTCAAATGCATACAGTGTGAAAAGAAATCCAAGAATATTTACACATTTCAATCCAGCAATCTCAGCGCAGTAAAAACCCAAATAGTTTCATGTGTCATTAATTCTTCAGAGGTCCATACTGCAGTCTATTACTATAATAGGTAGAGTAATCATTCACATACATTAATATAATTATATTCACTGAGCCACAGCAGACCATACCAAGGCAGGGTTACACATTTTATACTGTATGTTTTATCAAGTGCTGACAAAGTGGGAATCTACAAATAAGGAATGAATGGTGCCATTGATATGCTTCTTAATTCTCTAACCATGAATAAAATGTCAGAAGGGTGCTCAATTTATTTTCTTTCCAAATTCATACGCTAGGTTCACCCTGGTCCTAACTGAAAGAAACATGTTACAATTATTTTTATAATCAAGCATTGAACACAGAACACTACAGGCCCTTCAGCCCATGATGTTGTGCCGACCTTTTAACCTACCCAGAGCAATCTAATCCTTCCCTCCTACATAGCCCTCCATTTTTCTATCATCCATCTGCCTAGCAAGCATGAAGGTGAAATTACTTTCTCATAAACACAAGGGATACAGCAGATGCTGGATAGCTTGAGCAATACACACACAAAAAGCTGGAAGAACTCCAGTAACCATGGAGGGGAACAAGCAGTTGGCATTTCTGGAAAGGAAGGGGGCAAAATCTGGAACAAGGTGGTGAGGGGAGAGTTGGAGGAGTACCTGCAAGCTTGTACTCCTGTTTGGAAACAAAGAGTATTATTACAACACCATTGAAGAAACAATTCCTGTAACTCTTCGGTGGTTGGTACTTCCCTATGAAAAACTGCAGGTCCATGCATAACTCATTGTGCTTTCCCTACATAACAATGAGGACAGTTGGGACTCTCTGTAAGCACCTGGGCATCCACTAGTCTCAGGATTACATAGGCTCCTATATTGCTGTCATTCTGACTGCACTGTGGCTTTCCAGCAGTCACACTGGGGAACCTGCCTGCCGAACCTGGGCCAAGATATGAAGGGAGAGACTGAGGAACCTTGGTCTGAGAAAGTACTTTTCTCCTCAGAGAGGAATCCAATGAAGGTGACAATTTTGGAGTCCAAGCAAGCATCAAGTTCAAATACTTCTCGCATATCAGACATCATTTTCATAATGCTGCTGAAGTGTGTTCCATTATCTGAAAATCAAAAAACAATGCACATGCTGGCAATCTGATACAAAGACAAACTGCTGGAAGCACTCAGTGAATTAGGCCGCTTCTGTGGGAAGAGAACATGTTAACAATTCATGTTCAAGACCCTTCAAAGCAGAAATGTTAATTCTCTCCATCTGTCTCCGCCTTCACATCAATCATCCACCTCTCCATCTCCCAACCCCACCCCTCCACCTCCCCTGCCATCTGCCTGTCATCCTTCAGCCCTCCTAGGTCCAGCAATCACCTGCTGGTCTTTGTCAAGCCACTTCTACTCTCCTCTCTTCTTTATATTTGCTTTCTTCCCTCTGCATCCTCAGTGCTGATGCAGGGTTTCAATTGAAATGTTGACAGTATGTTTTCTCCCCAGATATACTGCTTAAGGTGCTGAGTTACTCCAGTGGATTGTTTGTTGCTCCGGGTTCCAGTATCTGGCGTCTCTTGTGTCTCCTAAAACAATGACTGTTTCTCTTTCCAAAAGACGTGGGAGCAGAATCAAGTCATTCAGCCCACCATGTCTGCTCTGTGATTCAATCATGGCTAATTTATTTTTCCTCAACCCCATTTTCCTGCCCGCTCCCTGAAACCTTTGACACCTTTACTGATCAACAAACTATCAACCTCCTCTTTAAGTATACCCAGTGACTTGGCCTCTTAAAATATACCCTACGACTTAGCCTCCATAGCTGTCTGTGGCAATGAATTCCACAGATTCAACACCATTTTCCTCCTTGTCTTTGCTTTTCTTTGATGCTACCAGACCGGTAAAGTGTTTCCAGCATTTTCTATGTTTTCATTTCATGACTTATCTTCTTCCCTTTAAGGCCCCAATTCTCCCAACTCTTAAATGTTTCTGATGTTTACTAATGCTTTACTGCGTATTTTTATTCATGTAATTGTAATAGATTTTGCTGTTGATTTCTCAATAGTTTTTAAATGTTTGTGAATGTTGATTATACAACCTTGAGATTAGTCTGAAATCAGGCAGCCATTAAGAAACCCAAGGGAACCCGATTTTGAAAAAGGACCAACACCCAACACCCAGAGAAAAAAAAAATGCAAATCATGTGAACAATAAAAGTAAGCAACAGCATTCCGAACTAATTTGAGTCCATAGAGCCGGGGCAGTCGGAATAGGCCCACAGCCTCGGTCTCAGTTCATCACACAGCAGGGCAAATCACTGCGATGAGGTGGTGAGTTGGCATTGCTGATTGAGGCAGTGCATTGCATTACACTTACAGCTCCCCAGGGGTTATTCAGGGAGCATCTCCAAGATAGCATCCTCTAGAGGGTATCTGTTGTATCATTGAACAAAATGAGAAAAGACAGCAAAATTCATCGCGAGTCTGTTTAAATCTATTGAAATAGAACTTAAACCCTAAGGCATCAAATGGAATGTTTGACTGGGAACAGGAATAGGCTATCTGGCCTGTTGAACATGTTCTAACATTCATTAAGTTCAGACTGATCTGGCTGCAGACTCAGCTCCACCTACCAGCCTTTTCCCCAAAACCCTTTTTCTCCTGCTATGCAAAAACCTATCTATCTCTGTCTTAAATATATTTAACAGGTAGCCTCAATGTACATGGAGCAAAACAAAGAGAGGAAAAGCAAAATGGATTTATGTGGGGAAAATAAAAGATTTTTGGAAAAAAAATTTTTAAAAAAATCTCCAATATTAATTAGAATCCAATGAGACTCCACATTTGTGAAATTTAATTTTCAGTGGAAGAGACACCATTCATCACAATTGAGCAATTCATCACAATTAAAAGTTCAACTGCAGTTGAATTTCACTTTTTTTTTGGAGAAACTATTGTGCTGATCCAACATTCCTGCCCCCACATGTTCAGAGATATTGTGATAGTTCAGGAAAAAGTAAGTGTCTCAGAGGCAAAAACCTCACGATAAAGCCAGAGGGTGATAACACTGTGAAATTCATTGCCACAGAGGGCTGTGGAGGCCCAGCATTTGATGCAGAGATTGATAGGTTCTTTGTTGGTGAGGGTCTAAGGGTTACACAGAGGAGGGAGGATAATGGGGTTGAAAAAGCATCATCCATGATTGAATGGCAGAGCAGACTCAATCAGCCAAAATGGCCCAATTCTGCTCTTGTATTTTATGGTCAGAGCAGATAAGGTGGACAAAGTGGAAACTAAAGGTATAGATAGGTGTGGGCTTGTATATTGGTAGCTTACCCATTGCTGAGTTGGAGACTGAGAAACCCTTCCATATGACACAACAATCTTCCAACCTGGAGCATCATTTCTCCTTCCACATATGTTGCTTTACCTTTGGAGTGTTTTCAGCATTTTCTATTTTTATTTCAAGGTATGTGACATTAATTTTCACATTTTTTTCTGTTGTGTTTAATGAATATTCGGTGGGTAAGTGTAACTATTTCCATTATTGAGTTTAAGAGTGAGGTGCTGGGGTAAAAGAGCTTGCAGAGAGACAGGACATCATGGACATCTAATTTATTTTCATAATCAGCCGCCATGCAGTTTCACGTCAGATGTTGGTAGGCAATTTATTCTGCATCATCAATGAGGGCTGATAGTTTTCCTGATAGCATTGCCTTTATATCTGGGCCATTGTATCTAAGTTCAAGAGAAAGAAAGAAAAAAATGTCCTGCCTAACCTTACCAGCAATTACAATTCTTCTTAGACAGTCCCTCAGACTAAGGATGACTCTGGTTTTGTGGGTGGTGTAGTGACTAACGAGACCAGAGTGGAAAATGCAGGATCTCCCACAGATGGAGAAGCAGGTGCTAACAGTCCCTGTGTGGGGGAATTTATGAGGTGGTACATGTCTCCCATCATTGAAGCAGGATCTCTGCCTGTTCCTAGTGCACTTCCCTCAAAGCTGTTGATGCGATATGCCCTGTGCTTCTTCACTTTCATGCACCAAGCCAAGAGACAGAAGGGACATTGCAATTTTTAAGGAAGTTTTAAGCACATCTTTGAATCTTTTCCTCAGAATGCCTGGAAATGTATTCCCTGACAGATCTAAAACTAAAATGTCTGTTTCTGAGGCATGGTGTCTGGCGTGCAGACAACATAACCAACTGAATGTAACCTGGGCTTCAATATTGAGGGTGCTGACCTATGCTTTGAGTAGATTTGGAGGATATTGCAAAGGCACCATCAATTGCTTGGAATCAATTGTTCCTCCTTCAATTGTTTGGAAGTAAAGTACACGGGCTCCTTGGGTTAGAGAAATCCAAACTTACGGAAATCTGACGTTATGCAAATTTTCCCATAAATTTTCAAAGAATTTTCCAAGATAGAAAAGTTAGTTACAGAAATGCAAACATCTTCAGCAGCTATAGAATAGCAACTACTTACTGTAATTCAAAAGACAACCAGCCTTTAGCAAAAAAAGTTAAATTGTAACCTCCCCACAGTAATCAAATAGATGCCATGCTAAGAACGCAGGCTGCTGGTTCAGAGCAGAAGGTTACTGAAGAGAATTGCTTTAGAAAATGACAAGGCAACCCCTTCTATTGACACTTGTAAAATCCTTTATCAAACAATGTTACATCTATTGATACTTTAAGCCTGTCTAAGCTAGACATAATGATTGTCTACTACTTTAACTGGAGGGGAGACAATAAATAAATATTCATATTTATCAACCGTCAGTGAAATTCTTTGTTTCTTGCTTATGGGGGGGGGGGGGGAGAAATCAGTTTACAGGTAACTTTTTGGGAACAGAACCCCTATGTAACTTGGGGACTGCCTGTATCCGTACTCATAAATGACTTAGATTTTCAAATTTCAAGGCTTCTCATTTCATGATTCCATAAACTTGATCGAATATTTACTCCAAATCTACAGGAACTCAAGGAATTATCACTATGATTAGGTGTTCTTTCTTCCCAAACTGTAAATGCAGTACCATTTACTGTGCTATATGAAACAGTGCCAGTGTCTTGTTTTGAACAATGTGACTCAGATCTGCATTGACTACTGAAAGATTTCCAGGGTTTTCTCACCAGCCGAGGTTGGCAAAATGGTAGATGTTCGAAAAGTCTCTAAGAAAACCTTTAGTAAATAGGATTTATTTTATGGTTAAATACAGCTGTTAGTGACAGCAGACAGTAGCTGGGGCAGCTGACAGAATAGATGAAAAGCTGTAAAAAGGTATTAAGCTACAGTCCGTGATTTGGCAGCAGAGACAAAATGGACCTAATGGTCTCTTCTGGGCTATGCTTGTAAGATTCAATGAACCAGGGCTCTTTCCAGTGCGGTGTTAGGCAACATCATGGATAGCTTTGCTTAATTCTAACACACTGCTTAATTACTAAATGGTTAGAAATTGAAGTTTACCCTGATTGGTCTACTAAACATTTGCTGGACATCCTCAGAAAATCATGAAACCAGGAAATCCTACCTTCAAAGGATTATTGTAGTGTTCAACCTGAAAGCCGTATTAAAATTCAAACTCTGAAATCCTGGGCAGTAGCTGAAAAGGAAAAAAAATGCAGACGCCACATCTTTGCCACCAGAAATCATGGAATACAGGTCTCTACCTTACAGAACCTTCTCGACAGCAATCTGGTTACTTCAGTATGAACAGCAGTTACTTAGTTATTTACTTGTTTATTGAGATACAGTGGGGAATGGACCCTTCTGGCCCTTCCAGCCACAGCGACCAGCAACACCCCCATTTAATCCTAGCTTAATCATGGGACAATTCCTAATGGACAATTAACCTTTGGACTGAGGAGGAAACTGGAGCACCTGGAGGAAACCCATGTAGTCAGAGTGAACGTACCAACTCCTTACAGGCAGTGGTGGGAATTGAACCCAGGTCACCTATACTGTGAAGCATTGTGTTATCTACTACACATGTGAAAGACACACCTTAGTGTGTCTGATCGTTTCCCCACTGACACAGGCCCTGTGCCCTGAAGATGACACAAGACATTTCTGCAGTTACAATAAATAAATGGGGACCTACCAATGATGTACAAAATATACAGAACATTTACTCCATACTTTACGAAGAGTTAAAAACAAAGACTGCTAGTTGACTATTACAGGTGATCACTGCAGGGTTGCATTCCTAGAAAATGGACGGCATCATTATTTTCCACGTCATCTGCATACTCGTCAAGAAATGAGAATTTTTAAACAAATAACTTGCATTGATTTTTTTTTAAACATAACTTATGTGAAAGTGAATTCTATTCCATGTCTCAAATTTTGCGTAGTTATTTATGAATTCTGGAAGGAATAAATTCCAGTATGAATGGCTACAACACCAGGGTTACCAGGAGTTCTCAAATTTCTGTCACTAAGGTGAAGCATTGTTCGTGCTGATGCTGCCTTACATTGCGTACCATACTGGGATAGCAGGGGTAGGGGGTGTGCGGAAAAGCATCTCCCTTGCAAATGTCTGGTGCAAGTCTCCAATGGGCAGGATTTCAATAGGTATTATTAATGCATTAAACCATGCTTAAAAGGCTTTTATGTGCACTGTGAGGTCCAATACCTAGTCTTTGATGTTTATTTTTCTGTGCATGTTACTATAGATTATAAGACCCATAACCTGGAATACCAAGTTGATGTGAGTTAGCATTAACTAAGTATGAAGGCCATGGAAATGAGATTTAGAGGAGAAGCAATTGTTGCAGAAACGGGTCCAGGGAATTAAACACACATTAGTTAGCTCAATGGCTGAACTCAGACACAGCCTTCACACATGTGATGTCAGTTACTATCATTCCCTCTAAGAAAATCTGCAAGAGAAAATGATCCATAATTTTAATTTCTGGTCCAGAGACATCAGTTCCAAGACTATGGCCTTCATATATCTAATCTCCAAAGTGGAGAGTGAGGATGAGAGATTGAATGAGACAGAAGGCAGCAATCAAAGGAAAAGACAATTGCTTTATTTGATAGAGACAAACATTATTACGAAGTTGCTCCACGCCTTTTGGAAACAAAAGCAGGTGGAACAAACAACAGGATTAAAGTCAACATTAGTTTACTTCAGGTAATTAATTAGAAAATAATTAATTACATATTGGGTATTGCATATTATCAGTCACAAAGGAGGAAGGGTAGTTATGTCAGATACAGATAACCAATTCTTCCAACAAATCGTTCGAATGTGTTTATATCCAATGTCATTGTAAACGAAGTCCATCTTTTTTTTAAAAAAATGCCAGACATTACTTTGCTTCTCAGGCTGACATACCAAAGATACAATTTCCAGTAACAGGATTCAGACCCTGAAGAAATGGAAATATATTTCCAGTTTCAGAAAGATGCGAGACCTAGAGGGCATCTGTGGGAGATGGCTCCCACACAACTGGTGTCCGGCTTCAGGGTCGTTGCTGCAGGTCAAGGAAATGCTGCTGCCTTGTATCCTGTACAGCCACAATGCTAAGGTAATGGGATGAGTGGCTTTTCAAGGTGCTGGGTGGGTACTGAATGGAATCAAGCTGCACTCATCCAAACAAGTAACGATCATTCTCTCACAGTCCTGACTTGGGAAATGACAAATACTGAGTCACTGAAGAATGCTTGGTCCTTGATCTGCTTTTGTCACTACTGTACCTGTGTGTTTGGTCTTATTAAATTGTTGGTCATGGCAAATAGCCTGGTGATTATATTGTTGATGAAGTAATGGAAAAACATTACAGCAAACTGGATTTCCATTCTAGATTTAAGATTTGAGCACAAAACTCTTTGGATTTAGGTCAGTAAATTACTAGGATGCCATTAGATAGCAGATTACTAGATCACAATAGTGATGCAACACTGAACATTTTCCATTGTCAACTGAAGGAAAAAGTTGAACTGGAAAAGTAAACATGCTTGGTATAATTGCATTGCCTGAAATCCATTTGTTTAACATATTGAAGACTTTGCCTCATATCAAACCCCAACATTTGGCAAAGACACCTGACTAAATTTCAAATCTGTTACTGTGGAAAACATCTCCGAGGAGAAGAACACAGATCAAATGCTTTTCAGTTGATTATGCTTCATTTTAGATTCTTATTTTAAATTATTAAGCACTTCAAATACTGTATATAAGCTGCAGGTTACCAAAAAATAGTTGTCATTTCCTGAGCAGAGCAACCTTTGCATTGAAGGCCCAGCTAGTAGTATTGATTTAAAAGGATTTTCCAGTCTGATGTAGTTAAATGCCTCTCTTCTTCTGGGTAACTCTTTCCACCTCCTTCATAAAACGTAGGCAAAGTTCATCCTGCCACGGTAAAGCTACACACTGCACAGCTAATGGAAGGCCAACAGCCCCTGCCACCGCCTGAAATGTGACAAAATATGATATGCAAATGAGATGATAAAGGGTAAAATTAGCCATTAGCTTTCACTGTTAATATATTTTAGGTAGACAATTGCACTACTTGACAATGCAGAACAAAGCAACAAAAAAAAAAAAAATCATAGCCAACAGATTGACTATCACACAGAGTACTGACAATACCTATGTACTAGCAGGCCTAGTATAAGCAGCTCGGGATGAAGTTCAAGATGTTAAGTGCTACCTGGTCCAATTCATTCTCATACGTGTAAGGCAGTTTACTCTTAATGTATAAGCAATTTCTTCTCCAGTCTCTCTCTCAACAACAGAAAATAAATTTGCCCATTTCAACTTTCTGTCCAAATTGATTGAGGAACAGTTTACATTATGTTATAGATCCAGTGACATACACCTTTTCAAGCACTCTAACCTACCGCAACCCAGATGAACAAAGGAATATAATGAATTTTCCTTTTATGACTGGGACATACTTGCTCTCCCCAAAAACAAAAAATGACATCATAGCCACCCCCTTTTTCTTCGTTCCAGAGAAATAAGTTTCCAATACCCAATGTTAAAATGTCAATCTAATTTTACACCATGCTCATCAGAATTAGACCAAAGCTACAGTAAAACAACATTATATCAGGGGAGAACTCACATACTTATTGGTTTTGAGACCATCCCTTCAATGCAGAGATTTCTGAATCAAGGCTCACACATTTTCAGTCAGAAGCACCAACCTTTTTGAAAGTCCTGTCCCACATGTCATTGCAGTAACCGACATAGTCCTTCAGCTCCTCTTCATCCTTCTCGGTCACTGTACCAACTGGCACCACTCCAGCTGGGAAATTTAGCAGGTTGAAAATAATCTTGTAGCTGCATGCAACTGTAGAAGGGAAACAGCATGTTTCATTTTTTTAATATATACACTTTGTACAAACACTTAGTACTTAATATCAGGAGCAACTGAAATAAAGCATTTAGGATAGTATTTACAAGAAAAGAGAAGATGATTCTGTCTTCAAAAGTCACTGTGGTGAGCAAACTATGATTGTCAAGGGCTGGTCCATCAGACCCACATGTGCTCACCACCACTAACACTCAGTGAGCCATGGTTCCCAATTTCACTGATCAGCACGTAGCACTATGAAACTGTGATCATGATCTACTTCAGTGTTCTTGTGCCCCATCATCGATTTTTGATTCAACCCTTCAATTACAAACCTCTTCTCTGACTAGCGAATGACTTAAAAAGGTCTATTAAGAATAAAAGCATGTTTTAAAAAAGATTGTTGACAAGATGAGAAAGAACAGCAGACACACACTGTGGGGAGCAATGAGGCACCAACAGAAGGGGAGCATGAGCCAATGTTTAGGCAGTACAGAACCGAGGACTGAATAATCAAAATTCAATCTCATTGTAAAAGTTCAGAAGGTATTAAATTCAACAGAATGATAATAACAAACTTTAACAAATCATAGTATCTATATCTTCACAAACGTAACTAAATCACTAGTATGTGTGATTAAAACAGATTCCTACTCACCACTGTCAGAGGTCTGAACCAATCACCTCTTTCATTTCCCTCCCAGTGATGCTGAACCCTTAAATTAAAATAATTCCCTTTCTTGTCACTTCAGCATTTCTTTCTGCACTACTCCATGTATAATAAAATGGACGAGTTGACAGAGCTTGTCAAGAGTCAGAGAACATTTCGGGAGAGCAGTGTTATATGTTTTACTGAAACGTGGCTGCACGAGGACATACCCGACCAAAACGTTTCCATGGAGGGCTTCCAGACCGTTTGGGCTGACTGGATTTGCACTGACAGCGGTAAGCGTAAAGGAGGGGGGCTTGCTGTTCTGGTAAACAACAGATGGTGCAATCCTGGCCATATTACAATCAAGGAACATGTTCGTAGCCCGGATATTGAACTTTTTGCTGTTGGACTCCAGCCATATTATTTGCCAAGAGAAATCTCGCATGCAATTGTTGTGTACATCCCTCCCTCTGCCAACCCGACGTCAGCGTGTAACATCATTTACACTGTCATAGCCAGATTACAAACCCAGCACCCGAGTGCCCTCATTACCATCTCGGGTGACTTCAACCATGTTACCATGGCTAGAACACTGCCCAACTTCACGCAGTATGTGAGCCATACAACCAGAGGGGAGAGGACTCTGGATTTGATGTATGCTAATGTTGAGGATGCATACAGCTCCTCTCCCCTCCCCCCATTGGGAAGGTCAGATCACAACCTGGTGCATCTCAAACCCTGCTACGTGCCTCTGGTGAAGAATAAACCTGCAACCTCGAGGACAGTGAGAAAATGGTCGGAGGAGGTTTATGAGGGGCTCCAGGGTTGTTTTGAGGTGTCAGACTGGCAGGTACTCTGTGAGCCACATGGAGAGGATATTGATGGGCTCACAGAGTGCATCACTGGTTACATCAACTTCTGTGTGGACTGTAATATTCCAACAAGAACTGTCCTTTGTTATTCAAATAACACGCCATGGGTAACAAAGGGCATTAAGGACATCTGAACACTAAAAAGAGGGCGTTTAGAGATGGAAATAGGGAGGAGCTGAGGGCAATACAGAGGGACCTGAAAGCCAGGATCAGGGAGGCTAAAGACAGGTACAGGAGGAAGCTTGAGTGGAAACTCCAGCAGAACGACATGAGAGAGGTCTGGAGTGGGATGAGGACCATCACTGGGTTCCGGCAAACTAGCAACAGAGGAGCTGAAGGCAGTGTGGACAGGACCAACGAACTTAACCTGTTCTTTAACAGATTTGACATTGTGGTCCCTGCCCATCCCCCACATGAGCCATCTGTTGTCGGCCCCCAATCAACACATATTCCACTCTCCCCTCCTACCCCTCCTCACAGTCCCCCACCCTGCTCTCATGACTATATCCCTTCCCCACATGAAACCACCACGGTGGGCTTCACAGCTGAACAGGTGAAAAGACAGTTGAAACATCTCAACCCAAGCAAGGTTGCAGGACCGGATGGTGTCAGTACCAGGGTGCTCAAAGCCTGTGCCCCTCAGCTATGTGGAGTACTTCGCCATGTATTCAACCTGAGCCTGAGGCTCCGGAGGGTTCCTGTACTGTGGAAGACGTCCTGCCTCGTCCCTGTGCTGAAGACGCCGCGCCCCAGCGGCCTCAATGACTACAGACCGGTGGCATTGGCCTCCCACATCATGAAGACCCTGGAGAGACTTGTTCTGGAGCTGCTCCGGCCTATGGTCAGGCCACACTTAGATCCCCTCCAGTTCGCCTACCAGCCCTGACTAGGAGTTGAGGATGCCATCATCTACCTGCTGAACTGTGTCTACACTCACCTGGTAAGCCAGTGAGCACTGCGAGGGTCATGTTTTTTGACTTCTCCAGTGCGTTCAACACCATCCGCCCTGCTCTGCTGGGGGAGAAGCTGACAGCGATGCAGGTGGATGCTTTCCTGCTGTCATGGATTCTTGATTACCTGACTGGCAGACCACAGTACGTGTGCTTGCAACACTGTGTGTCCGACAGAGCGATCAGCAACACTGGGGCTCCACAGGGGACTGCCTTGTCTCCCTTTCTCTTCACCATTTACACCTCGGACTTCAACTACTACACAGAGTCTTGTCATCTTCAGAAGTTTTCGGATGACTCTGCCATAGTTGGATGCATCAGCAAGGGAGATGAGGCTGAGTACAGGGCTATGGTAGGAAACTTTATCACATGGTGTGAGCAGAATTATCTGCAGCTTAATGTGAAAAAGACTAAGGAGCTGGTGGTAGATCTGAGGAGAGCTAAGGCACCAGTGACCCCTGTTTCCATCCAGGGGGTCAGTGTGGACATGGTGGAGGAATACAAATACCTGTGGATATGAATTGACAATAAACTGGACTGGTTAAAGAACACTGAGGCTGTCTACAAGAAGGGTCAGAGCCGTCTCTATTTCCTGAGGAGACTGAAGTCCTTTAACATCTGCCGGACGATGCTGAGGATGTTCTACGAGTCTGTGGTGGCCAGTGCTATCATGTTTGCTGTTGTGTGCTGGGGCAGCAGGCTGAGGGTAGCAGACACCAACAGAATCAACAAACTCATTCGTAAGGCCAGTGATGTTGTGGGGATGGAACTGGACTCTCTAATGGTGGTGTCTGAAAAGAGGATGCTGTCCAAGTTGCATGCCATCTTGGACAATGTCTCCCATCCACTACATAATGTACTGTTTGGGCACAGGAGTACATTCAGCCAGAGACTCATTCCACCGAGATGCAACACTGAGCGTCATAGGAAGTCATTCCTGCCTGTGGCCATCAAACTTTACAACTCCTCCCTTGGAGGGTCAGACACCCTGAGCCAATAGGCTGGTCCTGGACTTATTTCCTGGCATAATTTACATATTAATTATTTATGGTTTTATTACTATTTAATTATTTATGGTGCAACTGTAACGAAAACCAATTTCTCTCGGGATCAATAAAGTATGACTATGACTATTGTTTACTCTTAGAGTTTGATGTAAGCAAGGAATTTCATTGTACCGTATCCTAGTATATATGACAATAGAACGTGAGAATACAGCACAAGAACAGCCCATTCAGCCCACAATGTTGAACCTAACTAGCTAAAAAGAAAAAAAATACCCACTCATTCCTCCTACCTACACCATGTCCATCCATCCTCCTTACATCAATTTGCCTATTCAAATGTCTCTTAAAAGCTTCTAATGTATTTGCCTCTACTACATACCAGGCAGCACATTCCAGACATCCACCACAATATGAGTAAAAACCAACCCTCTCACATCCCCCTTGAACTGACCCCCATCTCACCTTCAATGCATGCCCTCTGATATTAGGCATTTCAACCCTGAGAAACTGACACTCTGCCCACTCTACCTAGGCCTCTCAATCTTGTAAACCTCTGTCAGATCTCCCCTCAGCCTCCGATGCTCCGGAGAAAACAACACAGCTTTATCCGGCCTCTTGTGATAGCACATTTCCTCTAAAGCAAGCAGCATCTGGGCGAGCCTCTCCAACGTCTCAACATCCTCCGTATACTGAGGCGACCAGAACTACAGACAATACTCCAGAGGTAAACCAGAGTTTTCTAACGTTGGAACATAACCTCCTGACTTTTGAACTCAATAACCATAACCTAATCTGAATCTGTAGAATATCCCACAATGGTGGGATTGGATGAGGACACTGGAACATGGCATTATGGAAAAACTTTGCTCACCTGTTAACTTTCCAGCATATCCAAGCTTGAAGGCAGGACCTAGTGCTGGGCAGAGTACAACATCGAGCTTCTTGCTTTTCCACAAGTTGACATACTCCTCACAGTAAGCCTAGGCAAAGCATATAGACAGTTTGCTCACCGGTGACAACTTGCTTTGCATATACAGATACATACAAGCTCATCCTCAACTCTGATAACAGGGAAAAGTGAGCAGTGAATATTGCAAAAATCCACTTGCTATTTTAACTGTGCAGCTATTTCAGGGCACATCCTCAGTCACCAAGCAGAGAAAAGCAAGACTGTGGATATACCAGAAAGAGGAAGCTGGTTTCTGAATAAAATTCAGTAAGCTTCCAATTAATTCACTCTCCACCTGGTACAATCTGACCAGGACCACTCTGCAAGCACAGTGGCTGAAAAACACAGCTCGTCAAATGTAGTTTCACAAACTGATTAATATGACTGGGCACTAGAAGTAAAGGGGCAAGTCACCTCTGGCAAACAGGTGTCCTAGTGAAAGAAAGTGGATTCTCAAAGCAGTTTTAAATTTTCCGATTGGTGCCAAAACAACAACGTCTCGTTGATAGTTGACGTCAGGAAGGGGAAGGAGGATGATTATGTGATTATACACTGGGGTGGGGGGGGTGGAATCAGCAGTGGAAGTAGCCAGCAGCTTTAAACTCCTGGACATTAACATATCAGATGACCTGTCCTGCGTCAAGCACATAGAAAGAGCAATCATGAAGAAGATGTGGGAGCACCTTTACTTTCTCAGGATGTAAAGGTAGAGTTTTACAGGATACTGTAACAAACTTCTATAGATCTACTGCAGAAAGTGTCCTGACTGGTTGCATCATGGTCTCGTACAGCAATTCAAATGCACAGGCATACAAAAGATGCAGAGTGTAATGGACTTACCCCAACACATCTGTCATCTTCTCACAGCTGCCATCAGGCATGTGCTACAGAAGCTTGAAGTCCACTATCACATTCAAGAAAAGCTACTTCCCTTCAACCATTCAGATCCTGAACCAACCAGCACAACGCTCACTAGTTTAGCAACACCATGACCACTTTGATCATTTTGCATTAAACCAGACTTTTCTTTTGTAAAATTTGTATACATCTTATAATTAATTTAGGTTTTTCTTGTGAATGTTACTTATATGAGGCAGCCATTTGATTTCAGGAAGGGGGCCAGCGCACTCCACACTCCTGTTGACGTCAATGGTGCTCAAATCAAGAGGGCTGAAAGCTCAATTCCTAGGAGTGAACATCACCAGTGGCCTGTTTTGGTTCAAACACGTAGATGCTAAGAAACATCACCAGTGCCTCTAGGTCCACAGAAAGCATGTCTCCTTTGAACCCCACCATTTTTTTTTAAAATCAAAGCAGCGTAGAAAGTATTCCACCCAGATTTACCATGGTCTGGTATGGCAACTGTGTTATCTTGGACCACAAAGTTGTGGACACAGCTCAGCACATCATGGAAACTGTCCAAATTTCTCTCTGCTAACATAATCAAAGATCCCATCCACAATAACAAAGGCCAGATAAAAATTCTGAAAATGGAACACAGTTTGGTCACTTTCCAAAGGATAAAATAACAGATCTCACCTCTACTTCAACATGGTGCTTCCATAGCTCAGTGACTGATCTGCAAGAACACAAGCAGAAAATGCTGAGGGTCTCACCTCAAGAGGAATAGAATATGCAGTTTAGATTAACTGCATCAATCTTAATATTGGAGTAGCCTGGCAGTATTATCATCTAAACAAAACTTCAATGAATTTAAACTGAAGCAAATAGAACATTTGGAATCAACAATGTTCTACATTACAACTCAATAGCTTTAATAACTAAATGAATTAAATATCCAGATTGCCAGGTTACAAAAAAAACATCTTTTGGGCAGAAGAACTAGTAGTCTGGCAGCAAAGGTTGCCTATAGCACTAGACACAGAGGCCCCTGCCCCACAATGCAAAAACTGCACGTTCTTCAAATTCTGAATCTACACAAAAGAGACCCTGGAGTTTGGTCCCCAACTCCAGATTGGAAATCCTGATGGCACTTAACGAATATCAAGCACTAACTTCTGCCAAATACCAAAACTGCCATTCATCCATTTTTTTTAAAATTTGCATCTAACAGCCACATATACTAATTAAACATCCAGCCCTTTAGCTTTTTCCTTGTTTTATCATTAAGCTCTGCAATCCATCACACATTGTGGATTAAGGAATCTGCCTTTTTTATATATATAATATATATATATATAAATAAAAATAAATAAAAGTCCCACCCACTCCAGTTGTTCTGTTTCAGAACATAACTGTGAGAATAATCATATGCAAAATTGTCTTTGCTTAAGAACATGCCCCTTCATCCCTATATCTATCCATATTCCTTTTCTGATTTTTTGTTCACCACAGAGACAAGGAATTCTTTTCTGTCCCTCACAAGAGCAGTACAGCTCATCCCTGGGAATTAATACTAAACCAGAACTTCAGCCCGCAGGGAGATGTTAATCACTAGAGACACTACTGATTTCAAATGCACATACCGTACTAAACAAATTCAGGAGAAAAACAACATCAAATATAAATTCAAGCAACACACACAAAATGCTGGTGGAACGCAGCAGGCCGGACTTCAACGTCAACTGTACTTCTTCCTATAGATGCTGCCTGGTCTGCTGCGTTCCACCAGCATTTTGTGTGTCTTGCTTGAATTTCCAGTATCTGCAGATTGTCTCATGCTTACATCAAATACTTACTCTATTCCACAAAGGCTCCTTAAGATATCTGCCAATCTCGGACTCTAGAACAGAAAGAAATTTTAAGATTTATCACTGAAAAAGTTTTAAGTAGTAATTAAGCATTCCAACTAACAACAACTATTCTCACAAACCTTACTACAAACTAATACCCAACAGTCTGACTAGCAATCAGTCACAAGTCAAGTAACAGGCACAGGGAGGAGATAATTATGACAGACAAGAGTGGTTACATTCTGCTTCACACCTTTGTAATAAATTTTAAAATATACTTGAGTAGCTTTTTAACTTACAAAAGGCTTCAGAAGGAAGGACAGGATCTTCATGAATATTTGAGGCATTGCATTTACATAAAAGATATCTTTCACATTAGGATCAATGATGTCACCTTTTCTAGGAATGCAAAATAGAATAAAAGTTAGTTGTATTCTTTTGTTTATGTGTGGGCAGTAAAAGCGTCTACTTTTGAAAATTGATATCCATCAAATACCCGTAGATTAATTATATTCTTTATCAACATTTGAAGTTCTCCAGTTCATACTAAGTAATTGTTCCCACTACAGAACATAGGGTAGTACAGCACAGGAACAGACTCTGCAGCCCACGACATTGTGACAAAGTAATTAAGTGTTTAACTAAACTAATCCCTTCTGCCTACACTATGTACATATCCCAATGGCAAAACAGTGAACTGTCCCTTTACCTTTGACCTCATACCTCAGGTTGGGCCAGATTAAATTCCATCTGCTATTTTTCCACCAACTGCAACTCCACTGTATGATTTGGCAATCATCTATGCTATCCATAAGACCACCAATCTTTGTGGTCGCTACAAACTTACTAACTTGCCCATCTATATTTTCATCCGGGTCATTTACATGATCCCTGCAGAACACCAGTAGGCATAAACCTCCAGTCTGAATAAGTTCCGGCAAGAACTGCCCTCTGCCTTCTACCGGCAAACCAGTTCTGAATTCAAATGGACAAGTCACCATAGATCACATGCATCTTAATCTTCTGGATGAGCTTTCCATGAGGGGCCTTGCAAAAAGCACCTTATAAAATCTATGTAGACAACATCAATGTCTCTACTTTCAATAATCACTTTCATCATCTCTTTGAAAAACTCAGTCAACTTACGAAGACACAACTTACCCGACACAAAGCCACACTGATTGTCCCTAAATAGCCATGGTTTTCCAAATGCTCATAAACCCTGTCCTTAAGGATCCTCTCCAATTGCTTCCCTACCACAAATGAGAGACTCGCCAGTCTATACTTTTCAAAATGATCCATTTCCCTGCTTGAGTAATGGACCAAGCATTGCCTGTGGCTAGTGAGATATGAAGATATTGGTCAAGGCCCCAGCCATCCTGTCTTTTGCTTCCCTCAATAACCTCTTTAATGATAAGCAAAATCAGGTAAAGGTGACACGATGGGCATATCGAGTCAGTTGGGAGAAGGGACAGGAGGCCATTGGGTTAAGTGTGTGTTGGTCATAGGCAGATGGAACCAGGTCGGGGAGGGGGAACAAAACTGAATGGCAGAAGAATGAGTAAAGGGTGGGGGGGGGGGGTGAGTGGATGAAAAAGTGTAGTTGGATCAGAAAGAGTGAGAGGAAAAAAAACACACAGTAGGGGTGGGTTAACTGACTTGTGTTCATACCACTGGGTTGCAGACTGCACAGGCAGAGCAGGAAGGAATATTCTAATATTCTCCCAGTTGGCACTGAGCCTCAGCCTGCCAGTGGAGAACTTCAAGGACAGATCAGTTGGTGTGGGAGTGGAAATGAGAGCTGAAATAATATGCATCTGCAAGCTCAAGATGACCTTTATGGATAGTGAGGAGACATTCTGCCCCCCACCCCCCAAACAACCTATGCTTGGTTTCTGTGACAGAAGAGCCGGCACCCAGAGGTCCAATGCCACAGACAAGGTTGAAAGAAGTGCATGTGGATCTTTGCCTGACCTGTAAACATTGGATTTGTGTTGGTGCGTGGCCAAGTGGTTAAGGCGTTCATCTAGTCATCTGAAAGTCGCTAGTTCGAGCCTTGGCTGAAGCAGCATGTTGTGTCCTTGAGCAAGGCACTTAACCACACATTGCTCTGCGATGACACCGGTGCCAAGCTGTATGGGTCCTAATGCTCTTCCCTTGGACAACATCGGTGTCGTGGAGAGGGGAGACTTGTAGCATGGGCAACTGCTGGTCTTCTGTACAACCTTGCATGCTTTGACAAAAAAAATGAACCGTTGAACCTTTACTGTCTAAAATGGCCTATGGTCGTGAGAGTATCAACATTAACTTCATATTTTTATGATTTTAGGTGCAAAACCTAAATTTGCTTTCTCTTTTTCTGACCTTGTCCATTTGAAATGGCATTTCAATTATATGCATGTTTGCACAAGGAATCAAAATGTAGTCTAAGTGCTTAATGTCAAAGCTTGTAATTGTGTGTGGGACATCCCAATTCAGAACCACAGTAAATAGGCAAGGGAAGACAATGAATAAATGTTCACATTAATTGGCCTCATCAGCATCACTCATCATAATACAGTGGAGGTGTTATTACCAAACTGAGTGATTTTGTGTATATTCTGACATAGGCAAAATTGGTATATACATCTGTTAGATTGGAACCTATTCAGAACCCAGAGATAGCCTGTATGTCTTAAACACAATTGGTTCTAATATACACATGTTTTCACATCTATCTTGCTCAGAAAACATCCTACACTCATCTTTTGCTTTCTGTTTTCCCTCCACCTATCCATTCATGCAACCACATTCCCTTATTTTTGGTCTATACATACTAGCAAATGAAACTCTTACCAAAGGCATTTTAAAATACAAGTTCAATGTTATTATTACATTTGATTTACCCATTTTCCTTCTCAAATGGAGTTGGAATTCAAAACTGGACTATTTTGGAATTCAATGTTCCTGGTCAAAATAATCATGATATCATGATTAGCCCAAGATATCTTTCAGGAATTGTGCATTACTAGCCAAGGAAAACATTTCTTGCTCATTCCAAATGTCCCTCAAGGTGGAGATGGTGAGCAACCCTCTTGAAGTTTGTGGTTCTCTGGTGAAGTATTCTCACAGTAGCGATTTAGATAAAGCAGCAAGGCACAGCAGTACATTTCAAACCCCAGTAGTATAATTTTACACCTTTTTCTTACATGCTTGGGTACCATACCGACTCACAAAATAATGCCAAAAAGGTGACACCTTATGTGATTGTCTTTAAGGCGGATGCATTACACTGATCGAAGTTACTGGGGTCCATGAATACATAGCTACTTGGAATGGGTTAATGTGGAAATACATTCATGTTGAGCAGCAAAATCGAATTCCTTAAAATTTGGAGTATAACTGCAAGAAAGTTAAACACATAACAAGTAAAAGAGAAAAACATAATTAGATCTCTGCAATCTCTCTGCCAAAAAGAGACTTACAGATTTTCCAGGATGGTAGTGCCACAATCTGCGCCAATACCCTTTATTACAAGCTCTTTAATTGCATATGGTATTTTCAAAGGTGTGAAAGGAATCAGCTGGAAAAAAAAACACACAAGTTTAGTTAACACATCTTGAATGATAATCTAATCTTTTGGAGAGTTAATGCAAATCCCCTTACCAACTAAAATTATTTAATACTATTGTTAAAATTGTTAACTGGGACTTCTCGAAACTAGTCCCACATGGTCACATCTTAGGAAGTAACTTCATTATTAGAGAAATAAATGTATTAACTGGACTCATTTTCATGTAAACTGCAAGGATGTAGTCTTGACAGTGTACAATAAAAGGAATCTTTTAATTGAGTTAGATGGCTGTTTTTAAATAAAACCTGAATTTCCAACTCAACAGTCATGAAGAAATTATGCTTTCTTTGCAACAAATCTTTGTCCTCTCCCAGATAGAGTGTTACCAATGGCACAAATGTACAGCTTGTATAAAAAAAAACAAAAAAAAATCCAAAACACTTAAAAATACGACACTAACTGCTTGGAAGGATTAAGCAGAATTTTACCAAACAATTCCCTTCACTCAAAAAGATTGTTGTTAGTCCTCTCTGCACTTTGTGGCACATCAGGCGGTAATGTTACTGCTTCTTTAGCATTTGCCTTTTTTTTAAAATGAAACACAGTTACTGGCTCAATGCTCAATCCAGCACAGATAGAAAGTGTGCAAGCAGCTGGCTGTATTCAAACCTGGGAACATTCCCCTTGAAGTCGGGACCAAATAAGTATTAATGGCAAATTTCTTTCATGAACCAAAACAAAATTCAGATCGCATTAAATTATCGTAGATTTGTTAATTTATAAACAAGGAACTTTTGTGCCTCAATTCCTGAACACTACTGGCGATTTCTCAACCATAAGCATGCAAACCTACTGTGTGGCCAGCCGCCTCCAGCAGCTGCTTGGTTTCCATGACTGTTCGCTTCATGCAGGCCAAGGAGATCCAGAATCCATCACTCTCATAATAACCTATTCTCAGCGGCTTAGAGCTGGAATACACCTGAAGGAAGATGAACAGTTCATACAGGGCAGGAATGAAATTTACCCACTGAGCACAGCAACCTCAAGCTAGACAGGCTTTTGGCATCCCATTATAACATAACTAAAGAAAGGAGTCAAGAGAAGTGAATAGCAAGGATAGAAACTAGTGAGAAAACACCAAGCAGGCTGCTTTCATGTCAATGGATATACTTTAAGTTTTGCCACAATTTAATTATGTACAATATTGTTTATTAGCTTTCAGCCATGTGTCATGCTGAGTTCATCTTTTCAGTTAACAACCCACAGACTGCATCTGCTAATTTCTAATGCAAACCAAACTGCCTACAATTGAATTAACACCATATATTTACATGGCTGCTCCTTACTGCAGGTCGTGGCACATCATTACATCCCCAATTGTGCGCCAATCTTGCCTACCCATCTGGTATCGCAAATGGGAAATGTCGTCATCTCACTCCAACCACCAGCTTCTCCCCTTATACCGGGGCAACATTAGCCACCCTCTAGTCTGGTCTGATTTAGTTGAAGCGATTTTGCATGTGACTAGGTGATGCCCCAGTTGTTGGTAAAGACTGGCTGAGTAACACATCTTCATAGTTAAGTGGGCCTTTTCCATAATGTACCCAAACTTGATGGTAGGTGTCTGAAAACAGTCCGATATGGTAATTTAAACTTCCTATACGCAAGCCTAAACAAGCATCAGTGCAAACGGAGGTAAAAAGTGAATAAAATTTTGTGCTTTCTCCCAAATCTTTCCTCTCCCAAGTGATGCAATTACTGATCTCTACTGGCCCAGAGTGGCAGGCTGGAGATACGTCTCTACCAAAGGAGGCGTGAGGTGCTCCTTCCCTCCGCTAGCCAGCAGGTCACCCTTAGGTAAGGTGTAGCACCTGCTTAGTCCCTTGATCAGGGTCATATGAAGCCATGGGAGCAGGTGATGGATATCACCACTGATGCCAGGCAGACAATCTCTCTAGTATTGATAATTGCTGGGTCACCTGTCTTGTCAAGACACTGCCCGGAAGGCAGCAATGGCAAACCACTTCTGTAGAACCTTACTGCAAACACATCTAGGGAGCCCAAAAGGCACCCATTTTGATTACACTTGGAAAAATCTAATTTCCAAAACGTTTGACTTTTGGTAGCTTAATTGATTATAAACTGCCAGCATAGCTTTGATGGTTAGTGAGAAAAATGTAAAAAGCAGTAATTCTGACATAAAAATAAAGTGCAAGAATTGCTCAACAAGCTGTTGGTAGAGGGAGAAAGAGACACTTGTCCATTGTCTCTCCCCACTAATATCCTTCCTGACACTTAACCTTGCAAGCGAGAAAAATGCTACACTTGCCCATTCACTTCCTCCCTCACCCACTTTCAGGGTCCCAAACAGTCTTTCCAGGTGAGGCAACACTTCTTCTGCAATTCTGTTGGGGTAATTTATGCCACCCGGTGTCCCCAATGTGGCCTTACCTACACTAGAGAGACCCAACATGAACTGGGGGATGCTTCCTCAAACACATTTGTTCCAACTGCCAAATGCAGAAATTCTTGGTGGCCAACCATTTTAATTCCTATCCCCCATTCCCATACGTCAATCCATGGCCTCCTCTTCCGCCACAATGAGGCCACTCTTAGGCTGGAAGAGCAACACCTCATTCCATCTAGGTGTCGTCCTACCAGATGACATGAACATTGATTTCTATTTCCAGTAATTTAAAATGTTTTTTTTCCTTTTCCCCCACACCCTTCCTCCTTTATTCTGCACTCTGGCCTCTTACTTCTTCCTCTCACCTGCCTATCACCTCTGCCTAGGCCCCTCTTTCTTCTCTCTCTCCCATGATGCACTCTCCCCTCCTATCAGATTCCTTCTTTTCTGGCCCTTTACCTTTCCCACCCACCTGGCACCTTCTAGAATGGCCTTCCTTCTGTTCCCTCCAACTTTTTATTCTGGCTTCCTCACTCTTCCTTTCCAGTCCTGATGAAGGGTCTCGCCCTGATAGAAAGGCCGTTTATTAATTTTCATGGATGCTGCCTGACCTGCTGAGTTCTTCCAGCATTTTCTGTGTGTTGCTGGAGAGTCAGGACATCAACGGATACGTCAAGAAGGAAAGTGTATGTGGTTCAGTAGGATCGGGGATCAGCCATGATGGAATGGCGGAGAAAACTCAATGGGCTGAAGGGCCTAATTCTGCTCTTATGTCTTATGGTCTAAGCACTCTGATCAATAACTTTTTGCCAAAATGAAGCTCAGACAATTGATCAAAATAGATTTTAAAAAAGTGCCTCTCAGCTCTGAAATCTAACTAAATCAATGTAATGAAAATCTCTCTTGCCACACTTTTCCCACCATCATCCTTGTTATTAATGTCAGTGCACTTCTGAGTTGTTATATAATTTTATCATCATTAAAAAAAAGACTGCTCTGTGAATTTAGTTGTTTCCACTGACACTGTTTCAACATATTTGCAACATACACTCAGTGATCACCTCATTAGGTAGATATGATCATTCATCCAAATATCCAATCAGCCAATCATGTGGCAGCAATTCAATGGATAAAAGCATGCTGGCACAGTCAAGAGGTTCAGTTGTTGTTCGGACCAAATATCAGAATGTGGAAGAAAAGTGATCTAAAAGACTTTGACCATGGAAGGATTGTTGGTGCCAGACAGGGTGGTTTGAGTATCTCAGAAACTGCTGATCTCCTGGGATTTTTCACACACAGCAATGTCTGGAGTTTAAAGAGAACAGAGTGAAAAGCAAAAAATAAACATCTAGTGAGTGGTAGTTTTGTGTTCGAAAATGCCTCATTGAGAGATGTCAGGGAGATTGGCCAGACTGGTTCAAATCGACAGGAAGACAACTGTAACTCATATACCACGAGTTATAATGTGATGTGCAGAGAAGAACCTGAGTGCGCAAGATGTTGAACATTGAAGTGGATGGGCTGCAGTAGCAGAAGACCACAAATATACACTGACTATTTCAAGCACATATTGGAAAAGTAATTGGAAGGCATCTAGCAGTGTTTCAGACCAGTCCTTTTTAAATTGTGACTACATGACAACACTAAATGATCTCTAACTTGGCTCCATTTAGCAATTGCACTCATTGGATGCACAGGGGTGAAACTGAAATGATGGAAGAAACACTAAAGTGAGGTACTACAATTGAAGAAAATGTCAGTGTTGTTTTAAAGTAAAATGCAATCATAATCTTATACTGAAAACATGTCAGTAATTCAGTAAAGCATTCGACCTATGAAACTAAACAAATTATGTAGATAATGGATCAAAGTGGGGTGGAGAGTTACTTTACTGGATTGGTATCCCGACAGAACTCAGGCCCGGTGAGCTTGTATGCAGTCACACCAGCTAAGGAACTTTACTTCAAGCAATTAAGTACTTGTATATTCAATTAGAAATCGAATAATGTAACAGTGTCTACGAAACTACCAGATTAGAATAAAAGACCATAAGACATAGGAACAGAAATAGGTCATTTGGTCCATCGGGTCTTCTCCGCCATTCCATCATGGCTGATTTAGTAACCCCCCCTCAACCCCATTTTCTTGTCCTCTGCCCACAGTCTGATGTCCTTACTAATTTAGAACCCATCAACCCCCAATTTACAGTAAATATAAGACAAAGGAGCAGAATTAGGCCATCTAGTCCACCATTCGATCATGGCTGATCCCTTTTTTTTTAAAAAAAGGTCTCCTCCTCAACCCCAGTTCCCGGCCTTCTCCCCGTGACCTTTGATGCCATGTTCAATCAAGAACCTATCAATCTCTGCCTTAAATACACCCAACGACCTGGCCTCCACAGCTGCCTGTGGCAACAAATTCCACAAATTCACCACCCTTTGGCTAAAAGAAATTTCTCCACATCTCTGTTTTGAAAGGGCGCCCCTCTATCCTGAATCTTGTCCTTGACTCTCCCCCCATGGGAAACATCCTTACCACATCTATTCTGTCTAGGCCTTTCAATATTCGAAAGGTTTCAGTGAGATCCCTCCTCATCCTTTTGAATTCCAGCAAGTACAGACCCAGAGCCATCAAACGTTCCTCGTATGATAACATTTTCAGTCCTGGATTCATCCTTGTGAACCTCCTCTGACCCTCTCCAATGCCAGCACATCCTTTCTAAGATGAGGGGCCCAAAACTGCTCACAATACTCAAGGTGAGGCCTCCGCAGTGCCTTATAAAGCCTCAGCATCACATCACAAATATAACCAATGTCTTGCCTCCACAACTGCCCGTGGCAATGAATTCCACAGATTCACCACCCTCTGGCTAAAGAAATTCCTTCTCATCTCAGTTCTAAAGGGATGTTCTTCTATTCTGAGACTGCCTTCTGGCCCTGGAGTCCCCCACTTCTACTCTATCTTGGCCTTTCAATATTCAACAGGTTTCAGTGAAGTGCCCCATTCATTCTTCGAAGCTGCAGTGAGTACAGGCCCAGAGCCATCAAACATTCCTGATACATTAACCTTTTCATTACAAGACAAAGGAGAAGTAGGCCATTCAGCCCATCGAGTCTGCTCCGCAGCTCCCCCATGAGCTAAACTATTCACCCATCTAGTTCCAATTTCCAGCTTTTTCCCCATATCCCTTCATACCCTGACTAATTAGATACCTGTCAATCTCCTCCTTAAACACCCTCAATGATCGGGCCTCCACAGCTGTATGTGGCAACAAATTCCACAAATCCACGACCCTCTGGCTAAAAAAATTTCTCCTCATCTCTGTTTTAAATGGGTACCCTCTAATTCTAAGACTATGGCCTCTTGCCCTGGACTCACCCACCAAGGGAAACAACCTTTCCACATCTACTCTATCCAACCCTTTCAACATTTGAAATGTTTCTATGAGATCCCCTCTCATTCTTCTATACTCTAATGAATACAATCCAAGAGCCGACAAACACTCCTCATATGTTAGCCCCTGCATTCCAGGAATCATCCTCGTAAATCTTCTCTGAACTCTCTCCAACATCAGTACATCCTTTCTAAGATAGGGGGCCCAAAACTGCACACAGTATTCCAAATGAGGTCTCACTAACGCCCCATAGAGCCTCATCAACACCTCCTTATTCTTATACACTATTCCTCTTGACATGAATGCCAACATAGCATTCGCTTTCCTTACTGCCAATCCAACTTGGTGGTTAACCTTTAGGGTATCCTGCACGAGAGCCCCCAAGTCCCTTTGCACTTCAGATTTTTGAATTTTCTCCCCATCTAAATAATAATCTGCCTGATTATTTCTTCTTTCAAAAAGTACAACCATACATTTCTCAACATTGTACCTCATCTGCCATTTCTTTGCCCACTCTCCTAAACTGACCAAGTCTCTCTGCAACCTTTCCGTTTCTTCAACATTTCCTGCTCCTACACCCATCTTGGTGTCACCCGCAAACTTAGCCACAAAACCATTTAATCCATAATCCAAATCATCGATATACATCGTAAAAAGAAGCGGCCCCAACATCGACCCCTGCGGAACACCACTAGTAACCCGCAACCAATCAGAATAGGATCCCTTTATTCCCACCCTTTGCTTTCTGCCTATCAGCCAATGCTCCACCCATTCCAATATCTTTCCTATAATTCCATGGGCTCTCATCTTATTAAGCAGCCTCATATGTGGCACCTTATTGAAGGCCTTTTGAAAATCCAAATACACAACATCCACAGCCTCTCCCTTGTCAATCTTATTCGAGATTACCTCAAAAAATTCCAAAAGGTTGGTGAGGCAGGATCTTCCCTTCATGAAACCATGCTGGCTTCAGCCTATCTTGTCATGCACCTTGAGGTATTTCATAACCTCGTCCTTGAGGATTGACTCCAATACCTTTCCAACTACCGATGTCAGACTAATAGGTCTGTAATTTTCTTTTTGCTGCCTCCTTCCTTTCTTAAATAACGTAACTACATTTGCGACCTTCCAGTCCCCCAGAACCATGCCAGAGTCTATTGATTCCTGGAAGATCATTTCCAATGCTTCCACAATCTCCAAAGCCACCTCCTTCAGAACCCTTGTGTGCACCTCATCCGGACCGGAAGACTTATCTATTATTAGTCCACTTAGCTTCCCAAGCACTTTCTCTCTAGTAATCTTGACTGTACCTAATTCTATTCCCTGATACCTCTGGCTATCAAGTATATTGCTCATGTCTTCCACTGTGAAGACTGATGCAAAATATTCATTCAGTTCCTCCGCCATCTCTTTGTTATCCATTATAATTTCTCCAGCATCATTTTCAATCGGTCCCGTATCTACCCTTGTCATTCTTACTCTTCATATATTTTTTAAAAACTCCTGGTATCCTTTATGTTAATCACCAACCTCCTTTCATAATTCATCTTTTCTTTCGGAATGACTTTCTTAGTTTCCTTCTGTAAGTTTTTAAAAGTCTTCCAGTCCTCATTTTTCTCACTAATTTTTGCTTCCTTGTACGCCGTTTCTTTTGCTTTCATTTTTGCCGTAACCTCTCTCGTTAGCCACATTTGTGCCATTTTTCCATTCATGATTTTCTTTTTTTCTTGAAATATATTTTTCCTGCATTTTCCTTATTTCTTGTAGGAATTTCATCCAATTCTGCTCTGCCGTCCCTCCATTTAGCTTACTTTTCCAATCGACTTGGGCCAGTTCCTCTCTCATACCTCTAATTTCCTTTGTTCCACTGAAATATCAATACACCTGATACCAGCTTCTCCTTTTCAAATTTGAAACTGAACTCAATCATATTATGATCACTACTTCCAAGGGGTTCCTTTACCTCCAGCTCCCTAGTCGCTTCAGGTTCGTTACACAGCACCCAATCCAAAACAGCCGGTCCCCTGGTGGGCTTCTGGACAAGCTGCTCCAAAAAGCCATCCTGTAGGCATTCTACAAACTCCCTCTCCTGAGATCCATTACCATCCTGACTTTCCCAATCCACTTTCATATTAAAATCCCCCATAATTATCTTGACATTTTCCTTCTGAAACGCTTTTTCTATTTCCAGCTGCAACTTGGAGTCCACATCCCACTGCTGTTTGGAGGCCTGTATATAACTGGTATTAGCATCTTTCTACCCTTGCCATTTCTTAATTCTACCCATAAGGATTCTACCTCTTCTGATCTTATGTCCCTTTTTTCTATTGATTTGATATCGTTACTTACCATGAGGGCCACGCCACCCCTTTTACCTACCTTCCTATCTTTTCTATACACTGTGTATTCTTGGACATTCAGCTCCCAATCACATCCATCATTTAGCCATGACTCGGTGATGGCCACAATGTCATATCTTTTAACCTGCAGCTGTGCAGCAAGGTCATCCACTTTATTTCTAATGCTGCATGCATTTAAGTACAGTACATTTAGATCAGTATCTGTTGTCGATTTTGCTATATTTCTATTTTGCAGCAAATTATCCTGTATATTCACTGGCCTGTCCTTCTTGCGATCTTTGCTGCACAGTATTTTTGACGTATTTCTATTTTCCTCTTCCTCGACCCTAACACCTTGGTTTCCTTCCCCTTGCCAACTTAGTTTAAACCCTCCCTAACAGCTATATTAAACAATCCCACCAGGATATTAGTACCTTTTGGGTTCATTCCCAGCATCATTCTTGTGAACCTCCTCTGGACTTCAATAACAGGACATCCTTCCTTTGATAAGGGACCCAAAGCTGCTCACGGTGCAATCTGACCAATGACTTATAAAACCTCAGCATTATGTCCTTACTCTTATATTCCAGTCCACTTAAAATCAATGCTAACTTAGCATATGCCTTCTTTACCTCTGACTCTCCCAGCAAATGAACCTCTGGGGAATCCTGCACAAGGACTGACAAATCCCTTTGCACCTTTGAATAATGAACTTTCTCCACATTTAGTAAATAGTCTACACCTTTACTCTTTTTACAAAAATGCATGATCATACACTTTCCTCCACTATGTTCCATCTGCAACTTCCTTACCTATTTCCCTAATCTAAGTCCTTCCACAGACTCCTCACTTCCTCAGCATTACTTGCCCTTCCACCCATCTTCATATCGTCAGCAAACTTGACCACAAAGCCATTGATTCCAAGTTCAAAGTAAATTTATTATCAAAGTACATATATGCCACCATATACTACCCAGAGGTTCATTTTAGCCCGTAAGACCATGAGACAGAGGAGTAGAATTAGGCCATTCAGCCCATCGAGTCTACTCCACCATTCCATCATGGCTGATCCCAGATCCCACTCAACCCCATACACCTGCCTTCTCACCATATTCTTTGATGCCCTGACCGATCAGGAAATGATCAACTAATAATAATCTGCTCTTCTATTATTCCTTCTAAAGCGGATGAACTCGCATTTACCAACGTTGTATTCCATCTGCTAGACCTTGGCCCACTCACTTAACCTATCTATATCCCTCTGTCGACTCTCCACATCTCCTGTACAATTTGCTTTTCCAGTTAGTTTGGTGTCATCAGCAAATTTTACTACGCTACACTCAGTCTCCTCTTCCAAATCATCAATGTAAATGGTAAACAGTTGCGGGCCCAACACCGACCGCTGCAGCACCGCATTCACCACTGACTGTCAACCAGAGAAACACCTATTTATACCAACTCTCTGCCTGCTATCTGTTAACCAATCCACTACCCATGCCAGTACACTTCCTCCAACTCCATGCATCCGTATCTTATTTATAAGTCTCTTGTGCGGCACCTTATCGAACGCCTTCTGGAAATCCAAGTCTATGACATCCACCTGTTCCCCTCTATCCACTGCACTTATTACGTCCTCAAAAAAACTCCAGTAAGTTTGTCAAACAGGACCTGCCCTTTCTGAATCCATGCTGCATCTGTCTAATGGAACCACTCCTTTCTAAATGTTTTGCTATTTCTTCCTTAATTACAACTTCAAGCATTTTCTCGACTACAGATGTTAAGCTAACTGGCCTATAGTTGCCCAAAATAATAAGTAATAAATACCAAAAAAAAAACATGAGATGAAGAGACCTTAAAAGTGAGTCCATAAGTTGTGGGAACAGTTCAATGATGGAGCAAGTGAAGTTATCTCCTCTGGTTCAAGAGCCTCTTGGTTGAGGGGTAATAACTGTTCCTGAACCTGGTGGTGTAGATCCTGAGGCTCCTTTACCTTCTTCCTGATGCAGCAGTGAGAAGAGATTGTCCAGAACTAGAGGGCACAGCCTGAAAATTGAGGGTCAACCCTTTAGAACAGAGGAAAGGATGATTATTTTTTTTTTTATAAAAGCCAGAGAGTAGTGAGTCTGTGGAATGCTCTGCCACAGACTGCGGTAGAGGCCAAGTCTGTGCATATGTTTAAGTTGGAAGTTGATCATTTCCTGATCGGTCAGGGCATCAGAGGATATGGAGAGAAGGAATGACTCATGGATTTCCAGTTTCCTCCTCAAGTCAATAGTCAGCTCCTTGGTCTTGCTGACATTGAATGAGAGGTTATTATTGTGGCACCACTCAGCCAGATTTTCAATCTCTCTCCTATATGCTGATTCTGCCAGTGACAGTAGTGTCATCAGCAAACTTAAATATAGTATTAGAGCTGTGCTTGGAAAGTGAGTAGAACAGGGGGCTAAGCACACAGCCTGTGGTGCACCAGTGCTGATGAAGATTATGGAGGAGATGTTGTTGCAAATCCAAACTGACTGGGGTCTGCAAATGAGGATATCAAAGATTCCATCATCTAAATCATTGACATACAATACTGTGCAAAAGTCTTAGGCGCATATATAGCGCTGGGGTGCCTAAGGATTTTGCACAGTACGGTGTATTGTTTAAAATAGGAAGGAAGGTGGTTGAGAAACAGAAATAAAGGAACTTAGCTTTGTATTAGATTAGTAGTATTAAGTGTTATTTGGTAATATACAGTGCCATGTAAAAGTCTTAGGCGCATCTTATCGTTAGGGTCTTAGCTTACAAAAGTCTTAGGCACCCAAGATATGTAGATATGCCCAAGCCTTTTGCACTGTATGTATAACGTGAAAAAAGTGATCCCAGCATCGATCCCTGCAGAACACCGCTAATCACTGGCAATCAACCAGTTATAACCCCCTTACTCCCACTCTTTGCCTACAGCCAGTTAGACAATCTTCTATCCATGCTAGTATCTTTCCTGTGATACCTTGAGCTCTTCTTTAAAAGCCTCATATGCAGCACCTTGTAATGGACTTTTGAAAATCCAGGTAAATGACATCCACCGACTCCCTTTTGTCCATCCTGACAGTTATTTCCTCAAAGAATTCAACAGATTTGACAGGCCAGATTTCTCCTGAAGGAGAGCATGCTGACTTTGGTCTATTTTTCTTAACATTTATTGGGAAAGTTAGTTTACTATTGAGCTCATTGGCAATTACAGAAGAAGAAAGGTGCTGGTCTGGCTGTCACTGACATCATGAGATTGAAAACTTTTTTAAAAGTCACTGGAAGAACTGGTCTAAGGTATATAAATATACCCATGCACAAAGTTCCAACGGGACCTCAAATGTATAAAATCTGCCATGTACCAAATTTTGATGTTATGGCATAACAGCATAGAACTTTACATAATTGGTACTTCTCAAACTAAACACATTATAATTATAACGATATGCAAAAGCTTTCAAACATCCTGCACACAGTATAAATATTATCACATCCTACATACCTCATCATTGAAGGGGAGAGGTGGCACTGAGGCATCCAAATGGAACATGTCTTCAGACAACAGGGCTTTCATACACAATGCCAGGCTATCCACATCTCTAGCCATTGGGCCAAAGGATGCTTGAACTAGAAGGCATAAACAATGCATTACTCCAAAACATTTCCAGCACTGTGCCATGAAACAGCTTGTATGATGCTAGTGTCCAGAATGTCTGAGCAGTTGCAGAATATTCTTGAAGGGGAGGGTGAGTAGCCAGAGGTCGTAGTACATATTGGTACCAATGACATAGGCAGGAGAGGGGTAGAGGTCCTGCGCAGTAAGTTTAGGGAGTCAGGAAGGAGGTTGAAGAGCAGGACCTCCAAGGTGGTAATCTCCAGATTACTCCCAGTGCCACAAGCTAGTGAAGATCAGTACAGGAAGATAGCGCAGACGAATGAGTGGCTGAGGAAATGGTGCAGGGGGCAGGATTTCAGGTTCTTGGATCATTGGAACCTTTTCTGGGGGGGGGGGGTAACCTGTACAAGTGGGGCGGGTTGCACCTGAACTGGAGGGGAACCAATATCTTGCAAGGGAGGTTTGCAAATGCTGTTGGGGAGGGTTTAGACTCGACTTGCAGGCCTTCATCAACCATGGGACTGAGTTCAAGAGCCATGAGGTAATGTTACAGCTATATAAGACCTTAGTCAGTCCCGACTTGGAGTACTGGGTTCAGTTCTGGTCACCTCACTACAGGAGGGATGTGGATACCATAGACAGAGTGCAGAGGAGATTTACAAGGATGTTCCTTGGATTGGAGAGCATGCCTTATGAGAATAGGTTGACTGAACCTGGCCTTTTCTCCATGGAGCAACGGAGAATGAGAGGTGACCTGACAGAGGTGTACAAGATGATCATCCTGCGGTTAGCCAGAGGTTATTTCCCCAGGGCTGAAATGGCTAACACGAGGGGGCATAGTTTTACGGTGTTTGGAAGTAGGTACAAGAGGGATGTCAGAGGTAAGTTTTTCACACAGAAAGTGATGGGTGCATGGAATGCACTGCCGGCGGTGGTGGTGGAAGCAGATACAATAGCATCTTTTAAGAGACTCTTAGATAGGTACATGGAGCTTAGAAAAATAGAGGGCTATGAGGTAGGGTCATTCTAGGCAGCTTCTAAAGTAGGTTACATGTGCTGTTTCTATGTTTCTACTTCCTCCTACCTATTACAGTCCCATCACAATTCTTCTTGACCCTCTTCTCCCCCAAGAATCCACCATCCATCCACTGAACTCATCCCTTTGCTCTCCACCACACCCACAGAACGTGCCTCCTGCTCCCCTCCACTCCCTATAACTCCGCATTTCCCCATCCACTTCCGGGGTGGGGGGGGGGAGGAGAAAGAGGGTAGAGGGTGCTAGGGCATGGGGAATGCTAGAGCACGCAACAGAGTACTGTGGGACTGTGACCTCAAGTTTAGGAAGGAAATTGTTAAAACTCACCTGCTCTCTGTCCAGGTACTGACACTTTGCATCCTTTAAAGCTGTAATATATAATGAACAAAATGTTACTAAAGCAACATTCCTCCTCCTCCTTTGTATTGGAACACAGCCAGAATGTTAATGAATTTCAATGCAAATCCACATACAAAAGCAAATACAAATTTCTGCATCATCTTCTACTCTGAAATATCAAATGTAAACAATCGTTAATGCGTTCTTCCGCGGTGTTACATGTTAAGAATAATCCCACGGTAAAGAGCACTTCGTCCAGTTGCATTGCAAGAATGCAATTTTTCAAAAAGAATCTGAAAGTGAACTGTATAACTTCCCATTCTTGTACATTACCACCTCAGATCTTTTTAACTGATAGGTCCAAACATTATATATTGTATCTCTTTTAAAGCAATATGTCACAAATAAAACCCAGCAAGTACATGTTAAAAAAGCCTCCCTCCACCTGTAGCCATGTAGAACAGACACAAAATGCAACATATTGGGGCCCCAACACATTCCATACTCTATTGACAAATATGACATTTTATACTGTGCTGTGTACAAACTGAACTTTCAGATTAAAAAGTACTGAATAAATATAGACACCGTGCAGGGGGAGAAATGATACGCAGTATCACAGATATTGGTCTAGTACCTCTTGGTGGTTATCCGCAGAGCAGAACTGATACAGTGCCAGCTGTAAGATCAGGGTTCAATTCCTGCCACTGCCCATAAGGAGTTTGTACTTTATGCCTGTGACTCTGTGGCTTTCTCCAAGTGCTCTGCTTTCCTCCCACATTCCAAAAATGGTTAGGGTTAGTGGTTTAAAAATATATTAAACCCTTTTCTGAGCTGATGCAATGACAAAGGAACAGAACAACACTATTAGATTCAAAGGGAGATAGTATGTAGCAAACTTCTTATTTGCTGTTACTTTAGTTAGAGCAACAAAACAGTTATATCACCACTTGTAATAAGCCACTATCATTTGTTCCATTTTAACTAATGTTGATGCGTTATGGGAAGATTAATTACCTAATCCTTCTGTAAAATGCAAACTCTCCTCAACTATTTGCTTATTTACACAGTGCGGGTATCGCTAACAAAGGATGGCATTTTCTGTTTATCCTTGCCGAGAAAGCGTTAAGAGTCAAGCAGATAAAGCCCAAACCAGGAACAATGGCTGATTCCTTGTATTGAAGCACATTAGTGAACCAGATGTGGGGGTTTCCCTCAAATTCCAGTAGAAAAAACTCAAAGCTCTCAGAATTATCACATTTCCACTATATTCTTTAAAAATGATTAAAAGATTAGCTCACTCTTCCTCACTCTTCCTTCAGTTAGTCATGACGAAGGGTCTCGGCCTGAAACGTCGACCGCACCTCTTCCTAGAGATGTTGCCTGGCCTGCTGCGTTCACCAGCAACTTTGATGTGTGTTGCTTGAATTTCCAGCATCTGCAGAATTCCTGTTGTTTGCGTTTTTAAAAGATTAGCTTTTTTTTTCCCCACATACACATCGAAACACAGTGAAATGCATCAGTTGCATAAAACCACTGTGTCACCACGTTTCAGGCTTGCTTCAATATACAGTGGTGCTAGAAGATTTGTGAATCCTGGATTTCTGCACAAATATGACCTACAATGTGATCAGATCTTCACGGAAGTCCTAAACCTCGATAAAGAGTACCCACTTAAATAAATAGCACAAATAACATTATATGTGTTCATTTATTTATTGAGGAAAAATAATCCAATATTTTTTCTCATTGGAGAAAAATATTTGTTTTTGTTGTGAACCTCTAGGGTAATGCCTTCTGCAAAAGCTATTTGAAGTCAGGTGTTCCAATCAATGAAATGAGATTGGAGGATTAGAGGTGCCCTGCCCTATATATTTAAAAAAAAACACACAAAGTCAGGTTACTGACAGAGCCTGCTCTTCTCAAGAAAGACCTGCTTACATGCACCATGCTCAAATCAAAGCAATTTTCAGAGGAAACTAGGAGAAGAATTGTAGGGAAGCATGAAGATGGAAAAGGCAACAAAAACATTTCTAAAGACTTGAGAGCTCATCAGTCCACAGTAAGAGAAATTGTCTACAAATGGAGGAAACTCAGTACTGTTGCTACTCTCCCCTAGAAGTGGGCATCCTGCAAAGATCACACCAAGAGCACCACATACAATGCTGAAGGAGGTGAAAAAGAACCCAAAGGCAACAGCAGAAGACCTGCAGAAATCTAATATCTGTTGAAGTCTTTGCTCATGTGTCCACTACAAGAAAAACACTAAACAAGAGTAGTACTCATGGAAGGACACCATGAAGGAAACCACTGCTCTCCAAAAAAAAAAAAAAAAATTGCTGCACATCTCAAGTTTGCAAAAGACCACCTGGATATTCCACAGTGCTTCAGGGACATTATTCTGTGGACAGTTGAGACAGTTGAACTTTTTGGCAGAAATGCACACTGCTATGTTTGGAGGAAAAAGGACACTGCACACCAGCACCAAAACCTCATTCCAACTGTGAAGCATGGTGAAAGGAGCATCATGGTTTGGTGTGTTTTGCTGCCTCAGGGCCTGGACAGTGAATTCAAAACTGTATCAATGTCAGGGTAGCAGTCCATCACTTGAAGCTTAATAGAAGTTGGATAATGCAACAAGACAATGATCCAAAACACAAAATTAAATCAACAACAGAATGGTTTAAAAAGGATAGAGTTCGTGTTTTGGAACGACTGAGTCAAAGTCCTGACCTTAGTCCTACAGAAATGTTGTCGAAGGACCTGAAGCAAGCAGTTCATGCGAGGAATTCCGCCAACATCCCAGAGTTGAAGCAGTTTTGTAAGGAGGAATGGCCTAAAATTCCTCCAAGCAAGGTGCAGGGAAAGTTTGGTTGCAGCTATTGCTGTACATGGTGGTCACACCAGCTACTGAAAGCAAAAGTTCACATACCATTTTTTTCCCCCCAAAAAAAACACATGTAATATTGGATCACTTTTGTCAAAAAATAAATGAACAAGTATAATGTTTTTGTGTTATTATTTAATGGGGTTCTCTATCTAGTTTTAGGACTTATGTGAATATCTGATCACATTTAGGTCAAGTTTATACAAAATTAGAGAAGATTCTACAGGCTTCACAAACTTTCCAGCACCACTGAAGCATGCCCACAATTCAGTAACTTTTTTTTGGTTCACAAAACACCATTACTACAGTACAATACAGATATGTACAGGATAGTGACTGACATAATTACTAGACAAACTAAATTAAACTAAAATGTTCCCATCCCGATCAGTGATGGCACTAATCCCCCCCACCCCGTGGATCCCAACGATCCCAGATCGCCCTTATGGTACCCGTGAATAGTGCATGTTCCCTCTCAATAGTTACCCGGGCACGGACATACCCCATAAATATTGCCCGTGCTGAACCCTCTGCCACCCACTTCCGGGATCCACAGATGGCTGTTCTAGTCAGCCCCATGAGCAAGTTCATGAAGACCTCCTCCTCTCTTCCTACTCACGAAACCAACAGTCCCTGGAATTGGGAGGAAAGCGGTGGACCCGGAGACTGAGTAACAGCAATAACCTTGTTAAACTGAACCCTGATCTTACAGCTGGCACTGCAAAGCATTGCACTAAATGCTGTGCTACTCTGCCACCATTCTTTATGTTCAGACAGCATCATACTTTCCAAATTAACAACTTTATAGGAAACAGGAAGAGCAATGAGCTGTACCAGATTTGAAATAACAAGGGTCATGATTCGTCCATAAAAAACTGGCTTCTGAATTTTAACAAAATGTTGAATTAAGTTAACAGATAATACCTACCCATGTCCATTAATTCAAAAGATATGATTTAAATCTTGAGATTTCCAAGTAGAGAACACAGATTTAAGATGCAGGAGAAAGATTTAAAGAGGGCCCAAGGAGCAATTTCTTCATGCAGAAGATTATGCCAATACGGAACGAGATACCAGGGAAAGTAGTTGAGGCAGGTACAGTAACATTTGTAATTTTTACTAATATTCTATATGTGCTTGTACGTGCAACGGCTGGGCCTCAAAGCTGCAGTTTCACCTGGCGGGCGTCAGAGTGAGTCGACAGATGGTTTCGGTGGGCCGGGAGGTCTGGACTATACACATGTATATTCTGCGTCATATTTTACTGATACTCTGCCTGGGTTTGTTGACTTGTAGATGCAAGGGCTGCGCATCAAGCCGCGGGGAGTGGAGGACTCTTTTACTCTGTGAATGTGTTCTTGTGTGTGACTGTTGGTAATGTGTTTTAGCGCCTTGACCCCAAAGTAATGCAGTCCCATTTGGCTGTATTCATGTACAGTTGAACAACAATTAAACTTGAACTGAATTAAAATAGATTTGGATAAAAATATTTGAGGTATATGGGCCAAATGCAATGAGCTTCGGTTGGCATCATGGCCAGCAGGATTGGTAGGAAACCACCATTCCAATACAAATGAAATTTTGGTATTCTCAAAAGTAACGATACTTTGAAGCAACACACACAAAATGCTGGAGAAATCCAGCAGGCCAGTCAGCATCTACGGAAATAAATAAGCAGTCAACGTTTTGGGACCAGACCCTTCACCAGGACTGTAAAGATCATTTGGTTCTATTTACCTTATTCGGTTGCCAGTTGCTTTGAAGCCACATATGCCACAGAATGAAGCTGGCACTCGGATGCTGCCACCAATATCACTCCCAATGCCAAGGATGGAGCCTCCCGCTGCAATCAGGGCAGCCTCCCCACCAGACGATCCTCCGGGCGTCCGCTTGTGGTCGTGGGGGTTGACAGTTCGCCCAAAAATGGAATTAGAGCACTCATAGCTTTTGCAAAGAACAAATCATTATCACAAGGTGTTCTGTATTTTCCTAAACTTAGCTGATGCTCTTTCTTAACTGTCCCACACAAAGGTAACACAGTGATCCCTCCTAGGCTGTGCCAAAGTTATTCAATAAACAAGACGGTGATTCATCCTCCCAGCCTTTTACCCAAAAAAATTGGCCCAGTTGTGCACTATTTGCACATAAAAGTCTTTTTTATGTACATTAGTAACCATTCAAGCATTGACTAGCAAACATAGGGAAGCTCCGATCCCCTCAATACATTTTAGCTGGACTGAGTTGCGCCTAGCATCAGACTAACAACCAAGATCAATTGATGGGCAGCAGTTGACTGACAGCAATTGGATGGCAAAAGCATCACCTGCATATCCCATTCTTGATAAAACAAGGAGAAAAATCTTCTGCAAATAGGTAAAGACAGTGAATTAAAGAATCCTCACTGGGACATCAAAGTTTTGGTACTCATTTTTCGCTGCAACATTTTTGCCCACAAGTTTCACTGGCAAAAATGATAATATGGTAACGGCTTGGGGACCCATCAGGTATCAGAAGGTGTGAAATGGAGTGGGAGACAGTGACAAGATAAACAGCAGAGTGCAGCCTGACATGGCTACCCCAATTTCCCTTTCCTCCATGCTTCTATGTGCTGGCAGCACAGAATGTGCTCCATAGGAGATGACTCAGTGCTTTCTGTCCGTATGGCAATGACAACGTGGCTAGAGGCGCTGCAGGACGCTGCCTTCAGGAATGTTCTGCAAGACCAAAGAACTGATTGTGGGCTTCAGAAAAGGCAAGACAAGGGATGACACATCAGTCCTCAGAGGGATCAGAAGTGGCAAGAATGAGCAGTTTCAAATTTCTGAGTGTCAATAGCTCTGAGCATCTAGCCTGGACCCAACACATCTGTAGCTACAAAGAAAGCACAACACTGGTTATATTTCATTAGGAGCGTGAGAGATTTGGTAAGTCTCCAAAAACACTCCCATCAACATTTGGTATGGGGGGGGGTGAGGTGGGGAGGGCTACTGTACAAGGTCGGAGTAAACTGCGAAGAGTTGTAAGCTTGGTCAGCTTCATCATGAGGCTCCATAGTATCCAGGCCATCTGCAAGGAAAGATGCCTCAAGAAGCTGGCAGCCATCATTAAGGAATCTCATCACCTAGGTCATGCCTTGTTCTCATTCCTACCATCAGGAAAGAGGCACAGAAGCGTGAAGGCACACACTCAATAAATCAGGAACAGCTTCCCCCTGCCCCCCCATCATCTGATTTCTGAATGGATATTAAATCCGTGAACACTAGCTCATTGCTTTTTTTTTAAATTCTATTTTTGCACTATTTAATTCAACTATTATATATATTATATTTCATATTATGTGTATATTATATTTAATACTCAGGGATGATGAAGATGGCAGGGTTTGTCATTGAAATGTCAGTTATAATCGGGGCCTGTTCCCAGCAGGAAGTCCAAGAAGCGTTTATTCGTAGATGGCGAATAATAGGAGAAATAGGATAGGGGAATATTAGGATGAATAGAAAAGACCTATCCTACTGATGGAATATAAATCAAAGATGCCACTTAATTACAACAAGATCATGTCCCACTTTGCTCCCATTGCCCAACAATAATAGCTTTCACAAAAACAAAGGAACGAATTGCAGAGAGCATTCACAAAAGATCGTAACTCCTGTGTTTCAAGTAAGACTTAATCCAGACAACAAAGATGGTGGATTTTGTTACTGTTGGCCAGCTTTTCAGAGGTTTGTTGATTGTAGTATGTACCCATCAGAACCAAGTCACCAGTATAACTTATAGTTGTAATGAGATTTGGAATTAACAAAACACCTATTGTGATATAAATATATTATTTTTGAAGTTCATGATAATATAGATTTTCTATTCATTTATGTCTAAATCTGAGTTCACGCTCAAAAATAAAAGTTTAGAACTTTTCTTTAAAAATCCGTTTTTACTTCTTAGTTTGCTATCTATATAACTTGCTGGATAAAATACTTCCAAATAGCAGGGATTCTTTGTACTGCGCCCTTTGCTAAACGAAGTTGTACAAAGGCTGTTACTACATCTTTCTGATGTTTTCCTGAAAGTGAACATCAAAACATAGTTGCACCACCTCTAATAGTCATTATGAATACATTATAATCATCTGAACAGAAGTGTTTCGATTTCCCCAGTTCATTCAGAAGCAATTAACTTTTAAAAGACCTTTCAGTTATTAGTCCAAATCTGCTTCTAAGTGCAGCTCAGCAAAACACATTACCTTAGCAAGCACTGGACGACATTAGTTTTCACAAAAGGTATGGCCCCTTGTTTCTTTAGCACTTGGACTATGACACTGTCTTTAACTGCAGGCCAGTTTAAGAATTTTCTAAGTCCACAAGTCGAATCATGGCCCTGTGTTTAAACAATAAAAAGAATTCTTCTTGACTAAAAACCTCTATTTCCTATGTTACTTAGATAATGGTGGAAAACAGAAGATTGGAGGCTTGGTAGAGATGGGAAGGGATGGGAAACCGGAGGACAAGCTCAATAAACAACAAAGGAAACAAAAATCACATTTGGATGGACTCCAAATCCTGCAATCAAAAGTAAGGTTCAGCAATGTTGGCCTGAAAAATCCTCAAGTAGCCTTTCTCCATTCACCACAAGTGAAAATAGAAAACACTGGAAACACTTAACAGGTCAGGCAGAATTTATGTTGAAAGAAAGAGAGTGAACTTTGCAGGTTGTTGCTTTCAACTGTAAACACTGGTTCTCTCTTCAAATGTTGCACCCAACAATCACCATTTGTGGGTCCCGCAAATCACAGCAACAACTGCAATGTTTACATACAATGTCTGATGCACTTCAAAACTGCAACATTGCATCCACAAAATTTATACAATTGGTTTTGCGTACAGGCAATCGCTGGATTTCGGAGGGATGCGTTTCCTGTGAACTGTTCCAAAGTTGATTTCTCCCCAAATCAGATATGTCCATATCATATCCATTTCTGTAACTTTGCCACAATTATTTCACTTCATCAAATATTCACCCCAAATAGCAGGATATTCCAGATCTTTTGCTATTTAGAGTGAACATTTGATAAGAGTAAAAGAATTATGGAAGGTTACAAAAAAAAAAAAAAAAAAAAAAAAGCAGGATATTCTAGATCTCTGGTTCCTTAAGGTCGTTATAGCCCGTGGTGGTAATGGGAACAAGCTAGTACTACTTATTACATGCCCCCAATGGCTTCTGATGCCTCAAATAGCCTCTAACAACCAAGTCCAGCTCCTGGCCTTCATGCTTAGCTTAGCTACTAAGACCGACAGAGCTGATTCTGCTGACAGGAGAAAGGGGACACAAAAGTGGGTTTCTGGCGCCTTAAAACCAGTCACTTCAGGCAGATGGGTCTCATCACCCATGGTTGGCAGCTCAACTAGAAGGAAAACTCTGACTACAAACTTCTGCTGCATTGCAGCTATACCCACTCATGGGAAGGCTTCGGGAATAAACACCACCCCCACCCCCCCAAAAAAAAAAATCCAGAGCTGAAGTCCCTCAGGCAGTCCTACATTGAGTTCAACGCTGACTGGCAACTCCTGCAATGCTGTTGATACCAAACTGTACCAGTCTCTGCCTTTCCTTTGGGTTCATCAGATGCATTGCGAAGGGGAGCGTGCTACATGGGCAACAGCTTGCACTCAGTATCGTACCGCTTTGGATTGTGTATCTAGACAGCTAGCATGCAATATCTGTGGCTGATCCTGACCATCAGAAGCATCACTCACTCAAGATTTCTGAGATAAAGGAGGATCTGGGCATCCTAGTGCACAATTCTGAAAGGCTAGGATAAAGGTACAGCAAGTAATTTATTACTAGAGGAATTTGTTGTTAAGGGAATTGAATTCAAAAACAGGAAAGCTATACTTCAAGTTATAAATGATACTGGTGAAACCACATATAGAGTACTGGGTTAACATTGGCATCCTTATACAAGGACATTAGTGAGTTGGAAGTAATTCAGAAAAGATTCATCAGACTAAATGCTGGAGTGGCTGGTTTGTCTTGCAAAGAGAAGTTGAACAGCTGTAACTTGTGTCTGCTGAATTTTGGAAGAGTGAAACATACAATTCCACAGCAGTTTTGACCTTGAGGAACTTTGGAGTTGTTTAAAGTAGAAGAGAGAAGGATGAAGGGAAACTTAATTTAATTAGTTTAATATTATAAAAGAAGTTTAGATGGAGTAAATAAGGAATAAGGTTGCATAATTGGCTTCAGGCTCAATGTAGAGCGCTAAACATTGAAAATTTTAATCTATTTTGGAAATGTGCCACATTTTTCAAACCTAATGAGTCTTCACCCACAGCCTGTGCTCACAGATGCTGTTTGCAAACATTTTCGCACTCTGGGAAACCTGCGTGTATTACTATTTACAATCAATGGCACGAGTGATCTTTCCCCAATTCCTCCTCACAATCCAGTTCTGTAAATGTTACCCATCCTATTCAGACAACTATCACAGAAAGGGCCCCCAAATTGAATTGTCCTATAAAAGGTGTTAACAGAAATAACCTTCTACTCTTAAAATCTAGCTCCCTTGTTGCAGCACTTCAGGGCACTCTGTTTAATCTACACTAGCTCTTCAAAATGTGAGATCCCTTTGAAATATGGCTTTTATTGTAAACACATTTTTAAGACTCTCCAGACCTTGTTTTTAAATCAGAGATCTTGTTAAAGCCAAATTAATACAGCCAGTTATCTGAACTATGTCTCCCTGACAATGAAGGTACATCTGTTTCTGTCACATAATGATGCTGAAAAACTAACTCATACCTTTATATCAAATAAGCAAGATTACTGCAATGCACTTTTTACTGGCCATCCAAAGCAATCTATTGACAAACTTCAACTCATTCAGAACACCAGTGCTAGACTTGTAATTAAAACCAGGATGAAGGAACATATCACTCCTATTCTAACTACCCTGCACTGGCTTTCTGTGCCTTTTAGAATTAATTTTAAAGTTTTAGTTTAAAGCACTAGGTCATTTTTCTCTTACTTGTTTTTAAAGCTTTCAATGGTTTTGTATCAGAGTACATCACAGAAACACTTCCATTTTATAATCCTGCTCGATCTCTCAGGTCCTTTTCTCATCGGTCTTTTACATTTAAACAATCTCCCTCAAAAGATAACTGGCAGGTCAGCTTCCCCCCCCCCCCACCTCAACAATGCTTGTAAACTGTGGAATTCAATACCTGAAACTGAAAGGGGTGCAGACTCAGTTAACACTTTTAAACGCCAGCTCAAACCGTTTATCTAACCTTGCTTTTAACTAACATTTTGCTTTTTTACTTCCATGTTTGCACTTTAACCCACTGTAAAGCACTTTGAACGACATCGTCGTATGAAAAGATGCTCTATAAATAAAGCAAAGTCCAAAACCAGGGAACATACACAAATTGTTTGGGTAGATGATTATAGAGAAGATAAAATGCAGGAGAATGGGGTTGACAGGGACAACAAATCAACCGTGATGAATGGCCTAATTCTGCTCCTATTTCGTATGTTTTCTTTTCTCAGCAACAGGAAGATAAGGATCTGGAGCTCACTGCCTAGAAGGGTGAAAGCATTGGAAACCCATTGGTTTGAAAGGCACTTGGTTGTGTATTTGTATTCAAGAGCCAGGAAAGGCATCCTTAGCTCTGGTTAGTGTGTTTAGGCTGGATAACTCTCATGACTGCCATGGGCATAATGGGCTGAATGGCCTCCATCTGGCATTAATTTTCTGTGATTCACTCATCATCCCTTCTCTTACGCTCCTTCAGACAACCTGCAGCAAGAGTTATATCATCCGCTCTCTGGAGAGCCCATACCTTGCAGTTAATGTTGTCCTTAATGCTGATGGGGATCCCATAAAGTAGTCCCTTGCGTTTCACCTGGGTATTCTGAAGCTGTGCTTGGCATTCAGGAAGAAAATCCGTGAGGCAGTTCAGCTGCTTATTCACTTCCAAAGCCTTCAACAGAAGAAAGGTAAAGACCTATTGCAATGAGCTAACTGTAGCATAGGGAAATACCCTGATTTTACCATGAAGCTCTAACTTTAGATTAACGGTTTACAAGCATTACAATAGGTTCAGCACATTATGATCACAGTTTACTCAGCTTTAGCATTAGTGACTTCAATTCACAATGAAGGAACTAATCTAGGATTAGTAAAACGGTTAGCTAATGAAAGCAACATGAATAAAGTAACTTTCATGGCACACAAGATATATTGTAGATGCTGGAAATCCAAAGCAACACAACAAAATGCTGGAGGAACTCAGCAGGTCAGGCAGCATCAAATAAAATGAATAAAATGTCAACATTTTGGGTCGAGACCCTTCAGCAGTACCGATGAAGGGTCTTGGTCCGAAACTCACATGGTACTTGGGATTCCCAATGATTAACCTGTAATGCAAGGTTGGCTTCTACATTGAACACCTCGTTTAAGGTCAACTGGAATATCCAGATGACTTGAGGGCAAGAAAGAGAACTGATATATTCATTCCCTCTACGTCTTCTCCCCCCTCCACTTGACTTCAGGCTTTTCAAACCCAATACTACAGCTCACTTTTGGTCTCAAACTGGCATTGTGTTTTGTGTCCAGCAGTTTGCTGGGCCTCCATCCCAATTCAATTAGAGAATCATAGAAAAGTACAGCACAGAAACAGGTCCTTCAGCCCATCTAGTCCTTGATGAACCATTTAAGCTGCCTACTCCCATCAACCTGCACTGGGAACATTGCCCTCCACACCCCTACCATCCATGTACCTATCCAAACCTCTCTTAAATGTTGAAATCCAGCTCACATGCACCACTTGTGCTAGCAGCTCCATGCACGCTCTCACGACGCTTTGAGTGAAGAAGTTTCCCCTCATGTCTCTTCAAACTTTTACTTTTCACCCTTAACTCATTACCTCTGGTTGTAGTCCCACCCAACCCCAGTGGAAAAAGCCTGCCTGCATCTACCCTATTTATACCCCTCATAATTTTGTACACCACTATCAAATCTGCTCTCATTCTTCCATGTTCCAAGGAATGAAGTTCTACACTATTCAATCTTTCCTTATAATTCAGGTCCTCCAGACTTGACAATATCCTTGTCGATTTTCTCAGTATTCTTTCAACCTTATTTACATCATTCCTGTAGGTAGGTAACCAAAACTGCCACAATACTCCAAATCTGGCCTCAACAATGTCATATACAACTTCAACATAACATCCCATTTCCTATACTCGATACTTTCATTTAAGAAGGCCAATGTGCCAAAAGCTTTCTTTGTGACCCTATTCCTGTGATGCCAATTTCAACGAATTATAGACCTGTATTTCCAGATCACTTTGTTCCATCACACTCCTCAGTGTCCTACCATTCACTGCGTAAGACCTACACTGTTTGATCCCACTGAAATGCAACACCTCACACTTGTCTGCATTAAATTCTACCTGCCATTTTACAGCCCATTTTTTTCTAGCAGGTCCAGATCCCTCTGCGAGCCATGATAGTCTTCCTCACTGTCCACTACACTCCCCAATCTTGGTGTCATCTGCTAATTTGCTGATCCAGATAACCACATTATCATCCAGATCACAGATATAAATGACAAAAAACAATGGACCCAGCACCGATTCTGAGGCACCTCATTAGTCACAGGCTTCCAGTCAGAGAGGCAACCACCTACCACTGCTTTCTGACTTCTCCCACACAGCCAATATCAAATCCAATTCACTACCTCCTCTTGAGTGGCAAATGACTGAACCTTCTTGATCAATCTCCCAAGCAGGACCTGGCCAAATGCCTTAAATTTTATGCAGACAACATCCACTGCTTTGTCTTTATCAATGTCCCTGGAAACTTCCTTGAAAAACTCTGCAAGATTGATAAGACACCATCAACCATGCATGAAGCCATGCTGACTAGCCTTAATCAGTCCATGTCTATCAAAATACTTATACATCCTTTAAAACACCTTCCCTTAGTATACCTTCCAATAACTTTCCCACCACTGATGTCAGGCTCACCGGCAGCCTTTCTTAAACAGAGGAAAAACATTGGCTATCCTCTAATCCTCCAGCACCTCACCTGTCGCCAAGGCTCATTTCAATATCTCTGCTAGGGCCCCAGCAATTTCTGCACTTGCCTCACACACGGTCCGAGGCAATACCTTGTCAGGCCCTGGGGATTTAGCCACCCTAATTTATCTCAGAACAGCAAAACTCCTTCCTCTGTAATCTGTATAGTCCATGAAGTTGACGCCATTTTGCCTTACTTCTATATACTCTGTGTCCATCTCCAAAGTGAATACAGATGCAAAAAATAAAATGCATTTAAGATCTCTCCCATCTCTTTTGGCTCCACATGTGGATTACCATTCTGATCTTCCAGAAGACCAATTTTGTCCCTTGCAATCCTTTTGCTCTTATCTGTAGAATCCCTTAGGGTTCTCCTTCACCTTGTCTGCTGGAGCAACTTCATGCCCCCTTTGAGCCCTGCTGATTTCTTTCTTAAGTGATCTCTTGCACTTCTTGTACTTTACATGTACCCCATTCATTCCTACCTGCCATATCTTTTTTTCCCTTAACCAGGGCCTCAATATCTCATGAAAACTAAGGCTGTTATCTTTACCTTTTATTCTGATAAGCACATACAAGCTTTGTACTCAAATTTTACTTTTGAAGGCCTCCCACCTACCAAGTTCACCTTTGCAAGAAAACTACCTGACCCAGTTCACACTTGCCAGGTCCTTTCTGATACTATCAAAATTGGCCTGTCTCCAATTTGGAATCTCAACCCACAGACCAGACTTACCTATTTGCATATTTACTTTGAATCTAATGGTATGGTGATCACTAGATGCAAACTTATGTCACCTGCCCTACCACATTCCCTAATAGCAGATCCAGTATCACACACTCTCTAACTGAGACTTCTACTTTCCTGAACACATTTAACAAACTCTGTCCCATCCAGTTCTTTTACATTATGGGAGTCCCACTCAATAAGTGAAAATCATCTTCTAAAACAACGTTATGTTTCGTGCAACATTCTGCAATTCTGCTGCAAATTTGTTGCTCTAAATCCCTCAAACTGTTGGGTGGTCTATAATATAGCCCTGTTAATGTGGTCATACCTTTCTTATTTCTCAGTTACACCCATAACACCTCACTAGACAAATTCTCCAGTCTGTCCTAATTGAGCTCTGCCAAGATATTTTCCCTAACTAGTAACACCGTTCCTCCTTTAATCCCTCCTGCTCTGTCATGTCTAAAACAACTGTACCCTAGAATATTGAGCTGCTAGTCCTGCTCCTCCTGCAACCAAGTCTTACTAATATGGGGCACCAAGTCTCCCTCCCGCCCCCCCCACCCACTCCATATCCCACCCCTCCAAGCACAAGACAACACTACCTCATACCTTCTCCATGTAGGCATTCAGTACACTATCAGGAGCAAGAATGTCTCTCTGCAATTTTTCATGCAGCTCCTGAAGGGATAGGGATAGAATGAATTCAGCATCTCCTGGCTGCCTCTGGGGGAAAAAAAAGAGCAAGCTCTGGTTACAATTTAAAGGAAAGGATCAGAAAGCAATGGTGTCTCTGCAAAGAATGTTATTGGAAAGTGCATCCAGATTGCAGCAGCAGGAGTGAAGGAGAGTGCACTATACAACCAGTGTTAAATGGCAGGAAATATTTAAAAGGACAATGTTAACATACTGTACCTTCATTGAGATAAGAAGCAGAACTCCAGATGTGACATCAGGATACAAAAAGTGACACTTGCAGAAGAGGCAACTAACCAGTGGGTAATCCTACTAATGCTTTTACTACTTCTACAGTTTACTAGTTAAAGTCAAAAGACATTACACAACAGTAATTAGAATTTGGAGTGGAGTAAGGTCTTTACTATTATTAGTGTTCTTTCATTAAGGTGAGTAATGAACGAGCCAATCCACAGCAGAAGTGCATGGAGCTGTGGCATGTTCCTCCTGAACAATATGGGATGTAATGGCTACGTTCAGCATCCATGGCAACCAGAAATGTAGGGGATGTATCCATGGCAACCACTGGTGAATCACATTATAGAGGAGAGATGTTGGGATGTTCTTGGGAAATGTTTTTAGTGAGGTGGTGACATCCCTGGTACAGACTCTGCGAGTTAGGAAGGAGTGGCTGATTGCCAGGGCAGAGCAGAGGAAAAGTGGAGCAGAAATCCTCTCTGGCCATCCCCCTCTCTGATAGATATGCTGCTTGGGATAATGCTAAAATGGCTCCTGCTGCTTTCCTTCGAGAGGCCAAGCTTTGTCTCTCTGCAGAAGTGGAGGAGAAAGAGCAAGAAGGTCTTTACTTCACCCCTCCTCCTCCTCCTCTCCGAGGTTTCACCTATCACCTTGTACAGGCCCACAATCCCTTATCGGAAATCCTTGGGGCCAATTGCAATTCTGAATTCAGAATTTTTCGGATTTCAGAAAATTGATAATTATATTGATAATTAACCTGGCTCAGTGCGGGTGGACTTTAGGACCCAGGGGAGCTCCGGACCTACGCACATCCTCCTGTATGCTTTAAATCATCTCTGCATTACTTATAATACCTAATACAATGTAAATGCTATGTAAATAATTGTTATACCGTATTGTTTAGGGAATAATGACAAGAAAAAAAAGTCTGTACAAACTCTAATAATGAGTGCTGGAGAGATAACTTCCAGGTTTTCCCGATCCACGCTTTTTTTTACAAATACTATTACAGTTTATTTATAAGAGTAATATACTGATAAATGAAATAGTGGGATAATTATAGACCACAAATACACTAGTACATTTTATTTCCAACCAAAACATGCAATAAAACAAAAATATACAGCTTCAAACGAACCAAATCAAACGCATGGTAAATGACTTATTGGAATAAATGTAGAACGTAAATACTCTAGGACATATACAGGTTCAAACTAAGCTAAATATGTACAGGTACCTCTAGTTAAAATGCATCACGTCTGGCAAACAAAGCTAAATACTCTACAGGTACCTGATGGGCCAGGAACAGGATTCTCAAGTTATGAAGCAGCACCTTGACAGACGACGTTTTTAAGGACTCCTTCGAGTGTCATCTGTCTCATTAACATACCACGATCAACCTTCTGCGTTATTGATAATGATAGATGCTTCCTTCTCTTTTTCCTCATTGTTACCCATAGGGGTATCTGCAGCTCTTTTTGACAATTTCACAGTGAAATTAAACACAAAGTCAACAGTGAACACAAAATGTCAGCGAACAGCAAATGCACGTGTAACCAGTACGAGCGCTGAGTCACAACTGATGTCTGACGGCCTCTGCTAGCGCTGCCACGTCACACCTGAGTGACGTCAGCTGCTGGCGTGTCAAACAAGCCTTGTTACGACACGCTCCACACTCAACAAAAAAAAAGTTCAGTTTTCGGAGCTTTTCAGATAAGGGATTGTGGACCTTTTCAGATAAGGGAGGGGGACTTCATCCTCCCCTCCCCCTCCCGCCCCTCCCCCAACCGACCTTTTTACTCTGACTTCTCATCTTTTTTCCAGTCCCAATGAAGGGTTTTGGCCTGAAACGTCAACCTTTTACTCTTTTCATAGAAACATAGAAAACCTACAGCACAATACAGGCCCTTCGGCCCACAATGCTGTGCTGAACATGTACTTACATTAGAAATTACCTAGGGTGACCCATAGCCCTCTATTTTTCTAACTTCCACATACCTATCCAAGAGTCTCTTAAAAGACCCTATTGTATCGCCTCGGCCACCGTCACCAGCAGCCCATTCCACGCACTCACCACTCCCTGTGTAAAAAAACTTACCCCTAACATCTCCTCTATACCTACTTCTAAGCACATTAAAACTGTGCCCTCTGGTGCCAGCCATTTCAGCCTGGGAAAAAGCCTCTGACTATCCTCATGATCAATGCCTCTCATCATCTTATACACCTCCATCAGGTCGCCTCTCATCCTCCATCACTCCAAGGGGAAAAGGCCAAGTTCACTCAACCTATTCTCAGAAGACATGCACCCAATCCAGGCAACATCCTTGTAAACCTCCTCTGCACTCTTTCTATAGTTCCCACATCCTTCCTGTAGTGAGGTGACCAGAACTGAGCACAGTACTCCAAGTGGGGTCTGACCAGGGTCCTTTATAGCTGTAACATTACCTCTCAGCTCTTGAACTCAATCCCCCAGTTGATGAAGGCCAATGCACTGTATGCTTTCTTATGCAGCTTTGAGGGTCCTATGGACTCAGACCCCAAGATCTCTCTGTTCCTTTACACTGCCAAGAGTCTTACCATTAATACTATATTCTGCCATCATATTTGACCTACCAAAATGAACCACCCGACACTTATCTGGGTTGAACTCCATCTGCCACTTCTTAGCCTAGCTTTGCATCCTATCAATGTCCTGCTGTAACATCTGACAGCCCTCCACACTATCCACAACACCCTCAACATCCCTTCACTTCCACATCCAGGTCATTTATAAAACCACGAAGAGTAAGGATCCCAGAACAGATCCTTGAGGCACACCACTGGTCACCGACCTCCACGCAGAATATGACCTGTCTACAACCCCTCTTTACCTTCTGTGGGCAAGACAATTTTGGATCCACGAAGCAATGTCCCCTTGGATCCCACACCTCCTTACTTTCTCAATAAGCCTTGTATGGGGTACCTCATCAAATGCCTTGCTGAAATCCACATCTTATCCTCTTGCTTTTCGTGTACCTGTAGAATGCCTTGGGGTTTTACTTAATCCTGCTCGCCAAGGCCTTCTTTCTCATGGCCCCTTCTGGTTCTCCTAATTTCATTCTTAAGCTCCATCCTGCTAGTCTTATAATTTTCTAGATCTCTATCATTACCTTGTTTTTTTGAACCTTTCGTAAGCTTTTCTTTTCTTCTTGACTAGATTTTCTAAAGCCTTTGTACACCATGGTTCCTGTACCCTATCATCCTTTCCATGTCTCATTGGAACGTACCTATGCAGAACCCCACGTAAATATCCCCTAAACATTTGCCACATTTTGCCGTGCATTTCTCTGAGAACATCTGCTGTCAATTTATACATTCAAGTTCCTGCCTGATAGCTTCATATTTCCCCTTACTCCACTTAAACACTTTTCTAACTTGTCTGTTCCTATCCCTCTCCAATCCTCTGGTAAAGGAGATAGAATTGTGATCACTATCTCTAAAATTCTCTCCCACCGAGAGACCTGACTCCTGACCAGGTTCATTTCCCAATACCAGATCAAGTACAGCCTCTCCTCTTGTAGGCTTATCTATATACTGTGTCAGAAAACCTTCCCAAACACACCTAACAAACTCCACCCCATCTAAACCCCTTGCTCTAGGGAGATGCCAATCAATATTGGGGAAATTAAAATCACAATTGCACAATTCCAGAATCTGTCTCCCTATCTGCTCCTCTATGTCCCTGTTACTATTGGGTCATCTATAAAAAACACCCAGTAGAGTTATTGACCCCTTCTTGTTCCCAACTTCCACCCACAGAGACTACGTAGACAATCCCTCCATGTCTTCCTCCTTTTCTATGGCCCTGACACTATCTCTGATCAGCAGTGCCAAGCCCCACCTCTTCTGCCTCTCTCCCTGTCCTTTCTCAAACATCTAAAGCCTGGCACTCTAAGTAGCCATTCCTGCCCCTGAACCATCTGACACGCTAATGGCCACAACATCATAGCTCCAAGTACTGATCCACACTCTAAGCTCATCCGCTTTGTTCATGATACTCCTTGCATTAAATTAGACACATCTCAAGCCATCAGTCTGAGCACATCCCTTCTCTATCACCTGCCTATCCTCCCTCTCACACTGTCTCCAAGCTTTCTCTATTTGTGAGCCAACCGCCTCTTCCTCCATCTCTTCAGTTCGGTTCCCACCCCCCAGCAATCCTAGTTTAAACTCTCCCCAATAGCCTTAGCAAATTTCCCTACCAGAATATTGGTCCCTTTCAGATTCAAGTGCAACCCGTCCTTATTGTACAGATCATGCCTGCCCCAAAAGAGGTCCCAATGATCCAGAAATCTGAATCCCTGCCCCCTGCTCCGATCTCTCAGCCACTCATTTATCCTCCACTTCACTCTACTCCCATACTCACTGTCACGTGGCACAGGCAGTAATCCCGAGATTATTACCTTTGAGATGCACCTTCTCAGATTCTTTCCTAACTTCCTGTAGTTTGTTTTCAGGACCTCTTCACTTTTCCTACCTATGTCATTGGTACCAATATGTACCACAGCCTCTGGCTGTTCACCTTCCCACTTTAGGATATCGTGGACACAAACGAAAAACATCCCTGGCACCTGGGAGGCAAACTACCATCTGTTTCTTTCTTGCATCCACAGAATTGTTTGTCTGACCCCCTAACTATAGAGTCCCCTATCACTGCTGCCATCCTCTTCCTTTCCCTACCCTTCTGAGCCACAGGGCCAGACTCTGTCCCAGAGACACGGCCACTGTGCTTTCCCCAGGTAGGTCATTTCCCCCCCCCCACCCCCCAGCAGTACTCAAACAGGAGTACTTATTGTTAAGGGGGACAGCCACAGGGGTACTCTCTAGTATCTGACTGTTACCCACTTGTCTGTCTCCTGAGGCCCTGGTGTGACGCCTTGCCTATAGCTCCTATCTATCACCTCCTCACTTTCCCTGACCAAAGGTCATCAAGCTGCATTTCCAGTTCCCCGTGAGCCGACGCACCTGGCGCAGATGTGGCCGTCCGAAAGGCTGGGAGTCTCCCGGAAATCCCACATCTGACACCCAGTACAGAACACCGGCCTCACAGACGTACTTCCTATTCTTCACGAGTAGCTTTCCTCACCTCGACCCGTTATCGCCAAAGCCCTCCTACTCAGACGCCCGTTTTATAAAGCTGTCTTCAAGTTCTTCCCGCCGGTCTAACTCACTCACGTCCACCCGCCTGCGCAGTCGTGCCTCAATCCATAGATGCTGCCTGGCCTGCTGAGTTCCTCCAGCATTTTACGTGTATTACTAATGTCATATCCCTGTTGTTTCTCCATACTCTCTGATGCCTTTTGCTTCTAGAAATCATCCATCCTTTTAAATATAGTCAATGATTTTGTACCTCTCATTCTTCTAAGACCTATTAAGTACAAATCTGATCAACCCAATCTCATCTTTTATGACAGTTCTGTGGCCCAGGGGAATCTGGCTGAAGAACATCTGTGGCAAATTCTCAAGGGGATATACGCAGAGCGACAGTATCGGTACCATACTTGAAATGTTCAATTCTGCTGCTGCCTTTAGGGAAATAGTACATTCTTCCCTTGGCTGCATGGGTTTCCTCCGGGAACTCTGGTTTCCTCCCAAATTCCAAAGACTTATGGGTTACGGTTAGTTAGCTTTTGACCATGCTACATTGGCACCAGAATGTATGGTGACACTTGCCAGCAATTCCCAGCACATTCTCAAACTTCTTTGGCAGTTGATGCAAATGATGGATTTCACAGTATGCTTCAATGTTTCGATGTACATAGAACCATAGAAACTACAGCACAGAAACAGGCCTTTTGGCCCTTCTTAGCTGTGCCAAACCATGTTCTGCCTAGTCCCACTGACCTGCACACAGACCATATCCCTCCATACACCTCCCATCCATGTATCTGTCCAATTTATTCTTAAATGTTAAAAAAGAACCCGCATTTACCACCTCATCTGGCAGCTCATTCCATACTCCCACCACTCTCTGTGTGAAGAAGCCCCCACTAATGTTCCCTTTAAACTTTTCCCCCCCTCACCCTTAACCCATGTTGTCTGGTTTTTTTCTCCCCTTGCCTCAGTGGAAAAAGCCTGCTTGCATTCACTCTATCTATACCCATCATAATTTTATATACCTCTATCAAATCTCCCCTCATTCTTCTACGCTCCAGGGAATAAAGTCCTAACCTATTCAACCTTTCTCTGTAACTGAGTTTCTCAAGTCCCGGCAACATCCTTGTAAACCTTCTCTGCACTCTTTCAATCTTATTTATATCCTTCCTGTAATTTGGTGACCAAAACTGAACACAATACTCCAGATTCGGCCTCACCAATGCCTTATACAACCTCATCATAACATTCCAGCTCTTATACTCAATACTTTGATTGATAAAGGCCAATGTACCAAAAGCTCTCTTTACGACCCTATCTACCTGTGACACCACTTTTAAGGAATTTTGTATCTGTATTCCCAGATCCCTCTGTTCCACTGCACTCCTCAGTACCTTACCATTAACCCTGTATGTTCTACCTTGGTTTGTCCTTCCAACATGCAATACCTCACACTTGTCTGTATTAAACTCCATCTGCCATTTTTCAGCCCATTTTTCCAGCTGGTCCAAGTCCCTCTGCAGGCTCTGAAAACCTTCCTCACTGTCTACTACACCTCCAATCATTGTATCACCAGCAAATTTGCTGATCCAATTTACCACATTTTCATCCAGATCACTGATATAGATGACAAATAACAATGGACCCAGCACTGATCCCTGTCGCACACCACTAGTCACAGGCCTCCACTCGGAGAAGCAATTCTCTACTACCACTCTTTGGCTTCTTCCATTGAGCCAATGTCTAATCCAATTTACCACCTCTCCATGTATACCTAGCGACTGAATTTTCCTAACTAACCTCCCATGCAGGACCTTGTCAAAGGCCTTACTGAAATCCATGTAGACACTATCCACTGCCTTCCCTTCACCCACTTTCCTGGTAACCTCCTCGAAAAACTCCAGTAGATTGGTCAAACATGACCTACCACACACAAAGCCATGTTGACTCTCCCTAATAAGTCCCTGTCTATCTAAATGCTTGTAGATTCTGTCTCTTTGTACTCTCTCCAATAACTTACCTACTACCGACGTTAAACTTACCGGCCTATAATTTCCCAGATTACTTTTTGATCCTTTTTTAAACAACGGAACAACATGAGCCACTTTCCAATCCTCCGGCACCTCACCTGTAGACAGCGACATTTTAAATATTTCTGCCAGGGCCCCTGCAATTTCAACACTAGTCTCCTTCAAGGTCCGAGGGAACACCCTGTCAGGTCCCGGGGATTTATCCACTTTAATTTTCCTCAAGACAGCAAGGACCTCCTCCTTTTCGATCTGTACAGTTTCCATGATCTCACTACTTGTTTCCCTTAATTCCATAGACTTCATGCCAGTTTCCTTAGTAAATACAGATGCAAAAAACCTATTTAAGACCTCCCCCATTTCCTTTGGTTCCGCACATAGCTGACCACTCTGATCTTCAAGAGGACCAATTTTATCCCTTACAATCCTTTTGCTCTTAATATACCTGTAAAAGCTCTTTGGATTATCCTTCACTTTGACTGTCAAGGCAACCTCATGTCTTCTTTTAGCCCTCCTGATTTCTTTCTTAAGTATTTTCTTGCACTTCTTATACTCCTCCAGCACCTTATTTACTCCCTGCTTCCTATACATGTCATACAACTCCCTCTTCTTCTTTATCAGAGTTGCAATATCCCTTGAGAACCAAGGTTCCTTATTCCTATTCACTTTGCCTTTAATCCTGACAGAACATACAAATTCTGCACTCTCAAAATTTCTCCTTTGAAGGCTTCCCACCTACCGATCACATCCCTGCCAGAGAACAACCTGTCCCAATCCACGCTTTTTAGATCCTTTCTCATTTCTTCAAATTTGGCCTTCTTCCAGTTAAGAACCTCAACCCTAGGACCAGATCTATCCTTGTCCATGATCAAGTTGAAACTAATGGTGTTATGATCACTGGAACCAAAGTGCTCCCCTACACAGACTTCTGTCACTTGTCCTAACTCGTTTCCTAACAGGAGATCCGATATTGCATCCCCTCTAGTTGGTCCCTCTATATATTGATTTAGAAAACTTTCCTGAACACACTTTACAAACTCTAAACCATCTAGACCCCTAACAGTATGGGAGTCCCAATCAATATATGGAAAATTAAAATCCCCTACACCACAACTTTATGTTTCCTGCAGTTGCCTGCTATCTCTCTGCAGATTTGCTCTTCCAATTCTCGTTGACTATTGGGTGGTCTGCAATACAATCCCACTAATGTGGCCATACCTTTCATGTGACAAAGATAGCTCATCTTACCATATGTATATATAATCACCACTTTGTTCCAACCGTCATGTAGAAACATTGAAATTTCCTGGCTTATTTTCTTTTTTTTTTGCTCTGGGTGGTGCTTAAACAACCAATCGGCTAGCTATTCATCCAGCTATATTAGATTATATTTCCCGGCTCGCTGCTGAAAAAAGGGAGTCTTCAAGGGTTGTTCCCAGGTATGTACACCGGGACAAACTCCGCTGGAAGACCTTCGTTTTGGTGAAGGGTGCACTTTGGTCTGCCCATTGCTGGCCTTCCAGTACAATGAGATATTCACAAGAGAATTCTGTCAACTCGCACATTCCAAGTTACAGCCGTACGTGCTGAAGGATGAAGCAGCTGTACGTATCGCCAACGCAAAGCCTTTCCGGGAGAGAACAGCGAGATTCTCCCGTCGCTAGACTCTACGGGGCCACACCTGTCCCAATCGCTCGTTGAGGGTCACATGCGAGGCAATGGTGCTCCGTATGCAGAATACGTTCACATGCATTACAAACGAAAACTCTATCAACGTAACAAAAGGCGTGCACGTTTTGTATTTTTTTTATATAAACAGTTTATTTTTCTTAAAAATAAAATTAATCTTACTTCCTCTTTCAGTAACCCAAACTTCCGGTTGTTATGCTGATTTAGTAATTTAAACAGAATTTCTATCACCCCAGCTCTGAATCAATCACAGTGACAACCAGAAGCTACAATTGGTGGCGGGCCTAGACAAAAATAACGCAGGCACTCTTGCTTCGGGGATATCCACTGCCATGTTCATTAACCCGGTTCTGCGACGGAACAGAACTAACTCGAGTCTATCACCAGAGTCCTATGGATACTTAATATATTTTGCCACCAAGTCGGCTGGTCCGCTTGCCCCATATTTTCAAAACTTACCGACTCTTCAAAGTTCAACACGGCTCTCTCCATTTCTCTCAAGGCTTTTTCTCTTCTTAAACGGGCTTTCCGTAACACTGCCTGACAGTTCCTCCTTTCCATCCATCTCCATAGTAGAAGCAATGCAGCCCCACCGCAAACCGAGCCAATAACGGTTTGATAAACGTAAGGATTAAGGAGCTCATACCGCGTCCAAGACATTGTGAGCATCGTCCTCAGACTGAACAGAGATGCAAACCAGCGAAAGCTTTCCAGCGGCGGTCATATATATGTGAAACAAACACAGCTGCTCTAAAACCAGGCATGGATTATGACAAAAGAATGGATTGGAGTGCAAATAATCCAATCCCTCGAGGATTACTATGAAAAGGTTATGCGAAGCAGTGTACAACCACTAGTTGGCATCATTCCCAGCGCAAAAGAAGATGCTTTTTGTTGTTTGAGGTCAATCATTTTATGCATAAAGTTTTGCCACAGAGGTTTATCACAGCAGTCTCATTATCCCTGTCTATGGTCATGTGCACAATCTGGGTACAGGTGCAAAGAAGAACGTAGCAATATCACAGGCAAGTAGGTAAATGCAACACTTCGTATATGTAAATTATCAAATACTGGAAGAGCAAAAGAAAAAATACTATGCAAAAACCTGACCTTCATAAAAAATAAGAGACTATCAGAAAGAACTTCACAGTAGTGCTGGAGGTGGAATGTAATATTCAATTGCTGAGGTAGAATTGGGGACGTGCAGGTCTGTTCAAGAACATAATTGTAGGAAAGTAGCTGTCCCTAAACATGATGTTATGGAACATGAAGTTTCTGTGCCACCTGTCTGACTGTAGTGGTGAGAATAGGACATGATTTATATAGTGGGGTTCTTTGATGATAGAAATACTTCCTGTAGATGCTGTAGAAGGCTGTACCTGTAATGGACCAGGCCGTGATACATTGACTTAGGATATTTTCAACGGTGCATCTGTAGAATTTTATTAGAGGATTTGGAAAGGTGCCAAATCTCATAGAGCTTCTAAGAAAACAGGGGCCTTGGCATGTCTTCATGGTACTGTACTCCATCTATTCTTCCATTAGTATGGTTTGTAGTTAAAGTCTATAGTGCATTCCCCTTCTAAAGTAATAAAGCAGTTCATGGCCAGTTTCCTCTGCAGATTTTCCTATCATCTACAAGGCATAAGTCCAGATGATATTGGAGAGGTACTTGCCTGATTCACTAATACTACTCATTCTGCCGTGGTCTTCTGTACAAATTATACCCTGGCACCAGAGGCTGCCGGGCAAGTTTGAAAAATGTCTATGTCCAGTGCACGATCGAGAACACGGTAATGATGTTCTTCTGTAAGTGTGAGGAACGCAGTAGGTGCAGACCTCACATTGTTATCCAAATACTGTAACAAACTTTCACAGATGCGCTGTAGAAACTTTCCTGACTGGTTGCATCATGGCCTGGACCTATACTGATGCGAATTTATTTATTTTTTTGTTGAGAAGTAGTGCAGAATAGGCCATTCTGGCCCTTTGAGCCATGCTGCCCAGCAATCAGCCCCTTCCCCCTCTACCCACCCCCCACCCGCGGGTTTTAATCCTAGCCTAATCATGGGATAATTTAGAATGACCAATTAATTGATGAAATTGATGAGTTTACCAAGGAAATATTATACCCAACTCTTTCTACACTACATTGATGACTGCACTGGTGCACCCATGCTGAGCTTATCAATTTCGTCAACTTTGGATCCAACTTTCAGCCTGTCCTCAAATTTACTTGGTCCATTTATGACACTTCTCTCCCCTTTCTTGATCTTTCTGTCTCCATCCCTGGAGATAGTCTATCTACTGATCTCTTTTATAAACCCTCTGACTGTCACAGCTACTTTGACTACACCTCTTCCCACACTGTTACTTGTAAAAATATCATTCCCATTTCTTAGTTCCTCCGTCTCTGCCACATCTGTTCACAGGCTTTTCATTCGAGAACAACTGAGATGTCCTCCTTCTTCAAAGAAAGGGGCTCCTCTTCTTCCACTGTCAATGTTGCCCTCACCAGCATCTCTTCCATTTTGTGCACAGCTGTTCTCACCCCATCCTCCCACCACCCCACCAGAGATAGGGTTCCTCTTGCCCTCACCTATCATCCCACCAGCCTCCACATCTAGCACAAAATCCTTCATAACTTCCGCCATCTCCAACAGGATCTCACCACCAAACACATCTTTCCTCCTCCCCTCTTTCCGCTTTCTAGAGGGATCGCTCCCTATGGGACTCCCTTCTCCATTCGTCCCTCCCCACTGATCTCCCTCCTGGTCCTTACCCTTGCAAGCAGAACAAGTGCCACACCTGCCCCTATACCTTCTCCCTTACTACCCTCAGGGCCTCAAACAGTCCTTCCAGGTGAGGCAACAGTTCACTTGTGGGTCTGTTGAGGTCATCTACTGTATCCGGTGTTCCCAGTGTGGCCTCCTGTATATCGGTGAGACCCCACATAGATTGGGAGATCACTTTGTCAAGCACTTTCACTCTGTCCACTACAAAAAGTGAGATTTCCCAGTGGCACCCATTTCAATTCTACTTCCCATTCCCATTCTGACTTATCAGTCCAGGCCTCCTGTACTGCCTCAAAGAGGCCACACTCAGGTTGGAGGGGCAATACCTTATATTCTGTTTGGGTAGCCTCCATCCTAATAGCACGAACATCAATTTCTCAAGCGTCTGGTAATTGCCCCCCCCCCCCGCTTCTTCACCATTCCCCATTTTTGTTTCTCTGTCACGCTGTCTCTTCTTACCTTCCCATCACCTCCCTCTTCCCTTATTTCCATTTTCTTCTGTCCTCTCCTATCACAAGATTACAAGCCAAAGAAGCAGAAGTAGGCCATTCGGCCCATCGAGTCTGCTCCACCACTCCACCATGAGCTAAACTATTCTCCCATCTAGTTCCAAATTCCGGCTTTTTCCCCATATCCCTTGACACCTTGACTAATTAGATACCTGTCGATCTCCTCCTTAAACACCCTCAATGATCGGGCCTCCACAGCTGTATGTGGGAACCAATTCCATAAATCCATGACCCTCTGGCTAAAAAAATTTCTCCTCATCTCTGTTTTAAATGGGTACCCTCTAATTCTAAGTCTGTGGCCTCTTGTCCTGGACTCACCCACCAAGGGAAACAGCCTTTCCACATCTACTCTGTCCAACCCTTTCAACATTCGAAATGTTTCTATGAGATCCCCTTTCATTCTTCTATACTCTAATGAGTACAGTCCAAGAGCCGACAAACGCCCTTCATATGTTAGCCCCTGCATTCCAGGAATCATCCTCGTAAATCTTCTCTGAACTCTTTCCAACATCAGTACATTCCTTCTAAGGTAGGGGGCCCAGAACTGCACACAGTATTCCAAATGAGGTCTCACTAATGCCCCATAGAGCCTCACCAACACCTCCTTACTCTAATACACTATTCCTCCTGAAATGAATGCCAACATAGCATTCACTTTCCTTACCGCCAATCCAACTTGGTGGTTAACCTTTAGGGTATCCTGCACGAGGACCCCCAAGTCCCTTTGCACTTCAGATTTTTGAATTTTCTCCCCATCTAAATAATAATCTGCTCGATTATTTCTTCTTCCAAAATGCACAACCATACATTTCTCAACACTGCATCTCATCTGCCATTTCTTTGCCCACTCTCCTAAACCGACCAAGTCTCTCTGCAGCCTTTCCGTTTATTCAACACTTCCTGCTCCTCCACCTATCTTGGTGTCATCTGCAAACTTAGCTACAAAACCATTTAATTCATAATCTAAGTCATCGATATACATTGTAAAAAGAAGTGGCCCCAACACCAACCCCTGCGGAACACCATTAGTAACCGGTAACCAATCAGAATAGGATCCCTTTATTCCCCCCTTTGCTTTCTGCCTATCCGCCAATGCTCCACCCATTCCAATATCTTTCCTGTAATTCCATGGGCTCTCATGTTATTAAGCAGCCTCTTATGCAGCACCTTATCGAAGGCCTTTTGAAAATCCAAATACACAACATCCACAGCCTCTCCCTTGTCAATCTTATTTGAGGTTACCTCAAAAAATTCCAATAGGTTGGTGAGGCAGGATCTTCCCTTCATGAAACCATGCTGGCTTGGGCCTATCTTACCATGCACCTCGAGGTATTTCATTTTTGCTGCCTCCCTCCTTTCTTAAACAGCGGAACTACATTTGCAACACACATCAAAGTTGCTGGTGAACGTAGCAGGCCAGGCAGCATCTGTAGGACGAGGTGCATTCGACGTTTCAGGCCGAGACCCTTCGTCCTGATGTGTTGCTTTGATGTGTGTTGCTTGAATTTCCAGCATCTGCAGAATTCCTGTTGTTTGAACTACATTTGCAACCTTCCAGTCCTCCCGAACCATGCCAGAGCTATTGATTCCTGAAAGATCATTTCCAATGCCTCCACAATCTCCAAAGCCACCTCCTTCAGAACCCCTGGGTGCACCTCATCCGGTCCAGGAGACTTATCTATTCTTAGTCCCTTTAGCTTCCCAAGCACTTTCTCTCTAGTAATCTTGACTGTACCTAATTCTATTCCCTGAGACCTCTGGCTATCAGGTATGTTGCTAATGTGAAGACTGATGCAACATACTCATTTAGTTCCTCTGCCATCTCTTTGTTACCCATTATAATTTCTCTAGCATCATTTTCAATTGGTCCTCTATCTACCCGTGTCACTCTTTTACTCTTCATATATTTTTTAAAACTCTTAGTATCCTTTTTTATGTTAATTGCCAACTTCTTTCATAATTCATCTTTTCTTTCCTAATGACTTTCTTAGTTTCCTTATGTAAGTTTTTAAAAATTGTCTTGTCCTCAGTTTTCCCACTAATTTTTGCTTCCTTGTACTCTTTTGCTTTTATTTTAGCCGTAAACTCTCTCGTTAGCACATTTGTGCTATTTTTCCATTCATGGTTTTCTTTTTTCTTGGAATATATTTTTCCTGCACTTTCCTTATTTCTTGTAGGAATTTCACCCAATTCCACTGTACTGTCCCTCCACATCTAGCTTACTTTTCCAATTGACTTAGGCCAGTTCCTCTCTCATACCTCTGTAATTTCCTTTGTTCCACTGAAATATCGATACACCCGATACCAGCTTTTCCTTTTCAAATTTGAAACTGAACTCAATCATATTATAATCATTACTTCCAAGGGGTTCCATTACCTCCAGCTTCCTAATCGCCTCAGGTTCATTACACAGCACCCAATCCAAAACAGCTGATCCCCTGGTGGGCTTATGGACAAGCTGCTCCAAAAAGCCATCCCGTAGGCATTCTACAAACTCCCTCTCCTGAGATCTAGTACCTTTCTGACTTTCCCAATCCACTTTCATATTAAAATCTCCCAGAATTATCTTGACATTTTCCTTCTGACACGCCCTTTCTATTTCCAGCTGTAACTTGAAGAGTCCCCCTTAACTATAAGATTTCCCCTTCTCCAGCCCTTTATCTGTTCCACCAATCAACTTTCCAGCTCTTAACTTCACCCCCTGCCCCTCTCCCAGATACATCTGTTACCTGCCACCTTGCACTTCTTCCTCCCCAACCCCCACCTTCTTATTCTGACTTCTTCCCCTTCCTTTCCAGTCCTGATGAAGCATCTCAGCCCAAAACATCGACTGTTTATTCCTTTCTGTAGATGCTACCTGACCTGCTGGGCTCTTCCAGTACATTGTGGAAAAAAAATAGGCTTGCATTAACCAGGAATTTCTTTGTAGTTCCATCATTAACACTCTGAAAAACCAAACATTCACTATTTCAATTTGAATATTTTTATTTGGTATACTTCTGAAATTACTTTGTTTAAATACTAAGTGCTACATTATCATCCAAAAAATATTGATTGTGAGAAGCTGCTGAGTTCACTTTAAGCAGATAATTCCCCAACATCATTCACACAAATGTCCTAATAGTGGAAGTGCAACTGTAAATGGAAGAGCTGGCTCATTGACACTAAATAACTTTAAAATCATCTCAGAAGAAAGCTTGCTCTATATGTAACTTAGAGTATTCTACAAATTATTGTACTCTTCCAGAAGTGGTTAGATAATCTTCTTTAACTTGACGAGTCTTTCCACCTCCTTCATGAAACGAAGACAGAGTTCATCTTGCCAGGGTAGGGCCACACACTGCACTGCTAAAGGAAGATCAACACCTCCTGCCACAGCCTGAAATATATGGAAATCAAAGCTATTAGGGAGAGGTGATACAAGATCCTACACTGAAATTCACACGTAAGTAATTTAGAACTGTTGGTATACCTTCCCTGGAATTTACTTTTTTGATTCCTCTGAAGGCTACATTGATAATTATCAAAATGGAGCAACATATTTACTTCCCATTGTTGCATCTTATTTCTATCCTAACCTGTCATTTATTTGAGGCAACAATTCACATGCATCTCCTTCAGGTAACCTTCCTCTCTGGTGTGTTTTCATCCCAGTCCCTGACCCTCCTTTGACCCTCCCATTGTTGTCGCTTTTCCTACAACCTCCTCCAGATCCCCCACCATCCATTTTCATCCGCCCTCCCTTTCCTGGTTCCCTCCATCTATTACCCACACATTTTGCCCACTGGCAATACCAGCCCCTCCCCTATCTGGTTCTGATATTGGTTCCATCGGTCCTTCACCTTTCCCCTCACAGTTACCATTATCATCTTAATTATTCGATACCAGCACAGGTAGTGTTTATGTTTCTGCTCATCACCCTTGGAACTCCCTTGCCTTCATTTATCATCACCTTCCTCTGTTTCCCAACTCTACGTCTACCTAGCTCCATCTACCCATCATCCTTCACCTCCTTGGTACATCAATCGCACACTGACTCCTGTCTTAGCCATGCCCATTTCATCTTTATACCAGCCATCTTTCCTCTCCTCTGTCAACCCTGATGCCAAGTTTCAACCCAAAATGTTGACAATTTCTTCCTTCTCTCCACCCACAGAACCTGGTAGGTTCCTCCTGTAGATTGTTTACTGATGCCATTCAACTCGTAGTTCTGGTATTTATCCACTAATTCCCCTGTTCAACATACTAAGCCTATCAACATAACTTTCTAATTCTTTACTTCTCACGTACTGTGCTTATCCAGCTTTGAGTAGAGGAAAGAAAATGAAAGAGAAACATACTATTTGAAAGTGAAATACTGCTGAGCAGAGAACTGGATGACCTAGTGCAAGATTTACAAAAGGCTCCATTGTAGATTCACTTACTGAGAAGGCTGACAAAACTTTATTGTATATTGTGAGAGGAATCAAATACAGATACGCCACTGGGGAGACCACAAATGGAGTACTGTGTACAGTATTAATCTCCTTATTTAAGGAAGGGTTTAAATGTATTGGAACCAGTTGAAATTGAAGTCTAAAATAGATGAGTGCCTTATGAGGAAATGTTGGACAGGTTAGGTTTGTATCTACTAGAACTTAGAAAAATTAGAGATAACTAGATTGAAACATTAATTCTGAGTGGTCTATCATGTTTCATCCAATGGGAACATTTACAGGGAGAGATTACTATTTAAAAATAATAGGTCGCTCATTCAAAGACATTAACGAAGGGGAATTTCTGCTCCTTGGATTCTGAGTTTTCTTCTTCCTCAAATGACAGTTAAAACTACCTTTGAATATTCTTAAGACGGAGGTACAATAAATAGATTCCTGATTAGTAATGCAGAGAAAGGTGATTACATCAGATTGATCATTATCTTATGACCCAGCAGACCCGAGGGACCAAGTTGTTCACACCAGTAATTAGTGTGTAAGTTCAAATATTCACTTACTGAGCAACTTCTCAAACAGACACTGGGACAAATAGGGCCAGAACAATATCCTTGCTAGTTTTTTGACAGGACCTGCTGAAAACTCCTTTTCCTACAAGCAACACACAGCAAAGTTGCTGGTGAACGCAGCAGGCCAGGCAGCATCTCTAGGAAGAGGTGCAGTCGACGTTTCAGGCTGAGACCCTCCGTCAGGACTAACTGAAGGAAGAGTGAGTAAGGGATTTGAAAGTTGGAGGGGGAGGGGGAGATCCAAAATGATAGGAGAAGACAGGAGGAGGAGAGATGGAGCCAAGAGTTGGACAGGTGATAGGCAAAAGGGATACGAGAGGATCATGGGACAGGAGGTCCGGGAAGAAAGACAAGGAGCGGGGCGGGGGGGGGGGACCCAGAGGATGGGCAAGGGGTATATTCAGAGGGACAGAGGGAGAAAAAGGAGAGTGAGAGAAAGAATGTGTGTACAAAAATAAGTAACAGATGGGGTACGAGGGGGAGGTGGGGCCTTAGCGGAAGTTAGAGAAGTCGATGTTCATGCCATCAGGTTGGAGGCTACCCAGACGGAATATAAGGTGTTGTTCCTCCAACCTGAGTGTGGCTTCATCATTGCAGTAGAGGAGGCCGTGGATAGACATGTCAGAATGGGAATGGGATGTGGAATTGAAATGTGTGGCCACTGGGAGATCCTGCTTTCTCTGGCAGACAGAGCATAGATGTTCAGCAAAGCAGTCTCCCAGTCTGCGTTGGGTCTCGCCAATATATAAAAGGCCACATCGGGAGCTTTTCTTGTACCTAGGTTTGATAGGAAATGTGAGTACAATGAAATTCCATTATCTAGCCACATCCACCAAGGCAAACAATACCTCTTCAATCTAATCAATAGCATTTACAATTAGCTGTTGGCTCATTAACTGTGCTCCCTCTGTAGAAAAGACAAAGAAATCAGCTGATCCAGTGCTCCATGTCACTGTTCTTTCCAGCTGAGCACATCCAGGTACAAAGATCACTGCTAAATGCTGAATTAGCATGGCTGTTTATAAACCTTACACTTTCATTAGCCATTAACGAGCAAATGTGTTTATGAACAAATGCAACATAATGTTGCAGATAATAATTTGTCTACTTCAAATTTAATGGTGACAGCTGCCCTATTACTGTAGCCACTCTCGCCTCTTAGTCTAAATGGTGTGGGTTCCTATTCCAGGGACCAATCCAGCTGACACAACAGGGAAACAACAAGACTGCACTATTATAGTTGCTGCTTTTCAGGCAAACATCAGAACAGTGAATACGTTAAAGATACACATAATCAATGCAAAATACGTAGGAATGTCCTAAAACTGCGTAAGATACACTTTAAATACAAGTCTTTCTTTTTTAAACTCTCATAGCTCTATAAGATGAGCTAAATTCAAAATTAGAAGACGGAGGTTGCATTATTTGCATTGATTTTTTGCAGCACAGATATTGGCTCAGTTTGTAGAACCCAGTGTTCTGGCACTTCAGTGGATCTCTTTAAAACATGGAAAGAGGGATAGTACATGTTGAAAGACCAGTTTACTAAAGTAACACCGATTCTTCACCTACCACCAACTAAAGATAAACACATTTCAACTTTTTAAAAATATTACTACAAAGCTCAGTGGAGGAGAGCTTCATCCAAGTGTAACCTGAGTCTGGAGATGTCGGAGAATCATGACAGTGCTGTGAAACATTAAACCTCCTAGGAGCAAGGTGTTTATTATCACAAGGCTTATTAAATTCCAGAGCAACTCTTCTGCAGCTTCAAGACTTCAGGTAGCTGAATTTGCAGCTGTTAGTTTCATCATAATGTAATTTTAGAGGGAATTCTGGTAAATTGTCATGAATAAAACAGCAATATGAAGTTGAATCTTAAGCCATCTGCCAGTTATTCAAAGTGAAGGCAGAGCCAACGGTGGCATTTAGAACTGCGTGTCTTGAAATATGATAACCTACAACTTCTCAAAAGTCAGTTACAAATATTCACCAAAAGACTATCAATCTAAAACGATCAGAACACAAGAGCCTCAGAAGCAGGAGCAGGAACAGGTCAACTAATAATTCTGTTATTCAATATGATCATGCACCACCAATGGTAGCCTTAATTTCTGGAATTTCCTTCCTAAAACTCCCTTTCGCTCTTTCTTCTTCTATGATCCTCATTAAAAAAAAACACACCTAATGCCCATTTGAACAAGGAGGTCAAAGATTATGTAGATTATAGGGTTCCAGTTGAATGAGTGGTGAGGAAGGCAAATGAGATGTTAATATAGCATTCATTTTGAGAAGACTAGAATATATATGCAAGGGTGTAATGCTGAGGCCTTATAAGACACTGATGAGCTCTCACTTGGAGTATTGCGAGCAGTATTGGGCCCCCTGTCTAAGAAAGCTGACATTGGAGAGGGTTCAAAGGAGCTTCACGAAAATTATTCTGGGAATGAAAGGCTTATCATATGAGGAGTGTTTGATGGCTCTGGGCCTGTACTCAGTGCAATTCAGAAGAATGAGGGGTGACCTCACTGAAACCTATCAAATGTTGAAAGGCCTCGATAGAGTGGATGTGGAGAGGATGTTTTCTATGGTGGGGGAACCTAAGAGTAGAGCACACAGCCTCAGAATGGAAGGACATCCATATAGAATGGAGATGAGGAGCAACTTCTTTAAAGTTTCAAAGATTCTTTTTATTATCAAAGTATGTATGCAGAATACTCTGAGATTCGTCTTCTCCAGATAGCCACAAAACAGAAAAACAATGGAGGTTGTTGTGAAAAAAGACATCAAACCCCTCACACAAATAAGAAAAAGAAACAAAAACATGCAAACCCCAAACCCCCAACCCCTCCCTCGCACAATAACTAACAGCTCGCCCACACGGAAAACAGCAGCTAGAACATCAAACCCCAAACCCCCAACCCCCTCCCTCGCACAATAACTAACAGCTCGCCCACACGGAAAACAGCAGCTAGAACATCAAACCCCAAACCCCCAACCCCTCCCTCGCACAATAACTAACAGCTCGCCCACACGGAAAACAGCAGCTAGAACATCAAACCCTAAACCCCCAACCCCCTCCCTCGCACAATAACTAACAGCTCGCCCACACGGAAAACAGCAGCTAGAACATCAAACCCTAAACCCCCAACCCCTCCCTCGCACAATAACTAACAGCTCGCCCACACGGAAAACAGCAGCTAGAACATCAAACCCTAAACCCCCAACCCCTCCCTCGCACAATAACTAACAGATCGCCCACACGGAAAACAGCAGCTAGAACATCAAACCCTAAACCCCCAACCCCTCCCTCGCAAAAAAAACTAACATATCGCCAAAACAGAAAAAAAATACAGCAACCATAACATCAAGCCCCAAACCCCATCTGTCGCAAATAAAAAGCTAACAGATCACCCAGACTACCAACCCCCAACACGCCAATCAGCAACGAGAAACAAAGCACAGAAAACTGAAGGAGACCAATATGAGCTACAGTCCACACCAATAATCACATAGATCTTAGAATTCTGATAACATCTTCCATCAGCATCGAGGAGAGCGACCTCTCAAATGCAGGCCTTCTGTAGGGAGAAACTACTCGACATAGCAGTGTGGCCTTCTGTAGAGACCGACCGCTGAACACAGCAGCTCCCCTCTCGCTCACTCTCCTCCGCATTCGCCTCGATGTTTCAATCATCCTCGACACTTTAATCGGGGAGAAATGGAGTTGATCATGGCCCCACACCCTGTCTCTGAGCTTCTCTTCAAGGTTGCTCGTGCTCACGCTTCTCTCCTGGAATTTTCTCAGGGACAGCAGAGCACTAGGTCACTCGTGCGAACCCCAAATTGAAAAATTTTGTGTAATGGCATAATAAAGCCACATAAATTAATATTAAGACAAATGACTGTGAACTTGTTCAAATACATGGCTCCAATAGTTTTAGAAGCACAATTAAGATACAAAGAATGAGTAGAGAACGTAGAAAAAGAGAAATAATTGACTATCTGGAAGGTGTCACCCAAGGAATTGATGTTTGCTGGTGCCATTTTGACCGGAATCAGCCAGAAAGTGGTGAATCTGTAGAACTGGCTGCGGAGTCCAAGTATATCTAAAGCAGAGTTTGATAGATTCTTGAATAGTCAGGGCATGGGGAGGAGGCAGGAGATTGGGACTGTGAGGGAACTGGATCAGCCATGCTAAAATGGCAGAGCAGACTCAGTGGGCCGAATGGACTAATTCTACTCCTATATCTTATGGTCTTAAGCTGGGAAGGCAGTGTTGAGGCCTAGGGATATTGGAGGTACTTCAATGTACTGTGAAGCCTTAAACCATTTTGAAGCAAGGTGTTTTTTTTATCACCGGTTCCAAATAGTCACGCAGTATTGCTAATCTGAAACAATTTCAACTATACAAGAGGGCATAAGTTTATGACAGGAGGAATGTATAGGGGGATGTCAGAGATAGTGTTTTACACAAACTCTCAGATAGGCTCATGAATGAAAGGATAATGGAGGCCTAAGTCAGAGGGAAAGGCTAGATTGATCTTGGAGTAGGTTAAAAGGATGGCACAACATCATGGGTCAAAGAGCCTGTTTTGTTCTATGTAATAATTTGTATTTATATAGTGCCTTTACCACAGGAAAATGAAAAATTTTGTGTAATGGCATAATAAAGCCACATAAATTAATATTAAGACAAATGACTGAGAACTTGTTCAAATACATGGCTCTAAGGGAGAGTCTCAAAAGAGTAAATAGCAATTGAGAAGTTTAGGAAAGTAATTCCAGAAATGTTGGCGCTTGCGATGGAGCAATTAAAATCAGAAAAATTCTGAATTAGCGGAAGTTTTGGGATGAGAGCCAAAGTCACACTCGTTAAGAATGTTATTACAGCAGGTGAATATATACTGTAGATATGCTTAACACCGTCATGTCACAATTATAACATTGCAAATGGCTAGAGTTGCAGTGCCTGCACAGCCACTGAATATTCCTGCTGTAATTAATGTTAAGGTAATATTATAATGCTTCCGAAATCACAAAGTTCCCAGCAAATATCAATATTCTAAGACTCTGCTCTGTAAACAAGCTCTGCTATTTAATTAATGTAAACCTGTGTTTAAGTCCCACAAAAAGAGCAGAAACCAGTACAATAATAAAACAGTGCCAGAGTAGAGTGAAGCTTCATCCCACTGACCTTCTTGAAAGTTTTGTCCCAAATATCATTTTGGTAACCAGTATAATTCATCAGCTCCTTTTCATCTTCTGTTGTTACTTTGGTGACTGGCACAACACCCGCAGGAAAATTTAACAAGTTGAAAATAACCATATAGCTGGATGCGGCTAAAAAGAAAATATATTTAAACAATTAGTTTGTATTTTTTTGAGGTTCTTCTATCTCCTGTGATAATAACAAGGGACATACTGGTCAATACCCCTATGTAAAGGCAGTTACCTGTGGTCTTTCAGGGAAGATGGACAGGACTTATCATACTAACAAACAACACACACAAAATGCTGGAGGAACTCAGCAGGCCAGGCAACAACTATGGAAAAGATGATGGTTTGGGCTGAGGCACTTCATCAGGCCTGGAGGAAAAAAGATGAGGAGTCAGTGTAAGAAGGTGGAAGGAGGGGAGGAAGATACACCAGGTGACAGGTTCACCGGGAGAGAGGGAGGGGTGAAATAAAGAGCTGGGAAGTTAATTGGTGAAAGAGGTACAGGGCTGGAAAAGGGGGAATCAGATAGGAGAGGACAGAAGGCCATAGAAGAAAGAAAAGGGGGAGGAGCACCAGAGAAAGGTGATGGGCAATTAAGGTGATAATGTGAGAGAGGGTAAAGGGAATGGGAGTGATGAAGGGCGGGGGGGTATTACCAGAGGTTTGAGAAATCAACATTCATGCCATCAGGTTGGAAGTTACCTAGATGGAACACAAGGTGTTGCTCCTCCAACCTGAGTGGAGCCTCGTCGTGACAGTAGAGGAGGCCATGGACTGACACGTCGGAATGGGAATGGGAAGTGGAATTAAAATGGGTGGCCACTGGGAGATCCCACTTTTTGTGGTGGATGGAGCGTACGTGCTCAGCAAAGCGGGGTCTCCCAACCTATGTTGTATCTCACTGATATACAGGAGGCCACACCAGGAGTACCAGATACAGTATATCACCCCAACAAACTCACAGGTGAAGTGTCGCCTCACCTGGAAGGACTGTTCGGGGCCCTGAATGGTAGTGAGAGAGGAGGTGTAGGGGCAGGTGTAGCACATGGTCCGCTTGCAAGGATAAGTACCAGGAGGGAGATCAGTGGGGAGGGATGGCATGGACAATGGAATCGCGTAGGGAGTGATCCCTGCCTGCGGAAAGCAGCAAGTTGTGGGGGGGGGGGATGTGTTTGGTAGTGGGATCCTGTTGGAGATGGAGGAAGTTACGGAGAATTATGTGCTGGACACAGAGGCTGGTGGGGTGGTAGGTGAGGACAAGAGGAACCCTATCCCTGGTGGAGTGGCGGGAGGTTGGGGTGAGGGCAGACGTGCATGAAATGGAAGAGATTTATCATATACTTATCACACTATACTTTTTTTGTCTATTATTACTATGTATTGCATTAACCTGCTGCTGCAAAGACAACAAATATCACAACCTATCCGGGGATATTAAACCTGATTCTGATTCTGATAGGGAAACATTCAATAGTTATAACAGTGAGATAACAGCTGTCTTTGAGCATCTTGTTTCTTCTCCTGACAGGAGAGACAAGATGTCTAGAGTGGATAGGATCCTTGATCGTGCTGGCTGCTTTGCTGAGGCCACGTAAAGGAGAATGGTCATAGTCTTTTTCACAGAGTGGGTCCCTAAAATGAGAGGTTATATATTAACGGTGAGAGGGAAGGACTTCAAAAGGGACCTGACGGGCAATCTTTCCGCACAGTGAGTGGTGGCTATGTGCTACCAGAGGAAAACAGTTAAAACATTTAAAAGTCACATTGTCAAGTATGTGAAAAGAAAGGCTTTAGAGAGATAGGAACCAAATGCAGGCATGTGAGACCATCTTGGACAGCATGGACAAGTTGGGCCAAAGGGCCATTTTCTGCACTGTGTAATTCGATGTTGCTAAATGAGCAGTGTACTCAGTACTCTGGACTCATAATGTTATTACTGTCCACAGACAGAAAGCTAATGAACTTGTAGAGACGGTCAGCTTCATTGATACAATCATAGCAATGGCACAAAATGGAATTTCATTCAGGACAATGAAATAATGTCTGAAATATTGTGTATTGTTAGTATTTTATTTCTAAAATGTACATGCCTCTAATTCAGCATTTTCAAAATACACATTCATCAACAATGACTGCCATCTAATTTATGAAGTGAATTTCATTTGTGACTGAGTCCATTTACACTCAGATTGAAATAATGATGTTTCTGCATCAAATGGAGGGGATTTTTTTTGATAATAATCATTGTTATTTCATTCAAACAAAAAAAAACACAAAATATTACACCCATATCTGAAGTTCATCCACAATTATCCAGTAGAAACCTGTATGTCTCTTCTGGTAACACCCCCTCTCCCCATGTGTGAAGCAGCACCATCGAACTTTGAATCTATCCATACTTCTCTGATGTAGTTCTAAGTTCTGGGGGCCTTTGAAGAGGTTCATCCTCAATTGTTCCTCACCTGACAATTTTCCTGCATATCCGATATTAAGTGCAGGTCCTAATGACGGACAGAGTAAAACTTCAATGTTCTGGTGTTTCCAAGCATTCATATATTCTTCACGGTATGCCTAGAGAAAATACAAGAACTCTCCCTCATGATCTTTGCGATGTCTTTTTTTTCTCTGAAATTAACTACCCACAAATCAACAAGATCCTAGTTCATAATATGTCAGGAGAAGGCCATTTGGCTCATCACATCCAGCAGAGCAAATCACTTTAATCCCAATCATTTTCTTATATCCCTCTGGCCTGCAAATTATTTTCTCTCACGTGCCAATCCAATCCTCTTTAATTCTCCTTACTATTTGCTACCGTTATTAAGTGGTAATGTACATAACACAATTAATCTACCAGTTCTTCTATGGTACGTGAGAGGAATTTGGAGCACATAGCAGAAACCCATGAGATCTCATGAGGAGAACACGCAAACTCCTCACTGATAACACCCAAGGTCAGGACCAAACAAGTGCCCCCAAGCCATGAGGCAGCAGTGCCATTTGCAGCCACCATTTTTTAATAAATATAAGACCATAAGACATAGGAGCAGAATTAGGCCATTTGGCCCATCGAGACTGCTCCACCATTCAACTATGACTGATCCTTTTTCCCTCCTCAGCCCCACTCCCTGGTCTTCTCCCCATAACCTTTGATGCCATGTCCAGTCAAGAACCTATCAATCTCTACAATCTCAATATGACACTTATTCAAGTTTATTTTCATGAGCATACATACCCAGGATATAAGTGCAATGAAATTACCATTTTTTCCAGCAGCAGGACAGTACATTACAAGCATGAGAAACAAAAATTATATAAACCTAAATTAGCATAAATTATACATAAATTACATGACACAATGAACAAAATAAATGGATCTGTGGATTTCTTACAGTCTCACCATTCTTTGGCCTAGAAGCCAGCACCTTTTTATGCACCTTACAGAAAAAGATCATTAATATTATTTAACAGGGCCTATAAAGAAAACGCAACCTAGAACCCAAATAACATTGATTTACTACCCCATTTCTGGCATGAGACAATTTCTCAACTAACATACTTTTTTTTACCTATTTCTATTTCTACAATTTCCCTGTGTCATTTCTACGTTTCACAAATCAGAAGTTGTGAAATATCAGTAACAATGTTACAAAACTGCAAATTACTGTAAGCACAAGGAAAATGTGTTCAGTGTTAGATGTTAGCTGAGATTAAACTGGGTATAAGGTGAGCTTATGTTGGCACGTGGCCAAGTGGTTAAGGCATTGGTCTAGTGATCTGAAAGTCGCTAGTTCGAGCCTCAGCTGAGGCAGGGTGTTGTGTCCTTGAGCAAGGCACTTAACCACACATTGCTCTGCGACAGCACCGGTGCCAAGCTGTATCGGCCTTAGTGTCCTCCCCTTGGACAATATCGGTGGCGTGGAGAGGGGAGACTTGCAGCATGGTCAACTGCCAGTCTTCCATACAACCTTGCTGAGGCCTGCGCCCTGGAAAACCTTCCAAGGCGCAAATCCATGGTCTCACGAGACTAATGGATGCCTATTTTAAGTGAGCTTGTAAGCAAGGTATCTGAGCAATGAGAAAACTGAATAATCAAAATATTTCCACATAATTTATCAATTGGAAATGGAGTTTGACCTCACCGTTACTGCAACGTGGTGTTTCCATAGTTCCTTAACTGACCTATAAATATATGAAAAAAAACAATGTCAAACTCAGGAACAAGTTTTCTCAATTTTAATAACATTCTACAGGAATGAAAGAGGGAGGAGATTCATGGTCCTGAATCTCCCTAAACCACTCGAGTTCATCCTCAGAAATACAGGGTGCTACCTACACAGCAAAATCATTGTCTGCTGGCATCAGAAAGGTATCCTTACCACTTCAACCTATGACTGACTAAGAATCACAAAACTTGGGTCCACGAGCTAAGCTGGGGGCATTTTGACCATATATAGCATGGGCATGTTTAGATAGCATGCCTAACTCTTCCCATGTCTCCTTCTCCCAAGTGTGACTTTTGCTGATTATCCGAAGATCCATATCCATGTCTGTACATCCTGCAAAGTTTCATTTATCCATTTCACATTGCTCTTGGGGAAATAGATTTCAAAGCATGCAAATAAGCTCCGGGCAGGAATCACTCCCCATCGTGGCCAGCCCTCTGCATGTCAAATTTTGCAGCTTTTCATCGCAAGCCATACAATCTTAATTAAAAAAGGAAAAATTAAATAGTTTGAACCATGTACTATTGTGAATTTGACCATCATTTAAAGTTTTCACTTTACTTCATATTTGCCATGAATTCAGAAGGTTGAGGTTTCAAATCCCTTTCGGCACAAAAATCTAAGATGACATGCCCGGGCAATATTGATGTAGGGTTACACTTTCAGTGATGCAGTGTGTTAGGTGAGGTATTAAACTAAGAACTTGTCTGGTCTACTAGTATATGTGCAGATCCCATGATACTATTTAAAAGATTTTTCCCTGCGTCATTCAGATGACGTCTTCCACATTTCCTTGCTATAAAAACTACTTCATGTTTGTAAAGCACTTAGAACATCCTGAAGAGGACATGAATGATACTGTAGAAATACAAACCTTTTCTCATCCTGCAGAATATTCTAGGTCAGAATATTTAATTGACATTCTAAAATCCAACAGTTCCACTTATCTTTGCAAACTTATTTCCAGAGAAGCTTCCATAAAATGTCATCTTATTTCTAAACCTTAATTTGACTACATTTGATTATTGCAGTTTAGAGAAAGGGCAGATGAGACATTCCTTTAATAAAAAAAATGTGATGTATAAGTCAGAAATATCTATCCTTCAGGAGCCATCAATCTGACATTTTGATCCACTGTCCGCAGATGTTGACTAACCTGTTGGTTATTTCCAACAACATTTCTTCAGCTTTAATTCCTAGCATTTGTAGTATTCTGTTTGTCTTTATAATTCTTTAATATTTTAGTCCATTGGCATTACATATTTGAGCAGCCTGATTAAGAAGCACATTAAGCAGTGTCACCTCTGTAAGTGAAAGTCAAAAGAAAACTGAAGATGATGGAAATATGAAATAGAAACAGGAAATGCTGAAAATAATCATCAGGTGAGGCCATATCTATGGGAAGAGAAATAGAGTTGACGTTTCTGCTCATAGACCCATCATTAAATGCAGCCTGACCTGCTAAGTATCTCCAGTCTTTTCTGTTTCATTTTACCCACTTTAGATTTTAGATTATGAGGACACTCAGTCCTCGTTTATTGTCATTTAGAAATGCATGCATTAAAAAATGATACAGTGTTCCTCTAGAAAGATATCACAGAAACACAGGACAAACCAAGACTAAAACTGACAAAACCACGTAATTGTAACATATAGTTACAACAGTGCAAAGCAATACCGTAATTTGATAAAGAGCAGACCATGGGCACGGTAAAAAGAAGTCTCAAGTCCTGATAGCCCCATCATCTCACGCAGACGGCAGAAGGGAGAAGCTCTCCCTGCCATGAACCTCCAAGCGCCGCAAACTTGCTGATGCAGCACCATTGGAAGCACCCGACCGCAGCTGACTCTGAGTCCGTCCGAAAACTTCGAGCCTCCGACCAGCCCTCCGACACCGAGCACCGAGCACCATCTCTGCCGAGCGCCTCGACCCTGGCCCCGGCCACCGAGTGACAAGCAAAGCCAAGGACTCGGGGCCTTCCCCTCCGGAGATTCTGGATCACACAGTAGCAGAGGCAGCGAAGCAGGCATTTCAGAAGTTTTACCAGATGTTCCTCCATACTCTCACGTCTGTCTCCATCAAATCAGGATTGTGCACGGCACCCTACTTGACAGATAACAGATATCATTCACTGGAGTGGCTGCTGCGAGCTGCGTCGCGCCATCTTCTCCTCCCGCCTTATTTCACTTTGCCAAGTCTCTGACTTACTTTCCATATGATTGAAAGTTGTGGTTATTTTCTTTTAAATAGCACAGCTCAGGAAACGTTAGTCAAGGAAAAAAAAAACAAGATTAAAGATTTAGGTCAATAATTCTGATGAATGTTAATAATTTTCCTCACCCTACCTCCTGCTTGAACTCATGACTACTTCCATCATTTGCTTTCTGGGTCAGATTTCCAGCATCTTCAATACTTTACCTTGCATAGTGTTTAGCTTAGGGTTGGGTGGCAGTGTGGAGATACGTTCTCACCAAAGGAGGTGTAAAGTGCTCCCTCCCTCCACTAGTCTCCAGGTCACCCTTGGGCAAGGTGTAGCACCTGCTTACCACCCCCCACCCCCCGACCAGGGTCATGTGAAGCCATGAGAGCAGGGGTGGACGGTTGTATGAGCAGCTGGTGCATATCACAAGTCCTGGTTATGCGACCGCTGACGCCAGGCAGACCATCTCTGAAGAGTATTGATAATGGCTGGGGTCTCCCATCTTGTAAAGACACTGCCCAGAAGGCGGCAATGGCTAACCACTTCTGTAGAAAAATTTGCCAAGAACAATCATGGTCATGGGGTCCATGATTGCCCACCTCATACTGACAGAGCACATAATGATGATGAGTATTTGGGTATGTTTAGTACATCATACTCATCTTGAAACTTCATCAGATGTGACCTTCACAAAGTAGAACCAGACAAATGCAGGAAATACTAAAGATAGAGGCATTATGAAAAGGTGAAAGTTGTGCATTGTAAAGAGTGCTGAAAAGGAGGAGGAAGAGAAACAAGTGTGGAGAATGAATTCCAGGACTTCAAGCTGGGAGGACTGAAGACAAAATCATCAAATAACATGAAGAAAGAACAGGGGATGGCTGAGGAGCAGAATTGGAAGAAAGCAGAGTTTTCAGATATTTGAGACGAAGTTACAGAGGTGGGGAGGGACTATTAGTATTTTTCCACTTCTGTATCACAATACAAAAAATCTGTTTCTAGCTATTTTCTTTAAACATAGGATCACTTGTCCAAGCTAACAACTTAATCTTGTTCCCCAGAGAACTTCACATTTTCAAGCCTTTGACGAATCAATTCCAACTATTAAAAAAATCAACTAAAATCTTCGTTAGAGCTTGAACATATACATGCTTTTCATCCTCTTCCTTAGCATAAACTCACCCTATTCCCCCTGTTGCCCTGAAGCCAGCTGCAACTCTGGGACTCTGCAAAAAGGAAAATCAAGTAAGTCTTATTTGATATTGATATTACATTTGGTTAGACCAAGTGTAGGTTATGACATAGAACTGAATTTAATAGATTTCTATGTCATAACCTGGAGTCAGAGCATGGAAAGAGGCCCCTCGACCCTTTTGGTCCATGCTGACAAAAGTTCCCCATCCAAGTTAGTCTTGTTTGTTCTGTAGTCCATATAAATATTATCTACTGACCTGCCCTGGCCAACTTTCTTAGTCACAGTCTTTCAGCAAGCTTTATGAGCTGCTGAGTTATACTGAAAGTCTTCCAGTATGATAGCGTTGCCAACACCAAAGGCAGTCATAGTTGAATAGTTAGAAAATATTAACAAAGACATTAATAAGTAATTAATAATCAGATTTATGATCAATGGAGTAAGTTATAAAACAGGCAGTTCCTGAGTTATGTAAGAGTTCAATAAACAATCTTTTCCAAAATTGATTTTCTGTATCTTCTTACATCATATTACTCTAAGTAGATTTGTTTCATTCCATCTAATATCTTCTATGTTCACCCTAACACTATCCATAATTAAACTGAAAGTACATACTGTATATGATAACCAATTGTTAAGGAATAGCACAAAACATTTTATTAATATTAAACTGTTTTTTTATTGTCACATATGCCAAGGTACAATGAAAAACTTGTCTTGCATATCATCCATACAGATCAATTCATTACAATTCATTACATGGCAGTAGTACAAGGTAGAACAATAACAGACTGTTACCGTACAAACAAAGTACAGTGCAGGTAGACATAAGGTACAAAGTCACAACAACGTAGATATTCAGTAAAGAGTCCATCTCACTGGGAAACATTCAATAGCCTTAAATCTGTGGGACCGAAGCTGTCCATGAGCCTAGTGGTACATACTTCCAGTCCTTTGTATTTCCTGCACAATGGGAGGGGGCTGAAAAGGGAATGTCTAGAGTAGGAGGGACCTTTGATTTGCTGGCTGCTTTTCTGAGACAGCAAGAAGTGTAAACAGAGACCTTCGAGGGGAGGCTGGTTTTCAGTAATGAGCTGGACTGTGTCCACAACTCTGCATTTTCTTGAAGTCATGGTCAGAGTAGTCGCCATACCAAGCCATGATGAATCCAGATAAGGTGCTAACTATGGTGCATTGATAAAAGTTGGTGATGGTCAAGAAGACGTGCCAAATTTGCCCCATCAGACTCGAGGGGTAGCCATGGGCACCCACAGGGCCCCAGCGATGCCTGCCTTTTCACTGGCTAGGTAGAACAGTCCATGTTCCAAGACTTCCCCTGTAATGCTCTCCTACTCTTCCTATGCCATATTGATGACTACATTGGTGCTGTTTCCTGCATCTAAGCTAAGCTTGTCTATTGCAAAAAACTTTGCCTCCAACTGCCCTTAAATTCACTTGGTTCTTGACACCTCTCTCCCTTCTCGATCACTCTGTTTCCATATCCAGAGACAAACTGTCGACTGACATCTTTCATAAATCTATCGATTCCCACAGCTATCTTGTCTATTCCTCTTCCCATCTTGTCTCCTGTAAAAATGCTATTCCCTTTTCTCAGGTTCTTCATCTCCACTGCATCTGTCCCAGGAAGAGGCTTTCCTTTCCAGGACGTCAGATATGTCCTCCTTCTTTAAAGAACGGGGCTTCCCTTTGTCCACCATTGATGTTGCCTTCATCCGCATCACCTCTATTTCCTAGATATCTGCGCTCACCCCATCTTCCTGCTGCCTTAGCAGTGTCCTTACCGACCAGCCCATGAGCCTCCATGTTCAACACACATTCTCCGCAACTTCCACCACCTCCAAAAGGATCCTACCACCAAACACACCTATACCCCCCACCCCCGCCATCACTCTCCATTTCTCACAGGGATCACTGCCTCTGTGATTCCGTTCTCCATTTGTCCCTCCCCACTGATCTCTCATCCAGCACTTATCTTGCGTGTGGCCAGGGTGTTACCCCTGCTCACTCACTTCCATTCAGCATCCCAAACAGTCCTTCCAGGTGCGGCAACACTTCTGATGTGGGACCTGTCATAAACTGGGGGACCGCTTTGTCGAGCACCTCCTCTCCACCTGCACTTCCACTCCATCCGACAAAAGCAGAACTTTCCGGTGGCCCAGCATTTGAATTCTCATTCCCATTTCCATCCTGACATATCGATTTTATGCGTCCAGATGAGGCCACCCAACACCTTATATCTTGTCTGGGTAGCCTCCAACCTGATGGAATGAATATTGATTTCTCCTTCTGGTTAAAAAAAAATTCCCCTGCCCCTCTCCTCTTCTTCTATTCCCCACTCTGGCCTCTTACGTCTTCTCACTTTCCCATCAACCCCTCCAGTGCCCCTCCTCCTTCCCTATGGTCCACTCTCCTCTCCTATCAGATTCCTTCATTGCCAGCCCTTTACCTTTCCCACCCACCTGGCTTCACCTATCACGTTCTAGCTGTCCTCCTTCACCTTCCCCCACCTTCCTTTCCCGTCCTGATGAAGGGTCTTGGCCCGAAACATTGACTGTTTGTTCATTTCTATGGTTGTTGATTGATCTGCTGAGTTCCTCCAGTATTTTGTGTATGGTGCCGAATTTGTTTAGCCTCCTGAGCAAATAGAGATGCTAGAGAGTTGTCCTATCATCATGGTAAGACCAGGACAGGTTATTGCTGATGTTCACTCATGGGAATTGAAGTAGTCCTTCTGAACTGTTGATGTAAATAGGAGTAGGTTCACTGTCCCCCTCATGAAGTCAGTGACCAGCTCTTCTGTTTTGCTGACACTGAGGGAAAAGCCGTTCTCGTGACACCAGTTCTCTATCTCCTTCCTTTACCCCAACTACTGACGTTGAGATATGGCCCACTACAGTGGTATCGGCACCCAATTGCCCACCATTGAGAATATCTACCATAAATGCTGCCTGGTCAGGGCGAAAAGCATTATCAGGGATGCATCTCACCCTAACCATGGACTTTTTACTCTCCTCCCATCCGGTAGGTGCTACAGGAGCCTCCGCTCCCACACCAGCAGGCACAGGAAGAGCTTCTTCCCTGAGGCTGTGACACTGCTGAACCTCTCATCGCAGTGCTAAGCCGTATTGCACCCATATTGTACTGTCTCAGTACTTTTATATCTGTGTGCTGTAGCACTTTTTTTATTTGCAGTCATTTTGTAAATAACACTATTCTTTGCATTTCTGGTCAGATGCTAAATGCATTTCATTGGCTTTGTATCCGTACTTGGCACAATGACAATAAAGTTGAATCTAATCTAATCTAATCATCTGCAAATTTAAGCAGAATCTGGCCACAGGGACTCGAGCATGGGGCCTCAGAATGCAGCCATGTGAGGTGCAGTATTGATTGTGAAAAATTCTTTCAAATGCTATGGGAGAACTTGCATGAAGACAGATTTCCATAAGTCAGTTCTTCCATAACCTGGGGAGCGACCCCCCCCCACAAGAAAAATTACAGCAATAACTATTGAGTAGCTTTGAAAACATAGAAACATAGAAACATAGAAAATAGGTGCAGGAGTAGGCCATTCGGCCCTTCGAGCCTGCACCGCCATTCAGTATGATCATGGCTAATCATCCAACTCATAACCCTGTACCAGCCTTCCTTCCATACCCCCGATCCCTTTAGCCACAAGGACTACAGGACTCATGGCTACTAAGTTAATGAGCCCTGGTCCTAATGAAAATCAGAGGAAATCATCAATAAGAAACTTTTAAGATTTTCTTTATCTATGCAGAGTTTGTTTGAATGCTGGAGGCTGCCTAAATGAGGAGCTAGTCACTCTGCAGCAGTAATTATTCTGTACCAAGTTGGGTCCAAATGGAGAGCCAAGTCATAAGTTGGCAGCTGGGTGACAGAAATATGCCACTTTTTCAGGTGGGCAACAACAATGGAACTTCAATCAGCACAGTCTAGCAAATATCATTCTGTGAATGGAAATGTCGCAGAATGTATTCAATCAATGCTTCAGCTGCTTGGGCTGTTTGCCATTCTAACTGGATTTATCATCTTGCGCTGTACACTGCACAATATTAGTATCAAAACCTTACTCCTGCCATGACAACAAGAAGTGGAGCAGAAAGATCAATATTAGGAAATGGTAGAGAAGGAACACCATTGATTAATGGTGCACTAACAGTCAGAACTCTTTGGCAACAGATTGTCCCAGGGCAGCCTGCAATGCTTGCCATCACCATACGTACTGAACTATCCGACAGCTTCCCTCGTGTGGACCATTCATCTACTATAAATATTAACATTTTGCCAAATGCAGAAAATGTACTCCTATAACTTCATTCCACTGGCATAAAATAGTTAAAAGCAATAATTGTGTGGAATGCTTGGTGTGCTAGGAATGTGCTGCCTGGCTTGGGGGTGAAGGCAAATGGGAAAGAGGTATTCAAGATGCCAGGAAATGGAAGGATACAGACATTAAGTAGGCTGAAAGAATTGGTTTAGGTGTGCAGTTTATTTAATTCAGCACAACACTGTGGGCTGGAGGACTGTGCTATGCTCTCGGATCAATAATTAACCATAACTCTAATCGTTGAGCAACCTCATGGCAGCCTTTTGTTCTCATTATCATATGCTCATGCAATAACAAAGTTAGAATCAAATCTGATTTATTATCACTGAATTATATGGCATGAAATTTGTTGTTTCACAGCGATAGTACAGTACAGGTATAAAATTACAAAAAATCACAGAAATAAACAGTGCAAATACCTGCATCCCCAGTGCATGCTGCTCGGGAGATAAAGGGTTAATGAGCTTCTATGGGAGATATTCAGATGGACAAGTGCTTACAAAAATATTTCCCTTCGCTTTTTATAATCTTAGCAATGGTGTTGTAGGAGACCCACTGTCTATTGGACTCTACCAGAGTCACAAATGTGTTTTTGATATTTGCACTGTCTGCAACAGCCAATTCCCCATTCCAAACCATTTATAAGTTAACTATTATACTTACAAAAGGCTTCAGAAAAAAATACAAGAGCTTTTTCAGTAAACTAGGCATAGAGTACGTAGATACTTGAGTTCTTAAATGTGGATCGATAATGTCTCCTTTACTAGAAAATCCAAACAATATTTAGTGCCTTTAGTATTATTTTCAATGTGTGCACTAAAAATAGATCATTGAAGATAAAGACACCAAGGTTATTTGTGATACTAAAATATATTTTTCTTGGAGGCTACAAACGATCAACCAATTCAAAAATTATGGATTTATGGTGATTGAATGAATACATTAGGTTTGTTTTTACTCTAAGTGAATTTTTGGCCTGTTTTGAGGTATGGATCTAAGTTGACCTTCTTTCTCCTATAAACCAAAGGCACATGGACAAAAAGTAACTAGTGTGTGTTCAGAAAGAGATTGCGTAGAAAGAGTCCAGACTCATTGTATTTGAGTGACAGTAAACTTTTTCAAAATATACAAGTGTCTGAGATATGATACCTTAAATGGCCAATTTTTTTCCTATATCTTATAGATGAAAAGTGGAAATTCTGGAAATACTTCACCTTCAACAGACCACTCTCCACAATTTCTGCCATTATCAAAGATTCCTCTCTCCTTCTTTCCTCTCTTTCAGCATGGGTCCACTCTTCGATTCCCAGCAAACACAGTCACACTTACCCTTGAAACTGCAGACAATGCAATACTTGTTCTTTCATATATTTCCATTCCACTATCTAGTGACCCAAAGAGGCTTTCCAAGTAAGGCAGCCATTCACTTGCACTTCTTTCAATCTGGTGTACTGCATCTAGTGTTCACAGTGTGGCATCCCCCTACAGGGGAGAAACCAAACACAGACTGGTGGATCACTTTGTGGAGCTCAATCTGTGGGAGAGACCCTGAGATTCCCATTGCAGGTCACTTTAATTCCCCCGTCCATTCAGTGAGCAAACTCGAGGAAAAGCACCTCATCCTTGCTACTTTTTAGGCTCAATATTCAATCCAGCAACTTCGGGTGATACAACTTCTAGGTCTACATTAGTCATCCATTATTAGCTTGGCTTTTTTTTAAATCTCTCTGGGACTGTGGGACATGCCCAGCCTGATCTGTTGAACAGGTTCCCACACCCTGCATTCCCACAACTTCCACATTCTTTTGCCTATGTTCAGGAAGACGGCAGGAGAATGAGGTTGAGAGGGATAATAATTCAGCCAGACTCAATAGGCCAAATGACCTAAATCTGCTCCAATGTCTTGTGGTTCTATAGTCTTCTTGCACTCCAACTCATCTTATAAACTCATTGCTATCTCCATAACCTTGTTTACAGATTATCCCCATGCATACATTGGCTTTACACTTTGAGTGATAACCCACTCCACCCCTCAGCTTTAGAAGTTTCTTTTATCTCCTTTTCACTTCTGGTGAAGTTTCTGACCTGAAACGTTGATTCATTTTGTCTTCCCATTCACGTAGCTTGTCCTGCTAAGTATTCCCAGCATTCACAAAAGGCACGAGATGAATTCAGTGGGTCAGGCAGCATCATGGAGGGGAATGGGCAATCAATGATGCTGGTGGAGACCCTTCAGCTGGGAGATGTAGAATTGAATGTCGAGTTCAGCTGAAGGGTCTTGACCAGCACCACTGATTGTCCATTTCCCTCCATAGATGCTGCCTAACCCACTGAGTTCCTCCAGCGTAATTTGTGTTGCTTCAGATTTCAGCATCTGAGGTCTCTTGTGACTCTATTTCTATGATTTTCTGTTTTGAAGGAATTGCTGTTAAGAACTAAAATCATAGAGTCAGAGTACTACAACGCAGAAACAGGACCTTTGGCCCATCTAGTCCATGCCAGCATTGTCTTCTGCCTACTCCCAGCTACCCACACTCGAACCATAGCCCTCCGTACTATTCTATCCAAACAGCACAGTAGCGTAGTGATTAGCACAATGCTTTATAGTTTGGGTGACAAGGGTTCAATTCTCACTGCTGCCTACGTTCTCCCTGACACTGTGTGGAATTTGTTCCAGTGTTCTGCATTCCACCGACAGTCCAAAGATGGTAGGTTAATTGGTTATTATAAATTGTCCCATGATTAAGCTAGGATTAAATCGAGGAATTATTGGGCATCATGGCTCAAAGGGCTAGAAGGGCCTATTCCATGCTGTAGTTCAATAAATAAATAATCTCTTAAATATTACATTTGAACCCACTTATATCACTTCCACTGTTAGTTCATTCCACACTCGGACAACCCTCTGAGTGAAGAGGTTCCCCTTCAGATGCCCCTTAAATATTTTACATTTCCTCCTAACCTCTAGTTCCAGTTTCAATCAACCCAAGGGGAAAAAGCTTGCAAGCATTCGCCAGATCTATACTCCTCATAATTTTGTACGCCTCAATATGATCTCCTCTTATTGACTCAGTGGAATAAAGTTCCAACCTATTCAACCTTTCCCTGAAACTCAGGTTCTCAACCCCCAGCAATATCCATGTAAATTTTCTCTACACTCTTTCAAACCTATTGATATCTTTCCTCTAGGTGGGTGAATAGAGGGAGCTAAAAATCAGACAGCATATTAAAGATATAAAAATCATTAAGAAACCAAGGAGTTGGTATATTTCTGCAGTAGCAACCATTATATCACCTTATAATTGTTTTCTGTCTTCCATTAAGACACCAAATTCACCCTGAGGGCTTTGCTCCAACCTATCTCACAGATTACTAAAGTATAGCTATTGCAAAAATTTGTTGTGCAAAAATGTTAATGATTTCATTTTTTCTATACTGTTAATTCAAGTGCACTGAGGTTACCTACAGGTTTTCCAGGAATGTAGCACCACTGTCCGCAAGAAGCCCCTGAAATATTATTTCATTCATTGCATAGAACGTTCTTGGAGGCGTAAATGATATTAACTGGAAAGCGGGAGAAACAGAAAGTAAATTGTTTGGTGTATTGAAAATAAAACAAAGGCTTAATAAGTCAAATTGTGTAATTGTCCTCCTATAACTAATGGTCTTATGGTCTGTAGGATTGGTAAAAAGTAGCTAAAATAGATTAAATATTGCATAGACAAGGCATTCCTGTTAATGATTGTGAATCAGCCTGGATAACTTTGCTGCTCTATCTCATAAGATTGTTGCTATGAATCAGACATATTTGTTAGAGATAGCTACCAAGTTTGCAGATAAAAGTGAGATTTATGCAAGAAATATGAAAGTGGGAAATAATATATTTCTGCAGGGATATTTAGATATTAAAATCCAACTGATTTTCCTTAGACACCATTTTCATACGTTCATATTTTAAAAGGTGAATTTAACAGCAACTTTTCACACGCACCGTTAAACATCACATAAATAAAACAAAGAAACATATTTTTCAGACTTTGACTCATTTTGAGGTTGAGGAAATAGTGGGGTGAGGGAGGAAAGGATATGGATGAATTAAGAGGCATACTTGAATTAAAATACAGTAAATAAAAGTAAGTAACTTCTTAATCCTCTCAGTAATTTCCCTCTTTAACTTCCCTCTAGCTCTCGGAATATCTCCATTTCCCTTACACATCAGTAAACACACCGTGTGCCCAGCATCTGTCAGCAGTTGTTTAGTCTCCAACACGGCACGCTTCATGCTCTGGGAGGGGATCCAATATCCATCGCTTTCAAAGAAACCTATCTTCAGTGGCTTGGTATCAGCATAGATCTTCAAATTAATTTTAAAGAGATATGTTAGAGAGGCATTTTTTCATGATTTTGTTTTGACTATTAATCCAAAATTTGTAATATCATAAAAAGCAAAAAAATATTCAGAAACAACAGGAATTCTGCAGATTCTGGAAATTCAAGCAACACACATCAAAGTTGCTGGTGAACGCAGCAGGCCAGGCAGCATCTCTAGGAAGAGGTACAGTCGACGCTTCAGGCCAAGACCCTTCGTCAGGATTAACTGAAGGAAGAGTGAGTAAGGGATTTGAAAGTTGGAGGGGGAGGGGGAGATCCAAAATGATAGCAGAAGACAGGAGGGGGAGGGATAGAGCCAAGAGCTAGACAGGTGATAGGCAAAAGGGATACGAGAGGATCATGGGACAGGAGGTCCGGGAAGAAAGACGGGTGGGGGGGGGGGACCCAGAGGATAGGCAAGGGGTATATTCAGAGGGACAGAGGGAGAAAAAGGAGAGTGAGAGAAAGAATGTGTGTATAAAAATGAGTAACAGATGGGATACGAGGGGGAGGTGGGGCCTTAGCGGAAGTTAGAGAAGTCGATGTTCATGCCATCAGGTTGGAGGCAACCCAGACGGAATATAAGGTGTTGTTCCTTCAACCTGAGTGTGGCTTCATCTTTACAGTAGAGGAGGCCGTGGATAGACATGTCAGAATGGGAATGGGATGTGGAATTAAAATGTGTGGCCACTGGGAGATCCTGCTTTCTCTGGCGGACAGAGCGTAGGTGTTCAGCAAAGCGGTCTCCCAGTCTCGCCAATATATAAAAGGCCACATCGGGAGCACCGGACGCAGTATATCACCCCAGTCGACTCACAGGTGAAGTGTTGCCTCACCTGGAAGGACTGTTTGGGGCCCTGAATGGTGGTAAGGGAGGAAGTGTAAGGGCATGTGTAGCACTTGTTCCGCTTACACGGATAAGTGCCAGGAGGGAGATCAGTGGGGAGGGATGGGGGGGACGAATGGACAAGGGAGTTGCGTAGGGAGCGATCCCTGCGGAATGCAGAGAGAGGGGAGGAGGGAAAGATGTGCTTAGTGGTGGGATCCCGTTGGAGGTGGCAGAAGTTACAGAGAATAATATGTTGGACCCGGAGGCTGGTGGGGTGGTAGGTGAGGACCAGGGGAACCCTATTCCTAGTGGGGTGGCGGGAGGATGGAGTGAGAGCAGATGTACGTGAAATGGGGGAGATGCGTTTAAGAGCAGAGTTGATAGTGGAGGAAGGGAAGCCCCTTTCTTTAAAAAAGGAAGACATCTCCCTCGTCCTAGAATGAAAAGCCTCATCCTGAGAGCAGATGCGGCGGAGACGGAGGAATTGCGAGAAGGGGATGGCGTTTTTTCAAGAGACAGGGTGAGAAGAGGAATAGTCCAGATAGCTGTGAGAGTCAGTAGGCTTATAGTAGACATCAGTGGATAAACTGTCTCCAGAGACAGAGACAGAAAGATCTAGAAAGGGGAGGGAGGTGTCAGAAATGGACCAGGTAAACTTGAGGGCAGGGTGAAAGTTGGAGGCAAAGTTAATAAAGTCAATGAGTTCTGCATGCGTGCAGGAAGCAGTGCCAATGCAGTCGTCGATGTAGTGAAGGAAAAGTGGGGGACGGATACCAGAATAGGCACGGAACATAGATTGTTCCACAAAGCCAACAAAAAGGCAGGCATAGCTAGGACCCATACGGGTGCCCATAGCTACACCTTTAGTTTGGAGGAAGTGGGAGGAGCCAAAGGAGAAATTATTAAGAGTAAGGACTAATTCCGCTAGACGGAGCAGAGTGGTGGTAGAGGGGAACTGAGTAGGTCTGGAATTCAAAAAGAAGCGTAGAGCTTTGAGACCTTCCTGATGGGGGATGGAAGTATATCGGGACTGGACATCCATGGTGAAAATAAAGCGGTGGGGGCCAGGGAACTTAAAATCATCGAAAAGTTTAAGAGCGTGAGAAGTGTCACGAACATAGGTCGGAAGGGATTGAACAAGGGGTGATAAAACCGTGTCGAGGTATGCAGAAATGAGTTCGGTCGGGCAGGAGCAAGCTGAGACAATAGGTCGGCCAGGACAGGCAGGTTTGTGGATCTTGGGTAGGAGGTAGAAACGGGAAGTGCGAGGTGTGGGAAGTATAAGGTTGGTAGCAGTGGATGGGAGATCCCCTGAGCGGATAAAGTCGGTGATGGTGTGGGAGACAATGGCCTGGTGCTCCTTAGTGGGGTCACGATCGAGGGGTAAATAAGAGGAGGTATCCGCGAGTTGTCGCTGTGCCTCAGCAAGGTAGAGGTCAGTACGCCAGACTACAACAGCACCCCCTTATCGGCGGGTTTAATAATAAGGTTAGGATTAGTGCGGAGGGAGTGGAGAGCAGAGCGTTCGGAATGAGTGAGGTTGGAATGGGGACAAGGTGCGGTGAAGTCGAGACGGTTGATGTCCCGCCGGCAGTTAGCGATAAAGAGATCCAGAGCAGGCAGAAGACCAGAGCGGGGTGTCCATAAAGAAGAGGAGGGTTGAAGATGGGAGAAGGGGTCATCGGTGGGGGTGGAAGAGTCCTTGCCGAAGAAGTAGGCTCGGAGACGGAGACGGAGACGGCGGAAGAAAAGTTCCGCATCATGGCGAACACGGAACTCGCTGAGGTGTGGGCGAAGGGGGACAAAGGTGAGGCCCTTACTGAGGACAGAGCGTTCTGCCTCCGACAGTTGAAGGTCGGAGGGGATGGTAAAGACCCGGCACGGATGAGAGCTGGGATCAGAGGGGGGAGGGGGAGGCTGGGGGTGTCAATGGAGAGGGGAGGGTTGGGGTGAGAGGAAGATGGAGCCTCTGAGTACCCAGGAGCTGACGGTGGGATCTGAGGGAGACGGGGTTGCAGAGTATTGGTGGGGGAAGGGGAGACGGGAGTCACAATAGCAGCACATAAAGACCCAGCCTGGAGTTCGAGGCTGGAATCTTGAGAGCTGGGATCAGATCAATAACTGACTGAAAGTAAAAATAAAAACTTATAATATGCCTATTTTAATCTTCTGTTTGGAGGAATGTACACAAAAAAACTTATCAAAATTATATGCTGATCGTTCAGAATTCAGCTGTGGTCTCACTTCACTAAATAATAAAGTGATTTGTCTCAGGTAGTTAACATTGAAAGCCACACTTTATCAATGACTATTCTTTATATGTACATGATATTGTATTGATTCTTTCATATGTGTAAAATCCCAGAGTAATATAAAAAGTTAATAGCTTGGATTATAACATGTCTCTATTGGATTTTGTTTCTTATTCAACATTGTTTAATGTCATTTCCAGAATACAAGTGTAAAGGAGAATGAAATAATTGTTACTCTGGATCTGATACAGCACAAAAAAACTAAGATAAAGAACACAATAATAAAAAAAACAATAAATATAAATGCATAAGGTAGGTTAAATACATCTATTGATTGTATGTCCATAAAGTGATGTCAGCACACTTTCAAAAGTCTTTAATGAAACTTTTAGTTTTATCCTTGCTTTCATATATCGCACCACTAAGTTCTTTGCATATTCTATTTATTTCATTTGAAGTTTTTTAAAGTACTTAATACTTGGAGAGGACTATATACATGCCAGCATTTATAGCTTTGTACGTTACCATGTCATCAAAGGGAATGGGTGGCACAGTGGGGTCCAACTCAAACATTTCCTCACACAACAGAGCCTTCATGCAGTATGCCAAGCTATCCACATCCCTGGCTAGTGGGCCAACAGACGATTCAACTAGAAAATATGAATCACTCAAAGATAGCATTGAACAAGATACATTTCACCTTGTGTTTTCAAGTGTGAATGTAAGAACATAAAACATAGGACATTATAACACAGTACAAGCCTCTCAGTCCACAATGCCGAGCTAATCTTTTAATTTACTCTAAGATCAATCTAATCCTTCCCTCCTCCATAGCCATAGACTTTTCTATCAACCATGTGCCTACTTGGGAAATTGATATTGGGTGATAAGGAAATGGCTGAGGCATTGAACGACTATTTTGTGTCGGTCTTCACAGCGGAGGACACGTCTAATATGCTAAAGAATGATGTCATGGACGAAGTAAGAGGTGAGGACCTTGATAAAATCACTGCCACTAAAGAGATAGTGATGAGCAAACTAGAGGGCCTGAAGGTAGATAACTCCCCTGGTCCTGATGGGATGCATCCCAGGGTGTTGAGGGAATTGGCGGAGGTTATAGTAGACGCATTAGTAATCATTTACCAAAATTCTCTAGACTCTGGGCAGTTCCCGGCAGATTGGAAAGCAGCAAGTGTCACACCACTTTTTAAAAAAGCACGTAGGCAAAAGACGGGCAACTATAGGCCAGTTAGCTTAATATCTGTAGTCGGGAAAATGCTTGAAGCTGTCATTAAGGAAGAAATAGCGAAAAATTTAGAAAGCAGTGGTTCCAGTAGACAGACGCAGCATGGATTCAGAAAGGGCAGGTCCTGTTTGACAAACTTACTGGAGTTCTTTGAGGACATAATGAGTGCAGTGGATAGAGAGGAACAGGTGGATGTCGTATACTTGGATTTCCAGAAGGCATTCGATAAGGTGCCGCACAAGAGACTTATAAATAAGATATGGATGCATGGAGTCGGAGGAAGTGTATTGGCATGGATAGTGGATTGGTTAACCAATAGAAGACAGTGAGTTGGTATAAATGGGTGTTTCCCCGGTTGGCAGTCAGTGGTGAGTGGGGTGCCGCAGGGGTCGGTGCTGGACCCGCAGCTGTTTACCATTTACATTGATGATTTGGAAGAGAAGACTGAGTGTAGCGTAGAGTTACACTAAACTGAGTGGAAAAGCAAATTGTACAGAGGATGTGGAGAGTCTGCAGAGGGATATAGATAGGTTAAGTGAGTGGGCCAAGGTCTGGCAGATGGAATACAACGTTGGTAAGTACAAGATCATCCACTTTGGAAGGAATAAAAGAAGAGCAGATTATTATTTAAATGGTGAAAGATTGCAGCATGCTGTTGTGCAGAGGGACCTGGGAGTGCTTGTGCATGAATCGCAAAAAGTAGGCTTGCAGGTGCAACAGGTTATTAAGAAGGCAAATGGAATGTTGGCCTTCATTGCTAGAGGGATTGAATTCAAGAGCAGGGAGGTCATGCTGCAACTACAGACATCCCACCTCTCCCGGAAGTTCCAGGAGTCTCCCGCATATTAATAGTGGCTCCCTGATGCCCACAAATTATATGCAATATCACGGAAATCAATTTTTTTGAGAGCGAGCGAGTGAGAGCGCGAGAGCGACCATGAGAGAGAGAGAGAGTGCGCCAGAGAAAGCAAGAGCAAGTGAGAGTGCGCGAGCGAGAGAGCGAGAGCAACCACGAAAGAGAGAGAGAGCGAGAGAGCGAGAGCGCTCCATGGCAGTGTTCCAAAAAAAGAAAATATAAAACATATGTCACCCCAGACTAAACTAAAGTGTACTCCTGCCTAATAGGGGTCAAAATAATGACAGTGTTGCTCGCTGCGCTGTTTGCCACAGTGACTTTTCTATTGCCCATGGTGGGCTAAAATGTAAAAGACATGTTGAGGTGAGTTTAACAGGTGTCATTCATTCATTAGCATAGCTAATATTATTTAAACTAGCTGGCCGGCTGCTAAGGGCTACTCTATTGCAGACATGCCACCTCTCCCGGAAGTCTCCCGAAAATTGATGGTGCTACCTCCCTGAAATGAGTTTTTGCAGGGTGGGATGTCTGCAACTGTACAGGGTACTGGTGAGGCTGCACCTGGAGTACTGTGTGCAGTTCTGGTCTCCATACTTGAGGAAGGATATACTGGCTTTGGAAGCAGTGCAGAGGAGGTTCACCAGGTTGATTCCACAGATGAAGGGGTTAACTTATGAGGAGAGATTGAGTCGCCTGGAACTATACTCTCTGGAATTCAGAAGAATGAGAGGGGATCTTATAGAAACATACAAAATTTTGAAAGGGATAGATAAGATAGAAGTAGGAAAGTTGTTTCCATTGGTAGGTGAGACTAGAACTAGGGGATATTGCCTCAAGATTCAGGGCAGAAGATTTAGGATGGAGATGAGGAGAAACTGTTTTTCCCAGAGAGTGGTGAATCTGTGGAATTCTCTGCCCAGGGAAGAAGTTGAGGCTTTTTCACTAAGTATACTTAAGATGCAGTTAGATCGATTTTTACATAGCAAGGGAATTAAGGGTTATGGGGAAAAGGCAGGTAGATAGAGCTGAGTTTACGGACAGATCAGCAATGATCTTATTGAATAGTGGGGCAGGCTCAATGGGCCGGATAGCCTACTCCTGCTCCTATTTCTTCTGTTCTTGTGTTCTTTTGTTTCACCAGGTTTAGTAGCTAAGCCACACATGAAGGCCAGGACCTGGACTTGTTGGCAGAGGCCATTTGAGAAGCAACACCATTGGAAGCATTTAATGAACAGTAGGAGCTTACCCTCACCACCACAACTAGCTATAACAACCTTAAGGAATTAATCTTGTTGGGTATCATCTTCTACACTTCTATCAAGTAACTTCTCATCCTTCTTTGCTCCAAAGGATAAAGCCGTACCCTTAAGTAAATTATCATATAATTTTGGCCTATCAGTGCACTAGTGAGAGGCAATAGGAACAAGAATGACAAGGGCGAATAATGTTATTACAGGTAACAGCAAATTAACAAGTTATTACTAAACTTGCAGAATGGGCATATAACAATCAAATTATTTTCAGTATTATTAAATGTTAGGTAGTAATTTTTACCTCATAGAAAATAAAATTGGAAGATAGCTGTCAAAATGGGGAAAGAGGATGAGTAAGGTTTAGGTATACATATACACCATTTTAAAAAGGGTGCAATTCAGTGTTGAAAGGCAATGGGAAATAACCTCAAAAAGTCATGGAATTAATTTCTAGAAAGGTAATCTGAACTTTTAAATTGATTAAACCACAATTGTAGTTATTATGAAGAGCACATAGGGGTTGATTTTAGAGGACGCAAAATAAATATACCAAAATTATACTAGAACTAAGTGGTTATATCTTTTGGAAATGTTGAATGTGATCTTTCTGATACAAAAAATTATGAACGTGGCTTCCTGACACATGGACATGCTAATTAATGCCAATATTTTATTTATAGTGAATTACTAATGTCAACTAATTGGCCAGGCCATGGATATCCTTACAAATTGAAAATTTCTTTGCCTCTCCAACTGGAGTTTTTTTTTGTGTTTTCCAGTTGTCCCAGACATTCAGAATCAGGAAGGGAATAATGAATGAATAATTCAGCTGACCACAGAAATTAATCTCTATCTTGCATTCACATCATGACGATATGGAGGCCATAACCCTAACCAATTGGTCTGTAACAGAACCAAACACTGTTGTTCAGAGCAGTGTCAAACAAAGCGACGTCATTGCCCTGAACTTGTTCAACTTTTTCACTGCAATGCTGCAGCTCACCTCCAACAAACCACCTGCGGAAGAGGAACAGACAGGAAACTCTTGAACTGTCTAGGACCAAGGTTACCCAAACTTCAGCAGTTAATTGTAGATAATGTTTGTACTTACACACCCTAACCCTAACCCATACAGTGATCAATAGTTCTTTGATGATGTATTTAAGATATTTGATGAAAATAATGGAGCTGAAGTTCAAAGTTCAATCTATTATCAAACAACATACTGTATATTTCATCATTATTATCCTGAGATTCATTTTCTGCAGGCATTCACAAAAAATGAATCTCAGGGTAATATATGGTGACATAAACTACCCTATGTATATATAACTTAATTAGCCTTTTACAAATTGAAATAAAGTATCAGTGATAAAATAGTTATGAAATTAGCCAAGAGACAATATCAGAGTTATACTGAATGGTTTTTTAAGCACTGGATAAGCTACACTGAAGCAACCAGGCTTCAATATTAGGATATCTTTTTCATTTTTGTATCTTAATGTCTGAGATTTGGAAATGTTGTGCATAATTTCCAAGTCTGTGAATGAAACCTAGAATATGGTAGGCTTTAAGTGGGGTAGTAACAAACTTCAGGGGACAGAGAGAAAGCTTTAGCAGACTACAACTGACTGATATGTAATGCAGAGGATTATGAAGTGGTGCATTTTAGCAGAAAAGCTAAGCATTAGTATAAGATACATTTTAATTAGATTTTATACTCAGTGATATTTAGATTTGGATGTGCACAAGTATTTTAAGGTTGCTAAAGGAAAAAAAAGGGAGATTTGGAGCCTTCAGCAGCAATGCATACAAGCTGGGTAGGGTTCAGATGCTTCACTGAATCGCACGTTAGGAAGAGTATCCAGAGTCTCAGAGAAGGTACACAGAAGATTTTCTGGAAAGGTATCTGGATCAATTAAAAAAATGCTTTTCCTCTGTGAAGTGAAAGGGAAGGGGAAGATTCTGTATCCTATATCCTTTACATAAATGATTAATTTGTAGTTTCATAAAACATACATTTTTTTAAATATTCATTTAGAACATAGAACGGTACAGCTCAGGTACAAGCTGAAATTAAACTAATGCCATCAGCCTGCCCACGATCCATATCCCTCGTTTCTCTGTATGATCATATGCCTACCTAAGTGCTTCTTAAGTAACTGCTTCCACCACCAGGCCTGGCAGTGTGTTTCAGGTACCTACCAGTCTCTGTGTAAAAGACATATCCCTCATGTCTCCTCTAAACCTTCCTCCTCTCATCTTAAAACTATACCCTGCAGTATTTGGCATTTTTACCCCGGGAATTCGACTATTTACCCTATCTATGCCTCTCATTATTTTATATACTTTCATCGGGTTTCACCCCGACTTCAACATAAGGGTTATGTTGATTGGTGGTTGAAGCAGTTTGGTTTGATGAAAACAGAGAGTGTGGCAGTGGGAGGGGGGAGGGGGGGGAAATGGTCATCTTATCCCCACTCTTAAGAATAATTCTGGTTTTGTCTGGCACATTGGCATAATATAATTCATGTAGAGAAGAAACTCACCCGTTCTCTGTCCAGATGTATTTACTGTCAAACCCCTTTTGCTGCATGAAGTAAAAAACATATAATTTCCTCAACTGAAGGAAGAAATTTCTCAAATATTTCCATTTTAGTCAATAGATGTGCCTGCATAAAATTATTTACTCTGTAATCTGCAAAATTATCATCTAAAGCTAACCTCTTAAAATACTGTCAGTTAGAGCCACACAGCACAGAAGACAAGCTCTACATTCCCAACTTGTCCGTGCTAACCCAATTGCCTGCATTTGGCCCATATCCTTCTAAAACTTTCCTATCCCTGTACATCTCCAAACATCTTTAAACTGTCATTACTAGACGCACCTCTAACACTTCATCTGGCAACTCGTTCCATACATGCACACCCTGTGTAGAAAGTGGGTGGCGGGATGGAGATTTGTCTCTACCAAAGAAGGTGCAAGGTGCTCCTTCCCTCCACTAGCCAGCAGGACACCCTTGGGGCAAGGTGTAGCACCTGCTTAGCCCCAGCCTCCCCTGATCAGGGCCACGTGAGGCCATGGGAGCAGGTTGTGGATGGTTGTATGAGGAGCTGGTGCATATCACAAGTCCTGGTTGCTAAGCAACCACAGACGCCAGGCAGACAATCCCTGAAGAGTATTGATAATGGCTGGGGTCACCCGACTTGTAAAGACACTGCCTAGAAGAAAGCAATGGCAAACCACTAATGTAGAAAATTTTGCCAAGAACAATCATAGTCATGGAGACCATGATCGCCCACCTCATATGACACAGCACATAATGATGATGTCATATGACATGGCACATAATGATGATGATGATGATGATGTGTAGAAAAAGTTTCCCCCCTTGAGTCCCTTTTAATTCTGCCTCTCTCACTTTAAACCCATGCCCTCTAGTTTCAAATTCCCTAACATTGGGGAAATAAACTGTGGCTATTCACCTTATCTCTGTCCCTCATGATTTTATAAACCTCTCTAAGGTCATCCATTGGGCCTCTATGTGCCAGGGGAAAAAGTCCTCATTTTTCCATCCTCTCCCTATAACTCAAATCTTCCAGTCCCAGTAACATCCTCATAACCTCTCCAGTTTAATGGCATCCTCCACATACTACAGTGCTCAGAACTGTATATAAAACACTCTAAGAGACTCCTGGATGGGTACCTGGAGCTAAGAAAAATAGAGGGCTATGGGTAAGCCTAGGTAGTTCTAGGGTAAGGACATGTTCAGCACAGCTTTGTGGGCCGAAGGGCTTGTGTTGTGCTGCAGGTTTTCTATGTTTCTATACCAATGTCTTGTACAGTTGTAACAAAATAGCCCAAGTCCTGTACTCACTATCCTGATTGATAAGGGCAAGAATAACACACACAAAATGCTGGAGGAACTCAGCAGGTCAGGCAGCATCCATGCAGAGGAATAAAGAGTCAATATTTTGAGCCAAGATGCCTGACTCTTTATCCCACTCTGTAGATAATGCCAGATACACTGAGTTCCTCTAGCATTTCGTATGTTACTCTAGATTCCCAGCATCTCTTGTGTTTATGATAAAGGCAAACATGCTAAGCACCCTCTTCACCATCCTGTCTACCTGTGTCACCATGTTCAAGAAACTGTATGATGACAGCATTTAAAAAGTATTTTGTTAGGTACATAGATAAGGAAGGGATAGAGGGATCTAGGCCAAATGCAGGAGTAGATGGAGACCTGGGTCAGCAGAGATAAGCTTGTTTTGGCGCAGTATGACAATTATTCTATTCTATCCTTTCTTTAATTTTACTCTGTCACTAACCTCTTTATTTATCCACAACATTGTAAAACTTGAAACTATCATTTTGTGGGATACAATCTTCTAACTACATAAATCTTGAACATACTCAAAGTACAGTATATTATTATTGAACTTCTTAAATTATATCCATACAAAATCAAAATAAAATCAACAAATTTGTAAATTGCAGCCAAGTGTGTAATTTTAGTCCTTAGGAAAACAGTTAGCACTGCATCTTAGAAAAGGATGTTTATTGGACAATCGGCTAGGAGGATCTACTGTGAAAATGTATCAACAACTTAAGAATATATTGGCCTTCGACTGAATGTACAACAGAGTAACCAACAATGAAAGTTTAAATCATAAGGACAAGTTGCATAGAAGACTGAAGTGTAAGCTGATTAAGGTGCCTAAATTGTTAAAATGGCCAAAGGGAATGAAAAAAAAAGGAACATAATTAAATCAGGCATTAAATCAGGAAAGGTATGAAGAAATACTTTTCCACACAAAGGGCAGTGGAATTCTGTATTTCTCTCTTCATAAAGGGATGAATGTTCAACTAATCTGGGCTTTTATTAAGAAAAAAAAATAGAATTGCTGGCAGGCATCAAGCAAACTGGTCAATAAAGACAGGAGGTTTGGATCAGTCACAATCTAATTGAATACCAGAGAGTGGTAATGTGATGGTTAAGAGAGCAACTGAAATGGCCAGTTACTCAATTAGCCTCCAGAGACCTGGACTTTTGAGCTAGAGATACAAGTTTGAATCCTACCAAAGCAATTGGAACATTTGAATTCAACTAATTATAGATATGAAATTAAATAACAGTATTGATAAAGAGACCATGGAAAATAACATTAGTGAGATTCAAGGTGCAAAAATAGCCCATTCTTTCTCCTCTACATAAATAAAAATAAATATCTGCAATAAAAATATCTCACCTTAATCGGTTTGCCGTTGGTTTGAAGCCACAGATTCCACAGAATGCAGCTGGAAAGCGTATGCTGCCACCAACATCAGTTCCAATTCCAAGGACGGAGCCCCCTGCCGCGATCAGGACAGCCTCCCCACCTGATGACCCACCAGGTGTCCGCTTGACGTTTAACGGGTTGACGGTTTGGCCATAAATAGGATTGCTGCATTCATAGCTGTAACAGGAAATAAAGCATTCTCTCATGGGTGAGCGGCAAATATAATAGATGGCAGAAACCTGAGATTACTTTCTCACCCCATTGATATTTCAAAAAGACTGCTATAAAATTATTGATTGGTAGGGGCATTCATAAACATTCAATTCAGTGTGAGCGAATTGGCAATATTGGCACCACATTCTGCCACACATTATTCTGTAAATTTATATACTCACCCATGATTTTTCAACCCATGTGGCAATGTCACCATTTCATGAGCCGTTCCTTTTCATTGAGATTGGAAATGTCAATGGTACAAGAACAGAACTGCAGGCAATATAACCAATCTATTCCTCTTGAGACAGGCTAATAATAAATATTCGTCCAACAACGTCACAGAGAACTGAGTGTTTTTGATTTCATTGTATGTTTTTATGTGGTACTAGGTCTTTGGTGGGAGATGATAGCTGCTGGTTTTATTTTCTTTCTCTATTCCTTAGAGGTGATAACTGCCGGTTTTATTTACTTCCTCCACAATAAAAGCAATGTAAGAATGAATACGTTGCTATTGCTGGGGAGGAACTGGAGAGAGATATCAGGGAAGTCGATGCTCACAAGGACGTATGAAGTGTGACACCAATATCAATTGCGGTAAAATACTGTAGATCGTTAACTCCACACTGAATGTGGTTTTTGTTCAACAAGAACAATTTTCTGCTCTCTATGGCTGTTCCAAGAAATCAATTTTTTCAGCACCTAACAATTTTTATGTGACAATTCTCTCCAAGGAATCTCTAACAGTAAATCTCCAAAATGGCGCATTCTAAACCAGTAAATTCCAACTAAATGCATAAGATTCCCATGACTTCATCATCCCTTCTAAGTTTCCTTTCCCTCCAAGCAATATTCTAATTTGGACACTTTGGTGCTGAGTCAAAACCCTGGAAGCACCTACCTACAGTGTTGTTGGAGAATATTCGTTCACAATGTAGAATGTAACTCAGGAAGATCAACCACCACCTTTCTCAAGAATTCTAGGAGTAGGCAATACGTGCCTAAATGACTCTGCCATCTCTCTCACAGGGATACCCCTGCCCTCTATCAAGGACATTTCCAAAAGGTGGAGACTCAGGAAGATGGAGTCCATCATTAAGGACCCTCGTCTTCCAGGACAGGCTCTCGTCTTCTTACTATCATAGGGGCAGTGGTACAGGAATCTGAAGACTCACACTCAACATTTTAAGAAACTGCTTGTCCCCCCTGAACAGTGCATGAACCCATGAAGAAGTGTGATGGCTGTTAATGCAAATGAAGCATTTCACTCTCCGTTTCAATGTACACGACAAATAAACTTGTATCTTTCCTCTTTTGCACTATTTACTTACTTCACTTTTTACTTCTTGAAAGTAATTACTTTTATGACTTGCACTGTACTGCTGCCGCAAAAAAAAACAAATTTCACAATTTATGTCAGTGATAATAAACCCGATTCTGAAATGCTATCCTTTCCTGCGATATCTATATTCCACAGGTAGTAAAAATATATAAACATATTGTTAGTTTTTAAAAAATGCTAACTACAAACGTAGTTTCTACGGAAAGTAAAATGTTGATGAAAATGCTGTATTTCATGTTTTCAAGGTTTGGATTATTTAGTGGCAGACTCACAAGGTAAACAGATGACAGGCACTGAATTAGATCAGTTTAATGTACCTTAATCAGTGCTGTTCAAAATGTGTTCACAGATGCCGGCATGGCTATTTACATGATAGATATTGCACTACCAGTACATAATTTAGGAACTCAAATTGTACAGGAAATTCAAAGCCTTTTCAAACACTTCACATGGGCAGCTCAGTAGTGTAGTGGTTGGCACAGCACTTTGCGGTACAGGTGACCCAGGGTCAATTCCTGCTGTTCCTGTAAGGACTTTGCACACTCTCCCCGTGACTGTGCGGGCCTCCTCTGGGTGCTGTACTTTCCTCGCGCAGTCCAAATATGGACGAGTTGCTAGGTTGATTGGTAATTGTAAATTCAGTGATCAGGCTAGCATTAAATTGGGCAGCGTGCCTTGAATGTCTGGAAGGGCCTAGTCTGGGCTGTATCTTGATAAGTAAACAAACATAGCAACAAGACCTATTACGGATATAAAAGGTACATTGGAAGCAACATTACGAACATTTTACGGTTATGAAATCATACGAGCCATGCAGAGCAGAAACAAGCCCTTTGCTCCACCGAGTCTGTGTCAACTATCAAGTACCCATTACCAGACTAACTGTATCCTAACGCATTTATTCCCCCCACATTCCCAGGTCTCCCATTCATCTACACACTGGGGGCAGCAACAACAGTGGCCAATTTACTAACCAACCCACCATAGGCGGCCTTAGCTATGTTTCACCCGTTTCAACTGAAATGGGCCCCGCCCTCCCAGGGGCCCCCGACTGACATGCAAAAATTTAATGCACAGCTCCCAGACGCCACAATATTCTCCTGCTATTGCCAGCCAAACCACTAGTGGGCGCTCGCTAACTGACATCTGAGAAAATACATTAAAATATTTACTTCACTTGTAAACATTGCTCCTAGCAAAGAAGGCTACTTTTCAATGAGAGGAAAATGAAACGCTCCTATCCTAGTGGTGCTGAAAAACGGAAAGTACAAGACAACAAAACAAAACGTCTAAATAGTCTCCCAAAAATTACACCTTTCTTTGGTCCAGCATCTATAAAAGGCCCGCCGACTGCAGTTGCTGCTGCACCATCATCACAGCATGGGGCTGCAGTGCCAAGTGACATTGTAAGCAGTACAGGAGATGTTGATAATCAGAGCAATGAAAATGAGAAGAACAATTCTACTCAAACAGAAGGCGATAATGAAGATCAAACTTTGTTTGATGAACAAGCACCACAGCATGATGACAGTCCTACAACTGAGACAGGTGAGGGAGATGCCGCCACCAGCCCACCAGACAGAGAGAAAGCCCCACTAACATTCACAGAGACCGATCCGGCACGTTGGCCAACGCTTATTACCAGCGACCAACGGATCAACATTTTTAGGAGAGGTCCCGTTCAGTTAGAGGACATTAACTTTCCACAGAGCCAATCACGCCGTCGTTTTACCAAGGACAGATATCTTATGAAGATGAAAAATGGAGAAACCATTCGTAGGTCATGGTTAGTGTACTCAGAATCATCTGATTCAAACTTCTGTTTCTGCTGTACCCTATTTGGCAAGCGAAATCACAGTCTCACTTGCGGAGGTTTCAGAGTGTGGGAGCGACTCATTCTCACACTCCTGGATCATGAGAAGTCAAATGCGCACCGTGCCAACGTGGATAGCTGGCGCGAGCTGGAAACGCACTTAAGAGCGCACCGTGCCGTTGACAGCACGTACCAAGAAATGCAAATGCTGGAAAAAAACACTGGAATGATGTCATGAAGAGGTTCATTGCCATAGTCTGTCACCTTGCAGAATAAAACCTTGCTTTCCGTGGCCACAATCCCACCCTGCATGAACCAAATAATAGGAACTTTCTAGGTCTGGTGGAGCTGCTTGCCGATTTCGACCCAGTGATGAGCGAACATGTCAGATGAGCAGAGAAGAAAGAGATTGCTGAAAACTACATGGGGAAAACCATACAAAATGAGTTAATCACACTTATTGGAGACAAGACACTGGAAACGATGACAGAGAGAGTAAAACAATCACATTACTACTCGGTGATAATGGACTGCACCACTGACGCTGCACACATAGGGCAGCTCTCTGTGATACTGCACATTGTCACATGCTAAGTAAATGTCAGAGCTACTGTTGGTGAGGATTTTGTCAGTTTCCTCCCAGTGCTTGACACAACAGGTGCAGGCCTAACCGATGTTTTCTTAATGCATATGGAGAAGTTAGGATTAGATATCTCAAAATGCAGGGGGCAGGCCTATGATAACGGGAGCAATATGCGGGGGGAAAATAGCGGGATGCAGAAGAGGGTGCTAGATATTAACAAAAAAGCACTGTTCATGCCATGCGCCAGCCACAGCCTAAACCTAGTCATTGTCGATGCTGCAAAATCAACAGTGGAGTCTGTGGGTTTCTTTGGGGTGCTGCAAAGTCTATGCACACTATTCAGCTCATCGACACAGAGATGGAAGCTTTTCAAGGAGAACGTGCTACAGATGACCCATATCCAACACGCGATGGGAGTGCCGCGTGGAAAGTGTGAAAGTCCTGAGCTACCAGCTTCCCGATGTTGGCAATGCGCCCCTGTCACTGATTGAACATGCCACACAGAAAGGTGACAGTGAAACCACATCTACAGCTAGAGGCCTAGAACAGGAGATCATGTCATGGAAATTCCTGCTGACTGTTATCATCTGGTACAACGTTTTACATGAGGTAAGTCGTGTCAGCAAACTGCTCCAGAGCCCACAAGTGGAAATCAATGTGGAATATGTTCTGAAATTTCTCAAGGAATACAGAGAGAACGGCCTTTCATCCACCCAAACAGATGCCAGAGACATAGCTGAAGAGATAGGGATGCCAATTGTCTTTCCAGCTGTAAGAATCAGAAAACCAAAATGCCAGTTCCAGTACGAGTCCCAAAGTGCAGATCTTTCCCTGACAGTGGCACCCGAGGAACGGTACAAGTTTTCCTTCCACTAGTGGACTCTGCCATCACAGGCATTAGTGAGCGCTTCAAACTGATGGAGTCATTTTACAGTCTGTTTGGCTTCATATACGGAAGAGAGGAAATGAAAAAAGCCACCCAAAGTCGCACACTGAAAGACAGCTGCGTAAACAGGGAGAGGACATTTGGTGATGTAGATGCTGAGGACCTTTTGCGCGAGGTGTCGGCTGCTGTCAGTGCCATGCCTGCAAAAGTAACCACTGGCCTGCAGATTCTGAGCTACATTTACAGCAACAATCTGGTTGAACTGTATCTTAACTTCACCATTGCTCTAAGACTCATGCTGTCAGTGCCTGTGACTGTAGCGAGTGGAGAGAGAAGTTTTTCGAGGCTAATGCTCATCAAAATGCATCTGAGGACAACCATGCTCCAGGAATGTCTGTCAACTCTTGCTCAGATATCAATTGAGCACGAAATAACAAAATCGCCGGACAAAGATGAGCTCATTAAAGCATTCTCAGCACTCAAGCACAGGAGGGTGGTGAAGTTCTAGTGGTAAGTCTTTTTACACATTTTTAGCAGAAATAAAGTTCATAATTAAAATAATAAAATAAACCACATATTTCACTCAAAATGTGTATAGGCGATTAGGCAGCGTTTCCACAAATTGTACTTTCTCTCTCTCTCACTCTCCTCCTGTTGGTTCTCCAGGCCTTGCGTAAGCTGTCCGTGGTGCTGAAAGAGCGCGAGACGCAGTTTGTTGTAAACTTCCAGTAGTTAACTTTCAGACACTGTTCATTGAATAAATGAAGTGTGAAGTTTCATTAAATATGACATTGCTTTTGTTATTAGTTTAATTAGAGGGAAATTGTTTAAGCTGTCCTTATGTCAGCTGATACCTAACACATAGTGCCATTCACTGCAGACTAGTTGCTGAGAAGGGCGAGGCTTCTCACTCCAAAGCAAAAAACGTAATTGTTTCAGTTTTTAATTAAGAGAATTGTTTGGATTATATATTGAGCTGTCTGTCCATTATGCTGAAAGTGCACATAATGCATCAACGTTTAAGTTCGAAATTATACCATATTGATGCAAACCAACTTGAATATTCGTTTTTTTCTTTCTTTTTTTTGGGAAGCGGGGGTAGGGCCCCACATTAACTCTTGAAACGGGCCCCCGGATGCTTAAGGCCGCCTATGCAGCCCACACATTTTTCAAATGAAGGAGGAAACGGTAGGGACAAATTCTATGCTGACAGCAGGAATGAAACTGGGCTGCAAAACCTGTCCCAAATTAGCCAGCATGACACCATTATCTCTTTTTAAAAAGACGGTTAATTGGAAAACAATATGCAAGGCTGACACACTATTTAGTCCAATAGTTCAGTATTATTCAAATAGAGTTTATTCAATAGTACCTAAATAATGTCTGAGGAACATTGGTTTTCACAAACGGAATTGCTCCTTGTTTCTTCAACACCTGAACTATTACACAATCTTCATCGACAGGTTTATTTATAAACTTCTTAAGTCCACAAGTTGAATCATGACCCTGTAATAAAATAAACTTAGTACCTTTTAGTTAGGTTGCCATCATTGGTTTACATGAGATATTGACTGGATCAATAATCATTGACTAAAATGTAACATATTCCTGCCCTGCATTGTAGATCGAGATAAAATTACATTCTACTCGTCATTTTACATTTTACAGTCTGATAGAAGAAGACAGAAGGCCATGGAAGAAAGAAAAAGGGGGGAGGAGCACCAGAGGGAGGTGATGGGTGAGCAACAAGGTAAGGTGATAGATGGAAAAGGGGATGGGGAATGGTGAGTAGGGGTATTACTAGAAGTTGGAGAAGTCAATGTTCATGCCATCAGGTTGGAGGCTACACAAATGGAATATAAGGTGTTGTTCCTCCAATCTAAGTGTGGCTTCATCATGACAGGGAATGGGAAGTGGAATTGAAATGGGTGGCCACTGGGAGATCCCGCTTTTTCTGACGGATGTAGGTGCCTCGGTGAAGTGGTTTCCCAATCTACATCGGGTCTCCCTGATATACAGGAGGCCAGACCGGGAGCACCGGACACAGCATATGACCCCCAACAGACTCACAGGTGAAGTGCTGCCTCACCTGGAAGAACTGTTTGGGGCCGTGAATGGTAGTGAGGGAGGAGGTGTAGGGGCAGGTGTAGCACTTGTTCCACTTGCAAGGATAAGTGCCAGGATGGAGGTCAGTGGGGAGATACAAATGGACAAGGAGTTGCGTAGCGAGCGATCCCTGCAGAAAGCAGAAAGTGGCAGGTAGGGAAAGGTGAATTTGGTGGTGGGATCCCATTGGAGCTTTTTATGTATTAATACAGGGTAAGCTCGTTGCTTCAAACTTATTCCCAACGTTCATCTCTTTTCATGAAAGCTTGTGGGCCTGTCTTAGAATGGTACAGCAAAGTAACTGACCCTTCAACCCTCAATGCTGTGCTGAACATCCAATTAATTAATCAGTAATTAGTACCTAATTCCTTTCTGCATGCGCAATGCCCATTCCTCTCCACTTTGCACATTCATGTGCCTATTTAAGAACATCTCAAAAGCCTCTATCGTATTTGCCTCCACTACCAACCCTGTCAGCGCATTTCAGGCAACCATCACTCTCTGTGCAGAAACCGTGCCCTGCACCTCTCCTTTCAACGTCTCCTCTCTGACCTATGCCATCTAGTATTAGCCATTTAGACCATGGAAAAGGATACCATCTATAGACTCTACCTATGCCTCTCATAATCTTATAAACATCTACCAGGTCTTTCCATAGCAAATGCCGCCCCTGAGAAATAAGCTTGAGTCTGTCCAAGTTCTCCCCATAGCATATGTCTACACAACAAGGCAGCAGCCAAGTAAACTTCTGCACACTTTCCACAGCCTTTCTCTAACGGGGCAACCAGAACTGAATTCATATTTCAGATACAGCTTCACCGGAGATTTATTAGTTGTAACATAAGACCATAAGGCATAGGAGCAGAATTAGGCCATTCAGCCCTTCGAGTCTGCCCCGTTATTCCATCATGGCTGATCCCAGACCCCACTCAACCCCATACACCTGCCTTCTCGCCATATCCTTTGTTGTTCTGACCGATCGGGAAACGATCAACTTTTGCCTTAAATATACCACAGACTTGGCCTCCACTGCAGTCTGTGGCAGAGCATTTCACAGATTTACTACTCTATGGCTAAGAAAATTCCTCCTTGCCTTTGTTCTAAAGGGTCTCCCCTCAATTTTGAGGCTGTGCCCTCTAATTCTGTATACCCCGACCACAGGAAACATCCTCTCCACATCTACCCTATCTAGTCTTTTCAAAATTTGGTAGATTTCAATGAGATCCCCACACATTCTTCTAAATTGCAGTGAGTACAGGCTGGCAAAGCTGCCAAACACTCCTCATATGTTAACTCCTTCATTCCCTGAATCACTCATGAACCTCCTCTGGACTCTCTCCAATGACAACACATCCTTCCTGAGATATGGGGCCCAAAGCTGTTGACAATACTCCAACTTTAACTTCCTGATCACTCAACTCAAAGCCTCAACTAATAAAGGCAATGATACCATACACTTTTTTGTACCACTATGTGTATGACTTATGCAGCCACTTACAGGGAATTTCACGACACATGCCAGTGATAATAAACCTAGTTTTGAGCTGCAGACCTAGACCTCAAGATCGTTCTGTACATTAACACTGCCATGAAATGTATATTATCCATTTACATTTGATGCTCATGATTCTGCTTGGACCATTAACCTCAAGGGCTTCTGTGAGGCTAATGACTATAAGATTAGCTGTCCTTCACATCCCTACCTTGGTCACGCTAGAGGCAGGAAACATGTTCCCGATGTTGGGGGAGTCCAGAACCAGAGGCCACAATTTGAGAATAAGGGGTAGGCCATTTAGAATGGAGTTGAGGAGAAACTTTTTTCACCCAGAGAGTTGTGGATCTGTGGAATGCTGTGCCTCAGAAGGCAGTGGAGGGCAATTCTCTGGATGCTTTCAAGAAAGAATTAGATAGAGCTCTTAATGATAGCGGAGTCAAGGAAAATGGGGAGAAGGCAGGAACGGGGTACTGATTGTGGATGATCAGCCATGATCACAGTGAATGGCAGTGCTGGCTCGAAGGGCCGAATGGCCTACTCCTGCACCTATTGTCTATTGTCTTCCCCTATCATAACTTCTGTCTTTGTCGAGAGCAGGGGTTCCTTTTATATGCCATGGATCCCTACTATTAACCGAGGGGTCTGTTGTCCCCAGGTTGGGAATGCTGGTCTGGAGAAGGAGAGCAAAAGAATCTGCTGAAAACGTAAATAGATCTTGGACATAAAGCATCTGTGCTAAAACTGAGGAAGATGGGGAGATAATGAAGCAAGGCCACATGTGGAATGAAGGAGTGAGGGTCGCAGTTGAATTCTTCTCTAAAGGATGTAATACAAGTGGATTGTTTATAGTGAGCAAGTGAAGTAAGATGTGCAGAGTGTTATTGCTGAGGAAATTCCACTTTTTAATCTGTGAGGGGAATAAACCTCTGCTTAAATTGTAGCACTATCCTGTGGTCAAAGCTGGTGATTTTGGCCGTATCAGACTTTGTTCAAGTCCTTGGAAGCCAAGCGGCATTTGGGAGAATGCTATCCCTTCCTTGCCTGATCCCATGCCAAAAGAACCTTAAAAAGCCATGAGTAAAACTGATGACAACCCTAGGGAGAAGACTCTCAGTCTGGGCACAATTGTTTCCAGCCTTCTTCAATCAAGATCGTAACCCTTCTGTTCAAGATGCTGTCCCTCTTCTGAATAGGGGCTCAGACTGACTCTGGAAACCAGACTGTTGGATCCAGGTATGGTCATATGAGAGCAGCCCATCAATTGTACTGAAGTGAAGCCTGGTAGTTAAAGTCAACGACCCCTCACATTCCAGCCTCAGGGATGTTATTCTTGCCTGGATCGGCCTCATGTTAAAATTGCTTTAAGTGTTAGATTTTGATAGTGTACTAGTTCATCCATTACGATACCACTAGTCACAAGGCCTTTTCCGGTGACAGAAGAGATTAGTTACACTGGTAAAACAGCAAAATAATACCGCTGGAAATGTGAAATAAAAATGTAATGCTGGAAACATTCAGCTCACGAGAGCCACTGTAAAAGATGTGTAAATTGGAATAGCATTAGCTATACTGTTTATATTGCTCTATATATTGCCTTTAAAAATACTGTAAAATTTTGCATTGCAAAAAGCAATTTTATGGAAAGGGAGAAGAACAACTGTTAGTTTCCATGCTAAGTTTTCTTTGTCTCCTCTCAGTCAAAAGGTGCGCATTCGATCCTGGTTTGTAGACTTGAGCACAAAACCATGGCTTGCACTATTGTGCAGAATTGAGTGAGTGGTGTACTGCCAGAAGCGTTGTCTTTGAGCAGACAAGTGCACGTTAAAGGCCTGTCGACGTTATTTTGAAAAACAGCAGAGGGAGTAGTAACATCAGTTTCCTAGCCAATATTAACTCGTCAATCAACATTGCTAAAACAGACTTTCAGAATCTGAGTTAAGTTTGTGTAAACTGGCAGCCTCATTAATTACATTACAATGACTGCACTTTAACAGGACCTCATTGATTGCATATTATTTTGTGACAACCTCTGCTTGTAAAAGATTCTGCTCAAATGCACACCCTTTCAGTATTTGGTTGTATTTGACAGGGATTTCATGATAAGAGCAACATTGAATTTCCAGTTAGAGGATTCTAAAACTAGAGAGCATAGATTTAAGGTAAGAGAGGGGAAATTTTAAAGGGAGCCTGACATTTTCACACTGTAAGTGGTGGGTATGTTGAACAAGCTGTGATAGATTCAGGTATAATTACAAAGTTTAAAAAACATTTAGACAAATACATTATAGGAAAGGTTTAGAGCAGGTACTGTATTCCAAACCTTTTTCATGCCATGGACCTCTACCATTAACAGAGGGGTCTGTGGACCCCAGGCTGGGAATCCCTGGTTCAGAGAGAGATGGGTCAAATGCTGCAAATGGAAGTAACTCAAGCAGGCACCTTGGTTGTCATGGATACACTGGGCCAAAAGGCCTGTTATTGTGCTGTATAACTCTATGACTACATAATCTAATGACAAGGCAAATGTTGCGACATTATGTAATGTATAACTGCTTAATCTTGTTACACTATGCTACATCAAAAATACACAATGAAATTTTAGTTTCCTCAATGAACTACAGAGATCAGGAAATTAGCCTGTGTAGTAAGTTAACAGACTTCAGTTAAGATGCAGGTAACAGCATTGCATTTGGCCTGATGCGTTGCTAGGGTAAGAAGAGGAAAGAAGTCGTCACTGATGGAAGTGCAGGTGCAAAGACATTGGGATAGGATATGATTAGGTTTGGTAATGGTGATCTCGTAGTAGTACAGGTTTGGCAATGCTCAATGCCAAAGCTCATTCATGAATACCTTACAGATGTCAGAAAGTGATTGAATCCTGCGTAAGGAGATTCTGGCAAGAGAATGAATAACTTTTGAACGTAAGGGAAGAAAACAAAAGCAAAAAGCTGATCATTTTCAATCAACAAGTTATACGTACTTTGATGCTTTAAAGGTCTTCTTGACTTTTTCACTTAACTTAAGCAAATTGTGCATACAAACCCAAACTAATTCCAAAGAACTATAACACTTAATAACCAATGCTTTTCCCATAACATTTCAAACCTTGAGGCTAATATTCTCCTTGATGCTGATGGGGATTCCGTACAGTAATCCCTCCTTCTTATCTTCCAATTCCAAGAGTTGTGTTTGGCATTCTGGAAGAAATTCTGTGATACAGTTGAATTTTGTTGTGGCTTCCAAAGCCTGTCGAGAGAACAATATAGAAATACCAATTGAGCATAGCCACATGTAAAAATTCTATTTTTAAAATAAAAAAATACGACCAGAACAAATCTGCATGCCTTCAAAGGTAGCTCTTTTTTTATTATGTTTTAATTCTGCCTTCTTACTTACACTCACAAAATGTATGGGAATTGCTGATCTTATGGCATGGTGCAGTATAAAGAGCTTTGTCACATATCATCATCATCATTCTGCAGGTCGCTCTTTTATGAACATAGAGTACAGGACATAAAACATATAACATAGGAACATGACTTTGACCCATGATGCCCAATTCAATTAATCCCTTCTGCATGCACATCATCCCTCAATTTCCCTCCATTCCCTGCCTGTCCGCGTGCCTATTTAAAAGCTTCTTGAATGTCACTATTGTATCTGCTTCCATCACCACAACGCATGGCAGCATATTCCAGTCACATGTCATACTCTGTATAAAAAGCTTACAACTCACATCTCCTTTAAGCGTTCTTTCTCTCAGCTTAAAGCTACGCCCTTCAAGCATATGACTTTTCTACTCTTGGAAAAGGATTTTCGCCACCTACCCTATCTACACCTCATAGTTTTATGAAATAATCACGTCTTCCCTCAACCTCTGATGGTCCAGGGAAAACAATCCAAGTTTGTCAAACCTCTCCTTATAACTAATATCCTCTGGTGCAGGCAGCACCCTCTCCACATCCGTCTAGTAATAGGGCAACCAGAACTCCATTCAGCACTCCGAGTATGGCTAACCAACTGCATCCTCACTTTTCGATTCTTATAGTCTATACCCTAGCGATGAAGACAAACATATAATGATGGTCATCCATCGAACCTGACAATGACGGTCGCTCTAGTGCAGCTTTTCTGTTATGGAAAGCTCGGTCACAGTGAGAGCACGGGAACTGTCCTGAGTCAGATGGAGGGATTGCTACTGCTGCCTTTTGGCACTCTCGGGCATCCAACATGTCTGCATGATGCCTCTCCTCAACGTTTACGTGGGAGATACCAAGGCATTCCATCCAGTCCAGTCTTGTGTGCCATTGCTCCAGTTGCTTTGGAGTTGATCCTCTTGTAAGGCCAACCTTAGCCCCTCTTGCCCAGAAATAGCTGTCTGGGGTTCTGGAGTCCTCCATGCATATGACATGTCCTGTCCATCAAAGCTGGGCTTTTAGGATCATGGCCTTGATGCTCATGGTCTTCACTCTGTCAACATTTGTGACTTGTCCCTGCCAGCAGATACCTAGCATCTACCTCAAGCTACGAATGTGGAAGCACTCTAGCTGTCTAAGATGTCTTCTGTAAACAGTCCATCTTTCACAGCCACAAAGGAGACTGCTAACGATGACGGCATTGTACACCTTGAGCTTTGTTGATAGATGAATGTTGAGCTGGTTCAACTTGCATGAACACAGGCGCCCAAGGTTCTGGCTGGCTTTGCAAATCCTGGCATTGATTTCCTTGTCCAGGTAGCCATCACTAGAGATGATGCTGCTCAAGGACCTAAATTCATTTACTGCATTCAGTTTAGTTCCCTCATTGGGCAATAGCAGAAGTAGGACTTTCATCTTTACCAGGCTGATTGTGAGGTGAAGAGATGAGAGGCTCCTGCAAAGCTGTTGACAATGAGTTGGATATCAGGCTCTGGGTGGGCCATTAGGGCACAGTCATCAGCATAAAGCACCACAAGGGCAAGCTTCACAATCGTTTTTGACTTAACATTCAGATGACGCAGGTCAAAGAGTGATCTATCAAGCCTGAACTTCAAATACACTCCTTGTTCAAGGTCTCTGATGGCCTAGCTCAGCACACATGTGGAGAATAGGTTAAAAAGCATAGGGGCCAGCACCCACTCTTGCGTCACACCGTTTGAAATGAACAGCTCTGAAGCGTCTCCGTTTGAAGGATGAGGCCAGTCATATTGGCATAAAAGAGGCGAATGACATTGATGAATCTGCAAAAGCATCCCAGCTTTGACAATACTGTCCACAATGTTTCTCTGTTGACTGTGACAAAGACTTTGGTTAGATCTATGAAAACAGTATACAAGTTCAAATTTTGTTCTATGCATTTTTCCTGAACCCAGTGAAAATTATGTTGACGGTGCTGCGACCGGAGGGAAAACTACAGTGCATCTCAGGGAGGTTCTCTTCTGATATGCTGCTGATTAGATGGTTAAGAATTATATGGGCCAGAAACTTACTGGCAATGAACAAGCTAAAGGTGCCTCGGTAGTTACCACAGTCAGCTTTGCTTCCCTTGTTTTCCAAGAGCGAAATGATCGTAGCATCATTGAAGTCTTTAGGCATGTCTTCTTCCCAGGTGCTTGTAAGAATGCTGTGGAAGGTTTTGATTGCAAATAGACTTGGTGACTCGAAGATCTTGGTGAGAATTTCATCCTGCATGTGGTGGGAGGGTTATTCATTTATTTATTTTTGATACAGTGCAGTGTAGGCCCTTGCAGCCCTTCAAGCAACCCTACAAGGTCGATTAACCGGAACCTAATCACGGGACAATTTACAATGACCAAGTAACCTACCTCGCACATCTTTGGACTGTGGGAGAAAACCAGAGCAGCAGGGGGGTACCCACAGAATCCATGGGGAAGACCTACAGAGACTCCTTACAAAACGGCGCTGGAATTGAACTCCAAGCTCCCCGAGCTGTACTGGGTCACGCTAAGCGCTACACTACAACAGCGCCCATTTGCCAGAGCTCGTTTGAGCAATGGCTTTCCTCAATTCATCCAACATACAAGGAAATTCAAGGGTGTCAATAAGAGGTTTCTGCAGGATCTGGTCAAGTGGAACCAGCTGAACATCAGAGGGCCTGTTGAGCAGGTAGCTGAAGGATTCCCTCTACCTGGCGTTGATGCTCTTCTTCCTGAGCAAGGTTGTGCTGTCTGATAACACGAAAGGTATGGTGCCTGGTCATATGCGGCTTGAGGATTTCCTTAGTAGCACTAATGAATAACTTGAAGTTCTTGGTGTCAGCATATCACTGGACCTCTTCTGCTTTCTCCTCCCACCACTCATCCTGCATTCTGTGCAGGGAAGCCTGCGTCTGGCTCTGGAAGTGTTTGAAGCATCCTGTCATCGATAAAGGCCTTTTTGCTTCTCTGCCAGTATCTTGGCAATGTTCTTATCACTTTCTTCGAACCAGTCTTTGTGATGCCTCCTTTCAACCGGAGCATCAATATTGCTGATCCCGTCACCACAGTTTTAAATATCTTTGTGTTGTGCTTCCAGTGAGGGGTCCATGAGACATCAGCTTGTCACCAAGGCTGGCTGCAAATTGCTCACAGTGTTCAATTTCTTTCAGCTTTCTGATGTTAAAACACTGTCTAATGACTTCTGGCTTCCTGTGATGCACAGGAACAATGTGTAGTGTACCTGCTTTAACACCTGATCTCCTTGATTTGCCACTTACCTGGAGGTATGGTCTTGAACCTCAAGATCCCTCTGTACATCAATACTGTAAATGGTTCTGCCATTAACTCACCAAACTTACATTTTACCTTTCAAAATGTAACATCTCACACTTGCCGTTTCTTACCTTTACAACTCACTCTGTTAGTTTCTGGCTAGACAGAAACTGTGGAAGAGAAAGGTTTTGGTAAATGACATCAATAATCTGCAGTGAACCTGGGGGTGTGCTGTGACCTCACTAGTTAAATCTGGCTCCCTTCTTGCAGGAGTTTGCAACTAGCATAGCAGAATCTATCAGGGCTACCCATTCTGCTCTGGGTTCTAGCACCTTCTCCACCCTGGACAGTCATGTATTGCAAGAAGAGCACCTTGCCCTCTACCAGGACGATAGCACTCGCTAGCCATTGATCAGAGTGCCAGAAATCTGCCAATGACTGAGAAGCTACTGAGACACTACAGTCTGTAGGAACACACACAAGACAGTGTAGAGGTTAGCGCGACGCTATTACAGCTCAGGGCGTCAGAGTTCAGAGTCCAATTCCAGCACCGTCTGTAAGAAGGTTGCCCATCCTTCCCACGAGCTTGTGGGTTTTCTCTGGGTGCTCTGGTTTCCTCCCACAATCCAAAGGCATACCGGTTAGTAGGTTAAATTGTCCTGTGATTAGACTAGAGTTAAACGGGTGATGCAGCTTGTTGGGCTGGTAGGGCCTGTCCTGCACTGTATCTCTAAATAAAATAGATAAAGACAATAAATAAACGCTGGAGGAACTCAGCAGGTCAGGCAGCATCTATGGAGAATAAAAAACTGTCAACATTTCAGGCCATGATCCTTCATCAGAACTGGAGAGGAAGGGGAAAGAAACCAGAATAAGAAGGTGGGAGGATGGGAAGGAGTACAAGCTGGCAGGTGATGGGTGAAAGCAGGTGAGGAGGGAGGTAGGTGGGTGGGGGAGGGGGATGAAGTAAGAAACTGGGAGGTGATTGGTGGAAGAGGTGAAGGGCTGAAGAAGAAGGAATCTGATAGGAGAGGATAGTGAACCATGGGAGAAAGGGAACGAGGAGGGAGGTGATGGGCAGGTGAGGAGAAGGGGTATGACAGAAGCCAGAATGGGGAATGGGAAAAGAGAGAAGGGGAAAGGATAAATTACTGGAAGTTAGAGAAATTGATGTTCTTGCCATCAGGCTAGAGGCCACCCAGACGGAATATGAGGTGTTGCTCCTCCATCATGAGAACGGCCGCATCATCAGTGTGGAGGAGGCCAAGGACGGACATGTCAGAATGAGAATGGAAAAGTGGGTGGCCACCGGGAAATTTCACCTTTTATAGCAGACGGAGCAAAGCACTCTGTGTGACCTGACCTGCTGAGTTCCTCCAGCACTTTGTGTGTGTTCTGCAAGATTTTCAGCATCTGCAGAATCTCTTGGGTTTACGAATTCCTACAGACTGCAGCTGGGGCTTTTGCTTACCTGATCTCCTAAAGGTCACTAGCAGCAAACCTCTCAGGAAAAACCATGCCTGAGCCACAGAGCCTTCTGCCTCTCATGCTCAAACAGCTGACTAAGTGCCTCTCAGGAGTGGTAAGATATCAGTTATGAACAGCAGCTAACACAGTTAGTCCTGACGAAGGGTCTCGGCCTGAAATGTGGACTGCACCTCTTCCTACAGATGCTGCCTGGCCTGCTGAGTTCACCAGCAACTTTGATGTGTGTAGCTAACACAGTAGTTAGATTATTAGATTGCTGCCTATTCTGCAAACCCAATCTGGCACCAAACGTTTTTGTGAAATCCTTGCAACACTATTAGCACCAAACATCTATGCAAAGGATGAAAACAGGAGACTGACGGAGCTCTGCGGCTGCCTGCAGAGTCACGTTACAATAATTGTCAGTCACCTTAGGAGAGACATGGAGAGCACCTGAGGGGATGGAAAGGGGCTTCCATACTTGTGATCTAAAGTGAAAGGCGGCGTTTCTCTTACTTTCTCCATGTAGGCATGCAGTACGTAGCTTGCTGATACGTCCCCTAGTTGTATTGATTTACAGAGATCACGAAGCGAGAGAAGGAGTTCATGGTCAATTTTTGTTTGGAAGGTATCCTAGAGAGAAAATAGAATGAGTTGGGTTATATTATTTTCTATCAGTTTCTTTAAATATCAGAAGGACAAGCCCAGAGTCTGTGTATATAGGAACATGGATGGTGTTACTCTGTAGCACCAACACTGTTTCCAGTAATTCTAGGTATTTCTGCATTGGAAAAGAAAAGAAGACTACATATGCTGAAAAATGGTGGGAAAACATCCATCAGAAAAGGAATTCTGTCCCCCAGTCCACCCCATTATTGGAATTACACACTGAATGTTACTGTCCTTCAAAATGGTATCAGGTTGTGTCCACTTGAGGGAGCAGGAAAGGTCTTGGTTAAGCACACTTAAGTATCTTGAGTGGGACCTGAGCCCATAACCTCTGGGTCAAAGGTTTAACTGCCATGAAAGAACTGTCATTAGCTAGCAGGCAATTAAGTCATACCTCAGAGAAAGTTGTTTCATCATAAGTCTAATTATTTCATATACCCTTAGGTCTAGTCAGCTGACAAAATGAAAAGTAGATTTAGATGAAGTATTAAAATTTCCCTTTGGTTACAATTCCACTTACAATGTCAGAAATTACAGTAATCATTTTGGGCAAATGCACTTCATTTTATGTGAATTTAACTATTTCAAAATGTTAATTACTTTATTTTCCCATTTGGGTCAGTGCAGAGAGATGCCTTCATATTTATACATAAATTTAAAGAATCAGGTAATGATGGAATGAAGAATGAAGAATTAAAGATTAGCTTTACTTGTCACACGGACATTGGAACATACAATTAAAGGCCTTGTTTGTATCAAACCCAGTCAGTGAGGATTGTGCTGAGCAGCCCAAAGAGTGTCTACACTTCCAGCACCAATATCGCAGGACACAACTCACTAACCCTAAGCTGCAGAATGTGGGAGGGAACTGGAACACCTGGAGGAAACACATACAGTCACCGGGACAGTATACAAATCCCGACAGACAGTGGTGGGAATGGAACCCTGGTCTTATAACTGGCACTGTAACAGTATTACACTAGCCATTACCCAACTGTCCCACCCTTATGCTACTGAAAACATAGACTGCACAAAATGAGGTAAAATAAATACTATATCCCGTGAATGGTACAGCAATAACAAAATATGAAGTTGAAACAATTTTCACACCCTTAGGGATCTGACACCAAACATGTCCAATCCAAGTTGAGTTAAGCAGTATGTTGAACTACATGACCAAAACAATAGCATATACATCAAGTGGTAATCAAAATGATATTCCTCAGGTGAGACCATAGTGTTTAGTTGTGTTTGTCAAGTAGTAAGAGAGGTTCAAACAATGGAGATAGCACAAAGGAAAGCTAAGAGACTAATTTCTGAAGTAAACATGAGAATAAGTGGACTTTTCTGTTTATAAAGGAAGTGTATGGGACATGATTGTATGAGGGGTGATTGATAAATTTGTGGCCTAAGGAGGTAGAAGGAGTCAATTTTAGAAAACCTAGCACATTTATTTTTCCTACATTTACACACTTAGTCCAGCAGTCGTGGAGCATACGGATCCCTTCTTTGTAGAAGTCGGCGTCTTGGACCTCCAGAAGTGGTCCACAGCAAGGGTGATTGATAAGTTTGTCGCCTAAAGCAGAAGGAGATGAGGAGAAACTTCAGACTTTCTTCATTTTCACTCAAAGAGTTGAATTGCGTGTGCATGTAACAAGAGCTGTAGAACTCATCTCCTTCTACCTTAGGCCACCAACTTACCAATCACCCCTGCTGTGGACCACTTCTACAAAGAAGGGATCTGTATGCTCCACGACCGCTGGACTAAGTGTGTACATGTAGGAGGGGACTATGTTGAAAAACAAGTGTGCTACGTTTTCTAAAATTGACTCCTTCTACCTTAGGCCACGAACTTATCAATCACCCCTATTACAGCGGCATAGAATATCGCTAAAAGCATTAAAAAAAATAAACTGTGAGAAGAGAAACGATCGCTTCAAATTACTACACTATAATTTTAAAATCACTGTGAAGAAATTCTAATTGCAGTATGTTGGAATTATGTGATGTCAGCTTGTAAAAAGAATACTAGATGCAAAAATCTAAAATCATTTAAGAAGCTATTACATTCTGGGGTGAGGAAGGCATTAACTGGAAACTAAAATGGGTGATATGGTGCTTCCTCGTTCAGAATTAGCAGCACAGCCACATAGTCATAAGCCCAACGTCATACAGCAGTCAACTGTAAGATCAGGGCTCAGCTCAAGAAATGTGTGTGTTCTCTCTGTAACTGTGTGGGTTTCCTCCCACAGTCCAAAGACATATGGGTTAGGCTCTGTGCGTTGTGAGTACGCTGTATGCCCACACCTGCCGGCTGCCCAGCACAATCCTCACTAATCTGATTTGACTCAAACAGTGCAGTTCACTGTATGTTTCAATGTACATGTGACAAATGTAAAGGTAATTTTTTTAAGGTTATCTTTTAATCTTGTATATTCTTTAACTGGGCTGATATATAGAAATTCTGGCCCAAAATGGATCGAGCAAAGTGGTACAAATAATACTTCCCTGTGAGGAAAGCATGCAGTAGTCTTTGATCCCAACAATCTTGATAAGATGCAAAATAATATTTCTGAACTTACAACTGCATAATTATGAAGATAAAAGACAGAAAAGCTCTTTGAGCCTGCTTTGCTATTTAATAATAGTATGGCTCATCCTGTAACTGAAATCCTTTTTTCAGCCTTCATGTTCCTTGATCTAATTAGAGTTTAAATGGAAAATCAGACTTAATCTTGAACCTATTCAGTGGCTGTGCATACATAGCTTTCTGGGATAGGGATTGCCAAAGATTTATAAACCTCTAAGTAAAGAATGTTCTCCTCATCACAATCCTCCATGGCTGGTTCTTTAACCTCAAACTATAGATTCATATTCTAGTATACTTACAACTTGATTAGCTTTAAAAATGAGGGTGAGCACAATATGGATTTCAAACATAATTTAACCTGTGTCGTTGTTTATGTCAAGAAACGTGTGATTTTGTCAAAATAAATTTTGGTGGATGGTCAGGAGACATGGGACATGCGTGATAAGGAGTCTACAAAAGCCAAAAGCCACACACCAGGCGGTTGTGAGCAGTACAGTCGTACAAAAACACCTGAAATGTGACCTTAACGAGGACTTTTAAATCAACTCAAATGCTTATATGCCAGTTTTTTACGTTGTGACTGTACTTTGAACTTTGCGGCAGAGATTACAGTAAACAATGTTCAGGTCCAGGAAGGTTTGGTGACTGACATAATCTGCCCTACCCCAATAATACAATGATAACAAACAGGCAGAAAACTTGTTTCCTGGCTTTTCTGATCTTGTACAAATTATTGAGGTCAGCAACACTTCCACATGGTGAATGACTTCTGCGGCAAGAACACAATTGAGGTACACTTATGCAAGATGACAGTGGTAAGCTAGTGGTAGAAGGTAATCTTAATGGTATGATATGGGCAAATGCTGGCACATGTGGGTAATGAAGCATTTGTCTAAAGGAAAAACAAATTCCTTCTCCAAATAAAGTTGGTGATTTTATAATTCCTCATGCTGAATCTGAAAAGAATGTGGATTAGGGGCAATCCATCCCATGCAAATATACAATTCTACAGGGTCATTCTCCCAAATGAAGACAAATTGTTTTCAAGATGTAAACAGCCAAAAAAAAAGGCTGGGTTACCAACCCTACCTATTTCTAAAGCTACTAAAATTCTCAGCACACTCCAGATGACAAATCTGTCCACACAACATTGATAATCCCCAGAATCATTTTTGATAACTATGGATATTTGCCAGCAGTTATCCACTATTTCACTATTGTTCAAAAGATTTATTTAGGAATATAATTTAATCATATAGACACAAGAAAACGCTGAAATCCAAACAGGGACTTCTGTTGATAACCAGGAAGATGCTAGAAGTCTTAAGCTCTTACCATTGTTTTAATCCCATCCATAATGGTTCTCATGTCTTTTAAAGATTTTTCCCTCCTTGAGCGAACTTTCAAAATCAATTTGCGACAGTTCCTCATCTCCAGCCATCTCATCAGTTTCAAAGATAGGATAATGGAGATTGCAATAATAGAGATGAACTACAGGGAAATAAAATTGGTTTGAAAATGGGACATCAAAATAAGTACAATGGCTAATATGTTCATTAGTTTTTCACACAGCTATATTCTGTAATGATTTTGAATGTGGCATCTTAACAACAGTAGACTCACTCCCTGAACACAGCAACATGCCAAAAACAAATCACCGAACAAACTACGCAATATTTTTTGCAGCTTTTCCCAATGAATATTTATATTTTTGTCCTTTTTTTTCCTTCACATTAGACACTGTTTCCTGCTAAACTGATGGGCAAAAGGCAATCACAAGTACTGTAACTGGGGACTGTTCAATTGGGCGTGTTTCAAACTGGCTAATTTATTATTAACAAATTAAAGTTAATTATATTTAACGCTTAAATTTTATTCTAACACCAAACTTAGCTTAAAAATTAGATTAGGTATCTATTTAGACCACAAGACCATTAGAAGTAGGAGTAGAACTAAGCCACTCAGCCCATTAAGTCTTCTCCACAATTCGATCGTGTCTGATTTACTATCCCTCTCAAACTCATTCTTCTGCCTTCTCCCCGTAAGTTTGACACCCTGACCAATCAAGAACCTATCAACCTCTGCTTTAAATATAATCAATGACAAGACCTCCGTAGATCATAAGACCATAAGGTATAAAAGCAGGATTAGGCCACTTGGCCCATCGAGTCTGCTCCACCATTTCATCATAGCTGATCCATCATTCTTCACAGCCCCAATCTCCTGCCTTCTCTCCGTACCCCTTCATGCTCTGACCAATCAAGAATCTTTCAACCTCTGCCTTAACTGTACATAAAGATTCACCACTCTCTGGCTAAAGAAATTCCTCCTCATCTCCTTTCTAAACGGACATCCCTCTGTGTCCTCTGGTCTTAGACTCTTCCACCATGGGAAACTTGCTCTCCACATCGACTCTATTGAGTAATTTCACCATTTGATATATTGCAATTAGGTCACCCCCTCATTCTTTTGAATTCTAGTGCATACTGGCCCAGAGCAATCAAATGCTCTTCATATGAAAAGCTATTCAATCCTGGAATCATTTCTGTGAACCTCCTTTGAACCCTCTCCAATGTCAACACATCTTTTCTGAGAAAAGGGGACCAAAACTGTTCACAATACTCCAAGTGAGGCCTCACCAGTGCTTTATAAAGCCTCAACATTACATCCCTACTTGTATGTTCTAGTCCTCTTGAAATGAATGCTAACATCATACATGCCTTCTTCACCACAGATTCAAATTGCAAATTAACCTTTAGGGAACCTGCACAAGAATTCCCAAGTCCCTTTGTGCCTCAGTTTTTTTGTATTTTCTCTCCATTTAGAAAATAGTCAATCCTTTCATTTTTTTCTATCAAAAGTGCATGACCATACACTTCCTAACATTGTATTCCATTTGTCATTTCTTTGACCATTTTCCTAATCTGCCCAAGTCCTTTGCAATCTCTCTACTTCCTCAAAACTACCTGCCCCTCCATCTATCTTCATATCATCTCCAAAATTTGAAACAAAGCCATCAATTCCATCATCCAAGTCATTGATATATAACATAAGTAATCCCAACACAGATCCCTGTGGAACACCACTAGTCACCAGCAGCCAATCAGAAAAGATTCCTTTTATTGCCACTTTTTTCCTCCTGCCAATCAGCTACAGCTTTATACATGCAATTACCTTTCCTGTAATACCATCAGCTCTTAACTTGTTAAGCTGCCTTATGTGAAGCACCTTGTCAAAGGCCTTCTGGAAATCCAAGTACACAACATCAACTGATTCTCATTTGATTATCCTACTTGTTATTTCTTCAAAGAATTCCAACAAATTTGTCAGGCAAGATTTCCCCTTGAGGAAACTATGCTGACTATGGCCTATTTTATCATGTGCCTCCAAGTACCTCGAAACCACATCCTTAACAATCAATTCCAACATCTTCCCAACCACTGAGGTCAGACTAACTGGCCTAAAATTTCCTTTCTTCTGCCTCGCTCCCTTCTTGAAGAGTGGAGTGACATAGTTCCCTGTGGTATTGAATTCCACAGATTCACCACCATCTGGCAAAAGAAATTTCTCTCAACTGTTAGAAATGGGCATTGCTCCATACTGAGGCTCTGCCCTCTGGTCCTAGGCTCACCCACTACATGAAACATCCTCTCCACATCCATTCTGTCTAGCCTTTCATTACTCGATAGGTTTCAGTGAGAACCCCCTCGTTCTTCTAAACTCCAGTGAGTACAGATCCAGAGCCATCAAACACTCTTCATACTTTAACCCTTTCATTCCTGGAATAATTCTTGTCAATCTCCTCTGGACCCTCTGCAGTATATCTTTTCTTAGGTAATGGATCCAAAACTGCTCACAATACTCTGTGTGGTCCGACCAATGCCTTATAAGGACCTAGCACAATATCCTTACTCTTATACTCTAGTCCTCACAAACTGAATGCGAGTGTTGAATTTACCTTCCTTCTAACTCAACCTGCAAGTTAACCTTTATTGAACCCTGCACAAAGACACCCTTCGCAACTCTGATTTTTGAATTTTCACCCCGTTTAGAAAATAGTCTGTGCTTTCATTCCTTCTACCAAAGTGCAAAACCACACACTTCCATACACTATATTCCATCTGCCATATCTTTGCCCATTCTTCCCAGTCCTTCTGCAGACTCCCTGATTCCTTAACACTACCTGCCCCTCCTCCTATCTTCATATCATCTGCAAGCTTGGCCACAAAGCCATCAATTCCATCATCCAAATCATTCACATATAACGTGAAAGGAAGCGGTCCCGATACCGACCACCGTAGAACACCACTTGTCACCAGCACCCAACCAGAATAGGCCCCCTTTATTCTGACTCTTTGCCTCCTGCCAATCAGCCAATCAATCTTCTATCTGTGCCAGCATCTTTTCTGTAATACCATGGGATCTAATCTTGTTAAGCAGCCTCATGTGCAGCATCTTGTCAGAGGCCTGCTGAAAATTGAAGTAACCAACATTTTCTAGCTCTCCTTTGCTTATCCTACCTGTTATTTCAACAAAATTGTCAGGTAAGATTTTCCCCTTGAGGAAACCATGCTGATTTTGCCCTATTTTATCATGTACCTCCAAGTACCCCGAAACCTCATCCTTAACAATCAACTTCAACATCTTCCCAATCACTGAAGATAGGATAACTGGCCTATAATTTCCTTTAAAACTGCCTACTCTCAATAACCCTTCACAGGGACCACAGCCCTCCATACCCCTATCATCCATGCACCTATTCAAACTTCGCTTCAATGTTGAAATCAAGCTTGCATGCACCACTTGTGCTGGCAGCTCATCCCTCACTCTCATGACTGCCTGAGTGAAGAAGCTACCCCTCACATTCCCCTTAAACTTTTCACCTTTCACCTTTAACCCATGAACTCTTGTTGTAGTCCCACCCAACCTCAGTGGAAAAAGCCTGCTTGCATTTAGCCTACCTATACCCATCATAGTTTTGTATACCTCCATCAGATCTCCTCCCAGTCTTCTACACTCTTCAACCTATTCAATCTTTCCTTATAACTCAGGTCCACCAGGCCCAGCAACATCCTTGTAAATTCTTGCTGTACTCTTTCAACTTTATTTACATCTTTCCTGTAGGTAAGTGACCAAAACTGCATACAATACGCCAAATTAGGCCTCATGAAAGTCTTATACAACCTCAACATAACATCCCATCTCCTGCATTCAATACTTCAATTTAGGAAGGTCAATGTGCCAAAAGCTTTCTTTACGGCCCTATCTACCTGTAACGCCACTTCCAACAAACTATGACCTGTATTCCCAGATCCCTTTGTTCTATCACACTCCTCAGGGCTCTACCATTCACAGCATAAGGCATACCCCGGTTGGTCCTACTGAAAGGCAATACCTCACACTTGTCTGTATTAAATTCCATCTGTCATTTTTCAGCCCATTTTTCCAGCTGATCCAGATCCCTCTGCAAGCCATGATAGCCTTCCTCACTGTCCACTACACACAAAAATCTTGGTGTCATCCGCAAATTTGCTGATCCAGTTAACCACATTATCATCCAGATTGTTACAGGTGACAAACAACAACAGACCCAACACCGATCCCTGCGGCACTCCACCAGTCACAGGCCTCCAGTCAGAAAGGAAACTACCTAATACCACTCTCTGGCTTCTCTCACAAAGCCAATGTCTAATATAATATACTGTACTACTCCATCTTGAATGCCGAGCAACAAAAATTTCTTGACCACCCTCCCATGCAGGACCTTGTCAAGTAAATTGCTGAAGTCCTTGTAGAGAACATCCACTTTCCTGGTAACTTCCTCAAAAAACTCTATAAGATTGGTTAGTCATGACCTACCACGCACAAAGCCATAATGACTATCCTTAATCAGTCAGTGTCTATCCAAATACTTATATATCCGGTCTCCTAGAATACCTTCCAAAAATTCTCCCTCTACTGATGTCAGACTCAGCGGCCTATAACTTCCTGGTTTATGCTGAGAGCCTTTCTTAAACAATGGAACAACATTGGCTATCCTCCATTCCTCTGGTCCCTCTCCTGTCGCTAAGGATGATTTAAATATCTCTGCTAGTGCCCTGGCAATTTCTACACTTGCCTCCCTTAGGGTCCGAGGGAGCACCTTGTCAGGCCCTGGTGACCTATCCACCCTGATCTGCGTCAGGCCAGCAAACACCTCTTCCTTTGTAATCTCTATCTTTTATTCTGACAGGCACATTCAAGTTTTGTACTCTCAAAAGTTTGCTTTTGAAGGCCTCCCACTTACCAACTACACCTTTACCAGAAAGCAGCCTGTCCCAATCCACACTTACCAGATCATTTCTGATACCATCAAAACTGGCCTTTCTCCAATTTAGAATCTCAACCCACAGACCAGACCTAACTCTTTGCATATTTACTTTAAAACTAATGGTATTGTGAGCACGAGATACTTTCATTCCCCAACACAAATTTCTGTCACCTGCCCTGTCTCATTCTCTAACAGGAGATCAAGTATCACACTCTCTCTCATTGGGACTTCTATGTACTGATTAAGGAAACTTCCCTGAACACATTTGACAAACTCTATCCCATCTAGTCCTTTTACAGTATGGGACTCCCACCCAATATGTGGAAAGTTAAAATCACCTGCTAAAACAACCTTACGTTTCTTGTAAAAGTCTGCAATCTCTACAAATTTGTTCCTCTAAATCCTGCAGACTGCTGGGTGGTCTGTAGCATAGCCCCATTAACATGGTTATTCCTTTCTTATTTTCCAGTTCCGCCTATAATGCCTCCTTAGACGAGTTCTCCAGTCTGTCCTGACAGAGTATTGTTGCAACATTTTCTCTTAGTAGTAACGCCACCCCCTCCTCCTTTAATTCCTTCCACTCTGTCACTTCTAAAGCAACAGAATCCCAAAATATTGAGCTGCCAGTCCTGCACCTCCCACCCCCCCGGCAACCAAGTTTCACTGATGGCTAGAATGTCAGAATTCCAGGTGTTGATCCATGCCCTGTGCTGATCTGCTTTTCCTTTGATACTTCTTGCATTGAAATACATGCAGCTAAGGACACTAGCAGCACCATGCTCAACCTTTTGATTCCTAACTTTGTCTAAGGTCTTGCCAACATCTGTCTCCACAACCGCTCCACTAACTTTTCTGGCACTCTGATTCTTAAAGAGTGGAGTAACATTTGCAATTTTCCAGTCCTCCAGAACCATTCCTGCTCTGCCCTTCAGGCAATTGTTCATTTTTACTCTGTAATTAAACACATTTAGCTTTTATTTTAATGAGCAGTCTCAGACCTGTATTAGGTCACTTTCTGAGCAGTAGGAAAGCACATTAGCTGGCAGAGAGCCAGAGGTTTATGTTGGGAGTAAAACAAAATTCTATCTATGCTTGGCTGAGGGATTGGAGCAGGGGGCAGGGATTCAGATTACTGGATCACTGGGACATCTTCTGGGGCAGGTGTGACCTGTACAAAAGGGACGGGTTGCATTTGAATCTGAGGGGGACCAATATCCTGGTGGGAAGGTTTGCTAAGGCTATTGGGGAGAGTTTAAACTAGAATTGCTGGGGGGTGGGAACTGAACTGAAGTGACAGAGGAAGGGGAGGTTGGCTCACAAATAGAGAAAGCTTGAAGACAGTGCAAAAGGGAGGATAGGCAGGTGGTAGAGAAGGGACGCGCTCAGACTGATGGTTTGAGGTGTGTCTATTTTAATGCGAGGAGTATTGCGAATAAAGCAGATGAGCTTAGAGCGTGGATCAGCGCTTGGAGCTGTGATATTGTGGCCATTACAGAGACCTGGATTTTGCAGGGGAAAGAATTGCTACTTCAAGTGCCAGGCTTTAGATGTTTCAGAAAGGACAGGGAAGGAGGCAAAAGAGGTGGGAGTGTGGCACTGTTGATCAGAGTGTCATAGTCCAATCCGTGTAGTCCATATTCTGGTTCGCGGTCCGGTCCATCGACCCTTGATCCAGGTTTTCCTGTCTACCCTGTTTCTGTTCTTGTTGAACTCTAATTGAGGCAGCTGATGCTCGTTGGGGCTGGCTGCATAAATACCTTCAGAGACCAGGGTGTGGCTGCTGGATTGTTCTTGTCCTTACTCCTTGTATCCCTTCCTCTGCCTTCTGTTTCCTCGCCTGAAGCCTTGTCTTGTTTTGCCGGTAACTCTCACCTCGCCTGAAGTTCTCATTTCGCCTTGCATTGCCTGAAGCCTTGCCTGGTCTTGCTGGTAACTCTTGTCTTGTCTTTCCTGCAGTCTTGTCCTGGAGCCACCCCGTACCTAGCTCCCTTCCTAACCCTTGCCTCTGCCAGGTAAGCCAGGCCGTCCTGCCGTTACCTACGGTTGGTTCTGTCTCCTCCTGTCCCTTGCCTCCATCGGGTAAGCCAGGCCGTATTGCGGTTACCTTTGGTTGGTTCTGTCCCTTCCTGTCCCTTGCCTCCGTTGGGTAAGCCAGGCCGTCATGCCGTTACCTGCGGTTGGTTCTGTCCCTTCCTGTCCCTTGCCTCTGTCGGGTGGTGATCCACGCCCTGCTCAGGAGGAGATTCTAGCCTCCAGCCCCCGGCCAAGCAACTAGCCTCCGGCCAAACCTCCAGCCTCACCTCCAGCCTCCGGCCAATCATCCACCCCCCCGGCCAAGCCTCCAGCCTCTGGCCAAGCCTCCAACCTCCGGCCTCCAGCCAAACCTCCAGCCAAACCTCCAGCCAAGCCTCCAGCCTCCAGACTCTGCACTCCAGCCTCCGGCCAAGCCTCTGGACTCCAGCCTCCGACCAAGCCTCTGGACTCCGGGCTCCGGCCAAGCCTCCAGTCTCCGGCCTCCAGCCAAGCCTCCAACCTCCAGCCTCCGGCCAAGCCTCCGACCTCTGGCCTCCAGCCTCCGGCCAAGCCTCCAGCCTCCGGTCTCTGGCCAAGCCTCCAGCCAAGCCTTCAGCCTCCAGCCTCCAGCCAAGCCTCCAGCCTCCAGCCAAGCTTCCGGCCTCCAACCAAGCCTCCAGCCTCCGGCCAAGCCTTCAACATCCGGCCAAGTCTCCAACCTCCGGCCTCCAGCCTCTGGCCAAGCCTCCAGCCTCTGGACACCGGCTTCTGGCCAAGCTTCCAGCCAAGCCTCCAGCCTCCGGTCTCTGGCCAAGCCTCCAGCCAAGCCTTCAGCCTCCAGCCTCCAGCCAAGCTTCCGGCCTCCAACCAAGCCTCCAGCCTCCGGCCAAGCCTCCAACATCCGGCCAAGTCTCCAACCTCCGGCCTCCAGCCTCTGGCCAAGCCTCCAGCCTCTGGACACCGGCTTCTGGCCAAGCTTCCAGCCAAGCCTCCAGCCTCTGGCCAAGCCTCCGACCTCCAGCCTCCGGCCAATCCTTCAGCCTCCAGCCTCCAGCTTCCGGCCAAGCCTCCGACCTCTGGCCTCCAGCCTCGCCTCCAGCCTCTGGCCAATCCTTCAGCCTCCGGCCTCTGGCCAATCCTTCAGCCTCCGGCCTCTGGCCAAGCCTCCAACCTCCGGCCTCTGGCCAAGCCTCCAACCTCCGGCCTCCGGCCAAGCCTCCAGCCTCCAGCCTCCGGCCTCAAGCTTCCAGCCAAGCCTCTGACCTCTGGCTTCCAGCTTCCGGCCTCTGGCCTCCAGTCTCCAGCCTCCGATCTCTGGCCTCCGGCCTCCGGACAAGCCTCTGACCTCTGGCCTCCGGCCTCCAACCAAACCTCCAGCCTCTGGCCAAGCCTCCAGCCTAGCCTCCGACCTCTGGCCTCTGGCCTCTGGCCAAGCCTCCAGCCTCCGGCCAAGCTTCTGACCTCCGGCCTCTGGCCAAGCCTCCAGCCTCCAGCCTCCAGCCTCCGGCTAAGCTTCCGATCTCCGGCCTCCTGCCAAGCCTCCGGCCTCCGGCTTCTGGCCAAGCCTCCGACCTCCGGCCAAGCCTACAGCCTCCGGCCTCCAGCCTCCAGGCTCCGGCCAAGCCTCCAGCCTCTGGCCAATCCTTCAGCCTCCGGCCTCTGGCCAAGCCTCCGAACTCTGGCCTCCGGCCAATCCTTCAGCCTCCAGCCTCCGGACAAGCCTCCGACTGGCCTCCGCCCAATCCTTCAGCCTCCAGCCTCCGGCCAAGCCTCCGATCTCTGGCTTCCAGCTTCCGGCCTGTGGCCTCTGGCCTCCTATCTCTGGCCTCCGGCCCCTGGACAAGCCTCCAGCCTCCGGCCAAGCCTCCGACCTCTGGCCTCCAGCCTCCAGCCTCTGGCCAAGCCTCTGGCCAAGTCTCCAGCCAAGCCACCAGCCTCCAGCCAAACCTCCAGTCTCTGGCCAAGCCTCCAGCCTCCAGCCAATCCTCCGACCTCCAGACTCCGGCCAAGCCTCCAGCCTCCAGCCAAGCCTCCGACCTCTGGCCTCCGGCCAAGCCTCCAGCCTCCAGCCTCTGGCCAAGCCTCCGACCTCCAGCCTCCAGCCAAGCCTCCAGCCTCCAGCCAAGCCTCCAGCCTCCGGCCAAGCCTCCAGCCTCCAGCCTCCGGGCAAGCCTCCAACCTCTGGCCTCTGGCCAAGCCTCCAGCCTCCAGCCTTCAGCCTCCGGCTAAGCTTCCGACCTCCGGCCTCCAGCCAAGCCTCCAGCCTCCGGCCTCCGGCTTCTGGCCAAGCTTCCAGCCAAGCCTCCAGCCTCCGGCCAAGCCTCCGACCTCTGGCTAAGCTTCCGACCTCCGGCCTCCAGCCTCTGGCCAAGCCTCCAGCCTCCAGCTTCTGGCCAAGACTCCAGCCTCCGGCCAAGCCTCCAGCCTCCGGCCTCCGGCCGCCGGCCAATCCTTCAGCCTCCAGCCTCCGGCCGCCGGCCAATCCTTCAGCCTCCAGCCTCTGGCCGCCGGCCAATCCTTCAGCCTCCAGCCTCCGGCCAAGCATCTGGCCTCAAGCCGGCCTCTGGCCTCTGGCCTCCGGCTTCTGGCCAAGCTTCCAGCCAAGCCTCAGGCCAAGCCTCCGACCTCCGGCCACCAGCCAATCCTTCAACCTCCAGCCAAGCCTCCAGCCTCCGGCCAAGCCTCCGACCTCCGGCCTCCAGCGCCGGCCAAGCCTCCAGCCTCCGGCCAATCCTTCAGCCTCCGGCCTCCGGCCAAGCCTCCGATCTCCGGCCTCCGGCCAAGCCTCCAGCCTTTGACCAATCCTTCAGCCTCCGGCCTCCAGCCAAGCCTCTGGCCAAGCCTCCAGCCTCCGGCCAATCCTTCAGCCTCCGGCCTCCGGCCAAGCCTCTGACCTCTGGCTTCCAGCTTCCGGCCTCTGGCCTCCAGCCTCCAGCCTCCGATCTCCGGCCTCCAGCCCCCGGAAAGGCCTCCAGCCTCCGGCCAAGCCTCCGACCTCCGGCCTCCAGCCTCCGGCCAAGCCTCCGACCTCCGGCCTCCGGCCAATCCTTCAGCATCCAGCCTCCGGCCAAGCCTCCGGCCTCCGGCCAATCCTTCAGCCTCCAGCCTCCGGCCAAGCCTCTGGCCTCAAGCTTCCGGACAAGCCTCTGACCTCTGGCTTCCAGCTTCCGACCTCCGGCCAAGCCTCCAGCCAAGCCACCAGCCTCCGGCCAAGCCTCCGACCTCCGGCTAAGCTTCCGAACTCCGGCCTCCTGCCAAGCCTCCGGCCACCGACTTCTGGCCAAGCTTCCAGCCAAGCCTCCAGCTAAGCCTCCAGCCTCCGGCCAAGCCTCCAACCTCCAGCCAATTCTTCAGCCTCCGGCCTCCGGCCGAGCCTCCGACCTCCGGCCTCCGGCCAATCCTTCAGCATCCAGCCTCCGGCCACCGGCCAATCCTTCAGCCTCCAGCCTCCGGCCAAGCCTCCAGCCTCCGGCCAATCCTTCAGCCTCCGCCCTCCGGCCAAGCCTCCAGCCTCCGGCCAAGCCTCTGGCCTCAAGCTTCCGGCCAAGCCTCTGACCTCTGGCTTCCAGCTTCCGGCCTCTAGCCTCTGACCTCCGGCCCCCGGCCAAGCCTCCAGCCTCCGGCCAAGCCTCCGACCTCCGGCCAAGCCTCCAGCCTCCGGCCAAGCTTCCAGCCTCCAGCCTCCGGCCAAGCCTCCAGCCTCCGGCCAAGCCTCCAGCCTCTGGCCAAGTCTCCGACCTCTGGCTAAGCTTCCTACCTCCGGCCTCCAGCCAAGCCTCCAGCTTCCGGGCAAGCCTCCGACCTCTGGCCTCTGGCCAAGCCTCCAGCCTCCAGCCAAGCTTCCGACCTCTGGCCTCCTGCCAAGCCTCCGGCCTCCGGCTTCTGGCCAAACCTCCAGCCTCCGGCTTCTGGCCAAGACTCCAGCCTCCGGCCAAGCCTCCAGCCTCCGGCCGCCGGCCAATCCTTCAGCCTCCAGCCTCCAGCCAAGCATCTGGCCTCAAGCCAGCCTCTGGCCTCTGGCCTCCGGCTTCCGGCTTTTGGCTTCCGGCTTCTGGCCAAGCTTCCAGCCAAGCCTCCGGCCAAGCCTCCAACCTCCGGCCACCGGCCAATCCTTCAGCCTCCAGCCTCCGGCCAAGCCTCCAGCCTCCGGCCAATCCTTCAGCCTCCGGCCTCCGGCCAAGCCTCCAGCCTCCGGCCAAGCCTCTGGCCTCAAGCTTCCGGCCAAGCCTCTGACCTCTGGCTTCCAGCTTCCGGCCTCTGGCCTCTAGCCTCTGACCTCCGGCCCCCGGCCAAGCCTCCAGCCTCCGGCCAAGCCTCCGACCTCCGGCCAAGCCTCCAGCCTCCGGCCAAGCCTCCAGCCTCCGGCCAAGCCTCCAGCCTCCAGCCTCTGGCCAAGTCTCCGACCTCCGGCTAAGCTTCCTACCTCCGGCCTCCAGCCAAGCCTCCAGCTTCCGGGCAAGCCTCCGACCTCTGGCCTCTGGCCAAGCCTCCAGCCTCCAGCTAAGCTTCCGACCTCCGGCCTCCTGCCAAGCCTCCGGCCTCCGGCTTCTGGCCAAACCTCCAGCCTCCGGCTTCTGGCCAAGACTCCAGCCTCCGGCCAAGCCTCCAGCCTCCGGCCGCCGGCCAATCCTTCAGCCTCCAGCCTCCAGCCAAGCATCTGGCCTCAAGCCGGCCTCTGGCCTCTGGCCTCTGGCCTCCGGCTTCCGGCTTTTGGCTTCCGGCTTCTGGCCAAGCTTCCAGCCAAGCCTCCGGCCAAGCCTCCGACCTCCGGCCACCGGCCAATCCCTCAGCCTCCAGCCTCCAGCCAAGCCTCCAGCCTCCAGCTTCCGGCCAAGCCTCCGACCTCCAGCCTCCGGCCAAGCCTCCGACCTCCGACCTCCGGCCTCTGGCCAATTCTTCAGCCTCCAGCCTCCGGCCAAGCCTCCAGCCTTCAGCTTCCGGACAAGCCTCCAGCCTCTGGCCAAGCCTCCGACCTCCGGCCTCCAGCCTCTGGCCAAGCCTCCAGCCTCCGGCCAAGCCTCTGACCTCTGGCTTCCAGCTTCCGGCCTCTGGCCTCCAGCCTCCGGCCCCTGGAAAAGCCTCCAGCCTCCAGCCTCCAGCCTCCGGCCGAGCCTCCGACCTCCGGCCTCCAGCCCCTGGCCAAGCCTCCGACCTCCGGCCAATCCTTCAGCCTCCAGCTTCCGGCCAAGCGTCTGACCTCTGGCTTCCAGCTTCCGGCCTCTGGCTTGCAGCCTCCAGCCTCCGATCTCTGGCTTCCGGCCTCCGGCCCCTGGAAAAGCCTCCAGCCTCCAGCCTCCGGCCAAGCCTCCGACCTCCGGCCAAGCCTCCAGCCAAGCCTCCGGCCTCCGGCCAAGCCTCCGGCCTCCGGCTAAGCTTCCGAACTCCGGCCTCCTGCCAAGCCTCCGGCCAAGCCTCCAGCCTCCGGCCAATCCTCCAGCCTCCGGCCAATACTTCAGCCTCCGGCCTCCGGCCAAGCCTCCAGCCTCCGGCCAAGCCTCTGGCCTCAAACTTCCGGCCAAGCCTCTGACCTCTGGCTTCCAGCTTCCGGCCTCTGGCCTCCAGCCTCCGAGCTCTGGCCTCCGGCCCCCGGACAAGCCTCCAGCCTCCGGCCAAGCCTCCGACCTCCGGCTAAGCCTCCAGCCTCCGGCCAAGCTTCCAGCCTCCAGCCTCCAGCCTCCGGCCAAGCCTCCAGCCAAGCCTCCAGCCTCCGGCCAAGTCTCCGACCTCCGGCTAAGCTTCCTACCTCCGGCCTCCAGCCAAGCCTCCGACCTCTGGCCTCTGGCCAAGCCTCCAGCCTCCAGCTTCCAGCCTCCGGCTAAGCTTCCGACCTCCGGCCTCCTGCCAAGCCTCCGGCCTCCGGCTTCTGGACAAGCCTCCAGCCTCCAGTCTCCGGCCAAGCCTCCAGCCAAGCCTCCAGTCTCCGGCCAAGTCTCCAACCTCCGGCTAAGCTTCCTACCTCCGGCATCCTGCCAAGCCTCCAGCCTCCAGCCTCCAGCCAAGCCTCCGACCTCCGGTCACCGGCCAATCCTTCAGCCTCGGGCCTCCGTCCAAGCCCCCAGACTCCAGCTTCCGGCCAAGCCTCCAGCCTCCGGCCAAGCCTCTGGCCTCAAGCTTCCAGCCAAGCCTCTGACCTCTGGCTTCCAGCTTCCGGCCTCTGGCCTCTGGCCCCCGGACAAGCCTCCAGACTCCGGCCAAGCTTCTGACCTCCGGCCTCTGGCCAAGCCTCCAGCCTCCAGCCTCCAGCCTCCAGCCTCCGGCTAAGCTTCCGACCTCCGGCCTGCAGCCAAGCCTCTGGCCTCCGGCTTCTGGCCAAGCTTTCAGCCAAGCCTCCGGCCAAGCCTCCAGCCTCCAGCCTCCAGCCTCCAGCCTCCAGCCAAGCATCTGGCCTCAAGCTTTCAGCCAAGCCTCAGACCTCCGGCCAAGCCTCCGGCCTCCAGCCTCCGGCCTCCGGCCAAGCCTCCGACATCTGGCCTCCAGCCTCCAGCCTCTGGCCAAGCCTTCAGCCTCTGGCCAAGCCTCCAGCCTCCAGCATCTGGCCAAGCCACCGACCTCTGGCCTCCGGCCAAGCCTCCAGCCTCCGGCCAAGCCTCCAGCCTCCGGCCAAGCCTCCGACCTCCGGCCTCCAGCCTCCGGCCAAGCCTCCGACCTCCGGCCTCCGGCCAATCCTTCAGCATCCAGCCTCCGGCCAAGCCTCCGGCCTCCGGCCAATCCTTCAGCCTCCAGCCTCCGGCCAAGCCTCTGGCCTCAAGCTTCCGGACAAGCCTCTGACCTCTGGCTTCCAGCTTCCGACCTCCGGCCAAGCCTCCAGCCAAGCCACCAGCCTCCGGCCAAGCCTCCGACCTCCGGCTAAGCTTCCGAACTCCGGCCTCCTGCCAAGCCTCCGGCCACCGACTTCTGGCCAAGCTTCCAGCCAAGCCTCCAGCTAAGCCTCCAGCCTCCGGCCAAGCCTCCAACCTCCAGCCAATTCTTCAGCCTCCGGCCTCCGGCCGAGCCTCCGACCTCCGGCCTCCGGCCAATCCTTCAGCATCCAGCCTCCGGCCACCGGCCAATCCTTCAGCCTCCAGCCTCCGGCCAATCCTTCAGCCTCCGCCCTCCGGCCAAGCCTCCAGCCTCCGGCCAAGCCTCTGGCCTCAAGCTTCCGGCCAAGCCTCTGACCTCTGGCTTCCAGCTTCCGGCCTCTAGCCTCTGACCTCCGGCCCCCGGCCAAGCCTCCAGCCTCCGGCCAAGCCTCCGACCTCCGGCCAAGCCTCCAGCCTCCGGCCAAGCTTCCAGCCTCCAGCCTCCGGCCAAGCCTCCAGCCTCCGGCCAAGCCTCCAGCCTCTGGCCAAGTCTCCGACCTCTGGCTAAGCTTCCTACCTCCGGCCTCCAGCCAAGCCTCCAGCTTCCGGGCAAGCCTCCGACCTCTGGCCTCTGGCCAAGCCTCCAGCCTCCAGCCAAGCTTCCGACCTCTGGCCTCCTGCCAAGCCTCCGGCCTCCGGCTTCTGGCCAAACCTCCAGCCTCCGGCTTCTGGCCAAGACTCCAGCCTCCGGCCAAGCCTCCAGCCTCCGGCCGCCGGCCAATCCTTCAGCCTCCAGCCTCCAGCCAAGCATCTGGCCTCAAGCCAGCCTCTGGCCTCTGGCCTCCGGCTTCCGGCTTTTGGCTTCCGGCTTCTGGCCAAGCTTCCAGCCAAGCCTCCGGCCAAGCCTCCAACCTCCGGCCACCGGCCAATCCTTCAGCCTCCAGCCTCCGGCCAAGCCTCCAGCCTCCGGCCAATCCTTCAGCCTCCGGCCTCCGGCCAAGCCTCCAGCCTCCGGCCAAGCCTCTGGCCTCAAGCTTCCGGCCAAGCCTCTGACCTCTGGCTTCCAGCTTCCGGCCTCTGGCCTCTAGCCTCTGACCTCCGGCCCCCGGCCAAGCCTCCAGCCTCCGGCCAAGCCTCCGACCTCCGGCCAAGCCTCCAGCCTCCGGCCAAGCCTCCAGCCTCCAGCCTCCGGCCAAGCCTCCAGCCTCTGGCCAAGTCTCCGACCTCCGGCTAAGCTTCCTACCTCCGGCCTCCAGCCAAGCCTCCAGCTTCCGGGCAAGCCTCCGACCTCTGGCCTCTGGCCAAGCCTCCAGCCTCCAGCTAAGCTTCCGACCTCCGGCCTCCTGCCAAGCCTCCGGCCTCCGGCTTCTGGCCAAACCTCCAGCCTCCGGCTTCTGGCCAAGACTCCAGCCTCCGGCCAAGCCTCCAGCCTCCGGCCGCCGGCCAATCCTTCAGCCTCCAGCCTCCAGCCAAGCATCTGGCCTCAAGCCGGCCTCTGGCCTCTGGCCTCTGGCCTCCGGCTTCCGGCTTTTGGCTTCCGGCTTCTGGCCAAGCTTCCAGCCAAGCCTCCGGCCAAGCCTCCGACCTCCGGCCACCGGCCAATCCTTCAGCCTCCAGCCTCCAGCCAAGCCTCCAGCCTCCAGCTTCCGGCCAAGCCTCCGACCTCCAGCCTCCGGCCAAGCCTCCGACCTCCGACCTCCGGCCTCTGGCCAATTCTTCAGCCTCCAGCCTCCGGCCAAGCCTCCAGCCTTCAGCTTCCGGACAAGCCTCCAGCCTCTGGCCAAGCCTCCGACCTCCGGCCTCCAGCCTCTGGCCAAGCCTCCAGCCTCCGGCCAAGCCTCTGACCTCTGGCTTCCAGCTTCCGGCCTCTGGCCTCCAGCCTCCGGCCCCTGGAAAAGCCTCCAGCCTCCAGCCTCCAGCCTCCGGCCGAGCCTCCGACCTCCGGCCTCCAGCCCCTGGCCAAGCCTCCGACCTCCGGCCAATCCTTCAGCCTCCAGCTTCCGGCCAAGCGTCTGACCTCTGGCTTCCAGCTTCCGGCCTCTGGCTTGCAGCCTCCAGCCTCCGATCTCTGGCTTCCGGCCTCCGGCCCCTGGAAAAGCCTCCAGCCTCCAGCCTCCGGCCAAGCCTCCGACCTCCGGCCAAGCCTCCAGCCAAGCCTCCGGCCTCCGGCCAAGCCTCCGGCCTCCGGCTAAGCTTCCGAACTCCGGCCTCCTGCCAAGCCTCCGGCCAAGCCTCCAGCCTCCGGCCAATCCTCCAGCCTCCGGCCAATACTTCAGCCTCCGGCCTCCGGCCAAGCCTCCAGCCTCCGGCCAAGCCTCTGGCCTCAAACTTCCGGCCAAGCCTCTGACCTCTGGCTTCCAGCTTCCGGCCTCTGGCCTCCAGCCTCCGAGCTCTGGCCTCCGGCCCCCGGACAAGCCTCCAGCCTCCGGCCAAGCCTCCGACCTCCGGCTAAGCCTCCAGCCTCCGGCCAAGCTTCCAGCCTCCAGCCTCCAGCCTCCGGCCAAGCCTCCAGCCAAGCCTCCAGCCTCCGGCCAAGTCTCCGACCTCCGGCTAAGCTTCCTACCTCCGGCCTCCAGCCAAGCCTCCGACCTCTGGCCTCTGGCCAAGCCTCCAGCCTCCAGCTTCCAGCCTCCGGCTAAGCTTCCGACCTCCGGCCTCCTGCCAAGCCTCCGGCCTCCGGCTTCTGGACAAGCCTCCAGCCTCCAGTCTCCGGCCAAGCCTCCAGCCAAGCCTCCAGTCTCCGGCCAAGTCTCCAACCTCCGGCTAAGCTTCCTACCTCCGGCATCCTGCCAAGCCTCCAGCCTCCAGCCTCCAGCCAAGCCTCCGACCTCCGGTCACCGGCCAATCCTTCAGCCTCGGGCCTCCGTCCAAGCCCCCAGACTCCAGCTTCCGGCCAAGCCTCCAGCCTCCGGCCAAGCCTCTGGCCTCAAGCTTCCAGCCAAGCCTCTGACCTCTGGCTTCCAGCTTCCGGCCTCTGGCCTCTGGCCCCCGGACAAGCCTCCAGACTCCGGCCAAGCTTCTGACCTCCGGCCTCTGGCCAAGCCTCCAGCCTCCAGCCTCCAGCCTCCAGCCTCCGGCTAAGCTTCCGACCTCCGGCCTGCAGCCAAGCCTCTGGCCTCCGGCTTCTGGCCAAGCTTTCAGCCAAGCCTCCGGCCAAGCCTCCAGCCTCCAGCCTCCAGCCTCCAGCCTCCAGCCAAGCATCTGGCCTCAAGCTTTCAGCCAAGCCTCAGACCTCCGGCCAAGCCTCCGGCCTCCAGCCTCCGGCCTCCGGCCAAGCCTCCGACATCTGGCCTCCAGCCTCCAGCCTCTGGCCAAGCCTTCAGCCTCTGGCCAAGCCTCCAGCCTCCAGCATCTGGCCAAGCCACCGACCTCTGGCCTCCGGCCAAGCCTCCAGCCTCCGGCCAAGCCTCCAGCCTCCGGCCAAGCCTCCGACCTCCGGCCTCTGGCCAAGCTTCCAGCCAAGCCTCCGACCTCCAGCCACCGGCCAATCCTTCAGCCTCAGACCAATCGTCCAGCCTCCAGCTTCCGCCCAAGCCTCCAGCCTCCGGCCAAGCCTCTGACCTCTGGCTTCCAGCTTCCGGCCTCTGGCCTCCAGCCTCCAGCCTCCGATCTCTGGCCTCCGGCCCCCGGAAAAGCCTCCAGCCTCCGGCCAAGCCTCCGACCTCCGGCCAAGCCTCCAGCCTCTGGCCAAGCTTCCAGCCTCCAGCCTCCGGCGAAGCCTCTGGCCTCAAGCTTCCGGCCAAGCCTCTGACTTCTGGCTTCCAGCTTCCGGCCTCTGGCCTCCAGCCTCCGATCTCTGGCCTCCGGCCTCCGGCCCCCGGCCAAGCCTCCAGCCTCCGGCCAAGCCTCCAGCCTAGACTCCGGGCAAGCCTCCAGCCTCCAGCCTCTGGCCAAGCCTCCAGCCTCCAGCCTCTGGCCAAGCCTCCAGCCTCCAGCCTCTGGCCAAGCCTCCAGCCACCGGCTTCTGGCCAAGCCTCCAGCCAAGCCTCCGACCAGGCCTCCGACCTCCAGCCACCGGCCAATCCTCCAGCCTCCAGCCTCCGGCCAAGCCTCCAGCCAAGCCTTCAGCCTCCAGCCTCCGGCCAAGCCTCTGGCCTCAAAGCTTCCGGCCAAGCCTCTGGCTCACAGCTTCCGGCCTCCGGCCCCCGGCCAAGCCTCCGGCCCCCGGCCAAGCCTCCGGCCAAGCTTCCAGCCTCCAGCCACCGGCCAAGCCTCCAGCCTCCAGCCTCCGGCCAAGCCTCCGACCTCCGGCTAAGCTTCCGACCTCCGGCCTCCTGCCAAGCCTCCGGCCACCAGCTTCTGGCCAAGCTTCCAGCAAAGCCTCCAGCCTCCGGCCAAGTCTCCGACCTCCGGCCACCGGCTAGTCCTTCAGCCTCCAGCCTCTGGCCAAGCCTCCAGCCTCCGGCCTCTGGCCAAGCCTCCAGCCTCCAGCTTCCGGCCAAGCCTCCGACCTCCGGCCAATCCTTCAGCCTCCGGTCTCCAGCCAAGCCTCCGACCTCCGGCCTCGGGCCAATCCTTCAGCCTTCAGCCTCCGGCCAATCCTTCAGCCTCTGGCCTCCGGCCAAGCCTCCAGCCTCCACCTTCCGGCCAAGCCTCCAGCCTCTGGCCAAGCCTCCGACCTCCGGCCTCCTGCCAAGCCTCCGGCCACCGGCTTCTGGCCAAGCTTCCAGACAAGCCTCCAGACAAGCCTCCGGCCAAGCCTCCGACCTTCAGCCACAGGCCAATCCTTCAGCCTCCAGCCTCCGGCCAAATGTGCTGATGACACGAAGATTGTGGGTGTTGTGGATAGTGTGGAGGGCTGTCAGAGGTTACAGTGGGACATTGATGGGATACAAAACTGGGCTGAGACGTGGCAGACGGAGTTCGACCCAGATAAGTGTGAGGTGGTTCATTTTGGTAGGTCAAATATGGTGGCAGAATATAGCATCAATGGCAAGACTCTTGGCAGTGTGGATGATTAGAGGGATCGTGGGGTCCGAATCCATAGACACTCAAAGCTGCTATGCAGATTGACTCTGTGGTTAAGAAGGCACATGGTGCATTGGCCTTCATCAATTATGGGATTGAGTTTAAGAGCTGAGAGGTAATTTTGCAGCTATATTGGACCCTGGTCAGACCCCACTTGGAGTACTGTGCTCAATTCTGGTCACCTCACTACAGAAAGGACATGGAAACCACAGAAAGGGTGCAGAGGATGTTGTCTGGACTGGGGAGCATGTGTAATGAGTGAACTTGACCTTTTCTCCTTGGAGCAACGGAGGATGAGAGGTGACCTGATAGAGGTGTACAAGATGATGAGAGGCATTGATCATGTGGATACCGGTATAGGAAGCAGGTGTAGAGGAGATGTCAGGGGTAAGATTTTACACAGAGAGTGGTGAGTGCATGGAATGGGCTGCCAGCAGCAGTGGTGGAGGCAGAAATGATAGGGTCTGTCTTTTAAGAGACTCCTGGATAGGTACATGGAGCTTGGAAAAATAGAGGGCTATGGGTAACCTAGGTAGTTCTAAGGTAAGGACATGTTCAGCACAGCTTTGTGGGCCGAAGGGCCTGAATTGTGCTGTAGGTTTTCTGTGTTTCTAAAGCCATCCTGGTGCTTCTCCGGCAGAAAGCATTGCCTACAAGTTGATGTTATGTTGTTTAGAAGTTAATCTACAGGTATCAATAAGATTTTGCTGAAATAGAATGCTATTTTTGAGTTTGTTAGACACTAACCTAGATGCTAATGGTTTATACATACTATTTACCTGTAGCACTTTCTTATCGGAATCTTATAATATTTACCTGCAGGAAACTTAACTACGTTCTTACTTATCTGTGTATATTTACTTGTGTGAATGGAACAACGTGACAACTGCACTGTATTTTGTTTCTCAGTTTCGCTCCTTACTCACTATGTCAGCCATTGAGTCTGCAATAAAACCCAAAGGCTGGGAGGCTGTACCCTGACTCTCACGCCATTTATGAACGGAGTTCGACTGACTGTCTAGTAACTCTAGTTGATGTTACGACACCTCGGCGAGGGCAGTACAGTGAAAAGTCAGAGATCAGCTGATGCTTCAACAACTGCGGCTGCACATTAAAACTTCTTTACATCTAAAAGCTGCATCACGGTTCAGAAACGAGGTAATAATGTTTCTTTCAAGTTGCTGGTGAACCTAGCAGGCCAGGTAGCATCTGTAGGAAGAGGTACAGTCGACGTTTCGGGCCGAGACCCTTCGTCAGGACTAACTGAAGGAAGAGTGAGTAAGAGATTTGAAAGTGGGAGGGGGAGGGGGAGATCCAAAATGATAGGAGAAGACAGGAGGGGGAGGGATGGAGCCAAGAGTTGGACAGGTGATAGGCAAAAGGGATACGAGAGGATCATGGGACAGGAGGCCCAGGGAGAAAGACAAGGGGGAGGGGGGGGGGAAACCCAGAGGACTGGCAAAGTGTATAGTCAGAGGGAGTAAAAGGAGAGAGAGAGAGAGAGAGAGAAAGAATGTGTGTATATAAATAAATAACAGATGGGGTACGAGGGGAAGGTGGGGCATTAGCGGAGGTTAGAGAAGTCAATGTTTATGCCATCAGGTTGGAGGCTACCCAGACGGAATATACGGTGTTGTTCCTCCAACCTGAGTGTGGCTTCATCTTTACAGTAGAGGAGTCCATGGATAGACGTATCAGAATGGGAATGGGATGTGGAATTAAAATGTGTGGCCACTGGGGGATCCTGCTTTCTCTGGCGGACAGAGCGTAGGTGTTCAGCAAAACGATCTCCCAGTCTGCGTCGGGTCTCGCCAATATATAGAAGGCCACATCAGGAGCACTGGATGCAGTATATCACCCCAGCCAACTCACAGGTGAAGTGTCGCCTCACCTGGAAGGACTGTCTGGGGCCCTGAATGGTGGTAAGGGAGGAAGTGTAAGGGCATGTGTAGCACTTGTTCCGCTTACAAGGATAAGTGCCAGGAGGGACATCGGTGGGGAGGGATGGGGGGGAACGAATGGACAAGGGAGTCGCGTAGGGAGCAATCCCTGCGGAATGCAGAGAGAGGGGGGGAGGGAAAGATGTGCTTAGTGGTGGGATCCCGTTGGATGTGGCGGAAGTTATGGAGAATAATATGTTGGACCCGGAGGCTGGTGGGATGGTAGGTGAGGACCAGGGGAACCCTATTCCTATTGGGGTGACGGGAGGATGGAGTGAGAGCAGATGTGCGTGAAATGGGGGAGATGCGTTTGAGAGCAGAGTTGATGGTGGAGGAAGGGAAGCCCCTTTCTTTAAAAAAGGAGGACATCTCCCTCATCCTGGAATGAAAAGCCTCATCCTGAAAGCAGATGCGGCAGAGACGGAGGAATTGCGAGAGGGGGATGGCATTTTTGCAAGAGACGGTGAGAAGAGGAATAGTCCAGACAGCTGTGAGAGTCAGTAGGCTTATAGTAGACATCAGTAGATAAGCTGTCTCCAGAGATAGAGAAAGATCTAGAAAGGGGAGGGAGGTGTCGGAAATGGACCAGGTAACCTTGAGGGCAGGGTGAAAGCTGGAGGCAAAGTTAATAAAGTCAACGAGCTCTGCATGCGTGCAGGAAGCAGCGCCAATGCAGTCATCGATGTAGCGAAGGAAAAGTGGGGGACAGATACCAGAATAGGTTCGGAACATAGATTGTTCCACAAACCCAACAAAAAGGCAGGCATAGCTGGGACCCATACGGGTGTCCGTGGCTACATCTTTAGTTTGGAGGAAGTGGGAGGAGCCAAAGGAGAAATTATTAAGAGTAAGGACTAATTCCGCTGGATGGAGCAGAGTGGTGGTAGAGGGGAACTGATTAGAGGTTCCTCAACCCCCTTTCTTTGCATTTACGCAGTTAGAACAGTAGCGATGCCAGGCAGGGTAGTGAAATGCTCCTCTTGTGGAATGTGAGAGACCTGCAGCGTCCGTGACGACTACACCTGCGGGACGTGCACCCAGCTGCAGCTTCTAACACTCCACTTTAATCCAGCTGGAACTGGATGATCTCTGGAGGCTAACGTGGTGATAGATAGGACACAGAGAGGTAGTTACACCCAGCGTGCAGGACACAGGAAACTGGGGGACAGTCAGGAAGGAGAAAGGGATTAAAGAGCCATTGCAGAGAAGCCCTGTGCCATCCCCCTCAGCAACAGGTATGTCACTTTGGATACTGTTGGGTGGGGGGTGCGGGGGTTGACCTACCAGAGGGAAGTCGGAGCAATTGGGCCCCTGGCACTATGTGACTCAGAAGGGAGGCGGGGTGGGGGGGGAGAAATGAAAGGTGAGCTGTGTTGATTTGTTAGTCAGGGGAACAGAAAGGAGGTTCTGTGGGAGAGAATGAGATTCCTGGATGGTGCCATGGTCCAGAACAACTCAGATCAAGTCCTCAGCATTCTTAAGAAGGTGGGTGAACAGCCAGAGGTCCCAGTCCACGTAGGTACTGATGACATGGGTAGGGCGAGAGATGAGGTTCTGCAAAGGGAGTTCATAGAGTTAAAGGGCAGGACCTCAAGGGTTATAATTTCAGGATTGCTACATGCCACATGCTAGTGAGGAAAGAAATAGGAAGATTAACACGTGGCTAAGGAGTTGATGTAGGAGGGAGGGCATAAGATTTTAGGATCATTGAGTTCTCTTCCAGGAAATGTGGGTACAGAAGAGGTGTTTGCACCTGAACTGGACGGGGACCAATATCCCCTCGGGAAGGTTTGCTAATGCTGCACGGTGGGGTTTAAACTAGAGTTGCAAGGAGATGGGAACCAGAATACCAGAACAGATGGTGGTAAGGTTGAGGAGACTGACGTTGTTGGTAAGACCTCAAAGTCAAGTAAGAAAAGGTTGAGCATGGTGCTACAAGTATCCTTAGCTACATATATTGCAATGAAAGTAGGAAAGGCAGTTGGGCTCAGGGACACCTAGAATTATTGTAGCCATTAGTGAGACTTGGTTGCAGGAAGGGCAGCTCAATATTCTGGGGTTGCATTGTTTTAGACATGACAGAGTGGGAGGGATTAAAGAAAGAGGGGTGGCATTACTAGTTGAGGAAAATGCCGCAGCAGTACTCCGTTCGGACAGACTGGAGAACTTATCTAGTGAGGTGTTATGGTTGGAAATGAGAAATAAGAAAGATTTGACCATGTTAATCATGCTATATTACAGACCACCCAACAGTCTGAGGGATTTAGAGGAACAAATTTGTAGAGAGATCAGACTGTTGCATGAAACATAAGGTTGTTATAGTAGGTGATTTTAACTTTCCACATATTCATTGGGAATCCCATACTGTAAAAGGACTAGATGGGATGGAGTTTGTCAAATGTGATCAGGAAAGTTTCCTTAATCAGTACGTACAAGTCCCAATGAGGGACTGTGTAGTACTTGATCTGCTATTAGGGAATGAGACAAGGCAGGTGACAGAAGATTGTGTAGGCGAAAATTTTGCATTGAGTGACCACAATGCCATTAATTTCATAGTAAGTATACAAAAAAGATAGGTCTGGTCCACAGGTTGGGATTCTACATTGGAGAAAGGCCGATTTTGATGGTAACAGAAATTATCTGGCAAGTGTGGATTGGGGCAGGCTGTTTTTTGGCAAAGGTGTACTTGGTAAGTGGAAGGTCTTCAAAAGTAAAATTTTGGGGGTACAAAACTTGTATGTGCCTGTCAGAATAAAAGGTAAAGATACAATTGTAAAATTGTAGGGAATTTTGGTCTTCAAGAGATATTGCAGCCCTGGTTAAGAGAAAAAAGAAATGCATTGCTGGTATAGGCAGGTAGGAACAAATGAGATGCTTATGGAGTATAAGAAATACAAGAGACACTTAAGGAGGAAATCAGGAGAGCTAGAAGAGGGCATGAGGCAGACAAAATGAAAGAGAATCCCAAGGGATTCTACAGATATGTTGAGAGCAAAAGAATTGCGAGAGACAAGATCTTCTGTAAGATCAGACTGGTAATTCACGAGTGGAACCAAAACATTTGGGGGAGATCTTAAATAATTTGTTTGCATCTGTACTTGCTCAGAGTCTACAGAAGTGAAGCAAAGCGGCATCAACTTCTTCGACCCTGTACAGATTACAGAGGAGGAGGTATTTGCTAACTTGAGGCAAATTAGGGTGGATAAATCCCCAGGGCCTGAAATAGTGTTCCTTCGGATCCTACTGGAGGCAAGTGCACAAATTGCTGGGGCCCAGGCAGAGATATTAAAATATCTTTAGTGACAGGAGAGTTACCAGAGGACTGGAAGATAGCCAATGTTGTTTCATTGTTTAAGAAAGATCTAAAGATAAACCAAGAAATTATAGGCCAGTGAGTCTGATATACTGTATGTTGTGGGAAAATTTTTGAAAGGTACCCTAAGTGACCAGATGTGTAAGTATTTTGATAGACATGGACTGATTAAGGATAGTCAGCATGGCTTTGTGTGTGGTAGGTCATGTCTTAACGAATTTTTTTGAGGAAATTACCAGAAAATTGGATGTTATCTACATGGACTTTAGTGAGGCATTTGACAAGGTCCCACATGGGAGGATGGTCAAGAAGATTGAGTCGCTTAGCAATCAAGATAAGGTAGTAAATTGGATTAGATATTGGCTTTGTGGGAGAAGCCAGAGAGTGGTAGTAGATGGTGGCCTTTCTCACTGGAGGCCCGTGACTAGTGGAGTGCCACAGAGATCAGTGCTGGGTCTGTTGTTTGTCAACTACATCAATGGTGTTGATGATAATGTGGTTAACTGGGTCAGCAAATTTGCTGATGACACCAAGATTTTGGTGTGTAGTGGACAGCGGAGAAGGCTATTATGGCTTGCAGAGGGATCTGGATCAGCTGGAAAAAAAGGGCTGAAAAATGACAGATGAAATTTAATACAGACAAGTGCAAGGTGTTGCACTTTGGTAAAACCAACCAGGGTGGGTCTTACACAGTGAACAGTAAGGCACTGAGGAGTGTGGTAAAACAAAGGGGTCTGGGAATACAGGACCATAATTCATTGAAAGTCACTGGTAAATAGGGTCATAAAGAAAACTTTTGGCACATTGGCCTTCATAAATATATATATACATACACACACACACAAGAGATGGGATGTAATGTTGAAGTTGCATAAGACGTTGGTGAGGTCTAATTTGGAGTATTGTGTGCAGTTCTGGTCACCTACCTACAGTAAAGATGTAAATAAGATTGAAAGATAACAGAGAAAATTTTACAGGGATATGGCTAGGTCTGGAGGACCTGAGATATAGGAAAAGATTGAATAGGTTTGGACTTTATTCTTTTGAATGTATAAGATTGAGAGGAGATTTGATAGATGTATATTAAATTATGAGGGGTATAGATAGGCTAAATGTAAGCAGGTTTTTTCCACTGAGGTTGGGTGGGACTCAACCAGAGGCTACGGGTTAAGGTTGAAAGTTGTAAAGTTTAAGGGGAACATGAGGTGAAACTTCTTCACACAGAAAGCTGTAAGAGTATGGAATGAGCTGCCAGCACAAGTGGTGCATGCGAGATCTATTTCAACATTTATGAGAAGTTTGGATAGGTACATGGATGGTAGGGGTATGGAGGGCTGTGGTTCTGGTGCAGTTTGATGGGAGTAGGCAGTTTGTTTTCAGCATGGACTAGATGGGCCGAAGGTCCTGTTTCTCAACTGTACTTCTCTATGACCTGCGGGAAACTTAACTAAGTTCTGACTTACCTGTGTATGTTTACTTGTGTGAATGGAACAACGTGATAACTGCACTGTAGTTCGTTTCTCAGTTTTACTCCTTACTCACTATGTGATGCCATTGAGTCTGCAATAAAACCAAAAAGCTGGGAGGCTATACCCTGACTCTCATTTTTGAATGGAGTTTGGCTGACTGGCTAGTTGATGTTACCACATCTCAGCAAGGGAGTACAGTTCCAGAATCTAGTGATACTTGAAAGATCATTATTACTGCCTCCAAAATCTCTTCAGCTACCTCTGGAACTCCAGGGTGTAGTCCGTCTGTCCCAGGTGACTTATCTACCTTCAGACCTTTCAGCTTCCCAAGCACCTTCTCCTTAGTAATAGCAACTACACTCACCTCTGCCCTCCCCCATCACTGTTGAATTTCTGGCATACTGCTCGTGTCTTCCACAGTGAAGACTGACACAAAGTACGTCTGCCAATACTTTGTCCCCCATTACTACTTCTCCAGCGTCTTTTTCCATTGGACCAATATCCACGCTCACCTGTCTCTATATACGGTATCTGAAAACGCTTTCAGTATCCTCATCATGTTTCATTTCTTATCTCCTTGTGTTTTTTTTTTGTTGCCTTCTGTTGGTACTTGAAAGCTTCCCAATCCTCTAACTTCCCACAAATTTTTGCTCTACTAAATGCCTCTCTCTTTTGCTTTTATGCTGTCTTCCTACTTCCCTTGTCACCCATGGTTACTTCCTCCTCCTTTTAGAATACTTCATCTTTGAGGTGTATCTATCCTGTGCCTTCTGAATTGGCCCTAAAAACTCCAGTCACTGCTGCTATTGTTGCCTTCCTATCACCTTTGGCCAGCTCCTCTCTCATGCCTCTGTAATTCCCTTTACTCCATTGTAATTAAGATACATCTGACATTATCTTCTCCTTCTCAAACTGTATGGTGAACTATCACATTATGATCACTGCTTCCTAAGGGTTCCTTTACCTTAATTTTCCTACTCAAATGTGGTTCATTACACAACACCAAATCCAGAATTGCCTATCCTCTAGTGGGATGAACCACATTCTGCTCGAAAGAGCCAGCTCATAGGCATTCTAAAAATTCCCCCATTCGGATCCAGCATCACCCTGATTTTCCGAATCTACCTGCACATTGAAATCCCCCATGATTAAGGTAACATTGCCCTTATTGTATACCTTTTCTATTTCCCATTGAGACTTATATCCCACATCCTAGCTACTGTTCAACTCCTGTCCTGGTATCTTTACTCTTCCAGTTTCTTAACTCTGCCTGTGCATCCTCACAGGCTCACTACACACTACATTGACTTGTATGCCAACTGTCCCAACCTCAGTCATATCACCCCGGTTTCCATCCTCCTGCCAACTTAGATTAAACTCTCCCTAACAGATCTAGCAAACCTGCCCACGAGGATAGTGGTCCCCCTCAGGTCCAGATGTAACCCATGCTTTTTGTATATCTCATACCTTCCCCAGAAGAGCTCCTAATGATCCAAACAATTTTGCTTCTGTTTCCTTCATTCGCTTAAATTATAACCCTCAAATATTAATGTTACTAAATATGTACTAAATATATTTTTGTATTCAAGCATTTCTGATTCCTACTTATCATATGATTGAATTTGCACCTAATTTATTTATATAAATAGAAATACTATCAACAATTTAGGTGGCTTGTCAATTGGAAGATTTCCATCTCAGATGTCTGGGGTTCAAGATCATTGCAAAATATAAGGATTAAAACCAGATCTCAACAGCCTCTTTGCTGCCTGAGGGACTGCATTATTGTCCAATGTAATATCTCAATAAGTAGAATTTTCTCATGTCAAACTACACAAATACTCAAAGGTAGAAGTGAAAGAAGAATTAGAGGATAATTCCAGTGCCTTGGGCATAAATGAATGAATCACAAAAACTGGATTCATTGACTATTCCACATATTTTCCATCTGCAAAATGATGCTCATTACAAAATATCCACAGTATTTCTTCTGGTAACAAGTAAATGTTATGAAGGACTTTGGGATGTCCTGAAGATATGCAAGTTTTGCTTGCCACTCTTTCCAGAAAGAACTGAACTTCTCAGCCACCCACTTTCACCAAATAACAAAAGTAAAATTAATTAAATGGGTACACATTGTCTGACAAAATCATTCAGAATTTGTGAGGCCACAATTTTACCAACTACATTAATTCCCCAGGTATTTTATTTAGATAGCTGTATTAATTGTGTCCTTTTTACTTACCTTCATATATTGCTAATTTTTATGAGTAAATCCAAATGTTGTTCTTTCTTGTGAGATCTAGTAGCTCACCTCTGTCTTGATTGTATTTTGGGTCGAAATTTTCAAAGTTTTTGTTACCCGATTTCTTTTGATCTTGGGTCACTTGTTCTACGGGTTGCTCCTTCGTACCACGTTAGTTCTTGTTACTTTCTGGATTTGCCTCGTACCATTTCTGCTGCTTCTGTCTTCTCTCTTTAGATTACTTATCACCAGTTGTATTATTTCAAACAATCTAAACCGACACTGTCTCAGCTTTTTGTATTTTTAATTGCATTCTAGAACCTGACAGCTTCAAACACCAATGTTCCAAACTCCCAACAGATTGGTATCTAAAATGTGGCACTGTTTGTGCTAACTGTTGGATGAGGTAAAATGCTCCTGTGTTGCTTCTTGCATTGAAACAGGTAGGGAGTAGGAATTACTATCCTTTCTTCCTTTGAAACGTTTGATTATACTCAAGGCTCAATTCTGATCCAGTCTTGAATGTCACAGCTAGAGCAAGAATTGCCGGTCTGAACTGAAGACACATCTGGGATAGCACTTATAAACAATGAATCATTTACCATTGAATGCTATGGCTCTGCCTCTTTTCGTGCTGGCATCTCAACATAATTAAATTGACACACACTATTCCTCATCATGTTCTTTTGTGCTTTATTTTTATATGACCACATACAGCCAGAACTGCCAAACACGTCCCTCACATTGGCTTCCTCTTGAAAGCCCACCACCAATCTCCAGCCAATCTGATTCACTCTATCTGGTATCATTAAATGGTGAGAGGACTGGATGCAGCAAAGAATAAGGGATCACACAGCATTCTAATCTCGAAATCCTTTCCTTCAAAGCTAGCAGTGTCTCTTGCTAGGTTGTTCCAATACTGTTAAAACACAGGCATCAACTGGGCAATGTAGAAAGTTGCCACATATATCCTATTTACAAAAAACAGAACAACTGGAAGGTGACGGTCTCAAGGGTCTCAGCCCAAAATGTCGGCTATCTATTCATTTCCATGGATGCTAACCCGCTAAAGTTCCTCCAGCGTTGTGCATTTGGATTTTCAGCATCTACAGACTTTCCTGTGTTAACAATATCCTGCTTAGTTTTTGATATTCAGTTCCTGACACCCCTACACCTTTCCACCATCAATATTAAGGCTGATTTATACTTGTGCTTCGGTGTAGCCGCGTACCTACACTGTACTCTACGCCGAACCCTACGCCGTAGCCTAATGCGCACCTCTCCCAAAATGTAACTTCGCGGCGATGCAGACCGAACAACTGTGATTGGTCTGCTTGGTAGCATCGCATTTCCTCCTACACTGCAACAGCTTCCCACTGGGCGACTGAAGGGCAGGGAAGGAACTCTGGCTGCAATGCTTTCCATAAAGCTTTACAGACGTCCGAAATTACGGAGGACCCTGTGCTTGACGCCAGTTTGTAGCTAACTGCTACAGCCTGTTGACTTCCACCTGAAGCTAAAACTCAAATGGTGATTGCCAGTCTCTGAGTATACTGTGCGTACACTGATGCGAAATAAATGGTTGGAGACGATGAACCAAATCGTCAAATCTACCTGCCGACATCTGAAAATATTTAATATGCATTTCCTCGTCCATGTCTCTCCGTGGCCGAACAAGCACAGAAAATTCACCCTCCTTCAGTTTCAGTTGCCATTGTTTGAAGTTTGAGTTTCTTCGTGTTGAGTTTCAACATGAAGAAACTCAACACAGTGGCATAGAAAACCCACCGCCAATCAGCGTTTTGGCGGTGAACTGCAGAGAGACGCAGATACACCAACGCACAAGTATAAACGCTCACAACGGCGTAGCCCACTTGCGTAGGCTGCGGCGTAAGCTAGTATGCACAAGTATAAATCAGCCTTTACAAGTCAGGACTATCAAGGAAGATTCTCCAAAACCCATGATAACTGCATCTCCAAAATATCTGAAGAAACTTACATGACAGAGCTGCCTAGTTTATTGGAACTACTCTGCCACCTTAAACATGATTCCTTCATTTACTGATGCAGAACTGAAAGTCATGAATCAATCTGATAAAAGAGTGTGGTATCAAGGTGATGAATCATCTACTGTTAAGTTATTTACCTAAGTTTACTCCAACAATATCTTCAAACATCTACAATCTCTACCATCCAGAAGACAAGTGTGGTAGCAGTTACTGTTCTGGGGCAATTGAACATCTTACAATTAAACGCTACCACATTACTTGCTCAGGGAGCTTACGGTTGTGTTCATGACCGCTGTCTACTCCCCTCTAAGTGTGAATGCCAAGGATGTACTGGGAGGGCTTAACAGTACCATCAGTTTTCTACAAAGCAAGCATCTGAACAGTCTCTTCATAATTGCAGGAGACTTTAATTATATTAACCTGCAGGACATCTTATCCAAATCCCACCAACATTTCACCATGGCCACTAGGAGAACAAACAGGCTCAACCATATATATATATATATGTATATATACATGAACAGACGTGGTACGTACAAAGCCATCTCAATCCCTCACCTTGGCTTCTCTGACCACAAATCCATAATGTTAATACCAGCAAACTGACTGCTGCGGAAAATGGAGAAACCAGTCAAGAAGACCATCACCATATGGCCTAATGAGGCAATCTCTATGGTTCTGGGTTGTTTTGAATGGACTAACTGGCAGATGTTCAAGGAGGCTGGCACAAACGGAGAAGACACAGACTTCAAGGAATATGCCTCATCTGTCATTGGGTCCTTCAATAAGTGTGTAGACGACATTGGTACCTCAAGAATGGGCATCTCACAGCCCAACCAGTAGCCCTGGCTGAAGGCTGAGGTGCACTCCTTACTAAATGCCTGGGACTCTACCTTCAAGTCTGGTGACAGAACAGCTCTCAGAACATCCAAGAGAAACCTCACCTTGGGCATTAAGAGGGCAAAGACCACCAATGTTCAAAAAACACCTGTTCGACAACACTCCTCGGTGTATGTGGCTGGGCATCAAGGGCATTACTGACGATGCAAGGAAAAACCAACATCGACTGTACCAGTGATGCTTCCCTCCCTGACACTCTGATAACTTCTATGCAGACTTTGAGGCATGCAACAACGCCGGCCCACAAAGCTACCCCTCTCCCAGGTGAGCAATCACTGTCAGTAACAGCAGCAGACATGAGGTCTCTGTAGGGAGTCCACCCCCACAAAGTAGACAGGCCAGACAGCATCCCAGGCCAAGCACACAGTGTGCTCACTGACGTCTTCACAGACATCACTCATCCAGACTGCTGTCCCCCACATGCTTCAAATAACTATCATCTCCATATTTTACTGTGTTTTTTTGTGCAGCCTCTGATCCAGAGTAACAATTATTATATTCTCCTTTACACTTGTGCACTGGAAAAGATGTTAAAGAATCACCACCACATGCAGGTTCCTCCTGATGTGGAATGTACTGTTAGTCCTTCGTTGTAAACCCTGGAACTTCTAACCCAGCAGTGTCGAGGGGAGCACCTTCACAGGAAGGTCTGCAGCAGTTTCAATGTTCACCAACACCTCTCAAGTCAAATCAATGGGAATGGCAATAAATGTCAGAGGTAGCCAGGTCCCAAAAAATGAATAGATAAAACAAATGTGATATAACCTTGTTGCCTTGGTACTGTAAAATCACTAACACAAATAAGTGGCCGTGTTTAGCGGCTGTTTCTAAGTAACTTGTACCATGATGACTGACTATCGTTCTATTCTGTTATAGGATTCTTCTTTCACAGCCGCTGAAAGCAGTGTATCTTGGAACAATCAGAAAGGAGTGTGTTTTTACTAGGTTCATTTACTAATAGGGGAGATCTAAACTTGGAAAATAGTTAAGTGATGTACTCTATCAAAAAGCCATTCCTTTTGTGATAGAAACATAGAAAACAGGTGCAGGAGTAGGCCATTCGGCCCTTCGAACCTGCACCGCCATTCAGTATGATCATGGCTGATCATCCAACTCAGAACCCTGTACCAGCCTTCCCTCCATACCCCCGATCCCTTTAGCCACAAGGGCCATATCTAACTCCCTCTTAAATATAGCCAATGAACTGGCCTCAACTGTTTCCTGTGGCAGGGAATTCCACAGATTCACCACTCTCTGTGAAGAAGTTTTTCCTAATCTCGGTCCCAAAAGGCTTCCCCTTTATCCACAAACTGTGACCCCTCGTTCTGGACTTCCCCAACATCGGGAGCAATCTTCCTGCATCTAGCCCGTCCAATCCCTTTCGGATTTTATACGTTTCAATCAGATCCCCCCTCAATCTTCTAAATTCCAACGAGTACAAGCCCAGTTCCTCCAGTCTTTCTTCATATGTAAGTCCTGCCATCCCAGGAATTAATCTGGTGAACCTTCTTTGTATTCCCTCTATGGCAAGGATGTCTTTCCTCAGATTAGGGGACCAAAACTGCACACAATACTCCAGGTGTGGTCTCACCAAGGCCTTGTACAACTACAGTAGAACCTCCCTGCTCCTGTACTCGAATCCTCTTGCTATGAATGCCAGTATACCATTTACCTTTTTCACCGCCTGCTGTACCTGCATGCCCACTTTCAATGACTGGTGTATAATGACACCCAGGTCTCGTTGCACCTCCCCTTTTCCTAATCGGCCACCATTCAAATAATAATCTGTTTTCCTGTTTTTGCCACCAAAGTGGATAATCTCACATTTATCCACATTAAATTGCATCTGCCATGAACTTGCCCACTCACCTAACCTATCCAAGTCACCCTGCATCCTCCTCACAGCTAACACTGCCGCCCAGCTTCGTGTCATCCGCAAACTTGGAGATGCTGCATTTAAATCCCTCATCTAAGTCATTAATATATATTGTAAACAACTGGGGTCCCAGCACTGAGCCTTGCGGTACCCCATTAGTCACTGCCTGCCATTCTGAAAAGGTCCCATTTATTCCCACTCTTTGCTTCCTGTCTGCCAACCAATTCTCTATCCACATCAATACCTTACCCCCAATACCGTGTGCTTTAAGTTTGCACACTAGTCTCCTGTGTGGGACCTTGTCAAAAGCCTTTTGAAAATCCAAATATACCACATCCACTGCTTCTCCTCTATCCACTCTACTAGTTGCCTACTATTCAAGCAAGTAAAATATTTGGTTGTATGAGAGACTTACATTTCAGGACCTTACATACATCATGGGTCATAGATATTACAAAATTATTTGTAAACATAAAAAGTATACTGTATATTTTTTTAATGTTAAATTCATCTCTGTTCATGTGACTAACTATAACTGATAGTAACAGTTGCTCATAGGCTTACTGTAATTATAAGTTGAGTAGTTTCTTGGTAAAATTACAGCAATGTATAGGGTTCTCTAAACTTCAGGCCCGCCAAGTTTCATCTCACCAGATACGGGTAGGAGTGTTGTACCTTCACAGCAGATTAAGGATGTGCTTTGTTTCACAAAGATGACCAGATTTTTATCACCAAAGTTCAGGTGGACTCAGGGAAATGTATGAAATTTCTGATTCTAAAAATTGTCAGCCTTAAGACAGCATTGCACTGAGCTCCCATGTTGACACAAGGACCTTTGCATATTTCAAGATAGGAAGTTCAATCGGTGCCCTGAACAACATTGATTACTCAATTATTAGTAATTAAAATGGCAGATCTGGCCATAAAGCTAAGAATCTGCAAATCAATAGCTACACTTTACTAAATTACAACAATAATTACAATTAAGTAGTACTTCCCTGGAACATCTTAAAGGACGCCTTAAAATGCAGCTCTTTTCTTTCTCATTACGGTATATGTTCACTGGATTAGAGAGAGGTCGTCAATGTCATCATGGCTATTTTCATAGCTACAACTTTCGTAATGCAAATGATCAGGTCCTGGGATTTATTGGCTCTCAGTGCCATTCATCACTAGTAAGTAATTGCTTTCGCTTCTCACTTTCAACTAACCCTTGCTCATTGCAAAATACCCAATCAAGAGTAGTCTGTTCCTAGGTTAGCTACCCAGCATACAAACTAGTCTTAAAAAAACATCCCATGCATACCCCAGGTATCATAGCTGACTTGATGACCAACATTTACTGTAGCATCTTTGCTACATGCATTTTTAATTTCTTGTTTAATGATGCCTCCTGCATCACCATTTGTTTGAAAGCCCATGGATAACATCCTGTGTCCTGAGGTGCAACTTGGCTCTACCCAGAATTATTTCACATGTTCATTTTCTGAACTAATAACCTTTACAGTGAAGAGGAAAGTACTAACTTGCAAAAAAAAAATCAAACGATAAGTCTCATGAACAGGGAAACAGCAAACAAAATTCCAGTTGCATTACTAGACAAAAAATGAAATCAATAAGTCATCTAAGAGTTAAAAAAAATACACACTTTTAATGTATTTTGTGCAGTTTACAGAAATACATTGGCCCGTAATTTGCAGTAAGATATGGAAGAACTAGTTCACCAACTCTACAATGGTCATAGAAATTAAACGTCTCTTTGTAAAGTGTCCGAATATCACTCAGGTCCTCCACACGCAACTCCATACCATGTTCAATCTCTGCCACTTGCACTGCTCTCTCCACCACGTGCTCATTTTGCAACTGGGACAAGCTACACGTTGAGTACACAACCGATCCGCCAGGCTTTGTAGCAAGAATGGCAGAACTGAGAAAGAAAATTCAACAATAAATTCTCTTGCAATATTTTTGTCTTGATATGTTGATATGGAAGAAAAATTGAGAATCAACTGTACACCCATGCCTGGAACTGGATTGATATACAAAGAAAATGCACGTAACAAGGAACAAGGGGCAAAGTTATTTTGTGGGTGAGATTGGAGCGTAAACAACCGGGGGGGGGGGGGGACGACACACAATCATATTCAGAAAAGGAAAATAAATCAATCTGTAGCATACTTAAGTGGAGAGTAGGATATAATTAAACAGCAGGAGTGACAACAGTATAAAAACTACAAGTTGGGACGGGGGTAAGAATAGGGCAGAGCTTCCATCAGGATGGCAACAGAAGATGCAATGGACAATGAGTGGGCATGGATGGATGGAAAAAGCCAAAGCATTATGGCATACCAAATACTAACTTCAGCTCCAGATGTTCTCACAAGCACTTACTATTTGATAATACTGGATAATCAACAGGGGAAAAAAAAAGACCCAGCTGACTTCCCTTAACTCTGCCCAACCTGGAGGGAAAACAAATACCTAATTCTATAATTCCTGCAGAAACCAAATTCAGGGATGTAACTAGAATGATTTCTAAAATAAGCTAACTTTCCCTGCTATGAAAGTGTAATTGTAGAGATGTTGGAAATAGTAAAGCATGCCAGAAATACTTAACAACTTAAGCAGCATCTGTGGAAAGTGAAACAGAAATAACATTCCAGTTCAATGATCTACTGGTTTTTTAACTTTTACACTTTTTTGTGTTTTTTAATTTCCTTGTTCTGCTGTCCCTATATCCCATCTCCCATTTTAAGTGAACATCATACTCACATCTAATAATATATACATAATCTCTCACTTTTGAAAACCTGCTCCTGACCATTTTAGATTGGACAAGCAACATACCACCACAGCAAGGTCACACAGAGATGCAGCAGCATGGAAGTGTTGCAATATTGAGGGTGCTCGGGAGAATTGGCTGGGGAGGGAGTGGTGGCCATGCGTATTAGTAGCACACAGAACAAGATCATTAAAATACTCACACCAGTAGCTGGGTCTGTAACAGAGGGAGCATTTGTCGTTCCTTGAGCCGCATCCGGCTAAAGATATTGTTGTCTTCCTCAAGTACAGAATGTCTATCAGTTGTGCAGGGAGCATCAACTAACACCTATAAAGACAATTAATACAAACAACTTGATTATTCACAGACTTTTCAGGAAAGTTTGGGTGGATGAAAATACATTTTCACCAAACTCTCATTCTTTTAAATCTTTTTATTAATTATTATTGAAAATCAACAACAGAAAAAAATACATCAAAATAATCAAGACAACATACCCAAAGGTAGAGTAAAAGTTAAACTATCAACCAGGCTAAACAGTATATCAATAATAATCAAAAAACAAAGTATTAAAGCTTTGTTTTTATGGAAAAAAGGACAGAAGGAAAAAAAGAACCCCTACTAACTAAAACAGAGAAAAACCCCTAATAACTAAAAAAAAAAGGAAAAAAAACAACCCATTTGGAGCACAAACCCAGAGCTATACGCCATACAAGCTTCCATAAAAAAAAGACATCAAACCGCCAACCAAATTCATATAACCAAGCATCAGAAAAGGACCATCTTAATTAACTCAAGTCAAATGATAATGACGGACAAAAGAGCCCCACCTTTTCTCAAAGTCAAATTTAGGATCAAAAGTTCGACTTCTAATTTTTTACAAACTAAGACATAACATCACCTGAGAGAACCATTGTATGAAAGTGGGAGCAGAGGCATCTTTCCATTTTAATAAAATAGCCCTTCTGGCCAATAATGTGACAAATGCAATTACATATTGGTCAGATATAGAAATACCGTGAATATGTTGAGGAATTATACCCAACAAAACTGTCAATTTATTTATTTATAACTCTCATTCTCCTTTGTTCAAATAGATTGCCAGGTTAATTGGCCACTATAAGTTATCCTTGTTGTTTAGGTGAATGGTAGAATCTAGGAAGAGATGCTGGGAATGTGGGGAGAACAGGTTACAGGAAAAATTAGTGGAGAATGTGATTGACTGCAAACCAGCATAGATTCAAAGGGCCATAAAGGCCACCTTCTATATTGTGAGGAAATATGGCACATGGTACTGCAAATTGGCTAACATTTGCTTCTTTGCAAATGACATTCAAAAAAGTCCAACACCCAATGCACAGAGAGAAAAAAGAAAGCAAATCGTGCAAACAATGAAAGTAAACATTCAGAAAAAAAAGTGAGTCCACAGACATGAAGCCAGAGCAGGCCTACAACCTCAGCTTCAGTTCATCACATAGCAAAACTTGCAGCCATGAAGCCCAGAACAGGCCCACAACCTCAGCACCAGTGCAGCAAAGAGTGGAGAAAACATCACAGACCAGTGAGCAGAACCAGCCCGATTCTCGCCTCCAGTCCCGACACACTGCCTTTTCAATCCACCTGGCCTGGCATTTAAATTGTCCAAACATTGGGTCATTCCTCAGTCTAAGACCCAGGCCCTGTCGCTTCAACAGGCTCTGGGCCTGGACCCCGTCACCACGTTCCACCTGACCTTTCCAAATCAGCCTGGTGCTTAGATTGATCAAACCTTGCTCTCTGTTTAGGAGAACAAGTTCTGAAACTCCTCTGCTCCAAGCATGTGGCTCATTCCTTAAATGGATCGAGTAAGCAATGGCTTCAATAGGTATAAACATTTTTTTTTGCACGGCTTCATTTTAAAAATGCTTTACCTAACCTCTGTTAGATAATCAAGAAGTATGACAAAACCTTAACTCAAACGTAATAAAGAGCAAACCAGCATCAAGAGCAAAATCTCTTAAATGTAATGGAAATCAAACTATTTCTTTATAGTAATAACTTTTATGAAAACCCTGCTCCTAGTTATAAGGCTTAAAGCAAAGCAATTCAGGGTCCTTTAATAATTGCAATTGAAGAGCCTTCTTTTCTTTAGCCACAATGCCTCTTGCCGCATGCTAATGTACTCACCCTGTCAAAAGTTTCCCTCTCTATTTCTCCCCAGAGCCTGCCATCCAATGACGTGATACGTAGTCTGTCTCCTACACAAAGATTCTTTGGGATGTAATTCCGAAGAATTTTACGTAACCTATTTACACGAGATAAGGATATATCGTTGACAGCAAGATGTCCTATCCAAAAGACAAGAACAAAAGCAACATTAAACATTAAGAAGATGAATATTAATGGAAGAGCAGTTACTGAAAATCTGACCTTGATTATACAGTAGCTAAATGCCAGCTCTGATGCACATCTTTATACCTCCTTGACCACACTATTGCACATCTGGTGACTGTCTCCCAGTCATGGACCTCATTTCCTCAGAAATTCTTCCCTTTTGCAGCTTCCAGCCTTGCAGTGCCTAACATCACACAATCTACTACCTTCTGTTTAACAGCTACAAACAGAACTGTCCAGCCAATTCAGCCTGCTTTTGCCCCACAGAACATATTGCTTCCAACCGTGATCCCATCCTAATGTCCTAATCCAGTCCATTTTTCAAATATTTATGATCCTTTGTATCCCCTTTGCCTAGTCAATGGTATCTACATATGTAATTTCCTGATCCTAACTGTGCAGTCCCTCTAGATCTTCATCCCACATCAGGAAAATCTAAGGGACACTTCTTTCTTGAACAAAGGCCTAACCTATTTTCCTCTAACACACTCTCTTTCCAAGCTGAACTTATCAGAACATTGGTCAACTCCTCCTTCAACTATTCACTCACTTTCTCCAGATCAAAGTATATCTATGGGTCCTGACATTATCTAACTCAGGTCCACTCTCCTAAGTCTTTCTGCAGTATATCAATGACTGCACTCTTGCAGATCTCAAAAATTTCACTAATTTTGCTGCCAATTTTCACCCTGCTCTCTTCTTTACATGGTGCATCTCTTAACTTTTCCCTTTTTGGATTGCTGTTTCTCCACTTCAGGGGATAGGCTAGCCATCAACATTTAATCCAACTCACGGACGTCCAGTGTTCCTGACTATACTTTGTACCACTGGAGTAAGGACTCTATTCTATTTTTCCACCCCCCCCTCCCACCCCATCTCCGTTGCATTTATTCCGACGAAGAAATATTTCACTCAGGTATCTGTAATTTCTTCTTTCTTCCTGAACTGTAGCTTCCATTGAGAACAGAGCACTAGACCCTATCTCACCCTACCCTATTTCCTGCACCTCTGCTCTCATCCCTTCTCATAGATACAGCAACATGACCTCCTTGGTCGTTAGCAAAAGACAAATTTCTGGAGGAAACAAGAAAATCTGCAGATGCTAGAAATCTAAGCAACACACACAAAATGCTGGAAGAGCTCAGCAGGCCAGCCAGCACCTATGGAAAACAGTACGGTGGATGTTTTCGGCTGAGACCCTTCAGCGGGCCTGGAGAAAAAAAGCTGAGGAGTAGATTTAAAAGGTGCAAGGAGGGGAGGGAAAACACAAGGTGATAAGTGAAACCAGAAGGGGAAGGGGTGAAGTAAAGAGCTAGGAATTAGATCGGTGAAAGAGATACATGGCTGGAGAAGGGGCAATCTAATAGGAGAGGACAGAAGGTCATGGAAGAAAGAAAAGGAGCGAGCAGCACCAGAGGGTGGCGATGGACAGGCAAGAAGATGAGGTGAGAGAGGGAAAAGGGGCGGGGGGGGGGGAGGCCATTACCAGAAGTTCAAGAAACCAATGTTCATGTCATCATGTCAGAGCCTACGCAGACAGAATACAATGTGTTGTTCCTCCAATGAGGCCAATGAGTATGGCCTCATTGCGACTTGGGAGAGGAGGCCATGGATGGACATATCAGAATGGGAATGGGAAGTGGAACTAAAATGGGTGCTACTGGGAGATCCCTCTTCTTCTGGCGGACGGACCGTAGGTGCTTGGTGAAGTGGTCTCCCAATCTACGTTGGGTCTCACCGATAACACCGGGAGCACTGGACACAGTATATGACCCCAAAAGGCACACACCTGTCTCTACACCTCCTCTCACTACCATTCAGGGCCCCAAGCAGTCCTTCCAGGTACACATCTTTCCCTTTCCCTCACTTCCTGCTTTTAGCAGGAATTGCTCCTTACTCAACTCCCTTGTCCATTCATCCCTCCCGACTGATTTACCTCCTGGCACTTATCCTTGCAAGCAGAACAAGTGCTACACCTGCCCTTACACCTCCTCTCTCACTACCATTCAGGGAGAGAAACTCTTGACAGTCCTTCCAGGTGAGGTGACACTATAGGCATTTGGTTTAACGCCTGTTGTCGGAAAAATGTTTGAAGCTATCATCAAGAAATAGCGAGATAGCTGGATAGAAGTGGTTCTATCAGGCAGACACAGCACGGACTCATGAAGGACAGGTCCTGTTTATCAAACTTACAAGAGCTCCTTGAGGATATAATGAGCACAGTGGGTAGTGTGGACAGGTGGATGTTGTTTATTTGGTTTTTCAGAGGTGTTTGATGCATGGACAGAAGACTGGTTAACCAAAAGAAGGCAGAAAGTTGAGATAAATGGGTGTATCTCTGGTTGGCAGAGTGCTGCAGGGTTCAGTGCTGAGCCTGCAGCTGTTCACAATATGCAGTGACAGCTTGGAAAACAGTACTACGTGCAGGGTATCTAAGTTTGCTGATGACACTGATTTGAGTGGAAAAGCATACTGTGCAGAGGATGTGGAGAGTCTGCAGAGAGATATAAATAAGTTCAGTGAGTGGGCAAGTGTCTGACAGATGGAGTACAACATTGATAAATGTGAGGAAGGAATACAGAAGATCAGATTATTATTTAAAAGGTGAAAGACTGTGGCATGCTGTTCAGCAGAGGTATTTGGGAGTGCTTATGCATGAATCGCAAAAAGTTGGTTTTCAGATGAAAATGGTTGTCAAGAAGGCAAATGAAATGGTGGCCTTCATTGCTAGAGGGATTGAATTTAAGAGCAGGGAGGTAATGCTGCGACCTTACAGAGTATTGGTGAGGTCGCTCCTGGAGTACTGTGTGCAGTTCTGTTCTCCTCACTGAAGGGAAAATATACTGGCTTTGAAGGTGATGCAGAGGAGGCTCACCGGTTTGATTCCAGAGATGAGAGGGTTAGTCTAAGATTGAATCGCCTAGGACTATATTCACTGGAAGTCAGATGAGAGGAGATCTTAGAGAGACATACAAAATTATGAAAGGGATTGATAAGATAGAGGCAGGAAAGTGAGACTAAGGGACATAGATTTGGGGGAATATATTTAGGACAGAGATGAGAAGAAACTGCTTTTCCAAAAGGGTAGTAAACCTGCGGGATTTGCTACCCAGGGAGGCAGCAGAGGCTACCTCATGGCATACATTTAAAACACAATTGGATAGATTTTTGTATAGCAAGGGAGTTAAGGGTTACGGGGAAAAGGAAGGCAGTGGAAGCTGAGTCCACGACCAGATCTGTCATGTTCTCAATAAATGGTGGAGCAGACTCAATGCGCCAGATTGCCTTTTTCTGCTCTGTAGTTGACACATTACAATATTACCCTATCAGAAATATTTCCTTCATTGTATCCATTCCCCTTCTCCAACTCTTCTACAAAATAAACTGATTTGTTTTCTCTTTCCCAGGTCTGATGAAAGGACCCAGACTTGAAACGTTAACTGTTTTCCTTTCCACAAATGTTGCCAGAACTGTTGAGTGCTTTCATCATTTACTGGTTTTATTAAACATGACACTATTCAAAATATGGTACCGCCTGTAGCAATTATTTTCTCAGCTCACATTCTTTCTCGTTTAAAAAACTTCTATGCCCATAATATGTTTAAATTCCTCAAGGCATCATAATGAGCTTAACAATATGTAATTTCTGGAGTGTTGTCAATTCACTGGTAACTGCTTGTCAGAGGTGAGGCACAGCAGAGATGCTGAGCAGAACCATTTTATTACTGGTGGTATCTCTACAAAACATTTCCAGGCTTGGTACCCATAGGTAGGAACAGAATAAAGTTGCATGTAGTTTGTTTTCTCTCCCTCTCCAGAGAAGTTTACTCAACCTCAGCATTTCAGTTTTCAGTAAATGTATCCCTACCACTCGCAAGACAAGGTAACGGGGCAACGTCAGACTTTGCTTTGCATGCTGATCTTATGTGGAATTGATACATAGCAATGGATAAATAACTGTTACAAATATTTGGAATTTTCTATCAAATGAGGAGGCTCAATCAACAATACTGCACTCAATACTGAATTTAATGGATCTTGTAGCGCAAAGGTGTTTGATAAAATTTAAACTTAGCTATTTCATATATAATAAAGACAAAAATTAGTAGCACCTGTGGAGAAGGATTCAAAATTAATATTTTAGGTGATTAACCCTTTGATATAATTTTATGTTTCAGGTAAAGCAAATAGTCATAGAGTCATGTAAAAGTACAGCACAGAAACAAGCCATTGAGCAAACTAGTCCGTGCTGAGCCATTAAACTATTCAAAACGACTTGCACGGGGTCCATAGCCCTCCATACCACTACCATCCATGCACCTAATCTAACTTCTCTTATAAGCACTGAAAGTGAGTTCGCACGCACCACCTGCCCTGGCAGCTCATTCCACACTATCATGACTCTCTGAGTGAAGAAGTTTCCCCTCATGTTCCCCTTAAACAATTCACCTTTCACCCTTAACCCATGACCTCTGGTTGTAGTCCGACCTAACGTCAGTGAAAAACGCCTGCTTGCATTTTATTCAATTTATCATCCAACAAGATTTTGTATACGTCTATTAAATCTCTTCTCAATCTTCTGCTTTCCAAGGAGTAAAGTCCTAACCTATTCAATCTTTCCTTATACCTCAGGTTCTCCAGACTCAGCAACATCCTTGTAAATGTTCTCAGTACGCGTTCACCTTATTTACATCTTTCCTGTAGGTACGTGTCCAAAATTGCACACAGTACTCCAAATTAGGTCTCACCAATGTCTTATACAATTTCAACTTAACATCCTATCTCCTGTACTTAATATTCTGATTTATGAAGGTCAATGTGACAACAACTTTCTTTACGACCCTATCTATGTATGACTTTCAACGAATTATGGACCTATATTCTCAGATCCCTTTGTTCTATCGTATTCTGCAGTGCCTTACCATTCACTGTGTAAGACCTACCCTGGTTGATCCTACTGAAGGGCAACACCTTGCACTTATCTGCATTAAATTCCATCTGCCATATTTCAGCCCATTTTTCTAGCTGATGCAGATCCCTCTGCAAGCGATGATAGTCTTCCTCGCAGTCCACTACACCTCCAATCTTGGTGTCATCTGCAAATTTGCTGATCCAGTTAACTACATTATCATCCAGATCATTGATATAGACGACAAACAGCAATGGACCCAGTACCAATCCCTGCAGCACTCCACTAGTCAAAGGCCTCCAGTCAGAGAGGCAACTATCTACTACAACTCTGGCTTCTCCCATAAAGCCAATGTCTAATCAAATTTACTACCTCTTCTTCAATGCCAAGCGACTGAACCTTTTTGACCAACTTCCCATGCTGGACCTTGTCAAATGCCTTGCAAAAGATCATGTAGCCAACATCCATTGTCTTGTCTTCATCAACTTTCCCAATAACTTCTTTGAATAACTCTATATAAAATTAGACACAAACTACCACACTTGAAGCGATGCTGACTATCCTTAATCAGTCCATGTCTATCCATATATTTATATATCCAGTCCCTTAGGATACCTTCCAATAACTTTCCCACAACTGACGTCACACTCACCTGCCTATAATTTCCTGGTTTATCTTTAGAGCCTTTCTTAAACGGGAACAACACTGGCTATCTTCCAATCCTCTGGTATCTCTCCTGTCACTAAGGATGATTTAAATATCTCTGCTAGGGCCCTGGCAATTTCTGCACTTGCTTCCTGCAAGGCCTGAAGGAACATCTTGTCAGGCCCTGGGGATTTATCCACCTTAATTTGCCTGAAGACAACAAACACCTCCTCTGTAATCTGTATAGAGTCCATAAAGTTGGTGCCAATTTGCCTTACTTCTGTAAATTCTGTGTCCATCTCTGGATTAAATACAGATGCAAAAAAAATCATTTAAAATCTCCACCATCTCTTTTGGCTCCATGCAGTATTATTGGTCTGATCTTCCAGAGGACCCATTCTGTCCCTTGTAATTCTTTTGCTCTTACTACATCTGTAGAATCCCCTAAGATTCTCCTTCACTTTGTCTGCTAAAGCAACCTCATGCCTTCTTTTAGCCCTCCTGATTTCTTTAAGACTTCTCTTCTATTTCTTATTCTCCATCAGCACCCTTTTTTCTTAAACAGAGCCTCAATCTCTTGAAAACCAAGGATCCCTATACCTGTTATCTTTACCTTTTATTCTGACAAGCACCTACAAGCTTTGTACTGTCAGTGTTTTGTACTTTTTAAGGTTCCAACTTACCAAGTACACCTTTGCCAGGAAAGTGTCCCAATTCACACTTGTCAGACCCTTTCTGATACCATCAAAATTGGCCTTTCTCCAATTTAGTATCTCAAACCCTGAACCAGACCTATCTTTCTGCATATTTACTTTGAAACTAAAGGCACTGTGATCACTAGAAGCAAAGTGTTCATCTAGACAAACTTTTGTCACCTGCCCGGACTCATTCCCTAAATGATCATCATGACTCCAGTATTTCTACTACTTTTTAATGTTTCTTAATTGTACATATGATTTTTTTGTGTTCTATCGCTGAGCAGCAGTGAACCATCTGATTGGCCTATCAGAGCTCTCTTTGGGAACTAGTTGACTTGATCAGCATTTCTGATCTGGCTACTGTTCACGATTGCACTTAATAAAAGAAAAAGCAGATCAAGTACCTCACACTTTCTTCTTGTGATTTCTATATACCGAGTAAGGAAACTTTCTTGAACATATTTGTCAAATTCTATCCCATCTAGTCCTTTTACAGTATGGGAATCCCAGTCAAAATTATATTAAAATTACCTACTATAACAACTATATGCAACAGTGAGGGGGATGACTACAGGTGTAGACTGCACTGGCTTTTTAACCCTTTTCCCCTTCATGACTGTCACCTAGTTTCCTGTGTCCTGAACTTCTTCAGAAACATTTGAAGTGGGAAGGGAAGGAATGCTCAGGCTGATTAAAAGACAAAGGGGCATAATGCTACAAGATAAAAGGAGATGAAATGGGTGTACATTAAGAAAAGATAGACCTAGAGGAGTAAACAGGAATAGCATGATAGTTATCTTAAGTTTTTCAACTCAGTGTCAAGTTCAGAATACTGTAGTGCATCTGGTCAAAAGAAAGATTCTTCAGTCTTACACGGAGTTTTACTGGAGCTGAGGTTAAAGTACAAGTGATATCAGAGAACTAATGTGACAAACAATCAGCAGGGAACTTGCATACCGAATTCTTTGCAGAGCTGCCACCCAATTTGCATGTAATCTCCCAACATCATACCACAAGGAGAAAATCCTGTATTTTTTGGAACAGGAGAAATAGTAACAAGTAGGCAAATGTTTCTCCTGCAAAATTTTCATAGAACTAATCTACCCTGGGAAGCAAACTGATTTCCTTCTTTCAAATGCCATTGAAAGGACAGGAAATGCTTCAAGATTCAAGATTGTTAATTGTCATTCTTCAGTACACAAGTGCAAAGGAGAGTGAAATGGTTAGTTACTCCAGATCCGATGTAGTATAAACAACACAATAAAAAACAAAATTATATATATATATATAAAATGTAAAAGCAATCCTATAAAACACAATGTACAAGTTCACAAGTATGCATCCATTAAAAAAAATACTACTGCCTCCATTAAAATACTTACGACAGCATTCTGTCTGCAACAATGCCAATGTCTTGCCACCAGGTGCTGCACAAAGATCAAGGACAGTGTGACCTGGCTGAACGTCCAGAACAAGTACTGGAAGGAGTGATGCAGCATCCATTAGATAATATTCCAGCATTCTGAAATTATCTGGCCTGAAATGAAACAAAAGATACAGCAAAATATGTTATGCCGTTAAGTTTAAAGGGTTCTCCTTTATAAAAGGGGAAGAAAGGACAATTTCATTTCCATTTTTTTCCAAAATAGATACAAAGCTTCGCATGACTTACTTCTTTCAGCTTTATATTTATCATCTCCCCATGTTTCAAAAACTCTATAATCATTTCCTAGCACCATATCAGACATTCTATCCTCCATTACCTGTATTTTGAAACATTTAAAAAAAAGATTAATCTGAGCTGAGGGAGTGACTGAGTGATATTCAAAAACAAGTGCATTTCTAATGAGAGATACTGATTCATGTTTGGGACTAAGAAGTGTTAAAGTTTTAATGCTACAGAACCAGTTTTAATTAATTTATAATCATATCAATTCATAGAGTAATTCAGGCCCTTTGGCCCAACTCATCCATGCTGACCATCAATCTAGTCCCAGTTGTCCATATCCCTCTAACTCCTCCTATAGCATAGTTATTTAAATGTTTTATTGTACCTGCCTCAACCACATTCTCTGGCAGCTGATTCCATATGCATATCACCCTTTGCATGAAGAAGTTGCCCCTCATCCTTTTTAAAGGCTTGAATACAAAAATGTAGATAAGGTTCATGGGAATGTGACTGGGACATGAGAGACCAGTTATAAGGTGTGGATGGATAAGCTAGAACTCTTTTTTCCCCTGGAGCATAGGAGGTTTAAGGTGACCTTATAGAGGGATACAAAATCATGAGGAACATAGATTTACTGAATGGCCATTCTTCCCAGGATGGGGAAATCCAAAACTGGAAGTCAGATGTTTAAGCTGACAGAAGAGAAGATTTAAAAGGAACCTGGCCAGCACTTTTTCCATACTGAAGTGTGGGCACATGGAACAAGCTGACAGAAGAAGCCATAGAGACAGGACCAATTATAACCTTTAGAAGATATTTAGATCGGTACATGGACAGGAAAGGTTTAGGGGGATATGGTCCAAAGGCAAGCAAATGGGAGTAGCTCAGGTAGACAACATGAACAGTGTGGAGCACATGAGCCAAAGGGCCTGTTTCCATGTATAACTCTATGACTGATGTATTAGGACCTCAACTATTGAAGCATGTAAGTACGGGTATCTGTCAAAGTCTTCAGCTGTGATTTATATATTTACTAGTAAGCTAGGTGCTCAGAGGACACCTACACTTCAGGACTAGAATCCTACTTCTTGAATAATGGTGGGGGGGGGGGGGGGGGAGAGAGAGAGGTTAAAAAGTTTTCCGAAATCTTTTTCTAAGGAAAGTAAACAATAAATCTAGATGCACGATGGAGCAAAAAACAGGAATTCTACAGATGCTGGAAATTCAAGCAACACACATCAAAGCTGCTGGTGAACACAGCAGGCCAAGCAGCATCTCTAAGAAGAGGTACTGTTGACGTTTCAGGCCGAGACCCTTCATCAGGACTAACTGAAGGAAGAGTTAGTAAGAGATTTGAAAGTTGGAGGGGGAGAGGGAGATCCAAAATGATAGAAGACAGGAGGGGGAGGGATGGAGCCAAGAGCTGGACAGGTGATTGGCAAAAGGGATACGAGAGGATCATGGGACAGGAGCTCCGGGAAGAAAGACGGGGGGGGGGGACCCAGAGGATGGGCAAGGGGTATATTCAGAGGGACAGAGGGAGAAAAAGGAGAGTGAGAGAAAGAATGTGTGTATAAAAATAAGTAACAGATGGGGTACAAGGGGGAGGTGGGGCATTAGCAGAAGTTAGAGAAGTCGATGTTCATGCCATCAGGTTGGAAGCTACCCAGACGGAATATAAGGTGTTGTTCCTCCAACCTGAGTGTGGCTTCATCTTTACAGTAGAGGAGGCCGTGGATAGACATGTCAGAATGGGAATGGGATGTGGAATTAAAACGTGTGGCCACTGGGAGATCCTGCTTTCTCTGGCGGACAGAGCGTAGATGTTCAGCAACGCGGTCTCCCAGTCTGCGTTGGGTCTCGCCAATATATAGAAGGCCACATCGGGAGCACCGGACGCAGTATATCACCCCAGCCGACTCACAGGTGAAGTGTCGCCTCACCTGGAAGGACTGTTTGGGGCCCAGAATGGTGGTAAGGGAGGAAGTGTAAGGGCATGTGTAGCACTTGTTCTGCTTACACGGATAAGTGCCAGGAGGAAGATCAGTGGGGAGGGATGGGGGGGAAGAATGGACAAGGGAGTCACATAGGGAGCGATCCCTGCGGAAAGCGGGGGGGGGGGAAGGAAAGATGTGCTTAGTGGTGGGATCCCGTTGGAGGTGGCGGAAGTTATGGAGAATAATATGTTGGACCCGGAGGCTGGTGGGATGGTAGGTGAGGACCAGGGGAACCCTATTCCTAGTGGGGTGGCGGGAGGGTGGAGTGAGAGCAGATGTACGTGAAATGGGGCAAAGAATGTGAATTGAGTGACAAACCATTAAGAGCTAGCTGAATCAGTGCATGATGTTTTATAGCTTATATCTGCCCATCTGCTCTGACCAGTACAGAGCATAGGACATAGAGCACAGTGTAAGACTGTGAGCATTCAGCTTGGATAGAGATGTAACATTAGGTCTGGAAAACTATCAATTATCTCCATAGTTTTAGGGAATGTAACTGACTCAAATCTACAGAACAAGAAACCAGGCAGAGAACATCTTTCAGATAGAATGCAAACCTGGGGCATCAGCATTTGGAGTTCAATTCAAAGTCATCCGTAAGGAATCTGTGCGTCTCTCCTGTGGAATGTGTGGGTTTCCTCCGGTTTCCTTCCACAGTCCAAAGGCGTACCGGTTGGTAGGTTAATTGGCCATTGTAAACTGTCCTGTGATTAGGCTAGGGTTAAATCAGGGGTTGCTAGGCAACGCGGCTCAAAGAGCTGAAATGGCCTATTCCGCGCTGTATCTCACTGAGTACGCGAGCGAGGAATGAATGAATTAATGAATGAGTAGCAGTTCTTGCGGTACCTTGAATAGCTCTATAATCCCACTTTATAACTGACCACAAAAGGTGGAGAGCTGCATGTATTTCCCCACTAAATACCTTTCAAGGACGCGCGGGCTTCAATGTACAAACGTTTGTAGAAAATCCCAAAATAAATCTGATATAGTTACTAAATTACGGTGAATATGTTGCATTCATCAATTGGACCACAAGTCATTAATATACCTCGCGGGCTTAAAACGTGTGGTGTCTCCTCTTGGAAATGTAAAACATTTCAGATTTGGGCTAAGGGATAGGCGCGTTTTCGATTCCAGGGAAGGTGAAGGTTCTCGTCCCGAGTCACCGACAGGCAGTGAAGGATCAGGATACGATTGGGATGTCTGCACACTCTGATGTGAATCCTGGATTTCGCGGAGATGACAGTCTGTGTTAGGAACGCAGCCTGGCCCCAGTTCTGCCCATTTGCTCCAGCCGTCGTACACGAAGTCTTTGGCCTGCTGCAGTTCTAGCTTTCGGATCACTTCCTCCGCGTCACCGAAGCCGTTAACCAGGGCCCCGTATTTCTGCTCGCAGAGTAATCCGACACGGATGGAGGGCCAGAGGTCGCCGAACTGAGAGCTGCAGCTCATGTCCAAGTTCTGCAACGCCAACTGGGTACGGGGAACTCTGGGGCCAGACGGAGCCTGTGGAAGGAAAGAAGGAGGAATCAGTCTTGGGCACCTCCCCGCGGAGAGCAGCTCACCCCTCCACCTCACCCCGGCTACTCACCCGTTTCTTCTTGTAAACGTTTCTCCGTGGGAGCCGCTGCCATTCACCCAAACGCTCGGTCAAACTCTTCAGACGGACACTCCAACCTCCGAGCACCGCCATTGTACCGCACCACTCACATCAGTCCGGTCGGAAACATGTCCCATCCACAAGCGTTCCGCTTTTCAAAAATACTGTACAGACAGACGGTAACTTTGAATTCCCTGAATGAATTCCAACAAGAGATCTAGCTTGAAGTTCATACATGCATATATAATGTGTGTATGCACATATACGTATGTTATATGTGTATATGTGTGTGTATATATATGTACACACACATACAGATACACACACGCACACACATATATTTAAAATTTAAAGCAACGCAAACAGCATGGGGAAAGGGGGAATAAAATGAAAACAACTCCGGTTTACACTTTACGTTGATGACAGTCCCTGATGGTGATTGATCAGGCGGTAAAGTTGTAGGTGTTGCATTTACTTGTCTAAACAATATGTTGCAGCTTCGGAAAACTCTGGTTAGGCCATGTCCGCAGCATTGCATTTACCTCTAGTCAGCACGTTATTGGAAAGATGTCGGGGCTTTGGAGAGGGATGCAAAAGAGATTTACCAGGACGCTGCCTGGAACAGAGGGCACCTGCCATAATATCGGACAAACCCGGACAAACTACTACCGTCTATGTCTCTTATAAACATCCATCAGGTCTCACCTCAGCCTCCATCTCCCCAAAGTCAACAATCCAAGTTTTAAACATAAGCGATTCTGGTAATCGAGAGCAACACGCACAAAATGCTGGAGGAACTCAGCAGGTCAAGCAGCATCTATGGAAATGAATAAAGAGTTGAAGATTCAGGCCGAGACCCTTCATCAGGACACATTGTTTTGAAGACCTCAGAGCAAGACTGCTGTACAGAAACGTGGCCCGCTTCCCCCATTTTCGTTCAGCGTTCAGAATTTAGAATCAGAATCAGAATCAGGTTTATTATCACCGGCATGTGACGTGAAACTTATTTACTTAGCAGCAGCAGTTCGATGCAATACACAATATAGCAGAGAGAGAAAATAATAATATTAATAAATAAGTAAATCAATTACATATATTGAATAGATTTTTTAATGTGCAAAAACAGAAATAACTGTATATTAGAACAGTGAGGTAGTGTCCAAAGATTCAATGTCCATTTAGGAATCGGATGGAAGAAGGGAAGGAGCTGTTCCTGAATCACTGAGTGTGTGCCTTCAGGCTTCTGTATCTCCTACCTGATGGTAACAGTGAGAAAAGGGCATGCCCTGGGTGCTGGAGGTCCTTAATAAAGGACGCTGCCTTTCTGAGACACCACTCCCCAAAGATGTCCTGGGTACTTTGTAGGTTAGTGCCCAAAATGGAGCTGACTAGATTTACAACCTTCTGCAGCTTCTTTCGGCCCAACCCAATGGCTTCACCATTCTCTGCAGAGGAGAACTGGATCTTTTAAAGGTAGAGGAGTGGACTATGCTTTTTGATTAACTCATCGTGGTACATAAATACGGTGGTTTATCTCAGTCCTGCTCACCTAACCTGTAGCACCTAGTGGTCAAATGTTGTCCATTTTTTTTTTCCAAAATCATCCTGGTAGCAGAATACATTCCAGCTGAGGTCAACATCAGGCAGGCATTGGAACGGCTGAGCAATTTGATCAGCAGTCATGGACAGTGCACCCAAATACCTTTCCTGTCATTGTGGGGGATTTCAGCCCTGGCCAGCTTGAAGAAGTCTGTGAACAACTGCAACCAACATATCACCTGTGCAACCAGAGGAGCCAACACACCTGACCGCTGTTATACCACCATCAGGAACGCTTACCGTGTATCGTGGAAACACTAAGAACATCAGAGTGACTTCAAGTTTCGTTTTAAGAGTTTATCAACATGATATCATGGAGACAATGCAGCAGTCTCCACCGCCACCAGAACTCTGAATTCTAGGTTATACAGCTCATATTTATACAGCAAGACAAGCAACTTCACATAACTTTGTTTGCTATCCCACAGTCAGTACAATATCAATCGCTTAAAAGACATGTCAATTATTCTCTCAGTGTGAGTCTTTGTTTGCTGTTATCAGGGCTCAAAATTTAGCCCCAGACGCATCCTCCCTCCTGGTTCCAGGGGCCTAGTATCTGATTAATTGGAGTTCCTGGTACTGCACAGCACCAGTCTGAGGATCAAAAAGGGATGGTTAAGGGAGGCAGAGGCACTTACAGGTTTGCGTTGAGCCAGTGGGCTGGACAATATTCAGGAACTCATCTTCAAATTTGAATGAATACACCAGATGTCACCAAGTTTAAGACCTGTGTGCCTTCGAGAACATACTGGACATACCCAAACCAAAAGCCATGAATGAACTAGGAGAGTCATAGTCTGCTGAATTTTAGATCTGTGAGATTCTCCTGATGGCGATCCAGCACAATATAAGAAGTGCAGGTATGACCTGGGCAAGGCTATTTTAAGAGTGAAAGAAAAATTCCATTTGAAGTTAGAGACAGAATCGGATGGATTTCAGCTCTGTCAGGGTTTGTGGACCAATATTTCCTACAAGGCAAAACCTAACATGATGAGTGGCTGTGATGCTTCAGTCCCAGATGAACTCAATGCCTTTTATGCACACTTCGAAAAGGAGAATAAAATTACACCAGTGCAAATCCCTGCAGCACCTGACAACCTTGTGATCTCTGTCTAGGAGGCCAATATTAAGCAACTTTCAAGCGGGTGAACCCTCACAAGGTGTCAAACCCTTAGGAGATTGTAAACTTTTGCCAACCAACCGGCAGGAGTGTTCAAGGACATCTTTATTCTCTCACCGCTGCAGTTGGGGGTTCCAAGCTGCTTCAAAAGGGAAATAGTCATACCAATGCCCAAGAAGAGAAATGTGAGCTGCCTCACATCACCCAATTACACTCACATCTACTGTGATGAAGTGATTGTTGAGGTTGATAATGGCTAGAATCAACTCTTGCTTAAGCAAGAACCTGAACCCACTGCAATTTTACCATTGCCACAATAGGTTTATGTGGATGCAATCTCACTGGCTCTCCACCTGGACAATAGCAATACCAACATCCACCTGCTAGTTAGTGATTACAAATCAGCATTCAAACCCCAGACCTCTGCACCTCCCTCTACAACTGGATCCTTGTCTTACTCATTAGGAAACTGCAGCCAGTACAGATCAGAAATAACATCTCCTTGCTGATAACCAACACTAGTGCACCTCAAAGATGTGTGCTTAGCCCACTACTCTACTCTCTCTACACACACGCAAATAGGCACAGTGTTACCTGGACCAGATGGAAAAATGATCTGAAAAATGGCAGACGGAATTTAATGCATTCAAGTGTGAGGTGTTGCACAGTGGTAGAACCAGTCAGGGTAGGACTTACATAGTGAATGGTAAGGCACTGCAGAGTACAGTAGAACAAAAGGATCTAGGAACACAGGTCCTTAATTCATTGAAAGTTGTGTCACAAGTAGATAGGGTCGTAAAGAAAGCTTTTAGTACATTGGCCTTCATAAATCAAAGTATTGACTACAAGAGATGAGATGTTATGTTGAAGTTGTATAAGACTTTGGTGATGTTTAATTTGGAGTATTGTGTGCAGTTTTGATCACCCACCTACAGGAAAAATGTAAATAAGTTTTAAAGAGTACAGAGAAAATTTACAAGGATGTTGCCGATCTGGAGGACCTGTATTATAAGGAAAGATTGAATAGGTTAGGACTTTATTCATTGGAATGTAGAAGATTGGGAGGAGATTTGATAGAGGTATACAAAATTATGAAGGGTATAGATAGGGGTTTCCACTGAGGTTGTGTGGGTCATGGGTTAAGGGTGAAAGATGAAAAGTTTCAGGGGAACGTAAGGGGAAATTTCTTCAGAATGAGCTGCTAGCGCACGTAAATGGTGCATGCATGCTCAATTTCAACATTTAGAAGTTTGGATAGGTACATGGATGGTAGGGGTATGGAGGGCTAGGGCCCTGGTGCAGGTCAATGGGATAGGCAGTTTAAATGGTTTTGACATGGATGGACTAGATGAGCTGAAAGGCCTGTTTCTGTGCTGTACTTCTGTATGACTAAAGAGATGATTGTGGACTTCAGGAAGGTATAGGCTGACCACACCCTTCTGCACATCAATGGCTCTTCTGTGGAGTCAGGAACACCAAGTTTCTTAGAGGGCACATCACAGACGATCTCACCTGGTCCCAAAACACCACCTCTTTAGTCAAGAAAGCACAGCAGTGCCTCCACTTCCTAAGGAGGTTGTGGCAAGCGAGGCTCCCCACTCCCATTCTAACTACCTTCTACCAAAGCACCATAGTGTGTTCTGATCAGCTGTATCACCTTCTGGTATGAGTATTGCAAGGCATCTGACCACAAGACCCTCAATGGATTGTGAGGACTGCTGAGAGAATCTTCACGGTCTCTCACGCGGTGCCAGCTTCCCCCCACCCCCCACCCCAGTCTAAGACATACACCAGATGTGCTGCGTTTGCAGAGCCCTCAATATTGCCAAGGATGCCCCCTATCCATCCCATGATCTCCTTACCCTCATACAATTAAGCAGAAGGTACAATAGTATAACAAGGACTGTTAAACTGGATAACACCTTCTTCCTCCATGCTCTGAACACCCAACAATGCAATACACATTATTTATGACAGCATCAGTAGCAATAATCACTGTTATTTAACTATGTCATATGTACTTTACATAATCTAAAGAATGCCTTTTTATTTGTTAATACTGTGTTCAGATAATTTTGTGCTGTACACACACAGTGTGTTTTGCACATTGGTTCCTGAGGAACATTGCTTTGTTTCGCTGTATGTATGTGTATGGTTGAATGACAATAAACTTGAACTTGAAATATCAGATGTAACTGTGATCCAGTTCCAGTGAACCACAACAAGGTCAAAGCTAATGAAACAATCTCCAAGACCAGATTGAATAATTGCCTGTCATGGTCTTTTCAGTCTAGAATAGCAAAGTGTTCCTTATTGTCAAAAGATCAAATTTTGATACCCTACAAGTCTTAGGCTAAGACAAGCAACAATTACAAATTCAGGAACAATTTGAAAGAATAACAGATTTCAGGTATTTAAAGTTCACTCAGAAAGTGGAACTGAAATTGTACATTATATACTGTATACCATAAGTAATTAGATGTAAATTGATGATGAGTCAGACCCTGATTGTAGCAAGTTGAGCTACATACTATTGTTGGAAGTTCCAAAAAGAAAAACCTACCCAGTGAAGTCTATAGGTATTAAGTCAAATGAAGTGCACAGAGAATATAGCTACCAATCACTATAGCAAACTATGAGAGCAGGCCAACTTTAGTAGGGGTGGGCTGACAGGCAATTCAATTTCACATGGAAGGTTTTAGAGCATTAAGTAAATAGTAATATGTTTGGGCAGTCAATGTGGACTTATTGTTACATACCTCATGGATATTTTGTGACTGTCTTATGAGCATGAGGTCATGGTCATGTGATGGTGGGATGATGTAATTTTCCTGCCAGTGAGATCACGTGATGACATGTTCACCACGGGTATAAAAGGGAGACCCCTGGGGTGACGCGGTTAGTTTTAAGTTTAGTTCATTATTTAATTCGTCAGATACTCCGTTATGCTGAGTATTCGTCTTATGATGCAGTTTTGTTTTAAAGTGTTCTACTTTCTATTGTAAGTAGTATTGGAGGGTGAAGACCTTACTAAAGTACAGGAACTCGCAGAGTCGAGTAAAGCTGATATCGTTTGGCGGTTTTGGAGCGGATCGACCTTTATTGAATGTTCATTCCAGAAACAGTGACCTGCATTTTGAGATATCCTCTGCTAAAGCAGGAAGGATTGTGCAGTGTCTATTTTCCAGAGGAAAAGATCAGTTCCTTTAAACCGTTTTATTTCCGTCGTTGTGAATCCTGCGGACAAGGCAGATTCCGGCTGGGATCAGCAGTAACATCACGTCTTCGAGGAATTCTTTACTTCAGGAAAGTCTCTCCTAATTGACTGTATAAATCTCTTGGACTTTCGAATTTACCATTCTAAGAACTGTGTTCGAATTTATCACTTTAAGAACTGTTTTCGCATTTACCCTTTTAAGAACTGTTCCAGAGTTGCCGTATAGCAGTTAACTTCCGGTTAAGTTAATCGTCTAAATATATTACACTATTTTTGAGCAGAGTTTAATAACTGTTTGTTTGTTTTTATAAAACCTGACTCCATTCTATATTCATTGTTGCCAGTCACGTGACATTATGAATGGGAAATTCGAGTTTACCAGATACTTATAGCAGAATAAATCTTTGATACCTGCCACAGTTGTTAAATACAATTACAATGCATTATATTGGGAGGAAAACACTGGCATGGACAGAAATTTGGTTAAGGTAACAGAGAATAGGAATAAATGGATAATAGTAGCCAAGTGGTTTAAAGTAACAGTTACCTTGGCAATTTTGGTCTGCAACCCATTATGGCATTCTGTTTGTTTTAACTACTTTGACACCTTTTCTGCTTTCTTTCCAGTTCAGATGGTATCATTGACTATGTTCTGGTTTTAACTTCAATTGCCATTCTTCCTTGCTCTTAATCCAGTTGGATGTACATTGGTATGTTTGTCATTAGAGCTCAATATATACATGAAACCACCCTTCCAACCACCCATTGCATGCCAAGTCATTGCTCATCTGTAGTACTGCTACACATCTGTAATAATTACCCATAATTGATCCATTGCCTTCTATGTCTTGGTGATTAAAATACTAATCCAAATGTTTCTTAATTATTGAGAATACCTGCCTCCATCAGCTAAGGTCGGTTGTTCCAGTTCCATTCACTGTGGGGAGGGTGGGGGGAAGGTAATCTCCCCCAGTCAAAGCCTTTCTAAACCTCCTTCCTGTCTCCTGAAGCCTCTGTCCTTAATTCTTAGATAGCACATTTTCCCATGATGAGGCTATTTATCTCCCTCAACATGATTCACAACAAAATGCACCCATGCCAAGTTCATCATCATCTTCAATTCTGCCTCCAACTTCCATCCTGCCCTTAAATTTACCTGGCCCATTTCAACACCTCCCTCCCCTGTATCCATCTGTCTCTTTCTCTAGAGACAGCTTATCTACTAATATCTATTATAAACCCATGGACTCTCACAATTACCTGGACTATACCTCTTCCCACCATTACTTGTAAAACGCCATCCCCTTCTCTCAACTCCTCCATTTCTGCCACATCTGCTCTCAGGGTGAGGCTTTTCATTTGAGAACGAAGGAGACTTCATTCTTTTTCAAAGGGGGCTTCCCTTCTTTGCTGCCCTCAGCCACAGCTTCCATTTCATGCACATCTGCTCTCACCCCATCAGGGATAGGGTTCCTCATGTCCTCACCTACCACCCCAACAGCCTTCACATCCAGCACGTAATTCTCCGGAACTTCTGCTATCTCCAATGGATCCCACCACCAAGCATCTTTCCCTCTCCTCCCACCTTCTGCTTTCTACAGGGTTTGCACCCTACGTGACTCCCTTGTCCATTCATTCCTCCCTACTGATCTCTCCCCGGCACTTATCCTTGCAAACAGAACAAGTGCTACACCTCCTCCCTCAGTACCATTCAGGGCCCCAAACAGTCCTTCCTGGTGAGGTGGCACTTCACTTGTGGGTCTGTTGGGATCATACATTGTGTCTGGTGCAGCCTCCTGCATATCGGTGAGGCGCGACGTAGTTTGGAGATTGCTTTGCTGAGCACCCACACTAATCTGCCAGAAGAAGCGAGATCTCCCAGTAGTCACCCATTTTAACCCCCCTTCCCCTTCCAATACGTCAATCCATGGCCTCCTCTACTGTTGCGATGAGACCACACTGAGGTTGGAGGAACAACACCTCATATTCCGTCTGGTTAGCCTCCAACCTGATGGCATGAACATCACCTTCTTGAACTTCAAGTAATGCCCCCCCGTCACCATTCCCAATCCCCTTTTCCCCTTGCCTGTCCATCACCTCCCTCTGCTGCTCCCCCCGCCTTTTCTTTCTTCCATGGCCTTCTGTTCTCTCCTATTGGACTCCCCTTCTCCAGCTCTATCTGAGTCACCAATCAACTTCCTAGCTCTTTACTTCATCCCTCCCCCTCCCAGTTTCACCTATCACTTTGTGTTTCACTCTCTCCTCTGCCACTTTTTAAATCTATTCATCTCTTTTTCTCCAGTCCTGACAAAGGGTCTCGGCCCAACTGTACTTTTTCCCCCATAGTCGCAGCCTAGCCTGCTCAGTTCCTCCAGCATTTTTGTGTGTGTGCTGCTCACACATCTTTTCGCTCCCATTCCATATTTTTCGTTCCTTTTTGTTCCTTCTGCGAAGGGAAAGGTACAAGCAAGCCTATTGTCAACGTCCCATCAACACACAAAATGCAAGAGAAACTCAGCAGGCCAGGCAGCATCTATGGAAAAGTAAACAGTTGACGTTTCGGGCCGAGATCCTTCAAGACTGGGAAGAAAAAATAACTTAGATCAAGAAGGTGGGGGGAGGATATTTACATCCCACACACCTGTCTCAATCACTTCTACCTCTCCCACCAGCCTACCCAGTTATACAGTACTTAACCTAACGTAATGTCTGCCTTTGTGGTATATACAAAGTATCAACAACTTTCCCCCTTTTCTGATGTAATAAAGGATCTAGTTCCTGAACACCAACCCATCAATTCTGAGCACAAATTCCTTGAGCAGCAGCTATCCTCTGCAGGTGTGGTTATAATCCTCTTTTGAGTCAGTATGGGTGGAAGTCAGGAACAGGAAGGGAGCAGTTACTCTATTGGGGGTATTCTATAGGCCCCCTGGTAGCAGCAGAGATACAGAGGAGCAGATTGGGAGGCAGATTTTGGAAAGGTGCGAAAATAACAGGGTTGTTATCACGGGTGACTTTAACTTCCCTAATATTGATTGGCACTTGATTAGTTCCAAGGGTTTAGATGGGCAGAGTTTGTTGAGTGTGACCAGGATGGATTCCTGTCACAGTATGTGGACAGGCCAACCGGGGGAATGCCATACTAGATCTAGTTTTAGGTAATGAACCGGGTCAGGTCACAGATCTCTCAGTGGGTGAGCATCCGGGGGACAGTGACCACCGCTCCCTGGCCTTTAGCATTATCATGGAAAAGGATAGAATCAGAGAGGACAGGAAAAGTTTTGATTGGGAAAGGGCAAATTATGAGACTATAAGGCTAGAACTTGCGGGTGTGAATTGGGATGATGTTTTTGCAGGAAAATGTACTATGCACATGCAGTCGATGTTTAGAGATCTCTTGCAGGATGTTAGGGATAAATTTGTCCTGGTGAGGAAGATAAAGAATGGTAGGGTGAAGGAACCATGGGTGACAAGTGAGGTGGAAAATCTAGTCAGGTAGAAGGCAGCAGCATACATGAGGTTTAGGAAGCAAGGATCAGATGGGTCTATTAAGGAATATAGGGAAGCAAGAAAGGAGCTTAAGAAGGGACTGAAGAGAGCAAGAAGGGGGCATAAGAAGGCCTTGGTGAGTAGGGTAAAGGAAAACCCCAAGGCATTCTTCAATTATGTGAATCAAAAAAGGATGACAGGAGTGAAGGTAGGACCAATCGGAGATAAAGGTGGGAAGATGTGCCTGGAGGCTGTGGAAGTGAGCGAGGTCCTCAATGAATACTTCTCTTCGGTATTCACCAATGAGAGGGAACTTGATGATGGTGAGGACAATATGAGTGAGGTTGATGTTCTGGAGCATGTTGATATTAAGGGAGAGGAGGTGTTGGAGTTGTTAGAATACATTAGGGTGGATAAGTCCCCGGGGCCTGACAGAATATTCCTGAGGCTGCTCCATGAGGCGAGGGAAGAGATTGCTGAGCCTCTGGCTAGGATCTTGATGTCCTCGTTGTCCACGGGAATGGTACCAGAGGATTGGAGGGAGGTGAATGTTGTCCCCTTGTTCAAAAAAGGTAGTAGGGATAGTCCAGGTAATTATATACCAGTGAGCCTTACGTCTGTGGTGGGAAAGCTGTTGGAAAAGATTCTTAGAGATAGGATCTATGGGCATTTAGAGAATTGTGGTCTGATCAGGGACAGTCAGCGTAGCTTTGTGAAGGGCAGATCGTGTCTAACAAGCCTGATAGAGTTCTTTGAGGAGGTGACCAGGCATATAGATGAGGGTAGTGCAGTGGATGTGATCTATATGGATTTTAGTAAGGCATTTGACAAGGTTCCACACGGTAGGCTTATTCAGAAAGTCAGAAGGCATGGGATCCAGGGAAGTTTGGCCAGGTGGATTTAGAATTGGCTTGCCTGCAGAAGGCAGAGGATCGTGGTGAAGGGAGTACATTCAGATTGGAGGATTGTGACTAGTGGTGTCCCACAAGGATCTGTTCTGGGACCTCTACTTTTCGTGATTTTTATTAACGACCTGGATGTGGGGGTAGAAGGGTGGGTTGGCAAGTTTGCAGATGACACAAAGGTTGGTGGTGTTGTGGATAGTGTAGAGGATTGTTGAAGATTGCAGAGACATTGATAGGATGCAGAAATGGGCTGAGAAGTGGCAGATGGAGTTCGACCTGGAGAAGTGTGAGGTGGTACACTTTGGAAGGACAAACTCCAAGGCAGAGTACAAAGTAAATGGCAGGATACTTGGTAGAGTGGAGGAGCAGAGGGATCTAGGGGTACATGTCCACAGATCCCTGAAAGTTGCCTCACAGGTAGATAGGGTAGTTAAGAAAGCTTATGGCGTGTTAGCTTTCATAAGTCGAAGGATAGAGTTTAAGAGATGCAGGGTAATGATGCAGCTCTATAAAACTCTGGCTAGGCCACACTTGGAGTACTGTGTCCAGTTCTGGTCGCCTCACTGTAGGAAGGATGTGGAAACATTGGAAAGGGTACAGAGATTTACCAGGATGCTGCCTGGTTTAGGGAGTATGCATTATGATCAGAGATTAAGGGAGCCAGGGCTTTACTCTTTGAAGAGAAGGAAGATGAGAGGAGACATGATAGAGGTGTACAAGATAATAAGAGGAATAGATAGAGTGGATAGCCAGTGCCTCTTCCCAAGGGCACCACTGTTCAATACAAGAGGACATGGCTTTAAGATAGGGGGTGGGAAGTTCAAGGGGGATATTAGAAGAAGGCTTTTTTTTGACTCAGAGAGTGGTTGGTGCGTGGAATGCACTACCTGAGTCGGTGGTGGAGGCAGATACACTCGTGAAGTTTAAGAGACTACTAGACAGGTATATGGAGGAATTTAAGGTGGGGGGGGTTATATGGGAGGCAGGGTTTGAGGGTCGGCACAACATTGTGGGCTGAAGGGCCTGTACTGTGCTGTACTATTCTATGTTCTCTGTTCTAATGGGTTCATGAATTCCCACACCTCACCTAGACAACAGCTGAAAATGTCATTATCACATTTATTAGAAATAATTGTTTCAAACCAAGAACTCAAAGAAGCTTAACACTACCTAATGAATCATACAGTTCAAGACAGGAACCTTTGTAAGGGATTGTCAAACCAAGGTATGTTTTGGTTTTTAAATTACTAATTTTAACCAAAAATGATCATATAGATCAAATGATCCACGTCTAAGATGAACTAAATCTGGATGATCAGCCAATTGAACATGAAGTTTTGTCCCACCTGAATCCAATAGTGCTCAAAGAAAGTTTGACAAAGCAGAAATGCATGTTTCCATGAGTTAATTTAATACATTCTGTAGGCCAATCAAGATAACTCCATAAACCAGTTACTTATAGCAACTGTACAGATGTTGACCATTAAATGTGTATACTAAGTTATTTGCCTTTGTACAAAAGGAGTAGCATAAAATAGCTTTAAATAGGGACAATCTGTTCTTGTACATTTATACTATCTTATTGGACAAGATTCAATGTGGTTGCTTTGTTGCAAACAGAAATGCTGTCATTTTAAAAGATTTGCCATGTTTAAAAATGCTATGCTATAAATAAATAATGACCATACCTATTTGGATGCGTATGCTGTGTCTTAATGCATTTGTGAATACATCACTATAGTTTTAATAGGTTTTTTTAATTGTCTTCCATTTGATTCAGAAATTTCATTTGGTACAGCTCTGAATTTAGGATATGTTGGGGTTGGAAATAAAGGATGGCCTGCTTTAAGTCTCATCTAGCCAACTACTTTCAAAAATCTTACAATTCAGATTTGCAAGTGTAGTAGCACATTTCACACTATCCTGAAGTAATTTAGAGGGTGCAAAAGTACAGTATCCTTCAGCTCAGGAAAGTTCAATCTAATCTCTTCGAAATCATGACACAAGGAAGCACAAGATAACAGCCTACAATATCTAATCAAGATACGGGGCAGGATTCAAATCTGTGTCTTGAAGATGAAATCAAGAAAATTGTCACTGGGGCCAATTTAAATACTGTAAAATTTAGGGCAGATACCAAATAATATTGCCTGGAACAAGCACCTTTGGCAGTTTTTCAGCACGTCCTTCAGAAACGTCAAGTGACAACTGTTGCAGCTTCAGAAAAGGCACAATTGGCAACAGCTTCTGGATCATGTTTGATCCACATCTTACAATTTACCCAGAACTTGTTTAACTTGCGTGGATAAAATGGTTTTGTGAATTGTAAATCTAAATAATTTTCATGTTAAAAACAGAATGTAGAGAAGACAGTCAAGATACAAGATAGTCATGGTCCGAATATGTATCCTGAATTTGCCTAAATTGACACTTAAAAGGACAGAAATAAAAAAATCTACTTGCAAAGGGACTACCCATTCAACTGTAAGCAGTCTGTCTGAAATAAAAAGCAAATTACAGGTGTTTAAGTTCAATAAATTTATTAATGACAATTGCTGGCACCAAACTCAGTTACAGACACAGTAATACCCGAATCATTGTGCAGTGGACCACAAAGATTAGTGTGTCATATACCTTCTTCAGAATTGGACATGGAATTCGAGTACTTTTCTTCCAGAATTGGACTTCACTTCAACCTACTGAAGATCTGCTCAGCCACCTGGAAGAAAAGAATGAATTTTTATTTCCAGCCTCTTTATTGTGCTGTCATATGAAAATTCAATGAACTATTTAGGAAATGCCTCAAAGAAGGTCATCCTATTGCCAGGTGGATTTATGGCTTTCAAACTGACAAGGAGAGCAAATAACAAAGTACATTTCCTATCTTGATCTTTAAAAATAGACTTCAACAGAAATAATTGTTCAATTAAGGGAAAAAGGCAACCTAGCTAGACAACCTGGACAAGGCTTTCAAAAACCGACACGTGACAAATTATCACCCTTTCTATTGTAGGAAACTTAATACCAGAACTAGAAAACAAATGATGATAGTATTTAAAATTTATTTAGACCACTTAATTTCTCAAATGTTCAGTTCTAATCTCTAAAATTAGTATTTAGTCCTATTTAGTCCTCCAACGTAAGCACTGGATGTCAACAAGCATCAAAAGTCAGGTGTTTATAGTAACTGGTTCAATAAAACAACTTTTCTTTGATGAATTCCAAAATGTATTCAGGTATTTATTTATGAAGACAGTACTAAATAATACTTCAAGTGGTAACATCAGAACTGTGTTACCAGGATACTACATCAAAAACACAAGAGGATGAGCAACACCTAACGAGTAAATTAGAACTCTTCCCTAAAGGACAAGATGACAATGCAAGTATTTATTTCCCTCCCAGAATGATGAAGAACTACTTACACAGTGGTCACGGGCATGCAGGAAATCAAAAAGCTCCTCTGTGCACGTCTCTGTTGTTTGTGATCTAGAGTTCACTCGATCTGTGCATGTGTCCAGGCGTGACCGCAGTTGCACACACTTTTCAAGCTGCTCACATTGCTCCCTGATGTTTATTATGGGATCCTAAGAAAAATCAAATATTTTAAGTAAATCAAATACATGTTAACAGCATACAAGCACATTTCCCTATTTAATCATTGGCTTTTACACTCAATTTGAGTGTGAGATACTTGCAAAAGACATGACAATCTTTCTTGTATGCATGGATAGCAGATTGCATCACTGTCTGGTATGGGGGGGGGGTGGGGGGGGTGGCTTCTGCACAGGACCAAAAGAAGCTGCAGAGGGTTGTAAATATAGTCATCACCATCTTGGGTACAAGCCTACAATGTATCCAGGACATCTTCAAGGAGTGGTGTCTCAGAAAGGCAGTGACCATTATTAAGGACCCCCAGAACCCAGGGCATGTCCTTTTCTCACTGTTACCATCAGGTAGGAGGTACAGAAGCCTGAAGGCACACACTCAGCAATTCAGGAACAGCGTCTTCCCCTCTGCCATCTGATTCCCATAAGGACATTGAACCCATGAACACTACCTCACTTTTTTTAATATATATATTATTTTCTGTTCTTGCATGACTTTTAATCTAGTCGATATATGTATAGTGTAATTATACATAATTACAACCGCCATTCCATGTCCAACCTGCAACCACATGTGTGCTTCAGCCTACGAAGCCACATGCGTATCCACAGATGACTGCACGACGTTTAGTCTTCTTCGGACCCCGCGAGACAGCCACCCATTATTTTTTCTTCTCCTCTATTATGTATTGCATTGAACTGCTGCTGCTAAGTTAACAAATTTCACATCACATGCTGGTGATAATAAACCTGATTCTGAGATTTATAAAATTTGCAAGAATAGCAAAAGATAACAGGGTTTAATACAAAACTACTACACCAGAATCAGATTGCAATGTCAAATGTACATTCTCCAATTGTCTACAGTACCTCATACCTATGGTAATTACTTAATTCTCAATTACGCATGTTGCAATTTTAAATAATTATGTTACATTACTAACAGGCTTGTCATTGCTCAATAATATTCTTAAACTTGCCTTTGTGAGATCAAGCAGAAAAATGAAAATACCTTGATGACAGAAATACAAGAATGAATGTTTTGCAAGCAGTTATTATTAGCCTTACTGCAGCATAGCAGACAATTTCAATCAAAAGAATGAAAACCAAAAATTGGCAAAAAGAGATACAGCATTTTACGCTTACCTCATCTGTTGCAGGAATACTAACATATCCTATAATACATGATGAAACAATCAGGTCAAATCCTCTGCTATCACATCTAAAATCACCAGTGTTGAGAAATAACTGGGTCAGGCATATTAGCTCCACATTTGAAAAATATGGCGGAGATTGGGAACTTAGCAAAATCTAGTGAACCTCCCAATTCCTCATTTCAAGAAGGCTCAGTATGCACCACCCTTAACCTAGGTGGCTAAGCCGTCTTAATGTTCAACGCCATCCGGACAGACAAGTTCCAGACAAAACACCAAGGTTAATATGTGTACTTCATTCATGGCACATTGCCAATACTAGTGAGAAGAACACTTACTGTCCATCACAAATTACTTTATCAAATGCAGTGTCGAATCATCCTAGCTACAGTTGGTTTGCAGTCAGTCAAGTGCAGACCAGACTGGCCAAAAAGATTAATTTTCTCTGTTAAATTACATTACTCAATGATAGTGGTTTTTCATGACAATTATCATTTTCATGGTCACTATTGCCTCAAGGTTCAAAGTAAATTTATTAGCAAAGTACATATATGTCACCATATACAACCCCGAGATTCATTTTCTTCTGGGCGTACAGTAAATCCAAGAAACGCAATAGAATCCATGAAAGACCATACCCATCAGGATGGACAAACAACCAATGTGTAAAAGATAAACTGCAAATACAAAAGAAAATAATGAACAATAAATAACAAGAAAATGTAATGAAGAGACCTTTAACTAGACTAGACTATGTCAACTCAGGCCTAGGGGGCCGTCGTCGGGCATGATGACGGACTCTCCACTTCTCCCCCTCCCTCATCAGTGTGTTCAGTTCATCTACATTAGCCACGCCGCTGTCTTCTAGGAGCGCGTGGACCATAGTCTTGGGAGGGCACCCAGGGTTCATCCTACCATGCTTGGGCTCCCATATGATGACTAGGCTGGCAGGTAGCTCGGGGTGGCGTAGACAGTGCCCCGCTAGTTGCAGTCTTCTCGCCTCGATTTTAGTGGTGAGCATCGGTAGGTTGTCATAGAGCTCGACGTTCGTCATGTGCTGTTGCCAACTCACGTCAAGAGCCACCCGGAGCGTTCATGTATAGCAACCATCTAGAGACTTTCACATAGTCTTGGTGAGTGTCCACGTCTCGCATCCGTACGTGAGAATGGACTCTATGACTGCTATGAAGATCCTCTTTTTAAGCCCTTTGGTCAGGTTTGACTTCCAGATTTCCTTCATGTCGTTCATAGTCCTCCACGCCAGCGCCTTCCGTATCTTTATGTCCTTCTCCGAACTCATCATTCTTGACCCGAAGTACTTGCAGTCAAAGACTTTCTTAATGTTATCATTCTCTACTGTCTTGAGAGTACTTTCGTTGCAGTTAAACGCCATGTATTCTGTCTTTTCAGCGTTTAGGTGAAGTCCAACTTTATTGCACTCAATTTCCACTTTTGTCAGTAGCTGCTGTGCTTCCTCCATCTGGTCAGAGAGCAGGACTATGTCATCTGCAAAATCGAGATCTGAGAGTGTAACTGGTCTGACCCCTTTGGTTCCGCCTGGTTTTATGGTAAAACCAAGCTTGTCATGATCTTTGGTAGCTTGACGTAGAGCGTAATCAAGGATGATTATAAAGCTGTAGGGTGCCAGAGTGTCTCCTTGCAGTACACCAGCTAGGAGCTCGAACACTGATACAACTTTCGCCATGCTTTTGGTATAGCTGGACTCTATTGCTCTCAGTAGATGGTCTGGCACTCCGTAAGCTTTCAGGATCTTCAGCATTTTACCTCGGTGAATGGAGTCAAAAGCTTTGCAAAAATCAATGTAAATAAGCACAGCTGGTAGGTTGTTCTTCTTGACTTCCTCGATGATTCTACGGAGAGCAAGTATTTGCACCTTTAAAGTGAGTCCATAGGTTGAAGGAGCAGTTCAGTGTTGAGGCAAGTGAAGTTATACCCACTGGTTTAAGAGCCTGATGATTGAGGGATAACACTGTCCATGAAGGTAGTGGTGTGGTTCTTAAGGCTCCTGAATATTCTTCCTGATGGCAGCATTGAGAAGATCATGGCCTGAATGGTGGAGGTTGTTTAGGATGGATGTTGTTTTCCTGCGACAGTGCTCTATGTAGATGTGTTCAATGATGGGGAGGACTTTACCCGTAATGGGCTGGGCCATATCCACTACTTTTAATACGAATTTTCATTCAAAGGCATTGGTGCTTTTATACCAGACTGTGATGCAATTAGTCAATATACTCTTCGTCACACATCTACAGAAGTTTGTCAAAGTACTAGACGCCATGCAGAATCTTCGCAAACTTCTAAGGAAGTGGAGGTGTTACTGTGCTTTCTTCATAATTACAGTTAGGTGCTGGGTGCAGGTGAGGTACGCTGAAATAATAACACTAAGGAATTTAAAGTTGCTGATCTTCTCAACCTCTGATCCAGGGCATCCAGTTTCCGCTTCCTGAAGTCAATAATCAGTCCCTTGGTCGTGATGGCATTCAATGAGAGGCTGTTGTCTTGGCACTAGTCAGATTTTCAATCTGTCTCCTAAATGCTGATTCATCACCACCTTTAATCTGGCCAACAACAGTGCTGTCATCAGCAAACTTGAATATGGCATTGGAGCTGTGCTTAGCCTCATAGTCCTGGTGTTTGATTCTTTACTGCCCAGATGTTCCAGGGTTCAGTGAAGAGCCAATGAAATGCATCTGCTGAGAACCTTTTGTGAAACTAGGCAAATTGGCGTGGATCCAAGTCACTTCTCAGGCAGGAGTTGATCCACTTCTCAAAGCTCGATGATAGTCATTGGGGCAGGTTACCATGTTCTCCTTAGCATATGCTATGGTATACATTTCAATTAACTAAATTAATCACATTTAAATTTCTGAGTGTTGTGGGATTTGAACTTATTAGGATTATTGGTCAATTAATATAATCAGCATATTATTGGGATATGCTCTGCCCGCAGTATGTATAATCCAGACATGTGAACACGATGTGCAGCTCACTACTCCCCAGTGACACAGTACGGAGTAGGTCCTTCTGTCCCTTCAAGCCACAGTGCCCGCCAGATTAACCCCACAATTTATAATGACCAATTAACCTACCCAGTACATCTTCATACTGTGGGAGGAAAGGAGGACCCAGAGAAAATTCACACATTCCACAGAGAGGACATACAGAGACTGTTCAGAGAACTGCACCAGAATTGAACTCTAACCTCTGGAACACACCTTGAACTGTAATAGTGTTGCACTAACTGCTCCACTTCCACCATCCCAGCAGTACATTCAAGGACCCACCATTCAAAAGAAACTGCCTTGTAAATTTACTTCAAATTCTCCTTTAAATTTACCCCTAGCACCTTAAACTACCTGCTTAAAGTAGGCATTTGACCCTGGGAAAAAGATGCCAATTGTCTACTGTATCTATGCCATTCGTAATATAAACTTCTATAATTACCCCAACATAACAGAGAAAACAACCCCATTTTGACCAACTTCTCCTTATAGCACAGCACACAAATCCAGGCATCCTGGTAAATACCTGCAAGGCCTCTGTATCCTTCCTATAATGCAGCAATCAGAATCAAATGTAATTGAAATGAAATAAAATGAAACTCCGTGTCATCCAAATCCCCAGCAGAGCCCACCCTGCTGCCTGCATTTGATCGTCTTCCTCTCTTCTCATTGCTACCATCAGACAGAAGGTACATTGCTGCCCTGGAGCCACCGGGCTCTTGCACAAGCTGTTTTTGCCTCGGTACTGAACTGGCTCTATGGTTGCGGACTCACTTTCAGGGAATCTGGAGTTCATGTTTTCTGTATTTGTTTACTTTTTTATTGTTTGCACAATCTGTTCTTTTCTTTGCACACAATGTCTTTGACAGTCTTGGCTGTGTGGGCATTTTGTGGATTCTAATGTATTTCTTTGTTTTGTGGCTGCTGCAAGAAGATAAATCACAAGGTTGTATATGGTATACATACCCTGAAAATGTACTTTGAACATTGCTGTAATCCGCTAAGACTAACTCATACTCTTTCCTGCCCTGTAACATGTACCAGTCAAATGGACAAGAAACTCTTTTGTAAAGACCATGTCTTCCAAATCTCTCAACATCTTGACATGGACAAAATCCGTTTCTCCCTTAATAGACAATATCAATATACAGGAATTCCCAACCTATGTTGGGAATAGTATTGGTAGAAGTAACATCTGTGTGTACAGGAAGCAAAAAGCAATGTTCAATAAAAAAGACTGTCTGAGATTTCAGACTAACCCTCAAATTAGAGGTTCATGTATCTAGAATTTATGCAAATGCCTTACCACTAATTCTTCTTCTTCCTCTTCATCCTAAGGAGAAAAAAAGTATAACAGGAAATGAAATGAAACAAATTGATCCACTACAGTTATTTGCATTCACATAGCAAGTTTTACCAAGGAGCTCTAGAAAACATGGAAAGGTGAAAATGAAAGCTGGGGTTCTAAATAGCTAAGTATTGAAGCAATTAAACCCAAAGGAGATGAAAAAGAGAAAAACAGCAACTCTACAGTATAGTTGGAAATCTTCAACACTTCACTCAATGAACCACAATGAAAACGCTGGTGGGAGTTGTGTACAGGCCACCTAACAGTAGTAGTGAGGTTGGGGATGACATTAAACAGGAAATTAGAAATGCGTGCAATAAAGGAACAGCAGTTATAATGGGTGACTTCAATCTACATATAGATTGGGTGAACCAAGTTGGTAAGGGTGCTGAGGAAGAGGATTTCTTGGAATGTATGCGGGATAGTTTTCTGAACCAACATGTCGAGGAACCAACTAGAGACCAGGCCATTCTGGACGGGGTATTGAGCAATGAGGAAGGGTTAGTTAGCAATCTTGTCGTGCAAGGCCCCTTGGGTAAGAGTGACCATAATACGGTGGAATTCTTCATTAAGATGGAGAGTGATATAGTTAAATCAGAAACAAAGGTTCTGAGCTTAAAGAAGGGTAACTTTGAAAGTATGAGACGTGAATTAGCTAAGATAGACTGGCAAATGACACTTAAAGGGTTGACAGTGGATATGCAATGGCAAGCATTTAAAGATCGCATAGATGAACTACAACAATTGTTCATCCCAGTTTAGCAAAAGAATAAATCAAGGAAGGTAGTGCACTCGTGGCTGACAAGGGAAATTAGGGATAGTATCAATTCCAAAGTAGAAGCATACAAATTAGCCAGAAAAAGTGGCTCACCTGAGGACTGGGAGAAATTCAGAGTTCAGCAGAGGAGGACAAAGGGCTTAATTAGGAAGGGGAAAAAAGATTATGAGAGAAAACTGGCAGGGAACATAACTGACTGTAAAAGCTTTTATAGATATGTGAAAAGAAAAAGATTGGTTAAGACAAATGTAGGTCCCCTACAGACAGAAACAGGTGAATTGATTATGGGGAAAAAGGACATGGCAGACCAATTGAATAACTACTTTGGTTCTGTCTTCACTAAAGAGGACATAAATAATCTTCCGGAAATAGTAGGGGACGGAGGGTCTCTAGTGAGATGGAGGAACTGAGGGAAATACATGTTAGTAGGGAAGTGGTGTTAGGTAAATTGAAAGGACTGAAGGCAGATAAATCCCCAGGGCCAAATGGTCTGCATCCCAGAGTGCTTAAGGAAGTAGCCCAAGAAATAGTGGACGCATTAGTGATAATTTTTCAAAACTCCTTACATTCTGGTTTAGTTCCTGAGGATTGGAGGGTGGCTAATGTAACCCCGCTTTTTAAAAAAAAGAGGGAAAGAGAAACCAGGGAATTATAGACTGGTAAGCCTGACATCGGTGGTGGGGAAAATGCTAGAGTCAGTTATCAAAGATGTGATAACAGCACATTTGGAAAGCAGTGAAATCATCGGACAAAGTCAGCATGGATTTGTGAAAGGAAAATCATGTCTGATGAATCTCATAGAATTTTTTGAGGATGTAACTAGTAGAGTGGATAGGAAAGAACCAGTGGATGTGGTATATTTGGATTTTCAAAAGGCTTTTGACAAGGTCCCACACAGGAGATTGGTGTGCAAACTTAAAGCACACTGTATTGGGGGTATGGTATTGATGTGGATAGAGAACTGGTTGGCAGACAGGAAGCAAAGAGTGAGAATAACCGGGCTCTTTTCAGAATGGCAGGCAGTGACTAGTGAGGTACCACAAGGCTCAGTGCTGGGACCCCAGTTGTTTACAATATATATTAATGACTTAGACGAGGGAATTAAATGCAGCATCTCTAAGTTTGCGGATGCCATGAAACTGGGCGGCAATGTTAGCTGTGAGGAGGATGCTAAGAGGATGCAGGGTGACTTGGATAGGTTAGGTGAGTGGGCAAATTCACGGCAGATGCAATTTAATGTGGATAAATGTGAGGTTATCCACTTTGGTGGCAAGAACAGGAGTACAGATTATCTGAATGGTGGCCGATTAGGAAAAGGGGAGGTGCAATGAGACCTGGGTGTCATTGTACAGCAGTCATTGAAAGTGGGCATGCAGGTACAGCAGGCAGTGAAAAAGGCAAATGGAATGCTGGCATTCATAGCAAGAGGATTCGAGTACAGGAGCAGGGAGGTACTACTGCAGTTGTACAAGGCCTTGGTGAGACCACACCTAGAGTATTGTGTGCAGTTTTGGTCCCCTAATCTGAGGAAAGACATTCTTGCCCTAGAGGGTGTACAAAGAAGGTTCACCAGATTGATTCCTGGGATGGCAGGACTTTCATATGATGAAAGACTGGATTGACTAAGCTTATACTCTCTGGAATTTAGAAGATTGAGGGGGGATCTGATTGAAACGTATATAATTCTAAAGGGATTGGACAGGCTAGATGCAGAAAGATTGTTGCCGATGCTGGGGAAGTCCAGATGAGGGGTTACAGTTTGAGGATAGAGGGGAAGCCTTTTAGGACCAAGATGAGGAAAAACTACTTCGCAGAGAGTGGTGAATCTGTGGAATTCTCTGCCACAGGAAACAGTTGAGGCCAGTTCATTGGCTATACTTAAGAGGGAGTTAGATAAGGCCCTTGTGGCTAAAAGGATCAGGGGGTATGGAGAGAAGGCAGGTATAGGGTTCTGAGTTGGATGATCAGCCATGATCGTACTGAATGGCAGTGCAGGCTCGAAGGGCTGAATGGCCTACTCCTGCACCTATTTTCTATGTTTCTATGAACAGTCAAGCTACAAGTCTGTGGTTGGTAGACAGGATGGAATCTGTGGCAAAGATTTGAGTTCATGGTAGTCATCAAATCTGTGTCAAAGATTGGAGTCCATGAGAGGGAGTCAAAGATGGTTTCAGTCTTTGCAAAGTTTGACAGCTTATTCATGAATGCACATTGGACAATCATTTACTACACCAGGACAACAAAACTTCCAACCTATTAATAGTATTAGGCCAAAGATTTTGTTTTATAAAAGGTTTACTTAATAATTTAGTACACCATTTAAAAACTCATTACATGGAACCTTTAAAATTTCATGGAAATAGCAGAAATTCCCACCAACTGAACACTAGAAACCACATCAAAATAAAGTTCCTCAAGAAAAAGGGAAAACATTGACAGTAACAACAAATTTAAATGTGCATATACATACTCCAGTGGTACCTGTTAATTTCACATTATCATGATGGGAAATGCCAAATTTACTGAGATTTGTTGAAATTTTAAGATCTGACCCTTTTTGCTTTACTGTCATATTAAAGGACTGCACCTAACCAGAAGGGTAACATACATAAAATGCTAGAAGAACCCAGCGGATCACATAGCATCTGTGGAAATGAATAAACAGTTGACATTTTGGGCTGAGACCACTCAACAGGACTGGAAAGCCAGAGTAAGGTGGGAGGAGGGGAAGTAGTAAAAGGTAGAAGGTGATAGGTGATGCCAGGTGTGTGGGGGAGGGAGGATTGAAGTAAGGAGCTGGGAACTGAAAGGTGGAAAAGTAATGGACTGGAGAAGGAATCTGATAGGAGACGAGAGTTGACCATGGGAGAAAGCAAAGGAGGAGGGGCACCAAAGGGAGTTATAGGCTGGTGAGAAGAGAAGTGGTGAGAGAGGAGCCAGAGTGGGGAATTGAAGAGGAAAAGAGGAAGAGAAAAAAACAGATGTTGGAGAAATCTATCTTCATTGTCATCTGGTTAGAGGCTACCCCAATGGAATGAGGTGTTGCTCCTCCAACCTGAGAGTGGCCTCATCATAGCAGTAGAGAAGGCCATGGACAACATCTCAGAATGAAAATAGGGGATTGTAATTAAAATGTTTGGCTACTGGGAAATCCTGCTTTTTGTGGACAGAGTGAAGGTGCACAATAAAGCGGCTCCCCACTCTACACCGGGTCCACCAATGCAGAGGCTGCATCAGGAACACAGGATACAGTAGGTGACCCCAGCAGATTCACATGTGAAGTGTTGCTTCACCTGGAAGGACTGTTTGGGGCCCTGAATGAAGATGATGGAAGGAGGAAGTGAATGGACAGGTGTAGCACTTCTTCCACTTGCAGGAATAAATGCCAGAAGCGAGATTAGTGGGAAGGTACAAATGGGGAAGTAAATCACGGAGGGAGTGACAGGATCCCACTGAATGTGGCTGATGTTTTGGAGAATGATGTGCTGGATGCAGAGGCTCACAGGGTGGCAGGAAGATGGGCTGAGATGCCCAGGAAATGAAGATTGGGTAGGGGCAGCATCAATGGTAGAAGAAGGGAAACCCTGTTCTTAGAAGAGGACATCTCCGATGTCCTAGAAAGGAATACCTCATACTGGGATCAGATGTGGTAGAGACGAGGGAACTGAGAAAAGGGAATAGCATTTTTACAGGAGAACAGGGTGGGAAGAAGTATAATCAAGATGGTCATAGGAGTTGGTGGGTTTATAAAAGATATCAATGGACAGTTTGTCTCCTGAGACGGAGACAGATTGAAAAAGGAAAGGAAGTTGTCAGGAATGGACCAAGTAAATTTAATGGTAAGACAGTAAAGGGTTAATTGGTTCTGCTGACATGTAAAAATTAGACTTCAAGCTAAGCTCTGCTGGCTTGTGCACCTGTAAACTAGGAATTATATTCCTGTCTAGAAAAATGTGGAACTAGGGTTGGAAAGTGAAGAACTACCTCATGGTACACAATCTCAGTTTGATGGCTTTTGCCTTATAAGGTAACCAAAGGGTCTTTGTTTTAAAATACCACTGTTGCTGGGCAAGTGACTATGGGGTTAGCTAAAACTTGTTTCCTGTTACATGACATAAATGATATAAAAACTCTGTCTCTGTACTTTAAGGGAGAGAGACCACTGGTACGGATCCCATGTGTGTCCGCGAAGTGCGTTCTCTTTCCAGTAGCGAGCTACTAATGAAGAAGCAGTTGCTTTATCTCCCATAGTACTGTGTGTTCCTGCATCGGGTAACAGGTGATAATTAGAAGTAATGTTTAACAATGGCAGGGTGGAAGTTAGTGGCAAAGTTGATAAAATTGACGAGCTCAGCATGGGTACATGAAGCAGCACTAATGCAGTCATCAATGTAGCACAGAAAGAGCTGGTGGATGATAACCAGGGAAGGCTTGGTACATAGGCTATTTCACCTAGTCAATGAAAAAGCAGGCATAGCTGGGAGTCCATGTGGGTGCCCATGGCTACACCTGAGTTTGGAGAAAATGGGGGTGCCAACAGAGAAACTGTTAAGTGTAAGGACCAGTCCACCAGATGGAGGAGAGAAACCGGTTGAATTTATTGTCACGAAATTAGCAGAGAGCTTTAAGGCCTTCTTGATGGGGAATAGAAGTATATTGGGACTAGACATCCATGGTGAAAATGAGACAGCCAGAGCCAAGGATCTTTGGTAGGGGATGGAAAAGAACAGTGCAAGGTAAGGGAACTATGAAGTTAATGGCAGTGGATCTGAGTTGATGAGTTGGTGATGGTATTGGATACAATGTCTTAACAGTCTTGAGTGGGGGTCCTTTTCAAGGGAAAAGTAAGAGGAAGTGTCTAACCATTGCAGCCTGGCTTCAGCAGAGTAGAGGCTAGTCCACCAGACAACAACAGTATACCTCTGTGTACGTGTTTGATGGTGAAGTTGAGATTGATGCAGAAGACCTCTCTTGATACTTTCCAACATCCACAAACCTGATTATCTGGGTAGGCCAAATGTTTCTGCCTGTTCCAGCCCTACTCGTGTCTGCACACCACAACTCCATTTTAACCCCTTGGTTCAATTCTGTCGTTCCAAGGAGAAAAGGCCGAGTTCACTCAACCTATTCTCATAAGGCATGCTCCCCAATCCAGGCAACATCCTTGTAAATCTCCTCTGCACCCATTCTATGGTTTCCACATCCTTCCTGTAGTGAGGCAACCAAAACTGAACATAGTACTCCAAGTGCAGTCTGACCAGGGTCCTATATAGCTGCAACATTACCTCTCAGCTCCTAAACTCAATCCCAAGATTGATGAAGGCCAATGCGCTGTATGCTTTCTTAATTACAGAGTCAACCTGCGCAGCAGCTTTGAGTGTCCTATGGACTCAGACCCCAAGATCCCTCTGATCCTCCACACTGTCAAGATTCTTACCATTAATACTATATTCTGCCGTCATATTTGACCTACCAAAATGAACCACTTCACACTTACCTGGGTTGAACTCCATCTGCCTCTTCTCAGCCCAGTTTTGCATCCTATCAATGTCCCACTATAACCTCTGACAGCCCTCCACACTATCCACAACACCTCCAACCTTTGTGTCATCAAACTTACTAACCCATCCCTCCACTTCCTCATCCAGGTCATTTATAAAAATCACAAAGAGTAAGGGTCCCAGAACACCACTGGTCACCGACCTCCATGCAGAATACGACCTGTCTACAACTACTCTTTGCTTTCTGTGGGCAAGCCAATTCTGGATCTACAAAACAACGTCCCCTTGGATCCCATGCCTCCTTACTTTCTCAATAAGCCTTGCATGGGGTACCTTGTCAAATGCCTCACTAAAATCCATATAAACTACATCTACTGCTCTACCTTCCACGTGTTTAGTCACATCCTCTAAGAATTCAACCAGGCTCATAAGGCACAACCTACCTTTCACAAAGCCATGCTGACTATTCCTAATCATATTATGCCTCTCCAAATGTTCATAAATCCTGCCTCTCAGGATCTTCTCCATCAACTTACCAACCACTGAAGTAAGACTCATTGGTCTATAATTTCCTGGGCTATCTCTACTCTCTGTCTTGAATAATGGAAGAACATCCGCAACCTTTCAATCCTCCAGAACCTTTCCCGTCCCCATTGATGATGCAAGGATCACCTCCAGAGGCTCGGCAATCTCCTCCCTTGGCTCCCACAGTAGCCTTGGGTACATCTTGTCTAGTCCCGTTGACTTATCCAACTTGATGCTTTCCAAAAGCTCCAGCACATCCTATTTCTTAATATCTACATGCTCAAGCTTTTCAGTCCGCTGTAAGCCATCCCTACAATCACCAAGATCCTTTTCTGTAGTTAATACTGAAGTACTCATTAAGTACCTCTGCTATCTCCTCCAGTTCCATCCACAGTGGACCACAGTATTGGTCTGGATTTCCAGCATCTGCAGAATCTCTTGAAGGGTAAAGGTCTTCTCACAGTAACCACACATAGGATGGAATAATGACAAACCTGCATAGCAGTTCAATTAAGAAAAATGGTAACAATATTCTAGTTTCAGCTTCACAAAATGATTACAGTATTGGAGGCCAGTTGACCTGCCAAGTCCATAGTGTGTCAACATAAGAGAAATCCAATGAGCTCCACACTACCCTATCCTCTACAAATAGCCATGTACGAGATAACAATCTGCTCTCGCTATTGCCCCTGAGAGTGGCATTTGTACACAAGTAATGCCACGCATGTCAGTTAGTTCTTTCAACAATCACCATTGTTCTAAATCACCTGGTTCTTCATGTTTCCACTGGGAATAGCTTCACTGTATCCTCATTGCCTTTATGGCTTTAAATATTGGAACCTTTATTCCAAGGAAACTGTAGCTACTCTAATCTATTCACACAACTAAAGTCCTTTAACCTTGCACTCAAAGTCCATACATCCTTTCAAAAGCGCTACATCTCAGAATAAGAGACTGCAGTCGGGCCAAGATAGTGCTTAATAAAGTTTTATTTTATTGCTCTGCTCTTACATTCGATGCCTCTATCATAAGACCCAAGATTCCGTCAGTTTTTTAACCTATTCTTAATCAGTCACATCCCTTTCACTTAACGTTACAGATTTATCCATTTTTTAAATTGTTTTACGATGGTACCCACTGACTTACATTGACTTGCTCACATTATAGTAGACTACAGGAAATAAAATTAAGGCATAATTTGAAAATGTTGCTGAAAAGCAACACCAAAAGTGGCATCAAGACACATCCTCCCCAAATACACTCCCTTTGGAGCTAGAAACTCCAGCGTTCAGTGCTGGAAACAGCAGACCATCCAGCATAATGGCGCGGGGTGGGGAGGAACAGTTGCACTGCAAGTGAGTAGTGGGATCCAGAAATGAAATACGCATCAGGTCAGATTAAAGCCTGTTACACTCGCATCTTCTTTTTACCCAGGGCTCCCCACACTTCACAGCTCAACCGGCCCGTGACCAGTGTGTCCTCTGGCTCACCCCGCCACGGCGCCGAATCCTCGGCCTTGATTTGCCCTTGGCTCCCGGCCCGGGCCCAAATTTAGGGTCACAACTACTTTTAGAGCAGACGCCACCTTTATATCCTCTGTCTCCGTATCCCCCCTCCTTGCTCCACTTTCCTCCCCATTCTCAAGCAGTTACACTCACCTCAGGCTCTCCGGTATGGGACACCTCCTCGTCCTCTACACTCATGGTACCCACTAGCAGCAGCAGCGAGAGAGAGAGAGCCGGCACCCGGACCGCAGCTGAGCCGCCCCGCGTTAAACACCCGGATGGCGGCACGACCTCTAGCGGATTGTCACTATGAGGAAATGCTGCGTGAACCTGCTTCACGGAACACAATCCGCAGTGAATGAGTTAAATTTTGTAAATGAAACAAGTATGTACGCAGAAAAGGGAATTCTGTCTACGTCAGAACACCAACAGGAACTCAGCAGGTCGGGCAGCATCTATGGAAATGAATAAACAGTCGAGACCCTTCATCAACAGTGGGAAGGCTGGGGGCGGAAGATGCCAGAGTTCAATAAGAAAGTGGGGAGGGGAGGCATCTACAGAATCTCTGTTTATGATTTGTGTCACTCTTTAAGACACTGAGTCCCAGAGACCTCTTAAAAGACGTAATCCTTCTACTAATTAATTTAAATCTATGCTCCTAGTTTTTAAGGAGCAGATTTAGGCCATGCGGCCCATCGAGTCTATCCGCTATTATAGATCATGACGGATTTATTTTCTCTCTCAACCCCACTGTCTTGCCTTCTCCCTATAACCTTTAACGCCATATCAAGAAACTATCGACCTCTGCTTTAAATACTGCATACCCAATAACTTGGCTTTCTCAGCCGTCCGTGGCAACGAGTTCCAGATTCACCACTCTCTGGCAAAAGAAAATCCTCATCTCTGTTCTAAAAGGGCATTCTTCGATTTTGAGCCTGTGCCCTCTGGTCCTAGGCTATCCTATTATTGCAAATATTGTCTGCACGTCCACTCTATCTAGACCTTTCAATATTAGGTACGTTTCAACGGGATCCCTCCTCCAGCGAGTACAGGGCCAGGCTCCTTACATTAACCCATTCATTCCCGGGATCATTCTCATGAACCTCTTCTGGACTTCTGGATCATCTTCAATGCCTACACATTCTTAAATTTTGGGCCCCAATCTGCTCACAATACATGAAATACCTTATAAACCCTCAGCATTACATCCTTACTTTTATATTCTATTCCTCCGGAAATGAATGCTAGCATTGCATTAGCCTTCCTTACTACTAACGTTCAGGTAATCCTAACAACTCATTTAGAAAATAATCTACGCTTTTATTCCTTCTACCATAGTGCATGACCATACACTTCCCCACACTGTATTCCGTCTTCTACTTCATTGCCCATTCTCCTAATCTATCCCAAGTTTTTGAACACCTGTGGCAAGACCTTCCTGTTTATTGTACCTTTCATTTTCAGGATCTGGATATCTTTAGCAAGACCACTGTTTCTTGTTCATACTTGTATATAAGACCATAAGACCTAGCAGCAGAATTAGGCCACCCGGCCCATCGATTCTGCTCCACCATTCAATTATTGCTGATCCTTTTTTAAAACCTCCTCCTCAACCCCCGTTCCTAGCCTTCTCCCCGTAACTTTGATGCCATGTCCAATCAAGAACCCATCTGCCTGAAATACACCCAGCGACCTGGCCTCCACAGCTGCATGTGGCAACAAATTCCACAAACTCATCACCGTTTGGCTGAAGAAATTTCTCTGCATTTCTGTATTGAAAAGGTGCCCCTCTATCCTGAGGTTGTGCCCTCTTGTCTTAGACTCTCCCACCATAGGAAACATCTTTTTCATATCTACTTGGTCTAGGCCTTTCAACATTCGAAAGGTTTCAATGAGATACCCCCTCATCCTTCTGAATTCCAGCAAGTACAGACCCAGAGCCATCAAACATTCCTCATATGATAACCCTTTCATTCCTGGAATCATCCTCGTGAACATCCTCTGGATCATCTCCAATGCCAGCACACCTTTCCTAAAATGAGGGGCCCAAAACTGCTCACAATACTCAAGGTGAGGCCTCACCAGTGCCTCATAAAGCCTCAGCATCACCTCCTTGCTCTTGTATTCTAGACCTCTGGAAATGAATGCTGACATGGCATTTGCCTTCCTCACCACTGACTCAATCTGCAAGTTAACCTTCAGCGTGTTCTGCACAAGGACTCCCAAGTCCCTCTGCATCTCAGATTCCTGGATTTTCTCACCATTTAGAAAATAGTCCACACACTTACTTCTACTACCAAAGTGCATGACCATGCATTTTCCAACATTCTATTTCATTTGCCACTTTCTTGCCCATTCTCCTAATCTGTCTAAGCCCTTCTGCATCTTACCTGCTTCCTCAACACTACCCGCCCCTCCACCAATCTTCATATCATCTGCAAACTTGGCAACAAAGCCATCTATTCCATCATCTAAATCATTTATATACGGCATAAAAAGAAGTGGTCCCAACACCGACCCCTGCGGAACACCATTAGTCACTGACAGCCAACCAGAAAAGGATCCTTTTATTCCCACGCGCTGCCTCCTACCAATCAGCCAAAGTTCTAACCATGTTAGTAACTTTCCTGTAATTCCATGGGATCTTAACTTGGTAAGCAGCCTCATGTGTGGCACCTTGTCAAAGGCTGTCTGAAAGTCCAAATATACAACATCCACTGCATCCCCTTTATCTACCCTACTTGTAATCTCCTCAAAGAATTCTAACAGGTTCATCAGGCAGGATTTTCCCTAAAGGAAACCATGCTGACTTTGTACTATATTGTCCTGTGTCACCAAGTACTCCATCACCTCATCCTTAACAATTGACTCTAACATCTTCCCAACCACTGAGGTCAGACTAACTGGTCTATAATTTCCTTTCTGCTGCCTTCCTCCTTTCTTAAAGAGAGGAGTAACATTTGCAATTTTCCAATCCTCTGGCACCATGCCGGAGTCCAAAGATTTTTGAAAGATCATTTCTAATGCCTCCACAATCTCTAACACTACCTCTTTCAGAACCCCAGGGTACAGTTCCTCTGGTCCGGGTGACTTATGTACCTTTAGGTCCTTCGGCTTTTTGAGCACCTTCTCTCTTGTTATAGTAACTGCACCCAGTTCTCTTCCTTCACATACTACAACATCAGGCATTCTGCTAGTGTTTTCCACAACGAAGACTGAAGTGAAATACTCATTTGGTTCATCAGCCATCTCCTTGTCCCCTGTTATTATTTCTCCTGCCTCATTTCCCAGCAGACCTATATCCACTCTCATTTTTCTTTTATTTTTAACATACTTGAAAAAACTTTTATTATCCATTTTGATATTATTTGTGAGTTTGCTTTCATATTTCATTTTTTCCCTCTTAATGACTTTTTAAGTTGCTCTCTATAGGTTTTTTAAAAAAACTTCCCAGTCATTTTTGCTTCATTGTATGCCCTTTCTTTTGCTTTTATAATAGCTTTGACTTCCCTTGTCAGCCACAGTTGTACTATTTTACTATTTGTGTATTTCTTCATTTTTGGAATACATATGCCCTCACCTTCCTCATTTTCCCCAGAAACATTTGCCATTTTAACCTGTGGCCCATCTCCCAGCCACTGTTGGGAGGCCTGTATATAACTGCCCTCAATGTCCTTTTACCCTTGCAGTTTCTTAACTCAACCCACAAGGATTCAACATCTTCCGATCCCATGTCACATCTTTCTACTGATTTGATGCCATTCTTTACCAGTAGAGCCACACCACCCCCCTCTGCCTACCTTCTCATCCCTCTGATATAATGTGTAACCTTGGATATTCAGCTCCCAACTACAACCATCCTTCAGCCACAATTCAGTGATGGCCACATCATACCTAGCAATCTGTAATATTGCAACAAGATCTTTCACCTTATTTCTTATACTACGCACATTTAGATACAACACTTTGAGTGCCGTATTTGTTATCCTTTCTGATTCTGCACCCCTACTGATTTGATACTCAGCCTATTGGCTGCAACTAAATCCTATCACCTGCCTGCCCTTCCTGACAATTTGATTGCATGCTATCTTTACTTTTTTCCATCCTATCCTGAGTTCCTTCACTCTGGTTCCCATCCCCCTGCCAAGTTAGTTTAAACCCTCCCCAACAGCTGTAACAAACCTGCCCACAAGAATATTGGTTCCCCTCGGGTTCAGGTGCAATCCATCACTTTTGAACAGCTCATACCTCCCCCAGAAGAGATCCCAGTTATCCAAGAACTTGAAGCCCTGCCCCCTGGCACCAGCTTCTCAGCCACACATTATCGGCCAGATCATCCTGTTTCTACCCTCACTGGCACTGGCAGCAATCCAGAAATTACTACCCAGGAGGTCTTGCTTCTCAGCTTTCTACCTAGCTCCCTAAATTCTCTTTTCAGGACCTCATTGCTTTTCCTTCCTATGTCATTGGTACCAAGACGTACCAAGACATCTGGCTGCTTCCCCTCCCTCTCCAAAATGTTGTGGACACGATCTGAGACATCCCTGACCCTGGCACCTGGGAGGCAACATATCATCCGAGTGTCCTATTCACATCCACAGAATCTCCTGTCTGTTCCCCTCACTATTGAGTCCCCTATCACTACCACTCCCTTCTTCTCTCTCTTTCCCTTCTGCACCACAGACCCATGCTTGATGCCTGTAACCCCGTCACCATGGCATTGTCCCGGGAGGTCAACCCCACAAAAGTATCCAAAGCAGTATACTTGTTTTTGAGGGGAATGGCCACAGGGGTGCTCTGCTCTAACTGCCTTATTTCGATTTCTCCTGACAGTCACTCAGCCACTCGCCTCCTGCAACTTCGGGGTGACTACTTCCCTGTAACTTTGATCGATCATATCCTCGCTCTCCTGTACAAGCCGACGGTCATCCAGTTGCTGCTCCAGATCCCTAACACGGTCTTCAAGGAGCTGCAGCCGGATGCACTTCTCACAGATGTAGTTCCCAGGGAGACTAGGTGGTGTTGAACTGCCTTCCTGAACACTGTAGACTTTCTGGTGAAGGTACTTGCACAATGCTACTTGAAGGGACATTCCATAATTTAAATCTAGCTGTGATATCATTCCATGTCAATATAATGTGCCATTTAGTTTGAACTTTGTTATTCTTGTTAATAGAAGTCATGTGGAAGTGCTGTGTGAGTATCACGGGCCTTGAAGACTACAACACAGGAACAGGTTCATTGGCCCACTGTGTCTGCACATGGTCTATATCTCTTCTTGTTCATTTATTTGTCCACATGCTTCTCAAACGTTGTTATCATATCTGCTTTTACTCCTTCCTCTGGCACCTAATATTCTTTATACAAGGAAAACATTTTGCCTCACTGTGACAGAGAGCACTTGGTAAACACACTCACAAACACTGCCTTGTCATTCTGCTGTCATTGTGGTGAGTTTACGCACTTCCAATGCCTTCCCCGGTATACAGTGCCTATAAAAAGTATTCGCCACCCCCCCCCCCAAAAAATTTTCATGTTTTGTTGTTTTACAACATTGAATCACAGTGGATTTAATTTGGCTTTTTTGACACTGATCAACAGAAAAAGACTCTTTCATGTCAAAGTGAAGACAGATCTTTACAAAGTCATCTAAATTTAAATTACAAATATAAAGCACAAATAATTGATTGCATAAGTATTCACCCCCTTTAATATGACACACCAAATCATCACTGGTGCAGCCAATTGGTTTTAGAAGTCACATAATTAGTTGAATGGAGAATCACCTGTGTACCATCAAGGTGTTTCCATTGATTGTGGTAAAAATACACCTGTAGCTGGAAGGTCCAACTCCTGGTGAGTCAGTATCCTGGACACTATGAAGACAAGAAAACACTCCAAGCAACTCCACAAAAAGGTTATTGAAATGTACAAGTCAGGAGATGGAAACAATAACATTTCCAAGTTACTGGATATCCCTTGGTGTATGGTTAAGTTCCCTCAGGAAATGGAAACTATATGGCACAGTTGTAGATCTGCCTAGAGCAGGCTGTCCTCAAAAACTGAGTGACTGGGTATGAAGGAAACTAATGAGCAAGGCCACCAAGTAGACCTATGGCAACTTTTAGGGGAGTTACAAGCTTCTGTGGCTGGGATGGGAGAGACTGCGCATACAACTGTTGCTCAGGTGCTTTGCCAGCCGCAGCTTTATGGGAGCGTGACAAAGAGAAAGACATTGTTCGGGGGAAAAAAACAAGTGGAATCTCTGCTAGAGTTTGCCAGAAGGCATATGGGAGACTCTGAAGTCAGCTGAAAGAAGGTTCTGTGGTCTGATGAAACCAAAATTCAGCTTTTTGGCTATCTGAGTAAACACTATGTTTGGCATAAGGCAAACACTGCACATCATCAAAAACACACCATCTCTACTGTGTGGTGGGTGCTTCATGCTGTAGGGATCCCTCACTGCAGCAGACCATGGAAGACTTGTAAAAGGAATGTAGCAAAATACAGGCAAATCCTGCAGGAAACCTGATGCAGTCTGCAAGAGAACTGTGACTTGGGAGAACATTTATTTTCCAGCAAGACAATGACTGCAAGTATAAAACAACAAAGTTAATGTCCTGACCTCAATCCAATTGAGAACTTGTGGCTGGACTTGAAAGGGGCTGTTCACTCACAATCCTCATGCAATCTTGACAGAGCTTGAGTAGTTTTGTAAAGAATAGGGAAAAATTGCAGTGTCCAGATGTCTCTCCATACAGACTCAAGGCTGTAATTGCTACCAAAGGTGCATCTACTAAATACTGACTTGAAGAGAGTGAGTATAATTATGCAATTATTGTTTAATAATTGTAATAAATGTAGACCAACTTGTAGAAATTTGCTTTCACTTTGACATGAATTTTTTTTTGTTGCTCAGCATCAAAAGCCAAATTAAATCCACTGTTATTCAATGTTGTACAACAATAAATGTAAACTTCTGGGGGTGGGGGTGAATACTGTTTGTAGGCACTACCTACTGTTTTCCTTCCACATTGCTACATACATTCAGAGTCAGACACCAAAGTTCAGTTTAATTCTAAATCAAGTTAATATGCTTAAGTTGGCTTTATGATGCCTTTCTGCCATACACAGAGGAATATTCAAGTTCTTTAGTAATAGGGATGTGTATATGGTGTTTGTATCCTTTTTTTGAGGTAGATACTTCTGGTTTATTTTGTAATTAATTGTAACTACATTGTGGGGTGCACCATATTCTAATTCATGTTAACTTTGTTGGTGATTAAAGGTGCCTGAAAAAGGGAGCTCTTCCCCCCCCTCAGTAAGGGAGGAGTTCATATTGGACAAGAATAAGTATGGAGCTATTATTGTGCTTACTTGTCGATCATTTTATAAATATTCAAATTTTTTCTTTTCACTTTTTTTGTAAGATTGATTTTTGACGCAACTAAAACACCCTTGCCCTAAGGTAATAAGTAACACCAGCTATTTTTTCAGTATATTTTGTAAGATGGTACAGAGTGCAAGTGCAATTCATCAGTAGTAGAAATGAAATTTAGGGGGTTGATTGACAGCCAATCAAGTGGACTGCCTAGTACTCAGTGGTAGTACCTTGATAGTAGTTGGCACTCCATACATCCAGGCAAGTGCAGAGTAATCTACCACATTCCAGACTTGCTCCTTGCAGATGGTATAAAGGCTTTGGAGCCTTGGTATCTACAGGATGCCACCTTCTGGATGTAAAGAGTAGAGGATTTAGCCATGGTCCTAATATTGAATGTCAAGGACGGGTATTTAGCCTGTCTTATAGCAAAGCAAGCTATTGCCTGACAGTTTTATGATTATAGTTGTTACCTGCCACTTAACTATCTGTATCTGAACATTGTCTAGCTCTTGCTTCATGCAGCCATGGATTGCATCATTTGTTGAGATTCAAGATTTACTAGCTTATTGTTATTCTTCAGTACACAAGTGTAAAGGATAACAATAATTGTTAATCTGGATCTGAATTAGCATAAAAACAATAAATAGCAACATAAAAGGAATCCTATAAAACAATTACAAGTTACTGTTGAGTATCCATATATACATCAAATTAGCCTATATACAGTGTATGTACATAATGTGATGCAGGAGTACCTGAAAATAAGGTGACTGACAGAAAATGATCAGGTGACAAAGAGGAACTCTTCTAGGTACTGTAGCAGCAAATGGAATTACATATAGTGTACCTATCAGGGAATACCCATCTTCTGACGCTTTTTATGGGAGGAAGGTTTTTGATGAAGCAGATGAAGATAGTTGGGCCCAGGATATTACCCTAAGGAACTACTACTGTGATTTTCCAAGGGCTCAGATGATTGAACTCTAGTTATTGCAACTATCTTCCTATGAGCAAGGTACAGGCCCCATGATTGGAGTGTATTTCCTTGGATGTCCATTGATTTGTGTTTTACCAGGGCACCAAGATACAATAGTCAGGTAGCTGAAGGGCTATTGTACCCATAAGTTATTGTACCCATAACTTACCTGTAGAATTCATGTCTTTGATCCATATTTGGACCAAAGGCTGAATGAAACCAGAAGCCTATCGGTCCAAGAAAGTTAAAACCGGGCTTTGGTGAACAGATTACTGATGATTATGGGCATTGTCAAAAATAGCCTCCATCACTGCTGTGTGACTGATTTTGGACTCCTTCAGCTTTTTTAAAAAAAAAAAAAAAAAAAAAAATCAGCCATAGGTTATGTAACCTTTCTTTCTAGCCAACCCTGAGAACATCTGTGTAAATCTTCCCCTCCTCCTCCTCCTCCTCTTCAGTGCAAGTTGTATTAATGCAAAATTAACTTTACCCATTTTCACCACTCTTGGAAATTGATCTCTATTATAGTTTTAAATTTTATAGGCCCATAAATGCTGAGTCTGTTTTTCAACATTTGGCAATTAAACACTTCGGGCATTCTGAGACAAAGATTTCATAAATACACATTTATAATGTATTAATAAAATTACTTAATCATATTCTAATTCCTAGATTACTTTTTCAAATGAATTTTCTTTGCATTTTTCCAGATCAAGGCTCTCAGACCAAAACCTCGACTATTTATTCCCCTCCATAGATGCTACTTGACTTGCTGAGTTCCTCCAGCATTGTGTGTGTTACTCTGGATTTCTGGCATTTGCAGAATATTATGTAGCTTTTTTTTTTTTGCATTAATTTAAGCAAATAATTAGGATATTACACAATTAATGTTTGATACAGTTGATTTTCTTAAAGGATCTGTAACCTGACGGTTACGCTACTTACGCTGGAGATGGCATTAAACCAACTGTTCACACTGGGGTGAATGGGCTCCTTCTGAGTTATTAAATTTCTATGTTACAGTTGACGATTTAGTATAATCACAAAACCAGTCCACTGAATCGATTACAGCTTATATATTGGTTATAAACAATAACTGTTGAGCTTTCATAATAATGTCTCTACAAGGTCAGATTGTTCTTTCATTCCCTGGCACAGTATTATTAGCCTGCAGAACATCAAGCTGATGCAGGCAAAATTCATTCCACTAAGATCTTGTACTCTAATATATTACCTTGCACAATAATAACTTTAGCTGTGCAAGCTGTTTTAACTCTCATATTCCTCAAGTTCAAATCTACAACCAATTAGCACTGCAATAGACACATCCATCCATCCATACAATTTGACTTTAATGACAAACTATGTGGTTCTAAATGTAACTTGCACATAAAAGTACAATAAAGAAATCATTGGACAAAGATTATTACTGAAGTTTGATAATACCAAAAAGAATCTCTAAGGTTGTCTTCTCACACCCTAAATTCCAAGAAAAAACTCATTCCATTTAATTGACTAATCTGAACAGATTCAGCAGAAGAATAATTACCTACAATCATGAAATTGTGGAATAACAATAATATGACATTAATTCTGGCATACCAGGTCTCATTTTAACTTGTCAAAAAAGTATTTTCATTTTGTATTTTACAGTGAAACATTTATAAGCTCAATCCTCATCTTGCCTACCAGTGCAATAGGGTAATATTCTAATAAATATCTTGATGGTTTAAAAAGCTACATTTCCCAAGATTCAGGCTAACTACTGATCCCAATGAGTTGTGTTAACACATCATATGCTATTAGCAGGGTGTTTTCTAAGTATTATCTGTCTTTGAGTAAATACATGCCCTAGACATCAACTTAGAATACCCAAAAATAAAGACAAGTTTGAAGAAGAGAAACTGTTTTATAAAAACAAAGAACAGTAAATACATTCATATACACATCTGAATATTCTTATCACCTATTATCCATGTTTTTCCTTTCAAATACATGAATATGGCTTCCTACTCGACCTTCGGGTACATGAGTATGAAAAAATGTCGCCACTTTCATGTAGTTTTTAATCCTTAGGAAGGGCTCAATGTTCTTTGAAGACAAAGAAATAAAAAAAATCAATGTTAGAAGATGTATAAAATTGCAGTAATGTAACACCTTTTTCAAATTTACAATGATATTAATTGGTATTTTCCTAAAAATAAAGAGAAGTTATTTAATGCCTTAATTGGCTTGAATTTGCATAAATCCCCAGGACCAACGCAATTTGTTTCAGGATGTCTCTGGAGGATAAGTAACAGATTATTTGGGCTGTGGTTGAGATATTTAAATCTTCATTAAACACAAATGAGGTATCAGATGACTGGAAGGCAGCAAATGTAGTTCCCTTCTTGTATAAGCTTTCTACAGGAGCACCATCGAGAGTGTCTTGTCTGGCTGTGTCATTGTGTGATACAGAAGCTGCAAGGCATGGGACTGCAAGATCTTACAGAAGATAGGAAAAAGCGCTAAGAGGATCACCGATGTCTCCCTTTCCCCCTATTCCTGACATCTACCGGGAGTGTTATAGATGAAGGGCATTGTTGAGGATCCTTACCACCCATCCAAGAACCTCTTTAACTCACTACCATCAGGAAGGAAGTACATAAGCATAAGGACCTCGACTGCCAGTCTGGATACAGCTTCTTCCCTCAGGCAGTGAGACTAATGAATACTCCTCCAACACTCAGGTCTCGTCACTAGGACAGTGAGCTGTTTACTGTACTGCTTACCGTTTCCCTGAGCTACACACTACATGCATTTTGAATTATATTTTATTAACTTATTTTGGGTAATATTTTGGTTTATGTGCTGTGTGTGATATGTATTGTACACGCACCGTGGTCCAGAAGAACATTGTTTCATTTCGTTATATATATGTACATTCAGATGACAATCTTGAACAAGAGAACATTCTCACTGGTTGCATCATAGCCTCACATGGAGGGTGCAATGCATAGGATTGCAAGAAGCTGCACAGGGTCTCAGGCCCAGCCAGTACCATCAAAACACAACCCTCCTCACCAACGAGTATATCTTAAAGAGGCAGTGCCTCCAGAAGATTAAGGACCATCGCCATTTGGGTCATGCCCTCTTCTCAGTACTACCATCTGGGAGGTACAGGAGCCTGAAGACCTACACTTAATTCAGAAACATCTGTTTCTCCTCTGCCATTAGACTTCTGAATATTCAATGAATGCTACCACTTTATCCCTTTTTTTTGCACTATTCGTTTTGTAATTTATAATGGTTTTCTGTCTTTGCACTTGCTGCTGCTGCAGAACAACAGCTTTCATGTCATATAAAACAGTGATAATCCACCTGATTCTCACTAAATTGACTTCACTATAGAAGACAGACAGGGGTGACAAGAGGTTTGCTTTTGCAAATAATGTCTATGACTAGTGGTGCCCCTCACGGCAGGGCTCCTTGCTGCTTGTAATAACATGGATGTCGCTATGGAAGGCAAGATCAATAAGTTGGAAAATGACACAAAGATTGGAGGAGTGCAGAACATAGAACGTAGAACAGTACAGCACAGTACGGCCCTTCAGCCCACAACGTTGTGCCGACCCTTAAACCCTGCCCCCCATATCACCCCCCCACCTTAAATTCCTCCATATACCTGTCTAGTAGTCTCTTAAATTTCACGAGTGTATCTGCCTCCACCACTGACTCAGGCAGTGCATTCCACACACCAACCACTCTCTGAGTTAAAAAACCTTCATTTAATATCCCCCTTGAACTTCCCACCCCTTACCTTAAAGCCATGTCCTCTTGTATTGAGCAGTGGTGCCCTGGGGAAGAGGCACTGGCTATCCACTTTATCTATTCCTCTTATTATCTTGTACACCTCTATCATGTCTCATCTCATCCTCCTTCTCTCCAAACAGTAAAGCCCTAGCTCCTTTAATCTCTGATCATAATGCATACTTTCTAAACCAGGCAGCATCCTGGTAAATCTCCTCTGTACCCTTTCCAACGCTTCCACATCCTTCCTATAGTGAGGTGACCAGAACTGGACACAGTACTCCAAGTATGGCCTAACCAGAGTTTTATAGAGCTGCATCATTACATCGCGACTCTTAAACTCTATCCCTTGACTTATGAAAGCTAACACCCCATAAGCTTTCTTAACTACCCTATCCATCTGTGAGGCAACTTTCAGGGATCTGTGGACATGTACCCAGAGATCCCTCTGCTCCTCCACACTACCAAGTATCCTGCCATTTACTTTGTACTCTGCCTTGGAGTTTGTCCTTCCAAAGTGTACCACCTCACACTTCTCCGGGTTGAACTCCATCTGCCACTTCTCAGCCCACTTCTGCATCCTATCAATGTCTCTCTGCAATCTTTGACAATCCTCTACACTATCTACAACACCACCAACCTTTGTGTCGTCTACAAACTTCCCAACCCATCCTTCTACCCCCACATCCAGGTCGTTAATAAAAATCATGAAAAGTAGAGGTCACAGAACACATCCTTGTGGGACACCACTAGTCACAATCCTCCAATCTGAATGTACTCCCTCCACCACCACCCTCTGCCTTCTGCAAGCAAGCCAATTCTGAATCCACCTGGCCAAACTTCCCTGGATCCCATGCCTTCTGACTTTCTGAATAAGCCTACCGTGTGGAACCTTGTCAAATGCCTTACTAAAATCCATATAGATCACATCCACTGCACTACCCTCATCTATATGCCTGGTCACCTCCTCAAAGAACTCTATCAGGCTTGTTAGACACGATCTGCCCTTCACAAAGCTATGCTGACTGTCCCTGATCAGACCACGATTCTCTAAATGCCCATAGATCCTATCTCTAAGAATCTTTTCCAACAGCTTTCCCACCACAGACGTAAGGCTCACTGGTCTATAATTACCCAGACTATCCCTACTACCTTTTTTGAACAAGGGGACAACATTCACCTCCCTCCAATCCTCTGGTACCATTCCCGTGGACAACGAGGACATAAAGATCCTAGCCAGAGGCTCAGCAATCTCTTCTCTCGCCTCGTGGAGCAGCCTGGGGAATATTCCGTCAGGTCCCGGGAACTTAACTGTCCTAATGTATTTTAACAACTCCAACACCTCCTCTCCCTTAATATCAACATGCTCCAGAACATCAACCTCACTCATATTGTCCTCACCATCATCAAGTTCCCTCTCATTGGTGAATACCGAAGAAAAGTATTCATTGAGGACCTCACTCACTTCCACAGCCTCCAGGCACATCTTCCCACCTTTATCTCTTATTGGTCCTACCTTCACTCCTGTCATCCTTTCTTGATTCACATAATTGAAGAATACCTTGGGATTTTCCTTTACCCTACTCACCAAGGCCTTCTCATGCCCCCTTTTTGCTCTTCTCAGCCCCTTCTTAAGCTCCTTTCTTGCTTTCCTATGTTCCTCAATAGACCCACCTGATCCTTGCTTCTTAAACCTCATGTATGCTGCCTTCTTCCACCTGACTAGATTTTCCACCTCACTTGTCACCCATGGTTCCTTCACCCTCCCATTCTTTATCTTCCTCACCGGACAAATTTATCCCTAACATCCCGCAAGAGATCTCTAAACATCGACCACATGTCCATAGTACTTTTCCCTGCAAAAACATCATCCCAATTCACACCCGCAAGTTCTAGCCTTGTAGCCTCATAGTTTGCCCTTTCCCAATTAAGAATTTTCCTCTCTCTAATTCTATCCTTTTCCATGATAATGTTAAAGGCCAGGGAATGGTGGTCATCGTGCCCCAGATGCTCACCCACTCAGAGATGAGTGATGGAATGGAAAGTAATTTTAGGCTGCAAAGAGGTATCAATGCATTAGTGAAATGGGCTGAAAACTAGGAGATGGGATTTTATTCAAACAATGAGAGGTGGTGCATTTTTGGAGCACTAATGAAGTTAGGACATACTGTATACAGTAATGGCAAGGTCTTGTGGTTCCTTAAGGTTGTTATAGCAGGGGTGGTAATGGGGACAAGCTCCCACTACCTATTAAATGCTCCCAATGCCACGTGCCTCAAATAGCCTTTGATTACCAAGTCCAGCTCCTGGCCTCCACATGTGGCTCAGCTTCAAAGCCCGGCAGAACCGTTCTATTAACAGGAGAAGAGGCAAAGGCAAGTTATTGGCACCTTAAAACCAATCGCCTTGGGCAGATGGGGCTTGTCAGCCATGGTTGGCAACCCATCTAGGAGGAGAAAAACTCTGATCTCGAACCTCCACTGCCTTGCAGCTATATCCACTCATGGGGAAGGCTTCTGAAGTAAACCCCTCCAGGGGAAAAAATCTGGATCTTGAGTCCCTAAGGCAGTCCTACATTGATTTCAATGCTGACTGGAAACTCCTGTGACGCTTCTGCTACCAAACTGTATCGGTCTCTACCGATCCTTTGGGTTCATCAGATGCTTGGAGAGGGGGAGCCTGCTAAATGGGTACTGCCTGGGCTTGCGTATCTAGACAGCTGGGACGCAATATCCATGGTCAACTCTGACCGACGAAAGCTCTAGACGCAACTGTGGAATATTCAGAAACTCTGAGATCCTTAAGTCCAGGATGATAGCTCAGCAGGTAGATAACGTAGATACTGGAGATTCCACAGATGCTGAAAATCTCAAGCAACCCATACAAAATGCTGCAGAAATCAGTAAGTCAGGCAACATCTATGGAGGGGAATAAACAGACTGGGATGTTTCAGGCTGAGACACTACATTGGGACTGGTCCTTATGAAGGACCTCGGTCTGAAACATCGACTGTTTATTCCCCTCCATGGATGCTGCCTGACTTGTTGACTTCCTCCAGCATTTTGTGTGTTTTGCGGGTAGACAAAATGATCAAGACTAATGGGATACTGGCCCTCGTTAGTAAGGACAATCAATAACGTAAAGAGCTTTGATCCAACTTTAGAGGCACTGTGAACCTTAACTACAATTGTGTGAGCAGTTGTGGTTACAAAGGCAAAGAAAATGATGTGACAGTGCTGCAAAGGGTGCAGAGAAGATTCACCAGGATGCTGCCTGGAAAGGAGCAACTCAGTTATGAGAAGGGATTGGAGATGCTCGGTCTGTTCTGTCTGGAGCAGAAGAGGTTAAGAGGTGACATGATAATGTATAAAGTTAAGAGGGGTAAAGACAGTAGACTGCAGGAAACCTTCTACCTATATCAGAGATAGATAAAACTAGAGGACTTGGGTTTAGGGTAAGAGGGGAAAAGATTCGGAGGGGATATGAGGAGAACTTTTTCACCCAGAGAGTAGCAAATACCTGGAACATGCTATCTGAGAGAGTGGTTGAAATTGTGACACTGACAGCATTTAAGAAGTGTCCAGATGAGCATCTGGACCTCATAGACATGGAGGGCGAGAGACCAAGTATTGGTGATGGGGTTAATGCAGGAGGGTGCTCACTGGTCAGTGTCGACAAACTGAATGCTGTATGATTCTATTATCATAGCATAACTCTAATAACAAAGCTGCTTGGCTTTATGGTTTAGTGAAATCTCGAAGTCAAGTCACTTTCATTGTCATTTCAACCATAACTGCTGGTACAGTACACAGTAAAAACGAAATAACGTTCCTCCAGGACCATGGTGCTACATGAAACAACACAAAGCTACACCAGACTACGTGAAACAACACAAAACTACACTAGACTACGTGAAGCAACACGAAACTACGTTAGACTTCAGACCTACATGGGACTACACAGTCTGGTCGTGAGAGCCCCAATGCTTCAGTACCTTTTGCCAGATGGCAGGAGGGAGAAGAGTTTGTATGAGGGGTGTGTGGGCTCCTTCACAATGCTGTTAGTTTTACGGATGCAGCGTGTGGTTGTAAATGTCTGTAATGGCGGGAAGAGAGACCCCGATGAAGTGATTACCTTCTTTAAATGCATTGCTTCCATGCTCCCACATTTTAGTTTGAACTACAGGACTAGCTGCATCTCAAATCTTTAATCTCCATTATCGTACTGCCAGAATTGATGTCATCTGCTTTGCCCTCATTTGGTAACAGTCACAATATCTTCACTTTAAATAAGATGTGAGGGAGGAAAAAGGAAATTCTTAAATTTAAAAACTACTTCTGAAGGATTCTGGGGTCAGGCCTGAGTTTCTCAAATTAATTTCACATTTCCCATGAAAAGAATCAAGACTCATCTATTCCCAACCCTTATATTTGAAAAAAAGCAAAGAACTCTCTGAACTGACAGGATTCTATAATGACACTTCATTATTATGAAAGCCTACAATACACAAAAAGAAATGCAGTAAAAATCAAGGCAATTCCACCATCTATAAAACTAATCAATTATATAAGGGAACAAAAATAGAACAATTGTATGCATACCTGTTCCAATACATTGTACAAGACTAGATGAGTGGGGAGGGAGGCTTGATTATAAAATCTTGTGTTCAACCACGTAAGGGACTCCTTGAAAAACAAGTCAGCTTCATCAACATAGGAAATATTTCTACTCAGGTTAGGAGGACATTCCAGAAAGTCCATTTTTATTGGGCAATGAACATAGCTGATGAAACAACAAGAAAGAATATTTAAACTGCATGCAGAAATCCGAAGCATAATTCCTCTTAATGACTTTTCCCAGACGTGAGAATTGCTTAAAGACCTACTCACTTGGACAAGTACATAGATCAAAGGGATATGAACCGATCAAAGGGATATGAACCAATCATGGGCAAATTGTCCTACTCTATGACTCTACTCCAAGATCTTTACTAAAGCTCTGCAAAACAACCTTGCAATATTTGTCCATTTCTGTGATGTAGTAGAAGTATTCGTTTTTTTAAAAAGATCTTCACGGAAGATCCAAACTCATGCTTTTGAGTCACAATAGTCCTTTTTTTTTGATATTATTACTTTAGTTGTATGCAGTTGTATTGGAAGGATGACAGCTTCAGACATTTCACAGATCTCTTGACTACTGCTTTTTACATTGCAGCACTTGTAGAAAGTCCATTCCTTTTCTACTACTAATACTAAAATTAAGTAGGACAGAACAAGTCACACAAGCATCATTTTATATCTAGATTTATTTTTTTACTCAAGATGTCACTGTGAACAAATAGAATACTGTCTTTTCTATACACTAACTTTGGTATTGAACATGTCACTAAATAAGAAAATGACTGCATGCATGCCGATTAGTTTAGTGGCAAGGTATTCATTCTATTTCTAATATTGCAATAAAGAATTAAATACATTTTACTTATGTAGTACCTTAGGATATATCAAAGTACTTCATGGCTAATGAAATATTTTGCTTGAAGGTCACAAATGTGATACAGGGCAGTTCAACACTTAAGCTGCATATGACAAGATCCTACACACGTGTCAATGTCGGTACTTGGACAAATATTAGCCAGAGTACAACAATGTCCATCTTCACATAGCCAGGCTACTTTAGAGGGTAGACTGGGATTCACTTTAATGACTCTTCTTAAAGATATGCCTCAATATTGCCCTAAACTTGCAACATTGTTGCTGCACTTAAACTTCTGGAAAAATATTTCAATTCAGAGCCTACCAAATTTGAAGCAAGTTTTCTCAGAATCAGGTTTATTATCACTGGCATGTGTCGTGAAATTTGTTAACTTAGCAGCAGCAGTTCAATGCAATACATAATATAGAAGAAAAAGTAAACAATAAATAAATCAATTACAGTGTATGTATATTGAATAGATTAAAAATCATGCAAAAACAGAAATACAGGTTTCCCCTGCCATCTGAAGGTAGAGCGTTCCTATGAAACGGTTCGTAAGCCGAAATGTTGTAAAGCGAAGAAGCAATTACCATTTATTTATATGGGAAAATTTTGTGAGCGCTTGCAGACCCAAAAATAACCTACCAAATCATGCCAAATAACACATAAAAGCTAAAGTAACAGTAACATATAGTAAAAGCAGGAATGATATGATAAATACACAGCCTATATAAAGTAGAAATACTTCTCTACAACGAGTGCCTGCACAGATCTCTGTAGCGAAAATCTCATGCAAGCACTTTCGGCAGAAAATCTCACGCAAGCGCTGTTGGCATAAACGCTCTCTCCAGTAGCCTTTAAACTATGAAACTGCCGAATCTACCAAATAACACGTTAAAATACACAGCCTATATAAAGTAGAAATAATGTATGTACAGTGTAATATCACTTACCGGAATTGGGAGAACAGCGCCGAGCACACTGATGATGGTGCGTTAGACTGAGTCGTCGCAGGCTGGGTGGTGCAGTGGCCCCCACCCTCCGGGCAGCCGACCCGATACATTGCCGTGAAGAACGCAGCGGTAGCCGGGAGGCACCCAGCACATCGTTAAGAAAAAAGCCAAAATAAACATGCTAATTAATTACGTGCTAGGCAGCACCTAATTAATTAGCATGTTTATTTCAGCTTTTTTCTTAACGATGTGCTGTGCGCCTCCCGGCTACCACTGCGTTCTTCGCGAATTGGTACAGTATCTGTCCGGGGCCCAGGTGTTGGGGTGGTGGGACATGGGGCGTGTCATCTCATCGTCGATCAGGGCAGGCAGCTCATCTTCTCCTATGACTGCCCGCCTCAATGTTGAAGGTCGAGGTTCGTCGTCTGCTGTGGCTGATGTGGAAGGCTTGCTTGACTGCTGAGCCTTGCGCATTTTTCTATCATACAGTGGTTTGTAAGCACTCAAACCATCCTCCAAATATCCCCTAAACCTACGTACCCTTTCAAAATTAAAGTCGTACTTTATCATTGCAGCGAAAATCTCACACAGTTGCTTCACTTTCTGCATTTGGTTGCATTCGGTTTTGATTGTTATCCTTTTCTCTTCCAATTACATCAGCTCTTCATCTATCAGTTCTTGGTCATGGGATGCCACAACCTCTTCAACATCATCTTCGTCAACTTCCACAAGCCAAACTCACTTCGTCCTTGCTTCGTTCACCACGATTGAAACGCTTAATTATGTCTAATTTAACACTAAGTGTAACATCCTTACTCTTTCAAGCTTTTCCAACACCTTAGAACTCATCTTGCTAACGGCTGCTCAATGCAATGTGTTTAAGCAATGCCGTTCCGAATCCGGGGCAGAGCAGCTGCTCGGGGCACGCGCTGCCTTTCTTTGTAACAATGAAAACACCTTCTGAAAGCGAAAACAGGGTACTAATGTAGGTCTTTCGTAACAGTGAGGTTTCGTAAAGCAAACGTTCGAAAAGCAGGGGACACCTGTAATATATATTAAAAAAGTGAGGTAGTGTTCACAGGTTCAATGTCCATTCAGGAATCGGATGGCAGAGTGAAGAAGCTGTTCCTGAGTCACTGAGTTTGTGCCTTCAGGCTACTGCACCTCCTACTTGATGGTAACGGTGAATAAAGGGCATATCCTGGGTGCTGGAGGTCCTTAATAATGGATGCTGCTTTTCTGAGACACCACTCTATGAAGATGTCTTGGGTACTTTGTAGGCTAGTACTCAAGATGGAGCCATCTAAACTTACAACCCTCTGCAGCTTCTTTTCGGTCCTGTGCAGTAGCCCCCACCCTCCCATACCAGACAGTGATGCAGCCTGTCACAATGCTCTCCACGGTATAACTATAGAAGTTTTTGCGTTTATTTGTTGACATACGAAATCTCTTCAAACTCCTAATGAAGTATAGTCTCTGTCTTGCCTTCTTTATAACTGCATCGATATGTTGGAACCAGGTTAGACCCTCAGAGATCTTGACATCTAGGAACTTGAAGCTGCTCACTCTCTCCACTTCTGATCCCTCTATGAGGATTGGTATGCGTTCCTTCATCTTACCCTTCCTGAAGTCCACAATCAGCTCTTTTGTCTTACTGACGTTGAGTGCCAGGTTGTTGCTGCAGCACCACTCCACTAGTTGGCATTCCTCGCTCCTGTACGCCCTCTCATCACCATCTGAGATTCTACTAACCATGGCTGTATCATCAGCAAATTTAATCGATGGTATTTGAGCTATGCCTAGCTACAAAGTCATGGGTATAAAGAGAGTAGAGCATTGGGCTAAACACACAGCCCTGAGTTGCAACAGTGTTGATCATCAGTGAAGAGGAGATATTATCACCAATCCACAGAAACTGTGGTCTTCCGGTTAGGAAGTTGAGGATACAATTGCAGAGGGAGGTACAGAGGCTCAAGTTCTGCAACTTCTCTAACAGGATTGTGGGAATGATGGTATTAAATGCTGAGTTATAGTCGATGCACAGCATCCTGACATAGATGTTTGTGTTGTCCGTGTGGTCTAAAGTTGTGTGAAGAGCCATTGAGATTGCATCTGCCGTTGACCTATTGTTGGGATAGGCAAATTGCAATAACCCTAATAATAATTTTTGCATTTTAAAATTTAGATTCAAATACAAGTTACACAGTTCTCATGAAATATGAACTATATTTTTCTCCTGTCCATGTATTTTTATACAAACCACACAACTTACAAAAAAATGTAAGAATTATGATTTTTTTGGTCAGAAGGAGAAAAGAAAGACAGAATAAAGTTCATCTCATAGTTCTTTAGAAATGATCAAGCACTAACATGATTATAATTAGCAGTGAGCATATTGCCAATATTACAAGCATCATTATAGTAAATTTATCAGTTGAATTATCAGATACTGTTAACTTTAAAACATACCTTTTTAAACCACTACTCATTACCAAATTTGCATTTTCAGCACAGAAAGTGATGGCTATTTGAAGAAATGTTGTTTTAAGCCATGTCACTCTGAACTTACGATAAATTTAGAAGTTAATTCAATTTTCCATAACTCATTTCATCTATCTGGAAAGAATATATAGAGCCTTTATCACAAATTAGAACCTTTGCTACCTGGAAACCTTTCCATGTTTAGTTCTCATAGACTTGGCCAGTAAATGAACTATTCCCTCCAAATCTGTTTTTGCCAGCACACAATTATACAAAACATGCACAAGGATGTCAAACCCCACACAGTTGTGGTCATTTCAAGTTCGATATTAGCAGTTTTATGTACTCAACATACCTGTAGAATGGAGTTGAATGACAAGGCATCAGAAAGAACACAGAGGGCTCTTCCTTCTCCAGCATGGTGCCCTTACAGAGTTTCTGAACATAGTGCATTACATCCAGTGTTCCACGCTGGTGAATTAATCCAGTATACAAAATTAAACACAAATTGGAAAGAAACAGGGAAATGACTGCTGGTTTCTTCCAAGCTTTCAAATTAGCCAGTGAATACCCTGCATATAAAAGTTGGCAGGTTCATTATGGGGGGAAAAGAGCAAGAAAAAATGCTTAGTACATAGTTCTATTTGAATTAATATGACTGTACAGAATCTTAAAAAAATTCTGTACACAAACAAGAGGACAAAGTATAATGGCTCAGCAACCAGTTAAACTAATAATCTAAACAAATTATGCAGTTTACCAAATTTACTCTCAATTTTCAGGAATAAATTGCTTAAGAGTTTTTCAATATTTTATAAAATGTAAGATTAAAGGATAAAACAAGTAAAACACAAACTTATTTCTAATAACACAACAAAATGTGTCATCAAACATCCTCTAGAACAGGGGTGCCTAACCTGGGGTCCATGACCCCTTGCTGAGTGGTATTGGTCCGTGGCATAAAAAAGCTTGGGAACCCCTCCTCTAGAAGTAAACAGGCTAGGATCAGAGACATGGGATGGGGATTTGCATTGAGAACAATTAGGACTATTACCCCCAAAGACACTTAGAATGTACTATTCTACTGCAGTAAATCTGACAGCAACATCAGAGTACACATGTGAGTTAAACACAGAAAATTAGTAATTGTTGTCATTATTTCCATGCACTATTACACATTCTCCATTACTCATTTCTGCAGGCTAAATTTCACCTATGTCACCTCTAGAGATCAGTGATCAGAGGAATTCATGTTCTCACAGAATATTCCTGCATTTAGTAACAGTGAGAATGATGTAAAAAAGTTTTTAAATAGTTTATTGAAATGTAACTATCACTTAAATTAGCTGACTCCATAAAGTTCATTTTAAATTTGTGTACTGTGATTCCCTAATTTCAAAATCTAACACATTTCAAAATAAAGACTTGTTTAGAAATATTTAGATTTTACCTTAACCTGAATTGTATTCAAATCATAATTTTGCATTCTCTGAAATGTTTCACCTAGTTTGGTGCCTACTTGAATTCTTCAAATGTGAACTTAGAACTTACTCAGCCACAACACTGTTCCTAAGTACTGATGCCCTATAGGAATCAAAGGCAGCAGTGTTGATATTCACACAACAGTGATCTTTTTGAATGCTTTTTAAAGTCAGCATTCAAAACCACTTCTTTAGTGATTGATACCTGAACTAATTATTCATTTAATATTGAAATTGTTCATCCATTCTCTACTTTCCAAACCAAGTACACCATGTAGAAAACTTTTAAGATCTTTTACTTTTTTTAAAATAACAGCAAATGTTGGCTAATATTTGAGGTAAAATTATCAAGAGGATACCTACCACAAAATACCATGCAGATGGGCATTATTGGATAAATAAATCTAAACTCTTTGTGGCTTAAGAAGCTGTAATAAAAAAACATTTACAAGGTTACAAAACTACAAGCATTCTGGACACAGAAAATGAACATGAAATGTAGATGAAGCTAATTACGCTGTGTATCAGTGCACCAGACAGACATCTCTTAATATCCCAGCCTACATTGATCCCTCAAAAATTACCTTAAACAACGAGATTTGGCCAGTTAGCTGCTGTTTGTGGAATTTCACTGCCACATTTCCTATATTATAACAGTGACTATATTCTTGTGCTTTTTTTGGTATCACAGTTCATTATTGGTACCAAAGCCCTTTCAGGCAACCTAAGCTCATAAAAGTTTTAATTTAAAAAAAAACACACAAAATGCTGGTGGAATGCAGCAAGTCAGGCAGCATCGATGGAGGGGAGTAAACAGTCAACATTTTGAGACCTTCTGATAAAGGGACTTGGCCAGAAACATCAACTATATAGAGCCTTTCAAAGATGCTGCCTGATTTACAGTTCCTCCAGCACTTTGTGTATTACTTTGGATTTCCAGCATTCACAGAATCTTTTGTAATTAACAGAAGCCTTCATTTTCCCTTGGGGAAAAAAGGAGACTTGTATGTGAAAAATAAGATGTGGTAGTGAGTCTATTTCCCATTTAAAATTTCTATATTAAAATCCAAAGCAAGAAATTATTCCACATTAAGTACTTATTCTAAAGAAAAAAACCAAAGCAGAATAATGGGAACAGAAGCAAAGCTAGCAAATATAATAATGGATTGCTCCAGCAAAACCTGATGTGAGCAGTTGGGGTTAAGTAGTTGGCATAGCCATGACTAAGATAGTAGTTTAACTTCAACATATATATTGCACTGACCAATATTCTGTAATTTTTAATTATTAAAGCTTTAGGATTCTTTAAAAATGAAGTTTGTTGAATTTTCTAATAACATCTCAAAGAGACTACATTGCCTTGCTCTTAACGTTCAAGAAACTTTTATTAGATTCCCCCCCCCCATGAAAGTGGCTACAGAATTACACTGAAGAGATCAGAGTGTGTTTTAAGGTGTGATCTTAATTCATTACTTCAATATATATAGACACACAAAAACCCCAAGTTTTAAACCTATAATGGGATTCTGGTCCTGTCTTCAATCCCACATAGCCACTGTTCTTTACACATATTTCTTCGGCAGCTGAACAGGGCACGACTGCGCAAGCGCGTGAAAGTCGGCCCTTGAGACAGCGGGAGAGTTTAAAAAAGCGAGCAGATTAACAGAGCAGGCGATGGAGTAGTGGGAGACAGAGTAGGAAGGCTTTGGCTCGAGAGGCTTCGGCAAGCAGAGGCTGAGGACGAGCCTGCTCCCATGAGGTAAGGCTGGGTAAGTTCCTTTAATTACTCTAATTAACTTAGGAGTAGGTAATGGAGGCAGCAGTTAGGGAGTTGAGTGCTCCGTTTGCAGGATGTGGGAAGTCAGGGCGAGTACAATTGTCCCCGATGACTACACCTGTAAAAGGTGCATCCAGCTGCAGCTCCTGACAAACCAAGTTAGGGAACTGCAGCTGGAGCAGGATGAACATCGGATCATTCATAAGGCAGTGGCAGAAATAAACAGAAGTTACAGGGAGATAGTCACCCCTAAAAGTCAGGAGGCAGGTAGCTGGGTGACTGTCAGGAGAGGGAAGGGGAATAGACAGAATGAGCAGAGCACCCCTGTGGCCGTTCCTACCAATAATAAGTATACCATTTTGGGTACTGTTGATGTTGCGTCTCTGGCACTGAGACTGGACCCTCAGCTCAGAAGGGAAGGAGGGAAAAGAGGAGAGCAGTAGTGATAGGGGATTTGATAGTTAGGGGGACAAATAAGAGGTTCTGTGGGAGAGATTGAGAATCCCGGATGGTCTGTTGCCTCCCTGGTGCCAGGGTCCGCGATATCTCAGATCGAGTTCTCAGTATTCTCAAGAGGGAGGGTGCGCAGCCGGATGTCGTGGTCCATGTAGGGACCAATGACGTGGGTAGGAAGAGTGAGGAGGTCCTGAAAGACGAGTTTAGGGAGTTAGGCGACAAGTTAAAGGACAGAACCTCCAGGATAGCATTCTCAGGATTGCTACCAGTGCCACATGCAGGCGGGTTTAGAAATAGTGAGATAGAGCAGATCAACACGTGGCTGAAGACATGGTGCAGGAGGGAGGGCTTCAGATTTATAGATAATTGGAGAGTTTTCTAAGGAAGGTAAGACCTGTTCCGGTGGGACGGTTTACATCGGAACTGGAGGGGGACAAATATTCTTGCAAATAGGTTTGCTAGAGAGGCTCCAGTGGATTTAAACTAGATACAAGGGGGGAGGGGAACAAGAGTGTAGGAACAGATGTAGGGAAGAAAAAGATTGTAAAGTTGTTTGCACCATTAGTGATAAACAGAGAGTAAGAGGTGGAGAATTTCTTTAATGCATTTATTTTAATGCTAGGAGCATGTAAGAAAGGTGGATGAGCTTAGAGCATGGACTGATACCTGGAAATATGATGATGTAGCTATTAGTGAAACATGGTTACAGGAGGGGTGTGATTGGCAACTAAATATTCCTGGATTTTGTTGCTTCAGGTGTGATAGAATCGGAGGGACAAGAGAGGGAGGTGTTGCATTGCTTGTCAGAGAAAATATTACAGCGGTGCTCTGGCAGGATAGATTACAGGGCTCGTCTAGGGAGGCTATTTGGGTGGAATTGAAGAATGGGAAAGATGTAGTAACATTTAAAGGGGTGTATTATAGCCCACCTAATGGGGAGCAAGAATTGGAGGAGCAAATTTGTAAGGAGATAGCAGATATTTGTAGCAAGCACAAGGTTGTGATTGTGGGAGATTTTAATTTTCCACACATAGACTGGGAAGCCCATACTGTAAAAGGGCTGGTTGGTTTAGAGTTTGTAAAATGTGTGCAGGATAGTTTTTTGCAGCAATACATAGAGGTACCAACCAGAGAAGGGGCAGTGTTGGATCTCCTGTTAGGGAACGAGATAGGTCAGGTGACAGAGGTATGTGTTGGGGAGCACTTCGGGTCCGGTGATCATAATGCCATTAGTTTCAATATAATTATGGAGAAGGATAGGTCTGGACCCGGGGTTGAGATTTTTGATTGGAGAAAGGCTAACCTTGAGGAGATGCAAAAGGATTTAGAAGGAGTGGATTGGGACAATTTGTTTTATGGGAAGGGTGCAACAGAGAAATGGTGGTCATTTAAAGATGAAATTTTGATGGTACAGAATCTTCATGTTCCTGTTAGGTTGAAAGGAAAGGTTAAAAGTTTGAGAGAGCTATGGTTTTCAAGGGATATTGGAAACTTGGTTCAGAAAAACAGAGATATCTACAATAAATATAGGCAGCATGGAGTAAATGAGGTGCTTGAGGAATATAAAGAATGTAAAAGAATCTTAAGAAAGAAATTAGAAAAGCTAAAAGAGGTTGTTTTGGCACGTGAGGTGAAAATAAATCCAAAGTGTTTCTACAGTTATATTAATAGCAAAAAGATAGTGAGGGACAAAAATTGGTCCCTTAGAGAATCAGAGTGGACAGCTACGTGTGGAGCCAAAAGAGATAGGGGAGATTTTAAACAATTTCTTTTTTTTTCGGTATTTACTAAGGAGAAGGATATTGAATTGTGTAAGGTAAGGGAAACAAGTAGGGAAGTTAAAGAAACTATGATGATTAAAGAGGAGGAAGTATTGGTGCTTTTAAGGAATACAAAAGTGGATAAGTCTCTGGGTCCTGACAGGATATTCCCTAGCACCTTGAGGGAAGTTAGTGTAGACATAGCAGGGGCTCTGACAGAAATATTTCAAATATCATTAGAAACGGGGATGGTGCCAGAGGATTGTGTATTGCTCATGTTGTTCCATTGTTTAAAAAGGGTTCTAAAAGTAAACCTAGCAATTATCGGCCTGTAAGTTTGACGTCAGTGGTGGGTAAATTAATGGAAAGTATTCTTAGAGATGGTATATATAATTATCTGGATAGACAGGATCTGATTATGAACAGTCAATATGGATTTGTGCGTGGAATGTCACATTTGACAAATCCTATTGAATTTTTTGAAGAGGTTACTAGCAAAGTTGATGAGGGTAAAGAAGTGGATGTTGTCTATATGGACTTCAGTAAGGCCTTTGACAAGGTTCCACACTGAAGGTTAGTTAGGAAAGCTCAATCGTTAGGTATTAATATTGAAGTAGTAAAGTGGATTCAACAGTGGCTGGATGGGAGATGCCAGAGAGTAGTGGTGGATAACTGTTTGTCAGGTTGGAGGCCGGTGACTAGTGGTGTGCCTCAGGGATCTGTACTGGGTCCAATGTTGTTTGTCATATACATTAATGATCGGATGATGGGGTGGTAAGTTGGATTAGTAAGTATGAAGATGATACTAAGATAGGTGGCGTTGTGGATAATGAAGCAGGGAGCTTGCAAAGAGATTTGGGCCAGTTAGAAGAGTAGGCTGAAAGATGGCAGATGGAGTTTAATGCTGATAAGTGTGAGGTGCTACATTTTGGTAGAACTAATCAAAATAGGACATACATGGTAAATGGTAGGGCATTGAAGAATGCAGTAGAACAGAGTGATCTAGGAATAAGGGTGCATAGTTCCCTGAAGGTGGAATCTCATGTGCATAGGGTGGTGAAGAATGCTTTTGGTATGCTGGCCTTTATAAATTGGAACACTGAGTATAGGAGTTGGGATGTAATGTTAACATTGTACAAGGCATTGATAAGGCCAAATTTGGAGTATTGTGTACAGTTCTGGTCACCGAATTATAGGAAAGGTGTCAAGAAAATAGAGAGAGTACAGAGAAGATTTACTAGAATGTTACCTGGGTTTCAACACCTTAGTTACAGAGAAAGGCTGAACAAGTTAGGTCTTTATTCTTTGGAGAGTAGAAGGTTGAGGGGGGACTTGATAGAGCTATTTAAAATTATGAGGGGGATAGATAGAGTTGAAATGGATGGGCTTTTTCCATTGAGTGTAGGGGAGATTCAAACAAGAGGACATGAGTTGATAGTTAGGGGGCAAAAGCTTAGGGGGAACACGAGGGGGAACTTAAACAATTTCCTCCGGGATCAATAAAGTATGACTAACTTCTTTCCTCAGAGAGTGGTGGCTGTGTGGAATGAGCTTCCACTAGAAGTGGTAGAGGCAGGTTCGATATTGTCATTTAAAGAAAAATTGGATAGGCATATGGACAGGAAAGGAATGGAGGGTTATGGGCTGAGTGCAGGTCGGTGGGACTAGGTGAGAGTAAGCGTTGGGCACGGACTAGAAGGGCCGAGATGGCCTGTTTCCATGCTGTAATTGTTATATGGTTATATATTGGTACACACCTGTATACAATAATGGTCCAAAGAACTGCCAGTAGTAAAATTCTGTTCCTCTTGGGTGCCAAAAGACATCCATGGATGAAGAATGGCAAATGTGTTCCCATGACAACAGGAAATCCTTGAGTGAAGTACCAATACCAGGGATGGGAGCCATAGAATGACCCCATGTTCTCAATCACATTGAATCTGAGAAAATTCCACTGAACCATTACCCACTGAAATGAGGGTGGGGGAAAAACATCAAAGAGAGAAAAGAATTAATTGCTATTGCATGCTTGTAAATGGAACAGGATGATAGCTATCAGCAAATGTCCTATGAAGCCTGCCATAGTGTATTTTCTATTCAATTATTGGAATGCCTCAGTAGTTTCTGAATCCAAGAAGCTGAATTCACACCTTTTAAGATTTATAAAATCTATGGAATGGTGCAGAGCTCTGTTTTAAAGACTTAAGTGAATATAGCTGGAATTTATAAATTAGTGACACAAACGGACAATAATCCTTTCTATAATTAGCCAGTGTATTCAGACAGATTAAAAGTACTCCTGGCAGGATTAAAGAAACACATATTTCTTTAGGTTGGTTAAATCTTAGGACTTAACACTGTAATATTTCAAGAAATGCAAGAATAACATACACCTGAAGATAACAAAAACACTAAATGTAGGTATGCAAAACCAATAGATTGCAATGCAATAATTTTATTTTCACAAAGGAAGCCAGGCAAATAAATTTATGATTGGTTGATTACTCTGTGTTCAAAGACAAAACAAGAACTCTGATTGATCTTTCAAAACCATGAAAAATGCCCACCTCACCATAAAATATTCGGTCAATGATCAGTGAAATCCCAAGTGATAAGCATCTGCAAAATGAACACATTTACAATGGGAAAAAAAATCACATTCTGGGGTAGGGGAAGGGAAACATTCATTACACTATTCTTAAAACTAATAGACACATCAACCCAAAGCAAGGCATACATTTCTACCTTACAAATTCACAACCCAGATGTGATGCCATTAACAGAACATGTTATGTTAGCTCATTCTAACCAGTTGCTGAGATACGTGCAGAATAATATTTCCGGATGATTGGTGACAGGTGTCCACCAATAAAATGCATATAATGTGTAATAACATGTTTTTGTTTTATTGGACCCATTCCTTTCTCAAGATGTTTAAAAGTGAGAAAATTCCACAGAGCAATCTGAAGTACTATTACTATTTCTGTTACCACTGGTGAAATGCAATTTTCTACCCCAGGTAACCAGCCTTCCAGACTCATGACCAGGAGGATGAAAGACCTTAGACCTGTGTTGAGAATTTTCTGTTCTGTGTGTGTAAAACAACAGACATGTCCAGGTCAAGCTCTATTTCTAATGATTTCTGAGATTATAAGAGCTCTTAGGATGAGCCTAATGCACAGCTGGGCACAACTCTAGCCAAGTGTAATTTGGATAAACCACATAGGTGGTGAGGGATGAAGCCAAAAAAAATGTCAGTGGAGTGAATAATTTCCATGAAACCAACAATTAAATCCTCATACAAGTCATGATTATATGGAATCAAGTCCCCAAGTATTCAAGCTGAGGGTAATATTCTCCCACACAAGTGTGAAAAAGACACAATCTGAAATAGTGAAGAGTTGCTTGGGAAGTTATTGTCAAGCGTCCTTCCTTCTTCCTCCATTATCACTGACACTTTTTATCCAGCAACACCACAGGAGCACCAGAAAGAATTCAGCAGTCCAGCAGGTGGCTCACCACCTTCAAGGATAATTGGTACTGGGCAACAAATTATAGCCTGTGCCACCCATTTCCAATAAATAAGAAAAAAAAAACTTTCTATCAACACATTGAAAAGTTATTCTGTTTTTCCAAGTTATACCAAGTTAGTGTGGAAATGAGACAGGCAAACAATTGGTGTGTCACAATGGGTTTTACTGGGGACAAGTCACAACTTCCAGATAATCCTTAAATTGGTGCCAAGCTTCTGTTGATTTAAGATTTTACTGTAATAGTTTATCAATGACATAGTTTTAATTTTTGCATTTTTCTGTTCCAGAATAAAAACATTTATCTTTTTATGAATGAACATATACAGTCTCAGCAGTCAAATAATTTAGTTGTTCTATAATATTTAAAAGCAAAAATTAAAGCATTGGCTTTTTAAATGGATGTGCCTGAAATTGTCCAGGCAGATATGAAGCACATTCTTTACTTACCCAACTGGTAGACATTTGTGTAAGAGAAGATCCAGTTTCTTCATTTCTTGCCAGAAATGAGTAAATACCAGTGGCAGCCAAAGAATAATAGCAGTGGGACGCACAGTAAATGCAAATGCAGTCAAAGCGAGATATTTTGAACTGTGAATAGAACATACAAAATCAGCCACAGGAGATTCAGCCACAGCAACTCAATTGGGTTTAGGTCCGGACTCTGATTTGGCCATTCCAAAACACGAATTTTCTTCCTTTTAAACTATTCTTATGCTGATTTACTTTCGTGTTTCAGATCATTGTCTTATTGCATCATCCAACTTCTATTAAGCTTCAGGTGACGGACCACTACCCTGACATTCTCCTGTAAAATGTCTTAATACAATTTTGAATTCATTGTTTCCTCAACGATTGCCAGCTGTCCAGAACCTGAGACAGCAAAGCAGCCCCAAACCATTATGCTCCTTCCACTATGCTTCACAGTTGCCCCCATAACTATAAAAAGTACTATATTAACCTTATCCCATCTTTTCCATCAGATGTTACTTCCATATTAAAGTGATAATTTCTACAGGTCCTGTCCTGTCCTCATTCCATGGTTTCCACTTCCAGATAATCTTGTCATTTTATTTCCCTAATTTCCCACTGCCTTCCTATTTACATTAGTCGCTACAGATGGGCAGAAATGAGGAGGTACAGGAGCCTGAAGACACACACTCAATGTTTTTAGATTAGATTAGATTCAACTTTATTGTCATTGTGCCGAGTACAGATACAAAGCCAATGAAACGCATTTAGCACCTGACCAGAAATGCAAAGAATAGTGTTGTTTACAAAATAACTGCGAATAACAGCTTCTACCCCTCTGCCATCAGATTTCTGAATGGACAATACCTCAGTACTTTTCCCTCTCTTTTTGCACTACTTACTTCATTTTCTTTTTTTATATATACTTATCGTTATTTACAGTTTTTATTAGGTATTGCAATGTAATGCGGCCACAAAATAACAAATTTCATGACATATGCCAGTGATATTAAACTTGATTCTGATTACAGACTATATTAATGTTTCTCCTTTTTACTTCTTCCATTTTCCAATCGTTATGCATGTAGAGATTTTTATAGAAAAGACTAAAAACTGTCAGGAAATCCCCACCAGCATTATCAAGTAACAAGTCAATAATAAACCTCTTTTCAAGAAAATACAAATAATGTTAATCTCTTATCCCAAAGACATAACAGTCAGAAGTTCTGTTCACATGAATACAACAACAATAATATGTGGCTTTGCTACATATTGTGCAGTTTCAAAAGAAATGCATGGATCAAAATACAACAAAAATTGTCAATAAAGTTATTCTTTTCAGGACAGAATTATCAGAGTAAAATCCATTTAGAGGTGGGGTAGTTCATTAAGTTACTTGCCTAATATTCTCTGATTTGTGTACATAAATTTAAAGGATACCATTGGCAGCTGAGGAACTGAAATTCATGTAGTCAATAAATCTAGATTTAAAGAGCTGGTGTAAGTAATGGTAACCATGAAACTGCAGAGAGTGCAAAAAATCAACTGGCTCACTTCACATTTCAAGAAAGAAAATTAAATCCTTATCTAGATGTAAAAACAAATCTAAGTCTTTAATTTCACCTGCTCTAGGAGTCTCAACCCAAAATGTCAGAGTCATACCATCCCTGTACCATTTACCCACATCCTTTCTGCATCACCTTCCTCATTCCCACACCCCCACCCCCCCACCCCCCATATTCTGCCATCCACCACCAATCATCTATGGTTCACCCTGCGGCTCATTACTACTGTGCATTGCTTGATCATTTGCCCCTTCATTATCTAACCTGCTCCTGACTCACCCTATGTGGTCCACTAGGACATCTCCCTGTCAGGTCCAGTTAGGCTCCATTCAACCCACTAGGTTCAGGCTCAGTTTGCCAGATCGACTGCAGATCATCCTGCTGCCTCTGCCATTCTCTTTACCCCTGTGCCTCGCATGGTCCTCTCTGCCTTCTCAGCTTGTTCATGGCCCCCTACCCAGTGCGTTGCACATCTTCACACTGCCCAGTCCACCTTCAACATCCTCTTTTCCCTGGTTCATCTAGCAGCCAATTACTGTTTTGTATTTCTTGGTTAGTCACCCCTTCGCTCCATCCATTCCTGTTCCTGGTTCATCCTACACAGTCTGCTTGGACATGAGCACCAGCTTTTCAGATTCATGTAAACAGTCCACTTCCCTCCACATTTATTGCTTAATGCACTGAGCCTGTCCAGTAGTTGCCTTTTGCTCTGGATTCCACTATCTGTAGTCCCTTATGTCTATAAATCCTTCCCTACTCTGTGTTAAATGCAACTTCCAGAACCAGTGGCTTCTGGGTTCAAGGAGTTAATGAGTAAGTGGCAGCTGCATTGGGAACATCACATAAATGAATGCATTAAAATATCTCAATGCCATCACCTCTGATTCAAAAATGATAAATTAAGTATTTTTCTACATAGAACAACCTACTTTGCTAGTGATACTCTTTTATACAAAGCCAAATTCAACACCAGATCTGCAGCTTTTAGTTACTGCACAGAAAGTAACTACATGTTTCTGCTTGGGGAGAAAAAGATGGAAACAGGGTGGAATGGGACTGCCTAAATTGTCCAGGCTACATTCCTTTCTTTCCAAAACCTTTATAAATTTCTTACATTCCTGTGCACAAAACATGCTTTTTTGAGGACTGAAACTCCATGTGGTGTTTTCAATGGCTTTGAGCAATAACATCCTTCTATTTAAAAAGAAAGTTAGGAAGTGAACTTGGCTAAGAGTAAAGCTACAAGCAGGATACTCTCTGGGAAGTTCAAAGTACAAATCTTTCATTTTGTCACATCAACATAATGTGCTAAGTTACACAATGGCATTTTTAAAAGGTTTAGAATAATCAAACATTTTCCTGACCTGCTTCCAGTCTTTGTTCCCTGAAGAGGGTAGTAATAAAGTATAAAGCTGGTTAGAACAGCTTCCATGCTGTTGGTAATAGTTCGGGTACTACAATACCATGTGAACCAGGAGCACAACTGAGAGAAGTACTGAAAGAAATAAAACAAAACAAATATCTCAAATTTAATTTGTATGAATATTCATCGATATTACTTTCAACAGCCTAAAAATCCCATGAACCTCTCTATTTCCTCAGGGGGTTAAAGAAATTTGAAATGTCTCCATTGACCCTTAACAATTTTCATCGATGTACCCTAAAAGCATCCTATCTGGATGTCAAACAACAGGAATTCTGCAGATGCTGGAAATTCAAGCACACACATCAAAGTTGCTGGTGAACGCAGCAGGCCAAGCAGCATCTGTAGGAAGAGGTGCAGTCAACGCTTCAGGCCAAGTCCTGACGAAGGGTCTCGGCCTGAAACGTTGACTGCACCTCTTCCTACAGATGCTGCTTGGCCTGCTGCATTCACCAGCAACTTTGATGTGTGTGCTATCTGGATGTCAGCAACTTGATATGGGAACTGCTCTGCACATGCCCACAAGAAACTGAAGACAGTTGTAGACACAGCTCAGCACATTACAGCAAACCAGCCTACCCTCTATGGACTCTGTCGAGACTTATCACTGCATTGGTTAAGCAGCCAGCAAAATCAAAGACCCCCCCCTCCCCGCCCCATCCTTGACTTTCTCTAATCTCCCCTCTTCCAACGGACAGAAGATACAGAAGCCTGAAAGCACGTACCATCAGGTTCAAGGACAGCTTCTATCCCACTGTTATAAAGCTATTAAATAGTTCCCTGACACAATACATTGGACTCTTAACTTCATAATTCTACTCTATTTTGGTCTTGCATCTTACTGTTTACCTGCACTGCACTTTGCTGTAGCAGTTACGCTTTATCTAATCTGTAAGAACATTATGCAAGGCAAGTTTTTTCCGCTGTATCTCAGTACATGTGACAATAATAATAAACTAATTCCAAACCAAAACCAATACAGGCACACACAAATAATTTGGTTTCATTTGAGGTTAAGTCCCCTCGTGTCAGCTTTAGAACTTAAGAATGCACACATTATAAACTGCCAGCCATTCATCTGGGACTTACACCTGACTGTTGTTAAACAGGGTGAATTATTTAATGACAGCTGAAACTAGGAAATTTGATATCATATCTGTTCCTTCCTCCCTCCCACCTTTGATTTCATAGTCCATTGTAAAATGTTGATTCATTAGTAGTTACCTTAATGCAGAATTTTTCATTATTTTTACATTGCAATCAACTTCTAGAATAAATATTGTTCATTTGTAAATGCAACTTTGTTCTTATTTATAGGCTAATCATAAGGCGGACTAACAGCTGGCATAGATTATGAGATAGCGCAGAAAAAGTTGATAGGAACAGCACTAACAAGTGCATCTAAAAATGCGCTCTTCTTACATAATTCATTTAACATGAATTCAAACTTCTTTGTCCAACTTTTGGCTTGATAATGGCACCATACAATCAGTTAGAATTAAAATTAGCTTCTCTTTTCTTATATGTGGTTCAATAGGTTGGTCACTTTGCCCAGAGGAATGAGTCCCCTCACATTATGGATCTATTGATGTGTTATAATGTACAGATACTGTTCCATCAGGCGATACTGGTGCATTTTTCCAGCCACCCTGGTTCAATTCTGAACTTACATACTGTCCATGTGCAGTTTGCATGTACTCCCACTGACCATGTGAGTTTCCCCCAAGTGCTGCAGGTTAATTGATAACTCGAAATTAGTTTAGATGGATGACAGGTGGATGTGGGGCAGGGTATACTTGAAAAGGTCACAGAGAAATAAATGGCACCACTGAGAGCCAGAATGCGAAAGGTCCCTTTATATGTCACAGGCAAATACTGTGCCTTTAAATGCTTGTTCCATGAAATGTCTGCCTAGTGCGTCACTTTTAAATTTCATTTTCAAGCTGGAATGGTCATACATCAGCAAGTTTCATACACGTGGAAGATGCAGCAAGTCAAGGGTTAAAATAGTGTACTGACAAGATACAGTGTACAGACATTGTACTGTCACCCTAGCTCAGCGGTCCCCAACCACCGGGCCGCAAAGCATGTGCTACCGGGCTGCAAGGAAACGATATGATTTGGCGATATGAGTCAGCTGCATCTTTCCTCATTCCCTGTCACGCCCACTGTTGAGCTTGAACGCACGCGAGGTCATGACCTGCGCGTCCTCCATGTCAGCGCGGGAAGGAGATCAACACCTCGAGCTTGCAAATGACGGCGGGCTGAAATACATGTTTGACATAACATCTCTGCCGGCATTCTGGATCAAAGTCAAGGCTAAATATTCTGAGATAGCCACGAAAGCACTGAAAACGTTGCTTCCATTTCCAACATATCTCTGCAATGAATGCAACGAAAACTAAATTGCAGAATAGACTGGACATAAGGAAGCCCCTTCGAGTATCGCTGTCTCCCATCACCCTTCGATAGCACCGTCTTGTTGCAGGGAAACAAGCCCAGGGCTCCCACTGATTCAGTGATATTGGTGTGTTGCAATGATTTTATATGTTCATACAGGGAAAATATGTGCTGTGTGTTTAATATCCAAATGTTACTTAAAATGTTATGATGCTATTGACTTATAAGTGACATATATAACATATAACAATTACAGCATGGAAACAGGCCATCTCTGCCCTTCTAGTCCGTGCCGAACACTACTCTCACCTAGTCCCACCTACCTGCACTCAGCCCATAACCCTTCATTCCTTTCCTGTCCATATACCTATCCAATTCTTCTATAAGCGATAATATCGAACCTGACTCTCCCACTTCTACTGGAAGTTCGTTCAACACTTACTTCAAGCTCCTCTGTCCTCCCCGATAATTGACATCACTATACTCATGTGAGGAAAATATGCGCTGTGTTTAATATTAAATTTGTTAGATAAACCCTTTCAGAAATGAAATTGGGTGTATTAGCCACTTATCACCTATATTCCGGTTGTGATTAATACCTCCCCCCCCCCCCAGAACAGAATCGTCAAAAATGATTTGTAGAAAAAAAAAATCGGCACGTACACGCATGCACAAGTCACGCATGCGCACCCAGGTGCCCGCAAAAAGCTTCATGGTCATGGTAGTCTTTTCCGGATAAACACGACATATTTGACTGCTACTCTTGTCTGCTGGCAACCCCTACCTCCCCAACCCCAGGTCGGCCGGTCCGCAAGAATATTGTCAATCATAAACCGGTCCGTGATGCAAAAAAGGTTGGGGACCCCTGTGCTAGCTGACAAGACTGCCATGCAAAACTCAAATACTGAGAACCTAGCTGCTCTTCACACAATTCTTTGTTCAAATACTGGGAACCAAGGCCACTAGACATACCCAAACAAGATAAGGATGCTAACAAAAGCTTATTAACTATTGGTCAATTATTTTACTATTTCTTAAGTATTATTGGCTCCTAACACGTACATTTAATTGTTTGTTAACACCCGATGTGTATCATACATAATAATTATGATTGGTAGTTATATTTGCAAATGATGGAATTAATTGTTTCATAAAGGTTAACTATAAAAATAGACAATTCTGCACTAACTTCAGAGCAGTTCAGTTCAGGATTGAGGAATGAATGTGATTTTTCAGAGCTCAATTAATGGGCAACAATATACACCCAAAGGAAAATAAATGCGAAAAGACAAAAGATAAGCAGCTTACCACCCACTTTGCAATCTCTGCATTGGCCTGTTTCTTCACAATGGAATATAGTTTTACATCTGCCAGTGCTGCCAAAAAGGACTGGACCAGTCGAGGAATCCAAATCTGTAAAACAGAACAAAAACAACTGCAGCAGGTTAACAGACAGTAAAACAGTTTACACTGGAGGGCAAACTTCTGTCTGAATCATTGCTCAGAAAGTGTGAGCACACCATGTTCTTCCCCCTCCTGCTCTGTTACACCATTACTACTAACAACTGCATAGGAGGATGCATTGCTGGTAAGTGTATAGAGATGCAACGGGAATAGTTTGCGTAAAACTCTGAATTGACTGTCTCCAGTATCTTGCAGAATGTGGTCCATTTCATGGCTTGAGGAATACATTCATTATGTTACGTTCTAATTCTTAATGTATCAAGCCACAGTGTCAGACTCAAGACTTAAAAATAGTCTGAAATCAAAGAGTACCCTGACTATGGCACATGCTTAAACTATGAAGTAAAGCAAGAAGAGAGAAGTCAACAGCAGAATATAAAATCTTCAGTATGGCTAGAAGGTAGTGCAAGGTAGAAATAAGTGGGGCTGTAGATAGCAGTTGCCTCCCATCCTCACGCTCCACTCTCACCTTTTTGCTCCATTTTCTGGTTTTTAAAATCTTTTCTCTTCTCCCTCTTTGCCTGCCTCCATCACTCACCTGTTATACCCTTCGGACTTCACCCCGCCACCTGCTTGTTATCTTATGCTCCTCTGTCCGCCAATTGCCTCAGAATTCTTACACGCCAGTCCCCTGTGCCGGCCATGCTGGCTCTGCATTCCCAGCCCTGACGCAACACAAAACATCAACAATTTCTTTCCTCCCACAGATGCTGCTCAAGCACTGACTTCCTCCAGCAGATTGTTCGTTCCTCCAATTTCCAACATCTACAATCTCGTGTCTCCATTTGGAATTTACTATCCAAGAGGGCAGTGGAGACTCCTATCGAGATTGACAGAATTTTTAGATGTAAAAAGAATCATGAGCTAAGGGGGTTGGTGCAGAAAAACTGGCACTAAGGTAGAGGATCACCAATAACATTACTGAACGGCAAAGCGGGCACAAGGGGCAAGTCCCCAAACTTGCTTCCAATACCTGCTTCTACTTTTTTTTAAACATTTCCACAAAATCCTGCCAGGATTAGCGATCCAATATTAGCACCTCTCCCAAACTGAGGCCCTAATTATATTCCATCAGCCGACTAGATTTAAAGAGGATGTCACCTTGCTTGCATGCCCACCACTAGTCCCAAAACAGATTCTCCTTCTTAGAAGAGGGATTAAAGAAAACAAAGCTTAATCACTTTAATATACAGGAGCTTAACAAACAATTGTCAATCATTGCATTTTATATGACAGCTTTCCAGGATTCATTCAAACATACAATTGCAGGAAAAAGTTTGTCAGTTCTTTGCAGTTGCCTGGTTTTCTGCATTCATTACTCATAGAATGTGGTCTGATCTTAGAACATAGAATAGTACAGCACAGTACAGGCCTCTCGGCCCACAATGTTGTGCCGAGCCTCAAACCCTGCCTCCCATATAAGCCTCCACCTTAGATTCCTCTGTATACCTGTCTAGTAGTCTCTTAAACTTCACTAGCCTATCTGCCTCCACCACTGACTCAGGCAGTGCATTCCACACACCAACCACTCTCTGAGTAAAAACCCTTCCTCTAATGTCCCCCTTGAACTTCCCACCCCTTACCTTAAAGCCATGTCCTCTTGTATTGAGCAGTGGTGCCCTGGGGAAGAGGCGCTGGCTATCGACTCTATCTATTCCTCTTATTATCTTGTACACCTCTATCATGTCTCCTCTCATCCTCCTTCTCTCCAAACAGTAAAGCCCTAGCTCCTTTAATCTCTGATCATAATGCATACTTTCTAAACCAGGCAGCATCCTGGTAAATCTCCACTGTACCCTTTCCAATTTCCAATGCTTCCACATCCTTCCTATAGTGAGGTGACCAGAACTGGACACAGTACTCCAAGTATGGCCTAACCAGAGTTTTATAGAGCTGCATCATTACATCGCGACTCTTAAACTCTATCCCTTGACTTATGAAAGCTAACACCCCATAAGCTTTCTTAACTACCCTATCCATCTGTGAGGCAACTTTCAGGGATCTGTGGACATGTACCTAGAGATCCCTCTGCTCCTCCACACTACCAAGTATCCTGCCATTTACTTTGTACTCTGCCTTGGAGTTTGTCCTTCCAAAGTGTACCACCTCACACTTCTCCGGGTTGAACTCCATCTGCCACTTCTCAACCCACTTCTGCATCCTATCAATGTCTCTCTGCAATCTTTGACAATCCTCTACACTATCTACAACACCACCAACCTTTGTGTCGTCTACAAACTTCCCAACCCATCCTTCTACCCCCACATCCAGGTCGTTAATAAAAATCATGAAAAGTAGAGGTCACAGAACACATCCTTGTGGGACACCACTAGTCATAATCCTCCAATCTGAATGTACTCCCTCCACCACCACCCTCTGCCTTCTGCAGGCAAGCCAATTCTGAATCCACCTGGCCAAACTTCCCTGGATCCCATGCCTTCCAACTTTCTGAATAAGCCTACCGTGTGGAACCTTGTCAAATGCCTTACTAAAATCCATGTAGATCACATCCACTGCACTACCCTCATCTATATGCCTGGTCACCTCCTCAAAGAACTCTATCAGGCTTGTTAGACACGATCTGCTCTTCACAAAGCCATGCTGACTGTCCCTGATCAGACCATGATTCTCTAAATGCCTATAGATCCTATCTCTAAGAATCTTTTCCAACAGCTTTCCCACCACAGACGTAAGACTCACTGGTCTATAATTACCCGGGCTATCTCTACTACCTTTTTTGAACAAAGGAACAACATTCGCCTCCCTCCAATCCTCCAGTACCATTCCCGTGGACGAGTACATAAAGATCCTAGCCAGAGGCTCAGCAATCTCTTCCCTCGCCTCGTGGAGCATCCTGGGGAATATTCCGTCAGGGCCCGGGGACTTATCTGTCCTAATGTATTTTAACAACTCCAACACCTCCTCTCCCTTAATATCAACATGCTCCAGAACATCAACCTCACTCATATTGTCCTCACCATCATCAAGTTCCCTCTCATTGGTGAATACCGTAGAGAAGTATTCATTGAGGACCTCGCTCACTTCCACAGCCTCCAGGCACATCTTCCCACCTTTATCTCTAATCGGTCCTACCTTCACTCCTGTCATCCTTTTTTTCTTCACATAATTGAAGAATGCCTTGGGGTTTTCCTTTACCCGACTCACCAAGGCCTTCTCATGCCCCCTTCTTGCTCTTCTCAGCCCCTTCTTAAGCTCCTTTCTTGCTTCCCTATATTCCTCAATAGACCCATCTGATCCTTGCTTCCTAAACCTCATGTATGCTGCCTTCTTCCACCTGACTAGATTTTCCACCTCACTTGTGGAATTTCCACCTCACCCTACCATTCTTTATCTTCCTCACCGGGACAAATTTATCCCTAACATCCCGCAAGAGATCTCTAAACATGGTTCCTTCACCCTACCATTCTTTATCTTCCTCACCGGGACAAATTTATCCCTAACATCCCGCAAGAGATCTCTAAACATCGACCACATGTCCATAGTACATTTCCCTGCAAAAACATCATCCCAATTCACACCCGCAAGTTCTAGCCTTATAGCCTCATAATTTGCCTTTCCCCAATTAAAAATTTTCCTGTCTTCTTTGATTCTATCCTTTTCCATGATAATTATAAAGGCCAGGGAGCAGTGGTCACTGTCCCCCAGATGCTCACCCACTGAGAGATCTGTGACCTGACCCGGTTCATTACCTAGAACTAAATCTAGTATGGCATTCCCCCTGGTCGGCCTGTCCACATACTGTGACATGAATCCATCCTGGACACACTTGACAAATTCTGCCCCATATAAACCCTTGGAACTAATCAGGTGCCAATCAATATTAGGGAAGTTAAAGTCACCCATGATAACAACCCTGTTATTTTTGCACCTTTCCAAAATCTGCCTCCCAATCTGCTCCTCTGTATCTCTGCTGCTACCAGGGGGCCTATAGAATACCCCCAGTACGGTAACTGCTCCCTTCCTGTTCCTGACTTCCACCCATATTGACTCAAAAGAGGATCCTGCTACATTACCCACCCTTTCTGTAGCTGTAATAGTATCCCTGACCAGTAACGCCACCCCTCCTCCCCTTTTTCCGCCCTCTCTATCCCTTTTAAAGCACTGAAATCTAGGAATATTGAGAATCCATTCCTGCCCTGGTGCCAGCCAAGTCTCTGTAATGGCCACTACATCATAATTCCATGTATGTATCCAAGCTCTCAGTTCATCACCTTTGTTCCTGATGCTTCTTGCATTGAGGTACACACATTTTAGCCCTTCTACCTCACTGTCTTTACACCGTTTATTCTGCTTCTCTTTCCTCAAAGCCTCTCTGTATGTTAGATCTGGCTTTACTCCATGCACTTCTTTCACTGCTCTATCACTCTGGGTCCCATCCCCCTTGCAAATTAGTTTAAACCCTCCCAAACTATGCTAGCAAACCTACCTGCAAGGATATTTCTCACCCTCGAGTTCAGGTGCAACCCATCCAATCTGTACAGGTCCCACCTTCCCCAGAAGAGATTCCAGTGATCTAAAAATCTAAAACCCTGCTCCCTGCACCAACTCCTCAGCCACGCATTCAACTGCCATCTCCTCCAATTCTTACCATCTCTGTCACGTAGCACTGGCAGCAATCCTGAGAACGTCACCCTTGAGGTCCTGTACTTCAGCCTTCTGCCTAATTCCCAAAACTCACACTTCAGGACCTCATCCCTCTTCCTGCCTATGTCGTTGGTCCCAACATGTATCACGACTTCTGGTTGCTTTCCCTCTCATACCAGGATGTCGTGCACACGGTCAGAGACATCCCGGACCCTGGCACCTGGGAGGCAACAAACCATGTGGGTGTCCTTCTCACATCCACAAAATCTCCTGTCTGCTCCCCTGACTATAGAGTCTCCAATGACGACAGCTCTCCTCTTCTGCGTCCCACCCTTCTGTACCACAGGGTCAGACTCAGTGCCGGAGGCCCTGCCACCGTGGTTCTCACCTGGTCGATCGTCCCCGCCAACAGTATCCAGGACGGTAAACTTATTATTCAGGGGAATGGCTACAGGGGTGCTCTGCACTACCTGTCTGCTCACCTTTGCTTTCCCCCCTCTGACTGTCACCCAACGACCTACTTCCAACAGCCTAGATGTGACTACCTCCCTGTAGCTCTCATCTATGACTACCTCATTCTCCCTTATGAGTCGAAGATCTAAGTCACAATAACAGACAAACACAATCTGCCAAAACTAAGTACAAACAATTGTACTTTTCATATCTTTAGTAAATACAAAGGACTGACGAAGGGTCTCGGCCTGAAATGTCGACTGTACCTCTTCCTAGAGATGCTGCCTGGCCTGCTGCGCTCACCAGCAACTTTGATGTGTGTTGCTTGAATTTCCAGCATCTGCAGAATTCCTGTTGTTTGCTTTCTTTAGAAGAGCAGGCTCTGTCAGTAACCTGACATTGTGTGCCTTTTTTATAGGGCAGGGCACCTCTACAACCCACACCTCCAATCTCATCTCATTGATTGGAACACGCAACTCCAAATAGCTTTTGTTGAAGGCATTATGCCAGAGGTTCACATACATTTTTGAACCTAGACTGTGGTTGTTTAAATGCTGTACTCAGTTTTGACAAGAAGGAGTACAATTGTCTGTGTGTTGGGTTTGTCTATTATTGTGATTTAGAAGAAAATCAAACCACCTTTGAGTAATTAATGCAGAAAACCAGGTAATTGCAAATGGTTCACAAACTTTTTCTTGTAACTGTATATGTGAATAACATAACAAGAATGGTTAGGATGCAAGTTTCATAATATTATCAGATACAAGCAGAATATGATTCTGATATAGGAATAGAAAGTAACACAAAAGAAAACTCCAAAATCTAGAAATCACACAAAAGAATTGCCTTTCCAAACTAATCCTATTAAGTTGAATAGATAGTGGAAGATAACTAAACATCAATGACTGGATAAATACTTTCAAGAAGAGAAAGAATCAGCAGCAATGAGTAAGAGTGGGTTGAATTGCATAGTTCTACAAAAGTGATGGGGCAAATGGCCTTCTCTCATGCTATATCACTCCAAGCATCCAATAATATTGATACTCTTGGTTTGAATGGAAAAGCAATCCAAAAGATTAATAACTTTTCTTGTATTTCAATAATAAAAATGTCAATTGAGACAAGTTTGATCAATAATTAATGATTTTCTTTTATTCTTACCAGCAGTTGTACTGTGTCCTTCTTGAATATTTGCAACAATTTATAGAAGATTGCAAAAATCAAAGGGTAGGTGTAGCCTCGTAGCCTTTCTTTCCATTCCCATGTTAAATAACCATACTTGAGAAAGTTAAGAATATCTCTCAAAACAATAATAATCACCACAATGTGAGTTATACAAAATTAATTCGGGGCAGCACAGGCCACTCAACCCTTCAAGCCTGGACTGCCATTAATAAGGTTTGATTGTTAACACAAATCCACATTCCCATCAGCCCATGTTAACCTTTCACCTCTGTTTTTGAAGGTAGCTATCTACATTTGATTTAAAATGTTCTAATATTCTGTTTCTCCCTTATCTTTTTTATGAAGATGGTTTCTAAAATTCATGACTCTCAGACAGAAAATGTTGTCTCATCTCTCTTAAATGGGTGACCCCTTATTTTCAAGAAGTTTGGTTTTGCAGAAGGGAAATCAAGTTTGACCAACTTAACAGAGAACAGTACATTTTTTATGGTTGGTAAGATAGAAATGAGCAGTACACCACAGCAGCCTCAACTTTTCACCATTCCTTTAAATTTCTTTGAAGGCACTGAAATTATGATTACTAAATCTGCATGCATTACAAAAGCTAGATATGAAAGACAAAGAGGACGTAATGATTTAGATAGGACAGATGACTAGCAAAGATCTGGCTAAGAACATGTGAAATGTCCATTTTGACAGGAAAAACAAAGAACGTCATTTCAATAGTGAATGACTGCAGGGCAAAAAGGCAGAGAGGGAACTGGTGCACAATTTACAAAAGACTACAATGCACATACAAGGAGTAGTTGGGAGTGCTAACAAGCATTATTTATTACAAGAGGAAATTATGCAAAAGTATGGAGGTTATTTGGGTTTTGGAAACACCACATCCTAAGTAGCTAGCAGAGTTTTGAAATCTTTATTCACAGAAGAATGTTAATATTTTGGAGGCAATTTAAAGAATATTTACTGAAAGAAAATATGACCATAAAACATAGGAGCAGAATTCAATCCATCATGACTTATTTATTATCCATCTCGACCTCACTGTCCTGCCTTCTCCCCATAACCTCTGATGCCCTTAACAATCAAGAACCTATCAACCTCCACTTTAATTATACACAATGACTTGGCCTCCACAGCTGCCTGTGACAATGAACTCAAAATTCACCAGCCTCTGGCTAAAGAAATTCCTCCTCATTTCTGTTCTGACAGGATGAATTTCTATTCTGACACTGTGCCCTCTGCTCCTAGACTCCCCCACTATAGAAACATCCCGTCCACATCCACCCTATAATCATCTTAGGAAAGATTGGGCAGTCTAAGCTTCTATCCATTGAGTATGGAAGAGCAAAAGAGAGCCCAAATAAAACCTTTAAGATTCTATGGGATTTTGATGGTAACATTTCAGGATTAAAGGACGTCCATTTAGAACAGAGATGCGGAGAAATTACTTTAGTCAGAGGGTGGTAAATCTGTGGAATTTGTTGCCACTAGTGGCTGTGGAGGCCAAGTTATTGGGTGCATTTAAGGCTGAGATAGATAGGTTCTTGATTGACATGGGGAGAAGGCAGGGGAGTGGGGATGACTGGAAGAATTGGATCAGCCCATGATTGAATGGTGGGCAGATTCGATGGATCAAATGGCTTACTTCTGCTCCTATATCTTATGGTCTTATGGTTTAAATGTAGAGAGAAAATAAAGAAAATATTTTCTCTTGTGGGAAACTCCTAGAATTAGGTGGTTACTGAATAAAAATAAATGATTGCTGATTAAGACAGAGAGAAAAAATAACCTCATCTCTGAGATTCATGAATTTGGAACTACTTTCCTCAGAGGGCTATGGAGAGCCTTTAAGGCAGAGTCTTTACTTGTACTTACGGCAGTGACAGATAGATACTTGACAAACAAGAGGGTGAAAAGCTAGTGTAGCTAGGTGTAAACAAGAACTTGAGGTTACTTTCATATCAGTATTCATATTTTAAATGGCCAGGCATGTTTGAGAAGCCAAATACCCAATTCCCACTTCTAATTTATATGTTTAAATTGACAGAAAGAAACTACATCCAACAAAATAGTGTGCATGGTGTAGTTTTGAATCTTATAAAACAAGCATGGATGGACAAAACACAGCCTAACCAGACCAAAAAATTGGAATATTGTATTAATTTCTGGTCACATCATTATAGAAAGGATGAGAAAGTTTTAGAAAGGGCACAAAGGAGATTTACCAGGATGCTGCTGAGACTACAGGACATGTCTTACAACGATAGATTGAGCAAACTAGAGCTTTTCTCTTTGGAGCAAGAGGATGAGAAGTAACTTGATAGAAGTGATGAGAGGCATACTGTAGACTGAGTGGATAACCAGAGAGTTCGTCCCAGGGCAGAAATGGCTAACACAAGGGGGCATAATTTTAGATGATTAGAGGAAACTGCAGGGAGATTGGCATAAGTTCTTTACATAGTGGTGGGTACATGGAACACTCTGCCAGGGGTAGTTGTAGAGGCAAGTGTATTTGCGGCATTTAAGAAATTCTCAGATACGCACATGGATAATAGAAAAATGGAGGGCTATGTAGGAGGGAGGGGTCAAGAGTAGGTTAAAAGGTCAACATATCATGGGCTGAAGGGCCTGTACTGTGCTGAAACGTTATACCAAATATCTTGTATCCGAAAGAACAGTGAGAACAAAACATAAAAAGTTACTTTTTTTACATTATGTATTTATAGTTTGTAAATACAAAGGATATTTGAAGACCATATTGTGAGCAACTTCGAGTGACTGCCAATACTCATCAGCAACAAAGCTAGTCTGGACCAGAAGGCAGTTCACAGATCTCAAAGCTATAGACAACATCATTAAATAAGTGTTTGGACCCAATAATCCTGTGCGGGAAATAAAATAACAATTACACAACATTATAAAATAGCAAAATAATTAAGTCAATCCAAGTCCAGATGCAGTTTTCCAAGGAAGACATTTAAAGAGGATCTGGAAGGGCAGGGGACCTTTTCATCCAGAGAATCAGAATCAGGTTAATTATCACCAACATGTGAAGTGAAATTTGTTAACTTAGCAGCAGCAGTTCGATGCAACACATAATCTAGCAGAGAGAAAAAAAATAAAAACAAAACATAACAATAAACAAGTAAATCAATTATATATATTGAATAGATTTTTTAAAAGTGCAAAAACAGAAATACTGTATATTAAAAAAAGTGAAGAAGTATCCAAAGCTTCAATGTCCATTTAGGAACCAAATGGCAGAGGGGAAGAAGCTGTTCCTGAATCGCTGAGTGTGTGCCTTCAGGCTTCTGTACCTCCTACCTGATGGTCACAGTGAGAAAAGGGCATGCCCTGGGTGCTGGAGGTCCTTAATAATGGACACTGACTTTCTGAGACACCGCTCCCTAAAGATGTCCTGGGTACTTTGTAGGCTAGTGCCCAAGATGGAGCTGACTAGATTTACAACCTTCTGCAGCTTCTTTCGATCCTGTGCAGTAGCCTCTCCATACCAGACAGTGATGCAGCCTGTCAGAATGCTCTCCACGGTACAACTATAGAAGTTTTTGATGTATTTGTTGACATGCCAAATCTCTTCAAACTCCTAATATAGTATAGTCACTGTCTTGCCTTCTTTATAACTACATTGATATGTTGGGACCAGGTTAGATACTCAGAGATCGTGACATCCAGGGACTTGAAGCTGCTCACTCTCTCCACTTCTGATCCCTCTATGAGGATTGGTATGTGTTCCTTCATCTTGCCCTTCCTGAAGTCCACAATCAGCTCTTTTGTCTTACTGACATTGAGTGCCAGGTTGTTGCTGCAGCACCATTCCACTAGTTGGCATATCTCACTCCTGTATGCCCTCTCATCACCACTTGAGATTCTACCAACAATGGTTGTATTGTCAGCAAATTTATAGATGGTATTTGAGCTATGCCTAGCCCCACAGTCATGGGTATGTAGAGAGTAGAGCGGTGGGCTAAGCACACACCCCTGAGGTGTGCCAGTGTTGATCATCAGCGAGGAGGAGATGTTATCACCAATCTGCACAGATTGTGGTCTTCTGGTTAGGAAGTCAAGGATCCAGTTGTAGAAGGAGGTACAGAGGCCCAGGTTCTGTAACTTTTCAATCAGGATTGTGGGAATGATGGTGTTAAATGCAGAGCTAAAGTTGATGAGCAGCATCCTGATGTAGGTGTCTGTGTCATCCAGGTGGTCTAAAGCCGTGTGGAGAGCCATTGAGATTGCGTCTGCAGCTGACCTACTGTAGCCATAGGTAAATTGCAATGGGTCCAGGTCCTTACTGAGGCAGGAGTTCAGTCTAGTCATGATCGACCTCTCAAAGCATTTCAACACTGTCGATGTGAGTGCTACTGGGCGATAGTCATTAAGGCAGCCCACATTATTCTTCTTAGGCACTGGTATAATTGTTGCCTTTTTGGAGCAAGTGGGAACTTCTGCCCGTAGCAGTGAGAGGTTGAAAATGTCCTTGAATACTCCTGCTAGTTGGTTGGCACAGGTATTCAGAGCCTTACCAGGTACTCCATCGGGACCTTCCGCCTTACAAGGGTTCACTCTGTTTAAAGACAGCCTAACATAGGTCTCTGAGACGGAGATCACAGGGTCATCAGGTGCAGCAGGGATCTTCACAGCTGTAGTTGTGTTCTCCCTTTCAAAGTGTGCACAGAAAGTGTCGAGTTCATCTGGTAGTGAAGCATCGCTGCCATTCATGCTATTGGGTTTCGCTTTGTAGCAAGTAATGTCTTGCACACCCTGCCAGAGTTGCCGTACATCTGATGTCACCTCCAACCTCGTTCGAAATTGTCTCTTCGCCCTTGAAATAGCCCTCCGCAAATCATATTGGGTGTTCTGGTACAGGGTTGGGTCGCCAGACTTAAATACTACAGATCTAGCCTTCAGCAGACAATATACCTCCTGGTTCATCCACGGCCTTTGGTTTGGGACTATACAGTTTTAAGACTTGTAGGCACACACATTCCACACAGGTACTGTGTACCCTGAATGCACTTCATGAGAATGAGTCACTGACAACACCAGGTGAGCAGATGAATTGCCTACAGAAAGCTATGAACCCAGTGATGGAAAATGCCAGAAGGTGGGGAATTTGTGAAATTTATTACCAAAGACAGCTGTGGAGGCCAGGTCAATGGGTGTAATTAACGCAGAACTTGATCAGTTCTTGATTGGACAGGGCATCAAAGGTTACAGGGAGAAGACTGAGGAGCGGGGCTGAAGAAGAGGGGGAGAAGGATCAGCCATGATTGAATGGCGGAGCAGACTCGATGGGCCAAATGGCCTAATTCCCCTCCTATGTCTTATGGATTAATAACAAAGGATGTCCACTGGTCAGTGTGGAACTGGTGGGCCATTTTCATGGTGTATAACTCTAATGTCCTACTGATCAGCAAAAGTATTCCCCTTTAAACAAAAAAAAGGGACAAAAAGAAAATGTTAAAAAAAACTGCTGATGCAGAAAACACTGAAAGTGCTCATATGGGGAAGAGAAACAGAGTTACCAGTTCCAGCAGAAATTCCTTCATCAGAAGATGGAAAAAGAATGTGGTAGGAAGGATAGATTGAGCAAAGGGAATTACTGACCGGAAATGAGGCAGAAAATAAGGATCAGCAAAACAAAAGAAAAAGAATCCTATCCAAGACCTTCTTCAAAAGAAGCAACAGTATTAAAGCTGCTGAGTGTTTCCAGCAATATTTTGTTTTATTTCAGATTTCTAGCATCTGCAAATTTTTGATTATGGTTTACTCTTGAGTTAACTGCGCTTTCTTCTAGGAATGTCAACCTTGGAGTTCTCCCGCATTCTCCAGAAAGATTTCCTACACCTTCTTCACCCCTGGTGCTTTCTATTTTCAAGTAACTCTTTCTTTTCCTGATGAGACGAAGAACCTGGACTGACTTTGATCACTTTGCACTATTTAAAGAACGTTTTCGGTTTAGTGTAAAAATGTGCAGGATTTATATTTCTGTTTGTCTTCTGCTTATCTGATGCATTGTGTGGTGATGCTGCTACAAATAAGTTTTTCCATTGCATAGCAGTATGAACATTGTACTTGTTCATATGACAATAAACTTGATTTTTTACTTTGCTTGTTTCCAGATCTGCTGCGTTTTTCCAGCACTTGTGTGTTTTCGTTCATAAAAGTAGAACAATACAACTATATTTGAAACAGCATCGCACAACGAATCTATGAACAATCTGTGCACAACAATCGATCTCCATTTTATCAACAGGAACGAATTGCAAAGAGATATGCGAGGCGAATAGCTCTGAACTGGCTGCACAGCCTGTACCTGTTCCCCGCTCCACGTTAGGGCATTCTTTACTATAGAGCACCGATTTCCTTTTTCTCAACTTGACCGGCTCCGAAGCAGCGGACCGCCGGGCCCGGAAGAAACTGTTCCGGAGTCTCTCCATGCCGACTCTCACTGCCCCTCAGCACTCCATTCCCCAGTGACCACCTCGTCCTTCAACTTCCGGGCCCACGGCGCAGGTGCAAGGGCTGACAGAGCCGCAGGCTCCGCCCATTGTTTGATTGACGTGTCCATGAAGCGCGCGCCCGACGACGAGCTGGGCCCGTTCCGAGTTCGATACTCGATCAGTGTATAACCACAAGGTCCCATTGTAACCCATTTAGCGATTATAATTTACTGCACACTTGTGCTCTTTAGTCTTTAAAATAAAACTGCCAACGCGATTCCTGACGTAATTGCCACAGGAGGCTACGTCCAAAGATGCTGCTTGTCAGGTCGCGAGCTCAGATTCTAAATCGGGTTAAACTCCGTTTGACAGCACTTGGCTCCGCCTTGGGGGACGTCATTAATCTCGCCGATGTTTTGGACCAATCAGCGGCGTTGTACAGAATGGCACTATAAGGGTGTTTGACTGTAGCGGGGGGTTCGCTGCTGGGGACGGGAGAATTCAGTGGGTAAGTAAGTTGCTTTATTTTGCATTCTCAGAAGCTTCACTAAACGCTTGAAGATTATGGGCAAATGCAACTTTAAAAACTTGATTAATTTAAATTAATGAGTGTGGTTTAGGAATTCCCCAAAATCATTTTCCTTAAATGAGAACAATTTTTCCATGCATTCTTCGTCTTAAAATTCTGATTTATGAATTCTGGCAGAAAACTATATTTAATCTGAAACTATATTTCAACTGTTTGCCTATTAGGGTGGCCTTGGAAATGTCTGCTTTGCTTTGTATGTAAACAGACCCATAGCAAACGTATTAGTTTTGTTAAAGTTTACACTTTTGTTAACGGGGCCTGTGAGTATCAATCTTTATGCTTCAACAACTACCACGAAAAATTGATTCTCTCTGTCTCCTCCACACGTATTCTGACTTGTGCTCTGCAGTGCTCGCCAACTTTACCAGAGTTTCGAACTTGTTTAATGTGTGGTTTTGAGTGTCCTGGTCAAAGCTCTGCACGCGGTAATTCCTTGGCTAGTAGATACCTAAGGACGATTATAAGAATAAATTCATAACTGCTTACCATAATGGCACCAAAACACACTTTTCTCTTAAGGGACAAAGTTAGCCCTCTGATCAGTGCCACGTCACGTGGTTAACTGTAGCAGTATCAGGCAAAACCGGAGTGTGGAAGCTGTGCAATTCGATCTTTGCGCAATGTAGTCAACATTAAAGTATTTAAGAAAATTGCAATCACTTGTCAAACAACATGGCTCCAGCTGTATTTGTGACCACGAATCTCATTCCGAATTATTGTTGTTGTCTACTGGTTTATCCCGAAACCATTAAGTCCACAGTATTCATATATAACTTTAAACAGCTGTTCATTATTTGCAAGGAGAAGAACAGACTCACTTACTAAACAATCGTTCAGTCACGCTTGCACATTTCGCATCTGTGCCCAGCCAGCCAGCCAGTCAATCATCATAGTAGCAATAACCAGCATCATCCAAACATTGCACCACACTTGGCAGGTCAGATGTGGGATGTTATCGAATGGGGAATTGTGATAGCTGTTACTAATATCACACTTGAATGACTCCTTTGTGAGAGAAAGCTTTTCTAGTTTGCATTTCCTCCATTACGTCGCTGTGACTCTACCGCAGGTAGTAAGATCTATGCCTGTATCATGGCAGGTTGTGAAGCCATCTACCAAAATCTGGTCATCCATTCGAGTGATTACTTTGGGTCTCTTTCAGAACAGTACGGGGAAAGAAGTGTTTCAGCATGCTAATAGTCTGCACTTTCATATTTATGTGGTAGTGAGATTTTTATTGTATGCAGTTGAGTATGAACTGTGGACCAGTGTTAGTAGCCATGTTATGGGCCAGGTGCCATGGTGCTCACATTACAGCTTGCACTGTGCAGTGACTGCAGTGCTGCATCTGCATGCAGAGACCCTCTGCTCCATAGCAAAGCCTGCAATCCCTGCAAAATCATGAGCCCTCTCCACCCCCAAACTCTTAAATAACAGTGAATGAAATGTCATTCCAATGAATCCCTGTTGGAGGCCTCTGCACTCCAGTGATCTCTCTGTGGCATGTCGAAGTGCTGGGTTATGGACTGTAGTTTTTGTTGGATTATAGTTCACGGTCCTTGGTGGTGGAGGGAGTTCTGATACTTTCTGGTGGAGCAAGAGGGGGCAGGGAGGGTTGATGCTTTGCTGCTGCTTGTTGTGGGGCCTTGAGTTTCTAACATTTTTCTGTCATTCATTCTCTGGTGTTTTCTTCTGTTTTCATGGATGTCTGTGAAGAGTAAGAATTTCAGGTTGTATACCGTACACATTCTCTGGTTTTACAGTGGTATGCAAAGGTTTGGGCACCCTGGTCAAAATTTCTGTTACTGTGAATAGTTAAGTGAGTAGAAGATGAACTGATCTCCAAAAGTCATAAAGTTAAAGATAAAACATTCTTTTCAACATTTTAAGCAAGATTAGCATATTATGAAAAAAGAAAAGGAGCACTGTGCAAAAGTTTGGGCACCCCAAGAGATTTGAGCTCTCAGATAACTTTTACCAAGGTCTCAGACCTTAATTAGCTTGTTAGGGCTATGGCTTATTCACAATCATCGTTAGGAAAGGCCAGGTGATGCAAATTTCAAAGCTTTATAAATACCCTGACTCCTCAAACCTTGTCCCAACAATCAGCAACATGGGCTCCTCTGAGCAGCTGCCTAGCACTCTGAGAATTAAAATAATTGGTGTCCACAAAGCAGGAGAAGGCTATAAGAAGATAGCAAAGTGTTTTCAGGTAGCCGTTTCCTCAGTTCGTAATGTAATTAAGAAATGGCAGTTAACAGGAACGGTGGGGGTCAAGTTGAGTTCTGGAAGACCAAAAAAACTTTCCCAGAGAACTGCTCGTAGGATTGCTAGAAAGGCAAATCAAAACCCCCGTTTGACTGCGAAAGACTTTCAGGAAGACTTAGCAGACTCTGGAGTGGTGGTGCACTGTTCTACTGTGCAGTGACACCTGCACAAATATGACCTTCGTGGAAGAGTCATCAGAAGAAAATGTTTCCTGCGTCCTCACCACAAAATTCAGCATCAGAAGTTTGCAAAGGAACACCTAAACAAGCCTGATGCATTTTGGACACAAGACCTGTGGACTGATGAAGTTAAAATTGAACTTTTGGGCCGTAATGAGCAAAGGTATGTTTGGAGAAAAAAGGTGCAGAACTTCATGAAAAGAACCCCTCTCCAACTGTTAAGCACGGGGGTGGATCAATCATGCTTTGGGCTTGTGTTGCAGCCAGTGGCACAGGGAATATTTTACAGGTAGAGGGAAGAATTAATTCAATTAAGTACCAGCAAATTCTGGAAGCAAACATCACACCGTCTGTATATATTAAAAAAAAAGCTGAAGATGAAAAGAGGATGGCTTCTACAAAAGGATAATGATCCTAAACACACCTCAAAATCCACAATGGACTACCTCAAGAGGCGCAAGCTGAAGGTTTTGCCATGGCCCTCACAGTCCCCCGACCGAAACATCATTGAAAATCTGTGGACAGACCTCAAAAGAGCAGAGCATGCAAGACGGCTCAAGAATCTCACAGAACCAGAAGGCTTTTGCAAGGAAGAATGGGCGAAAATCCCCCAAACAAGAATTGAAAGACTCTTAGCTGGCTACAAAAAGCGTTTACAAGCTGTGATACCTGCCAAAGGGGGTGTTACTAAGTACTGACCATGCAGGGTGCCCAAACTTTTGCTTCGGGTCCTTTTCCTTTTTTTGTTATTTTGAAACTGTAAAAGATGGAAATAAAAAAGTAATCTTGCTTAAAATGTTAAAGAAATGTGTCATCTTTAACTTTATGCCTTTTGGAAATCAGTTCATCTTTTACTCATTTAGCTATTCACAGTAACAGAAATTTTGACCGATGTGCCCAAACCTTTGCAAGCCACTGTAAATGGAACCATTGAACCATTGACCAATGAACCTTTCGTAAAAGAATAGCAAACTAGCAAATATTGCAATTGCCTCTCTCCTGTTGACCTTTGCATTGTTGGAAAACACTAAACACATGTATAATTACACTAATAGCTGAAAGAAATGTAATAGCAACTAACCAGTATGTAGTTACTTATCACTTTGTTTGATTCCAAATTGCTATGGTCACCTCACTAAAGTCACATTGAGTGAACAATGATGGCAATGGCATCAATTCAACTTGTTTTGTGTACTGTGCTGTTCACTACATATAAACACTTATTAATATGGTAGGTATGCACTGTGATTTTCCACACAAATGTGTCTGGGTGCCATATATCTATTTTGAAACACAACAGCTTCTATTACATAGAAGCTGAACATCTTTAGGTTTCACCCATGTAGATTTAACAGAATCTGAAAAACTAAAATGGGTGTATTTGGCTATCCTGATTTCAAAATTGAAAGATTACTGAGCTGGATTGAATAAAAAGGCTTAATACAAATATGAAGAAAGCATAATGCAGCAATGTTTAATACTCTTGCAAATAAACTGTTAAAAGGAATCAAAGTTTAAAGCCAGGAAACAACTGGCAATATTTAAATTGGGCACTGTCTGAGGAAAGGAGAGTTTTAGATCTGGCTTCTCAGCAAGTTTTTTTTTAAGGGCAGAATGTAGTCAATTGGAATTTGTGGTATGGAGTTTTGGACATTATTGTCCTTGGTGCATACTAAGTGTGGAAGGAAGTTTCATGAATCCTGGGTGGAAGTAGGACAGAGATAGCTATGTCACGCTGCAGTGAATTCAGACTGTCAAGATTGGGATAGTGTGAAAAGTTTGTAACTGAGTTTAGGGTGAAAAAAAATGCCATAGTTGTGAACTGCCTTGGACTTGGAGACCAGTCTTGCTTTGTGAAACCAAACTATTTGTCCTCAATTGAAATGGAACTGGGGTCAATCCCACTGCTATAGTTCAGGGCAGTTGCCAATGCCTGAATGACTCCCCTAGCAAATGTGTATTCTGCCTTCTGCTAAACATAGTTTACTGGAGATCATTATCTTGCGCACAATTTGATTTTCTTTCTACGAGGCTTTTCCAGATATTTCTTTTGGAACTCGATGTAGATTTCGGTCAGCTCTGCCTTTTGATATCAACTGTGCCAATTGCCATGGCTACCAATGGAGAGGTTACAACACTTGCAAAACTTCTGCACCTGATCTTCCTGGCCACGTTCTGGGGGATGCAGATTTGGGTGACATTTGTATCTGGTAGGTGTCTTTCCTCTTTGCCATGCTAACTCTTTTCTAGAACTGTTGCCATTAACAGGCAGATTTCCAGCAACAGGAAAGGTTTAGATGAGACGAGACCTATCATCAATAATACTGTGTGAGAACCTTCACTAGAGAGGGTCCAAGTATAAAACAGTTCACCATCATCTTCTCAGGAACTTTTTTCCATTCACTTTTCAGGATCAGGGTTCTACTAGCTCTATTTCCATTAACTACCCATACCTAGCTACTTCTTGAAGATGGTGGTGAACTTCTCTGTTATTGTTCAGGTGTAGACATTCCTACTATGCTGGTGTATTTTGGTTCAGCGAAGAAGGAACAGCAAAATAACTTTAGGACAGTGTGCAACCTGATGGAAGGTGCAAAGATGATGAGTTCTTGGGTCATTGCACAGCACTCAGTGTTATATCTCAATGCACGGAGTATAAGAAATAAAGTGAATTGTTGCACTATTACAGATTGTCAGGTATGATGTTGTAGCCATCACTGAATCATGGCTGAAGGATGTTTGTAGTTAGGAGCTGAATGTCCTAGATTACACATTGTATGGGAGGGATAGGAAGCTAGGCAGAGGGGGTTTGTTGAATGCCTATGAGATGGCTTTTTAGAGCAGTTTGTTGTTGAGCCTACTCGGGGATCGACTATACTGGATTGGGTGTTATGTAATGAACCAGGGGTGATCAGGGAGCTTAAGGTAAAAGAACCCTTAGGAGGCACTGATTACAATATGATTGAGTTCAACTTGAAATTTGATGGGGAGAAAGTAAAGTCTGACAAGGCAGTATTTCAGTGGAATAAAGGAAAATACAGTGGTATGAGAGGGGAGTTGGCCGAAGTAAATTGGAAGGAGATGCTGACAGGGATGACAGCAGAGCAGTATTGGTGTGAGTTTCTGAGAAAAATGATGAAGGTGCAGGATAGATGTATTCCAAAAATGAAAAAATATTCAAGTAACAAAATAGTACAACTGCGGCTGACAAGGAAAGTCAACATTAATGTAAAAGCAAAAGAGAGGGCATACAACAAAGCAAAAATTAGCAGGAAGATGGAGCATTGTGAAGCCTTTAAAAACCTGCAGAAAGCAACTAAAAGAATTATTAGGAGGGAAAAGATGAAATATGAAAGCAAACTGGCAAACAATAGCAAATTGGATCATAAAAGATTTTTTCAAGAATGTAAAAACTAAAAGAGATGAGAGTAGATATAAGACCACAGAAAATGAGACTGGAGAAATAATAACGGGGGACAAGTAGATGGCAGATGAACTAAATGAGTGTTTTGCATCAGTCTTTACTATGCTAGCAGTGTGCCAGATGATGAAGGGTGTGAGGGAAGAGAAGTGCAGTTACTATTACAAGGGAGAAGTTGCTCAAAAAGCTGAAAGACCCAAAGGTACATAAGTCACCCAGACCAGATGAACTGCACCCTAGGATTCTGAAAGAGGTAGCGGTAGAGATTGTAGAGGCATTCGTAATGATCTTTCAAAAATCATTAGACTCTGATATGATGCCAGAGGACTGGAAAATTGCAAATGTCACACCACTCTAACAAAGGAGGAAGGCAGCACAAAGGAAATTATAGACCAGTTAGCCTGACTTAAGTGGTTGGCAAGATGTTGGAGTCAATTGTTAAGAATGAGGTTGTGGAGTACTTGGTGACTGAAAACAAGATAGGACAAAGTCAGCATGGTTTTCTAAAGGGAAAATCTTGCCTGACAACCTGATGGAATTCTTTGAGGAGATTACAGGTAGGATAGATAAAGGAGATGCAGTGGATGTTGTATATTTATTCCAAAGGCCTTTGACAAGGTGCCACATGTGGAGCTGCTTGCCAAGTTAAGAGCCCATGGTATTACAGGAAAATCACTGGCATGGTTAGATCATTGGCTGATTGGTAGGAGGCAGTGAGTGGGAATAAAAAATTCCTTTTCTGGTCGGCTGCCAGTGACTAGTGGTGTTCCCCAGGGGTCAGTGTTGGGACAGCTTTTTATGCTGTATATCAATGATTTAGATGATGGAATAGATGGCTTTGTTGCCAAGTTTGCAGATGATATGAAGATTGGTGGAGGGGCAGGTAGTGTTGAGGAAACATAGGCCACAGAAGGACTTGAACAGATTTGGAGAATGGGCAAGAAAATGGCAAATGAAATACGATGTTGGAAAATGCATGGTCATGCACTTTGGTAGAAGAAATAAATGTGCAGACTTTTTTCTTAACAGGGAGAAAATCTAAAATCTGAGATGTAAAGGGACTTGGGAGTCTTTGTGTAGAACACCCTAAAGGTTAACTTGCAGGAAGTGTTGGTGGTGAGGAAGGCAAATGCAATTTTATCATTCATTTCAAGAGGTCTAGAATACAAGAGCAGGGATGTGATGCTGAGGCTTTACAAGGAAATGGTGAGGCCTCAGCTTGAGTACTGGGAACAGTTTTGGGCTCCTCATCTATGAAAAGATGTGCTGGCATTGGAGAGGGTTCAGAGGAGGTTCACAAGGGTGATTTCGGGAATGAAAGGGTTATCATGAGGAACGTTTGATGGCTTTAGGCCTTTACTCACTGGAATTTAGAAGGATGGGGGGGGGGAGAATCTCATTGAAAACTCTCGAATGTTGAAAGGCCTAGACAGGGTAGATGTGGAAAGCATGTTTCCCCTGGTGGGGGAGTCTAGGATGAGAGGGCACAGCCTCAGGATAGAGGGGCATCCATTTAAGACAGAGATGTGGACAAATTTCTTTCGTCAGAGGGTGGTGGATTTGTTGAATTTGTTGCCACAGCTGTGGAGGTGGGTGTATTTAAGGCAGAGATTGATAGGTTCTTGATTGGACACGGCATAAAAGGTTGTGGTGAGAAGGCCTGGGAGTGGAGCTGAGGAGGAGATAAAAGGATCAGCTATGATTAAACTGCAGAGCAGATTCGATGGACCAAATGGCCTAATTCTGCTCCTATGTCTTATGGTCTTATCTTTCTTTGTAGAAGCAGTCAGGTTTGGAAAATGCTGTCAGAATCGCCAATGTGAGATACTGCAGTGTATTTTGTAGACAGTGTACACTACATCCACTATGTTCCAATCAAAGCTTGAGTTTTTAATGGGATACCAATCAAGTGGGCTGTTTTGTCTTGAATGGTGCTGAATTTATTAAGTTCTGTGGAACTGTACTTATCCAGACAAGGGGAAGGTGTCAGAATCAAAATGATGAAGAGTCTTTGACCTAAAATGGTAATTCTGTTCCTCTTTCCACAATGCTGCCTGACCTGCTGAATGTTTCTAGTATTTTCTGTTTGTATTTGAGAGGATGTACTGTTTAAATGACAAAAAAGTACTTTCAAAAGTATATGCTGGAAGAAATCAGACTTCTGGAAATTACCAAACCTGCACAAAGTCTAAATGGTGAAATAAAAAACAAGTTTCTGCTCACCTTGGACATGTTGGTGTCCAACATGAGTACTTAAGACTGAACAGAAACCTGACCAAAGGAATTTTTTTGAAAACAACTGTGACCACTATGGCAAGACCTGCAAGTCTGACATTGGTGTCTAAAGCCTCATATTCATTGCCATTTGATCAGAATAGCTTCAATATCTACTGTAACTTGGTAATCACTGGATGCTTAAGGTAATTATCTGATGCACTTTGATATAAAGCTTTGCCTTACTACTAACTCCTGTGGAAACAATTATTCTATATAAATCAGATTTAAACAGAAATGGATATAAAGAAATGGAATTTAAATGCAGACATTAAGAAAATTGCCCTTGTATATACTTGTTCACTTGATGTTAATAATGAGGTTCTTTTTATTGAAAATTATTTGTTGCCTTTTTACTAGTTCTGACAAAGGATCAGTGATCTCTTTCCATAGATGCTGCCTGACAGTCTTTTTTTCTCTAGCATCTTTTCTTGGTTTAGTTGCACATTTTCAGCATCTGCATTTTGTTTTAATTTTTATTCAAATAAGTTTACCAGATTAGAGGAAACCATTCACAAGTTAACCACAACTATAATGTAAAATCCCCTCCCTTTCAGTAGAACATTCAACAACTGCTTCTCAGAGGGGGAAAAAAACAACTCTGTTTGAAAACAGCATATCTGTTCTTTAATCTCAAAGGTCCAGGAATATGCTTCTTTTCCCCAAATCTGGATCTAGCTGCCACACCATCACAATTACATGTTATACTCCTGCCACAGCAGTAAATCAATCATATAACATTTTAACTGTATTGAGGTATCACCTTTGACTTACTTAGAGTTCCTTATGGCCCAGCAAAGTTTCATTTGCCTGCAATTTGTGGTCCTCCATATCTGGCCGAAATTTCTAATCATTAACATATCTTCCTGTCTGGAATTCCCTCCAGTCTCCAGCACCCCCTCAAGTGCGTAGCCCTATAATTTACATTTTAATTATTACTAAGAGCCCCTGAGTTCTCATGTAATTTGTTCTTATCGTCTTTTGTTGATTCCAGGCCAAAATACTTCTCATGCACTTGTAACTGATTTTAAAATGGGGAGGGGGGAAATCTGTCTTTTGTGTGGGGGGGGAAAAAGCCCAGGTCAGCTCACTGCATTGCATGTGCAACCAAGCCGACATATCAAACCAGCTAACTCAGTGTTTCCCATTATTACTATGTTAATAGTAGCAGGGCAGGTTGGGCCATGGGTAAGCTTTTGAAATGGGGAAGAAATGATTCAGGAATCTACCAGAATTCATTCAATATTGGTTATTGTGTGTTTTAAGGCCAGCAGAAAGAGGGGTTTGTGCTGGCTCTGTTGCAAAGACTATCCTTTCTCCAAACTAAATGAGTTTGCATCTGCTGACTTGATTGCACACCATATTAAAATGGCTACACTCTGTTTAGAATTCAACTCGAGGAATGTGGTGCCTTGATGTGGTTATTTCCCATCTAGAAATAACTACCCCACAACCAGTTTAATATTGACATCAAAACAAACCCATGGTGCTAAGCTAAATTAGTTTTTGGTTGTTATTGCAAAGCTGTCCTAGTTGACATGCATAATTGAATTTTTGTTAGTTCATTAGTATTGAAGGTGGAGGGTATTTGTGCTTTATGGGTGTAATGTATTCTGTTTGCATTTGCAATAGATTTTTACTTTTTTTCTCTTTAGAGGAGGGAATGGGGACTCCCCTTCCTCTATAAGCAATAGTTTATTTTGTAAAATTCTCCTCAACATCAGTATCATTGTTTTTGTTTTGCAGGTTTTATCATGGGCAGCAATCTCACCAGACACACATTTGGCTTCATCCAGAGCAAACTCTTTCCATCCTACTTTCACCTCGGATCTGCCTGTGCTTTCTTTAACTTAATGATCTTTGCAATCCATCATCCCAGTGAGCAGTTAAATCAAGAGGAGACATTTCAGGTACCATGCACAGTGTTAATCATTGCATAAGAAATTTGGAATGAACTGAAGTAAAGACAGCTAGTAATAGGGAAAGTGTCGACAGGGACACCTTCTGATCTTGTAGAGATGGTGCTTGCATTCTGTCCTTTTTTCTGAGTTTGAATTGTACATAAAGGCATATAACATCTTTTATACAGGCTGTGTAACATTGAACCATATGTGGGTGTTAAAGGATTGAAGCTCATTTTCTTGCACATATGGAAATGATCCTCCCCTGTATGCATTTAACTGAGATGACCTCGGTCACAGGCAATTGTTTTAACACAACTTGCTGTAGTTACAAAGCTCTCCTGTATCTAATTGTATCACAAAGTCGAGTTGGGATGTTCAAGTTCAAATTGGAAGATTTCTGTTGAATTTCTTGACCAGAGGTCAGCACGTCATTTATAACTTTTTTTCCCTAGATCTTCTGCAGCATCCTTTTCTGCAGTTGACTTGAGAGGACTAGGAAAGGATGTACAGGCTGTCATTCTAGCCTAGGTTTTGAGACATTGTCCTTCCTTAAACAATAAGTGGATGGTTTGTTTTTATGTTAACTGCAATAATCATAATATGAATTGTTAACTATAATGGCTGTTCACTTGCACAGGTGCTTGTTATATGAACTCAAGCTATGCAGATGCCTGGCACGTTCTTGGTCTATTTTGAAAAAGATGTAATAACCTAAAAAGTGGATATTAGCTGGCATAGTTAGTTGGAGGTGCTATTTAATTCACCATCCTTGCTAATGTAACTTTAAGTGAGATGTCTTTGCTAATTTCATGAATTTGTAATGACCATTAACCCACAGTAGAAAATGCCCTTCACTAAATTGACAGCAGTGTAGGAACAATCTTGAGTGAGATTTTCAGCAGTGCTGATTCAAAACATTTATGTATTTTTTGCAGATTATAATTTTATTCATTTGTGTTACTTTTGCTGCACTCAATGCTCAATGGTTTGGGCAGATAACTTCTGAAATCATGACTGACATGCATCTGATTGAAAGGAGCTGTGGACTCGGACAGGATATTGGATTGTCTACCAACAGAGAGGCCTATAACCAGTTGAAAGAGAGTAAACCCAAATACAAGGAACTTGCAAAGCAACTTGCAATGTATCACAATGCCTCCTCTTTATGTAACCTGTGCTGTCTCATTTGTAATGGGATAAGTTTGTACTACATAGCAACCAATTTATCCACATTATAAAGATGGTAAGAATAAAATAATTGAAATGATGTCATATAAAGGTTATTTTTGAACCAGAATGTGAGGTGTAAGACACTTCGTATTGTTGCTTGGTGAGCAGTAAACCAAATGCACCTTTTGCACACTTATGGAGTAAGTGTCAACAGCACCACCTAGAGTAGGTAATCACACAAATTAAAGAAATCGACATTTTTTTATCTCCATATATCTTACTGGTTATAGGACAGTTAGGATTATTTGAGGTGGTGGAACTTCTGTCCATCTTTATCCTTGCTTGGCTAATACATATTGACTTAATTCTTCCTACTTTCAATTTAATGGGACTAGGCAAGCAGTGATAAACCCACTTGGGCCATGCTAGAGAATCCCTTCACTATATGTTAGAACTTTCTCATGAACTGTTATAAGTGTCTATGTACACTGGTGACCAATATATAAAGCTGGAAACTTTCAAATAGAAAGTTAGACTATTTGATTAGAATAGTTCATATGTAATATGGTACTGGAAGAAACTACAGTGGTCCATCTGGTTAGGCCTTAATAAAACATTGTTGGCTATTGACATTGGCATCAGCACTATGTGGTAGCTACAATTTGAAAAGTGTACTGTACAATTATCTATTCCACATGTTCTGCATAGGTCAACTTGTACAGTTTTTAAATCATTTAAAATTATGTATAATGAATACAATTTACCTGTTTTTCTGTTTATTTGAATAAAAATTCAGTTATAAGGTGTGGTGCATGGAAAGATTTACTGTTGTACATATTTTACATTGTTTACCCACATGATATAATTTTGATATTGTTTCAGTTACACAAGTGTGGCAGAATGATTATACAGCAGGTCTATGAATGAGGTTTATCTTTTTTGGTAACACTGCAAAGGTAGGAGTCAGATTTGGAGGATGGTGCAGCACAAAAATAGGCTTTTCATCCCATTTTTGAAGATAAATTCTGCTAGTTGCCTCCTTGCAATTTAAATATTCATCAAACTCACTATTCAATGTCCAGCCAGGTAACCTTACATTAGAACTGTTATGACACAATATACTATTATCAAACTTAATGTTAGCATTGCTTTTTTTTTTCTCTCCAGAGGTAATATCTCACCTGAAGCCTATTTCCAGCACCTGCAGTAAATCACTTTTGTAATAGAACAATGGTAATTACTTTCAATTTATTCCAGGAACTGTATAAAGGGCCCAGATTGAGAAAATACGAAGGATACATTTCCCTTGACAGAGGGTTCAAAAGAATAGGAAACAGTTATATGGGATGGGGGAGGAAATGAGGATTTATTTTCCCCACAATTAGAGGAGAGAGTATTTGAAACACTGCAAAAGATGTTAGAAATAGAAAGCACCCATATTTAATTAATATGTGCAAGGATACTTGCAGGACTACATCCTTGGTGAATAGTTGTCTCCCGAGTCAAATTCCATAGATACCTGTGTGCAGTAATGAGCACTTAATGAAAAGAAAACTGCAGATACTGAAAATTGCAGCAAACACTCAGCAGGTCAGGTAGTATCTGTGGAAAGATAAACAATGAGACAATAAACAGAGGGAAGAGGGGAATGAATAGGGCAGAGGGAATATCTCTCATAGGCTAAGGCTACAATTGGCATAGGGAGGAGACACTAGTTAATTGGACAGTTAGTGAGAATACACACAACTAAATCTGAAATGCAGAGTTCTAAGTGCTAATGGAGAGTAAAATAAAATTGACCCCTGTCGCCAAAGATGACATACAGAAGTAGCCAGTTTTGGAACAGACAGAGCAAATTACCTGAAAGTTGTAGAATTTGATTTTGAGTCCTTTTGGCAATAATGTACCCAGATAAAGAGGTACTGTTCCAGAGGTGTATAGCAGCATCCTATAAATGCAGACCAGACAGTTCAGTGTGGGAATGGGAGATAAATTAAACCAGTTTTTGGGTGTCCTTGCAGGTGCTCCACACAGTAAACACCCAGTCTGCATTTAATCTCTCCACTGTACAAGAGGACACAGTGAATCACTGCTTCAGCATGAAGGACTGGTTTAGGACCATTTCTTTATTTTCTGCAAGTAGTCAGTTCCCGTTGCAGACTTGATTTAAATACAAATTTACACAATTTAATTTTGAAGATTTTTCCCTGATAGAAAGTCTTCACAGAACGATGAACCTCGAGCCAGAATGATAATTTGTGGATTACCAGCCTTCACAACATATCTAGAGACAACGGTAGAAGTATGGATTAATGCCAAAACCACCATCTTTATCAACATTTTAAATACAGTAAGTCTCAATAGATATTTACGTCTGTCGTATTTAAGAGCCAAGATGCCTGGTGAACTTTCTTTATACGTGAGGCACAGAAGTAGGATTGGGCCATTTTTGGCCCATCAAGTCTGCTCTACCATTCAATTGTGGCTGATTTATTATCTCTCTCAGACCCATTTTCCTACCATGAACTTAGCTCGAATAAGCCCTTTTGGCAATAATGTTTGAAGTTTTAAAGCAAAATTCAAAGGGGCCTAAGTCCAACAGACAATGATCTAATGCATTACACTACTACCTAGCTCTTTCAGATTTGAAATACACATTTCACAGAATATGCAAATGCTTTAAAGCCGGTAAAAACTATTTCATACAAAATTATTTAAGGCAAAAGTGTCAGCAAAGCAGTATATGTGGTTGGAAGATCATCGTTCTACTCACCTGGGATGACTTAACACCTGGCGCAGGGTGCACACTGAGTCCACCAGGAAAAGATCTCCAGACTGCTCATCTTCAAAATACAGCTATAGCCACAAATATTCCAAGCACATTAAATTAATAACATAACTTCAATTATACATTAATATTATCCCTTCCTTGATTTTACAGTACTGTAAGGAATTAGGTTACAGAACTTACAAACAAGCATTCCTTTCTACAGCCTACAGGTCACTACAAGCTCATGCATGCCCTGCAGTCTTGGTTCGTGGGAACTTGTGACAGAATTTGAACTCATTTATGTGTAAACATGCATTACCAAAATGGATCATTATTGACTCAAAGAACATCCCGAAGTACAAAGACTATTGTGTGCTACCTTTTTCAGAATGTGGTTAGCCTCCAAAAATTGAAATAAAACTGTTTCATTAAAAATGTATTACAAGTTTCGTCCTTTAGTTCTGTCAAGTAGCAAAGGATATGAATCTTTTACATTATTTCACTCCAAAATAATTGTATATGAGAATGATACCATCTACCTGATATTTTGCTGAAGACATGCATGCCTTATGTACCAATTCATTTCAAAGACAGACAAATATTATGTGATTTTAGCCAAGCAGCATGTATGTATCTACAAGCTCACATGGTACAGTGGTTTCCTTGGCAGCAAGGATTATGAGAGCCAGTGTTAAAACATAGTTTAGACTTGCAGTTCTTTACTAAATGCATGTTCTGAGGCTACATTTACAGATATGCAAATCATTTTTGCCCCTTCAACTTGAATTTTTCTTTACTTTCTATCCCACACTGCCTGTTTTAAGACATTTCCTGCTTCAAACATAATATGGCAACACTGGGAGCTCTGTAGGGGTCTAGAATTCCTGTTATTAAAATTTGCTGATGAAGTGGATTGCAGTTTAATCAGAAGTAAAAGTTTTCCTTTCTAATTCAGCAATTAAAAGCAAAAATAAATTGATTGCAAGCCACCTAGTGCAAGAAAGTCAAAAGTCCAGACTGGCAATTTTATACAGTCCTACTCCAATTAGATCCAGTACTACTCTCTTATCTGGACAAATTACTAAACACTATTTAAGTCATACCTCCAAATTATTTGGCTCATATTTTTTTTCAGTATCCCAAGGTGGCAAGTTCTCACCAAACATTACCGATAAATGATCAATAAACCTGAAAAGGAATAACTAATGTTAATACAGGTCCACAATCCCTTATCCGAAATCCTTGGGGCCAGTTGCATTTCGGAATTCAGAATTTTTTTGGATTTCAGACCACCCCACGCCCGATACCAAAAATCACGTATGCTCAAGTCCCTTATTTAACCTGTCTCAGTGCGGTGGACTCTAAAGACCCAGCGGCACACCAAACCTACGCACATCCTCCCATATACTTTAAATCATCTCTAGATTACTTATAATACCTAATACAATGTAAATGCTATGTAAATAATTGTTATAGTGTATTGTTTAGGGAATAATGACAAGTAATTTTACTTCCAACAAAAACATTCAATAAAACATAAAAATATACAGCTTCAAACAAACCGAATCAAACACATGGTAAATGACCTATTGGAATAAATGTAGAACGTCACTATCAAACTTCAGAAACTTGTCTTTGTTTATTTAAATCACATATAGTGGTAGTTCCGACACTATTTTCTTCAGTAAGACGCCGCACAGACACACCATGATCAAGCTTCTGCAATAACTCCACTTTCTGCATTATTGATAGAGAAGATTCCTTCTCTTTTTCTCATTGTTACCCATGGGGTAACTGCAGCTTTTTTTGACATTTTCACAGTGAAATTAAACACGAAGTCAACAGTGAACACAAAATGTCAGCGAACAGCAAATGCACGTGTAACCAGTACGAGCGCTGAGCCACAACTGACGTCTGGTGGCCTCTGCTAGCGCTGCCACGTCACACCTGAGTGATGTCAGCTGTTGGCGAGAAAAACTTAGGTTTTCCGAGCTTTTTGGATAAAGGAATGTGCACCTGTAATACATTAAGGCATAAAAATTCACCCTCAAACTTCACAAAAAGATAATTGTGTGAAGGGTGCCAAATGACATGATCACTCAGTATTCACTGTTGATCCATCTCTTGTGGTCTCAGTTCACATTATTTCAAAAATATTTAATGGTTATCAACAACTGCCAGGGATATACTACTTCTAATGTAGCAACACAACCCAAGTCATTCCAATAGAGACAATAACCAAGATAAATTGATGTTATGACACAGGAAAGACCACATATGCTAGACATCTGCAGCAATGCACAAAGGGGCTGGTATCATCTGTGGAAGGGGATGGACAGTCAATGCTTTGGGTCAGGACAGTCAATGCTTTGGGTCAAGACACTCCAACTGGACTGGAAAGAAAGAGCAAAGACAGCTAGTATAAAAAGGTGCAGCAAAAACTCAGGTGATAGGTGGATCCGGATCTGGGGGTGGGGGTGGGGGTGGGGTTGGGGGAGGTAGGGAAAGGCAGATTAGGGAGTGAGGAGAGTGGGAATGGTGTCAAGCTAGGAGATGACAAGTGAACAAAGATGGAATCTGACAAGAGAGGTCAGTTGAGCGTGGAACAAAGGGATAGAGGTGGGGAGGGAGAACCAACGAGAGGAGTGAGTGGTGGGATGGGCGGAGGGAGTGGAAAGACAATGACGGGTCAGGTGGATTGGGAGAAAGAAAAGCAAAAGGCAGCAGTTAACAGAAATTTGAGAATTGGATGTTGTTAAAATGCTCAAGGAGATCCGTTTTTTTTTGAGAATGATGTAATGGTCTTTTGGAAGTCACCTGATGTGATTTTCCCGCCGATGTGAGGTCACGTGATGCCATGTGCCCCGTGACTATATAAGGGTCGACCCAGGTGACGCAGTTAGTTTTTGAGTTTGTAGATTTCCAGGTAGAATGTGTTGTGCCTCCGTTTCTGTTGCGTGTTTGCTTTTGTGAGGCAGTTTCATTTTTAAAACGGAAGGTGTTCTCTTACAAGCTATTGTATTATTGGACTGGGAATTTGTGGCTGGAAGTGCCAATATACTCAATTCCGACAGTTTTGAAGGGAGAGTGAAGAATTCATCGAAGTGAAGGGTTGAGAGAAGTCGGCATCGTTTGGCAGTTTAATAAAGAATCGACCTTATTGAGTCTTCGTTGGAGAGAACCTGCATCGAGATAACTCTTGCAAAAGGGCAATGAGTTCATGCAAAAAGGTGCTCTCTCTCTCTAAAGGAATTTAAGGTCAGTCGATTTAAACTGTTTATTTTCAGCATCGGGAATCCTGTGGACAGAACTAGCAGTAAAAGTGCATCCGTGAAGAAATCCTTCTCCAGAGAAGTCTCTCCCAATTGAATGTGTAAAACTGTTGGATTTTCGAAGTTATCGCTTTAAGAACTATATCTGATTGTATCGCTTTAAGAACTGTTTTCGCATTTAACGCTTTAAGAACCAGGGCCGAGTGGAGTTGGTGAACAGCTGCGTACCTGTTAACCTCCGGTTAAAGTTTTCCTTTTTTTTTCCTTTATCGTTTATACGTGTTTAGTAAATGTTTGGTTGTTTTATCTAACCTGTCTCGATTGATATTCATTGTTGCTGGTTACGTAACAATGTTCATGCAGGTTGGAAATTACCTAGAAGGTAGGAGGTGCTGCTCCTTTAATTTGCATTTAGCCTTGGCTTGCAGTGGAGAAGGCCATGGCCACGGACACACACATAGTTGTGGGCGTGGGAAGTAGAATGAAAATGCTGGCCATCAGAGCGTGGCTGGCAAAGCAGATGGTGCAAATGTGCTCAATGAAGAGGTTCCCCATATCTGTATCCAGTCTCCCTAATATAAATGGACTGAGGGGATTCACACGTAAGAAACTGCCTCACCTGGAAGGGCTATTTAAAACCCTGGATAATGGCGAGGGAGGAAGTATAAGGGCACTTCCTACAACTACAGGGACGAGTGCCTTGGGAGAAACAACTGGACAAGGGAGTCACAGAGTGATCCCTGCAGAAAGCAAAGAGGGGAAGCTGTGCTTGGTGGTGGTATCCTGCCGGAGAAGGCCGAAGTTGCAAAGAATGTTAAATTGGATGCATACACTGGTGGGGTGACAGGAAAAAAACTAGGGGAACACCATCCCTGTTATGCCTGAGGGAGGGCATGGGATGAGGGCAGAAGTGCAGGATTATAGAAGAGATCCAAGTGAGAGCTCCCACAAAAGAAAACAAGGCTCCCTGTTGCCCCAACACACAAGAACTAACACAGCTGTGTGCACACAATATACTCAATAAGGAGGAAAATAATTTGCAAGTAGGTGTTGCTCATTCACACAAGAGTTGTCAGTGTGCAGTCCTTATAAAATGTGAATGAGTGACTACACACCAAATTAATTCCACACCCCCACCACCACTATCATACTTAAATCACAACAGATAACTCTACTCTCAAAAGGTTAATGGCATCACTCCTTAAAAATGAAAAGGAAGCTTATCTTTAATACTTACCGGGCATCTTCGTGAAAAGCTGAGATGAAATCCATTTGTTCACACTCTGGATATAGGAACAGTACAGGCCAATGTAAGCTGCCATTTTCATCCAGGTGCACTACCTGGCCGCACTCAGCACTTACTCCATTGTGCAGTGTCCTTAATATGCTGTCACCCTCCTTTTCATCACCTTCATCGTCAGAGTTTTGACTTAACAGTTCTGGAGGCTGAAATAATTTGATATTTCTTTCCTATAGGGCATTAAAAAGGCAATTAAAACAAAGCAAAGTATGGAAATGCATAATTACATCATTTATCAGGAAGTATATCAAAAGATCAGATACTTAAGACATGTACAATGTGAAACTTGCATTTAATTTTAAACATATTGCCTATTCATTTTTCCAAGTTTCCTACCTGGATGGCTTTCAGTAAAGCCTCTGCTTGCACTCGTTCCTTTTTCCCCTTCAACTTTGCCTTCCTTAGATTACGCTCTTCAACACGCTATCAAAATAAATTGCATCGGTAATTTAACACTAGATGGCATAATCAGTCAGAAAATAACCTGACCTTTGGGTTTAACATCAATTAAAAAATGGTGGCTTAAATTCAACCGGCACCTACAATTTTTTTTTAGGATTTTTGCATGTTAAGAATCTGCACGAGTTTCCTGCTGAGCAAAGTATTGCAGCACAAACCACTCTGATATTATAAAGTCATGCAAGAACTTCACAAATTTTATCAGCTAGCATGTTCCAAGTCAGCAAGGTCATTGCTGCCCTGCAGAACTACATACATTTAGTAGCCACTTTATAAAGTACCTGCTGGCCACTGAGTATATATTGATGGTCTTCTGCTGCTTTAGCCCATCCACTTCAAGGATCAACATGTTGTGTTCTCAGAGATGCCATTTTGCACTGCTCCATTGTAACAGGTGGATATTTGAGTTACTGTCACCATACTGTCAACCAGTTTGGCCATTCTACTCTGACCTTTCTCATTAACAAGGCATTTGCTGCCCACAGAACTGCTGTTCACTGGATTTTTTTTTGATTTCACACCATTCTCTGTAAACTTTAAAGACTGTTATGTGTGAAAATCACAGGAGATCAGCAGTTTCTGAGATACTCAAACCACCCTGTCTGGCACCAACAATCATTCCACAGTCAAAGTCAATTTCTTCTCCGTTCTGATGTTTGGTCTAAACAGCAACTGAACCCCTTGACCATGTTTGCATGGTTTTATGTATTGACTTGCTACCACATGATTGGCTGATTAGATGTTTGCATTAATGAGCAGGTGTATAGTACCTAATAAAGTGGCCAGTGAGTGTACATTCTTGTTACCAGAGATAGTATGTTGAATTGACGATATCTCCTGCATTCAGAACCACCTAATAACAGTACTTCTTATAGTCAATGTCTAACACATACCTTCTGTTTATCAGCTTTGGCCCTCAGTTCAATAAGTTGTTTTTCTTTTGGCTCAAGCTGGAGGCCTTCATCACACCAAGCTATTACACTACTGTAATTCTTAAGTTCAGCGTAGCAAAGAACTCCTGTCAAAATAAGAATCAAAATTTAAGGCTTTAGAATAAATAACAAAATCATTGTGTAAAAGATTATTACCAATCAGAAAATCATTTTGAAACATTATGAAATCAAAACAAGTTGCACTACTTTTAATTATCAATGTGCAGTCACACAGATATTCACCAAAATAAATGGTTCTCGAACAAAAAGCAATTTTTAGTATTGTTCAGGTGAAACAATGAATGACAATTGAAAAGGGGAAGGAATGGGAATCAGCCAGCACAGTCCTGGTAGGTTTTGTGCGGCACCACTTTATTCAAATATTTCTGATTGAAGCCTTGTTCACTTTTTTTAAATTATAACATTTTGTAGAAACAAATAAGGAGGATACGATTAAACTAGAGCAGGTGCAGAGAAGATTAAAAGGGAGGTTGCTGAAATGGAGGGCTTGAGTTCCAAGGAGAGATTGGATACGCTGGGACTGTCTTTCCTAGAGCAAAGGCAGCTGAGAAGTGACCGTATAGACTTCCATAAATTATGAGGATAGATAGTCATATTATTTTCCCAGGGTAGGTGAGTCTAAAGTAATAGGTGAGAGTGGACACATTTTTAAGGGATTTGAATTATAGAGACAAACAGCATGGAAACAAGCCTTTCTGTCCAACTCATCCCTACTGCTTGTGTTGCCCAGTGAGCTTATCCCATCTGCCTGTTTGTCCTATAGCCCTCTAAATCTCTCCTAACTATACACCTAGCAGCATTTAAAAACTATCTGAATAAGGTGCCTGCCTCAAACACTATTTCAGACAGCCCATTCCAAATAAGCACCACCCATTGTGTGATAAAGCTGGCCCTTAAGTCCCTTTTAAATCTCTTGTGTCTGATCTAAAACCTATGCCTTCTTGTTTTTTACACCTTCTCCCTGGGGGAGAAAAAAAACTACATGCTTTCATCTTGTCTATGCACCTCATGATCTTACGTTCCTCTATGAAATCACATCCCAATCTCCTCCACTCTAGGGAACAAAATCCCAGTCTATACACAATCCTCCCTCCCCAAAAATTCAGGCAATATCCTGGTAAATATTTGCTGCACTCTTTTTTAGTTTAGTAACACCTTTCCTATAACAGTGTAACCAAAACTATACACAATGTTCTAAGTGTGGCTTCACCAACATATTATGAAACTGCAACTCCTATACTGAATGCCCTGACTGAAAGAAGGGTGGTGGGTACATACAAATGTAGAATTAACCTCCATAGGAGGTGGCAGAGGCATGTACAGTTACAACACTTAAAAATCAATTCAACATGTTCACAGATATGAAAGGTTTCGAAGCATATGGGTCAAACACAGGCAAGTGGGATTGGCTTTGATAGATCACTGTCACTGTGGATAACTTGGGCCAAAGAGCTTGTTTCGGTGCTGAATAACTCTCTGAATCTAAAACAAACTGTGGAATAAAACACTGCTACACAAGTAATTACCAGTCAATATTTCAGGGCACTACAGATTTTTGGAGCTGTACTGTGCCATTGTGGAATTTGTGTTCACTCTTCTGGTTCACCACTTATGGAGTTCTCAATAATATTCCTGTTTTTACTAGAGTGGAAAAAGAAACTGTAAAAATGCTTCCAAGCAGTCATTGTGGACTTAAAGACTAAAGGGAAGGGACAAAAAGAACACAAAACCTGTTTTCGAAGCTTTTGCAGCTCCTAGCAGATAACCAAGACAATACTAGTAAAAAAAAACTAGGTTATAGGCGACACACATCAAAGTTGCTGGTGAACGCAGCAGGTCAGGCAGCATCTCTAGGAAGAGGTGCAGTCCACGTTTCAGGCCGAGACCCTTCGTCAGGACTAACTGAAGGAAGAGTGAGTAAGAGATATAAAACTGGGAGGGGGAGGGGGAGATCCAAAATGATGGGAGGAGAGGGAGGGATGGAGCCAGGAGCTGGACAGGTGATTGGCAAAAGGGATATGAGAGGATCATGGGACAGGAGGTCCGGGGAGAAAGAAAAGGGGGGGGGGGACCCAGAGGATGGGCAAGGGGTATAGTGAGAGGGACAGAGGGAGAAAAAGGAGTGAGAGAAAGAATGTGTGTATATAAATAACAGATGGGGTACCAGGGGGAGGTGGGTCATTAGCAGAAGTCAGATAAGTCAATGTTCATGCCATCAGGTTGGAGGCTACCCAGATGGAATATAAGGTGTTGTTCCTCCAACCTGAGTGTGGCTTCATCTTTACAGGCCGTGGATAGACCTATCAGAATGGGAACGGGGTGTGGAATTAAAATATGTGGCCACTGGGAGATCCTGCTTTCTCTGGCGGACAGAGCGTAGGTGTTCAGCAAAACGATCTCCCAGTATGCGTCGGATCTCGCCAGTATATAGAAGGCCACATCGGGAGCACTGGACACAGTATATCATCCCAGCCGACTCACAGGCGAAGTGTCGCCTCATCTGGAAGGACTGTCTGGGGCCCTGAATGGTGGTAAGGGAGGAAGTGTAAGGGAATGTGTAGCACTTGTTCTGCTTACAAGGATAAGTGCCAAGAGGGAGATCAGTGGGGAGGGATGGGGGGGACGAATGGACAAAGGAGTCGCGTATGGAGCCATCCTTGCAGAAAGCGGGTGGGGGGGGGAGGGAAAGATGTGCTTAGTGGTGGGATCCTGTTGGAGGTGGCGGAAGTTACGGAGAATAATATGTTGGACCCGGAGGCTGGTGAGGTGGTAGGTGAGGACCAGGGGAACCCTATTCCTAGTGGGGTGGCGGGAGGATGGAGTGAGAGCAGATGTGCATGAAATGGGGGAGATGCGTTTGAGAGCAGAGTTGATAGTGGAGGAAGGGAAGCCCCTTTCTTTAAAAAAAGGACATCTCCCTCGTCCTGGAATGAAAAGCCTCATCCTGAGCGCAGATGCGGCGGAGACGGAGGAATTGCAAGAAGGGGATGGCATTTTCGCAAGAGACAGGGTGAGAAGAGGAATAGTCCAGATAGCTGTGAGCGTCAGTAGGCTTATAACAGACATAACTAGATAAGCTGTCTCCAGAGATAGAGACAGAAAGATCTAGAAGGGGGAGGGAGGTGTCGGAAATGGACCAGGTAAACTTGAGGGCAGGGTGAAAGTTGGAGGCAAAGTTAATAAAGTCAACGAGCTCAGCATGCGTGCAGGAAGCAGTGCCAATGCAGTCATCGATGTAGTGAAGGAAAAGTGGGGGACAGATATCAGAATAGGTACGGAACATAGATTGTTCCACAAAGCCAACAAAAAGGCAGGCATAGCTCGGACCCATGTGGGTGCCCATAGCTACACCTTTAGTTTGGAGGAAGTGGGAGGAGCCAAAGGAGAAATTATTAAGAGTAAGGACTAATTCCGCTAGACAGAGCAGAGTGGTGGTAGAGGGGAACTGATTAGGTCTGGAATCCAAAAAGAAGTGGAGAGCTTTGAGACCTTCCTGATGGGGGATGGAAGTATATAGGGACTGGACATCCATGGTGAAAATAAAGCGGTGGGGGCCAGGGAACTTAAAATCATTGAGAAGTTTAAGAGCGTGAGAAGTGTCATGAACATAGGTAGGAAGGGATTGAACAAGGGGGGATAAAACCGTGTCGAGGTATGCAGAAACGAGTTCGGTGGGGCAGGAGCAAGCTGAGACAATAGGTCTGCCAGGACAGGCAGGTTTGTGAATCTTGGGTAGGAGGTAGAAACGGGAAGTGCAAGGTGTGGGAACTATAAGGTTGGTAGCAGTGGATGGGAGACTATAAGGTTGGTAGCAGTTGACATTATTAACTTTGCCTCCAACTTTCACCCTGCCCTCAAGTTTACCTGGTCCATTTCCGACACCTCCCTCCCCTTTCTAGATCTTTCTGTCTCTATCTCTGGAGACAGCTTATCTACTGATATCTACTATAAGCCTACTGACTCTCACAGCTATCTGGACTAATCCTCTTCTCACCCTGTCTCTTGCAAAAATGCCATACCCTTCTCGCAATTCCTCCGTCTCCGCCGCATCTGCTCTCAGGATGAGGCTTTTCATTCCAGGACGAGGGAGATGTCCTCCTTTTTTAAAGAAAGGGGCTTCCCTTCCTCCACCATCAACTCTGCTCTCAAACGCATCTCCCCCATTTCACGTACATCTGCTCTCACTCCATCCTCCCGCCACCCCACTAGGAATAGGGTTCCCCTGGTCCTCACCTACCACCCCACCAGCCTCTGGGTCCAACATATTATTCTCCGTAACTTCCGCCACCTCCAACGGGATCCCACCACCAAGCACATCTTCCTCCCCCCCCCAACTTTCTGCAAGGATCGCTCCCTACGCGACTCCCTTGTCCATTTGTCCCCCATCCCTCCCCACTGATCTCCCTCCTGGCACTTGTAAGCGGAACAAGTGCTACACATGCCCTTACACTTCCTCCCTTACCACCATTCAGGGCCCCACAGTCCTTCCAGGCGAGGCGACACTTCACCTGTGAGTCAGCTGGGGTGATATACTGCATCCTGTGCTCCCGATGTGGCCTTCTATATATTGGCAAGACCCGACGCAGACTGGGAGATCGTTTTGCTGAACACCTACGCTCTGTCCGCCAGAGAAAGCAGGATCTCCCAGTGGCCACACATTTTAATTCCACATCCCAATCCCATTCTGACATGTCTATCCACGGCCTCCTCTACTGTAAAGATGAAGCCACACTCAGGTTGGAGGAACAACACCTTACATTCCGTCTGGGTAGCCTCCAACCTGATGGCATGAACATTGACTTCTCTAACTTCCGCTAATGCCCCACCTCCCCCTCATACCCCGTCCATTATTTATACATACACATTCTTTCTCTCACTCTCCTTTTTCTCCCTCTGTCCCTCTGACTATACCCCTTGCCCATCTTCTGGGTTCCCCCCACCCCTTTTCCTTCTCCCTGGGCCTCCTGTCCCATGATCCTCTCATATCCCACCTGTCGAGCTCTTGGCTCCATCCCTCCCCCTCCGGTCTTCTCCTATCATTTTGAATCTCCTCTCCCCCTCCCACTTTTAAATCTCTTACTAGCTCTTTCTTCAGTTAGTCCTGACGAATGGTCCCGGCCTGAAACGTGGACTGTACCTCTTCCTAGAGATGCTGCCTGACCTGCTGCGTTCACCAGCAACTTTGATGTGTGTTGCTTGAATTTCCAGCATCTTGAGAATTCCTCGTGTTAGGTTATAGGCCATACTTCTCCTTGGAAGGGATGGGAAGAAAAATAAAACAAAACGATTACTACAATCCTACCTCTGATTATTGCTTTCAAATGATTTGGTTTCAGTTTCCGAGCTGCAATCACGTCATTTAATGCTGATCGATTATTACCTGGAGACAGAATATCAAATCTAGTATTATTTTTCACTTTGTTTTCTCCTTACCAACTAGCAGCCAGTACTGAGTGAATTCTCTTGAAGAAAAAAAATACATAACCAGCTATCATCTTCTTAGCTGAGCCTTCTAATTTATGTCTTGTTATTATTTTGAGAGCTAATTTTGTAGTAGAGTAATGCTTAAAATGTATTGCCTCACCTTACTCAACTGCATTATAAAACAATTCTATTAAACACAAGTATTATTGCTTCTACTCCAAGTAAGATTACTAGCTTTATGAACAGACTGTCAGGGATTTTAATGGTCTGTTTGTGTTGCAACTTCTTTCTCATTTTTATGGTTTTAATAACAAATCATTAATTTAGTCTGCAAACACTTGTTCATGAAGAAATAAAATTCAGCCCAAAACCCATCAACACTCAAAACTTGAATCACATTACTCTAATCCCAATCAATTCTAAATCTAAATCCTCTGTGTTGAGCTTCTAAATAAATCATTCATCCTAGTCATGTTCCCTCCATGGACTTGCAAAGTACCAACAAGTCATACCCAAGTAAAACTGTGCTGCGGCTCTGTTTGTATAAAGTATAACATTTAGCTCCATGTCAGAGCATTTCCTCTTCAGACCCTCTGTATAAGAGACGACTGCTTTTTTATAATTCTTTTCCTTGAAGTACTGGTTTCCTTCATTCTTGTATGTTTTTGCAAGTTCTGTAAAACATCATTTAGGAACGCGTTACACTATGTAAATATAGTAAGATCATCATTCAGACCCATTATAGACAAATCTGATCAATTGATTAATTTTGCAAGGACAACAAACAGTTTCAAAGAACAGAGAACAGTACAGCACAGGAACGTGGCCCTTTGCCCTATGACATCTGCGCCACTCATGGTATCAATCCAAACTAATCTCATCTGCCTCTTAAACATTGCTATCTTATCTGCTGGTCCCACCAGGCAGTGCATTTCAGACAACTACCACACTACGTAAAAAAAAAATCTTGCCCTGCAAATCTCCTTTCAATTTTCCTCCCTCTCATCTTAAACCTATGCCCTCTACTGTTTGATATTTCCAGCCTAGAACATTCTACCCCATCTATGAATCTTAAAAGGTTTTATATTTCTATCAGGTCACTCTCAGTTTCCAACTCTCCAGAGTAGACAGTCCAACTGTGTCCAACCTTTCTTTGTAGCCAATAATCTGCAATCCAGGCAACATCCTGTGAACATCTTCTGCCACCGTTCAAATGCACCCAAGTTCTTCTTATTGCAATGGTAACCAGAACTGTACAATGCCAGTTTTATACTCAATTCCTCAATGAAAGTGACTAGAATGCCAATATTTCTACCACCATCCCTGTTCCCACTTTCAGTGGACATGTACCCCAAGATCCCATCATTCACAGTCCCAAGGGTCCTGCTGTTGTCTTTACTCTTATATCTGAATTCCCAAAATGCATTATCTCACACTTGCCGGTATTAAACCCTATCCACTATTTCTCTTACCACAATTGTAACCCGTCTATATCCAACTGAATCTTCTCAATATCCACAACTTTGCCAACTCTTGTGTCATCTGTAAAGCTTTAATCAGCCGATCAGTACTTTTGAACAGATTATTTATATAACAGAAGTCCCTTACTTCACAGTGGAAGATATCTGCAGTATACTGGACATTCAAGACTGTCAGGGAAGTGAAGTATGTGCAGTGAAAATTACGACTGAGAAGGTGCTCAGGAAGCTTAATGGTCTGAGGGTGGATAAATCTCCTGGACCTGATGGAATGCACCCTCGGGTTCTGAAGGAAGTAGCTGGAGAGATTGAGGAGGCAATAACAATGATCTTTCAAGAATCGATAGATTCTGGCATTGTACTGGATGACTGGAAAATTGGAAATGTTACTCTGCTCTTTAAGAAGGGTGGGAGGCAGCAGAAAGGAAACTATAGACCTGTTAGCCTGACATTAGTGGTTGGGAAGTCGTTGGAATCGATTGTTAGGGATAAGATTACAGAGTACCTGGAGGCACATGACAAGATAGGTCAAAGCCAGCATGGTTTCCTGAAAGGAAAATCCTACCTCACTAACCTACTGCAATTTTTTGAGGAAATTACAAGCAGGGTAGACAAAGGAGATGCAGTAGGTGTGGTGTACTTGGATCTTCAGAAGGCCTTTGACAAGGTGCTGCACATGAGGCTGCTTAACAAGATAAGAGCCCATGGAATTACAGGGGAGTTACTAGCATGGGTGGAGCTTTGACTGATCGGCAGAAAACAGAGAGTGGGAATAAAGGGATCCTGTTCTGGCTGGCTGCCGGTTACCAATGGAGTTCCACAGGGGTCAGTGTTTGGACCACTGCTTTTTACAATATATGTCAATGATTTGGACTATGGGACTAATGGATTTGCGGCTGAATTTGCCGATGATACAAAGATAGGTGGAGGAGCGGGTAGTGTTGAGGAAACAGAGAGCCTGCAGAGAAGTTTAGCGGAATGGGCAAAGAAGTAGCAAATGAAATACAATGTTGGAAAGTGTATGGTCATGCACTTTGGTGGAAGAAATAAACGGGCAGACTATTATTTAGATGGGGAGAGAATTCAAAATGCAGAGATGCAAAGGGACTTGGGAGTCCTTGTGCAGGATACCATAAAGGTTAACCTCCAGGTTTAGTCATTGGTGAAGAAGGCAAATGCAATGTTGGCATTCATTTCTAGAGGTATAAAATATAAGAGCAGGGATGTGATGTTGAGGGTCTATAAGGCACCCGTGAGACCACACTTAGGGTACTGTGTGCAGTTTTGGGCTCCTTATTTTAGAAAGGATATACTGACATTAGAGAGGGTTCAGAGAAGATTCACAAGAATGATTCCAGGAATGAAAGGGTTACCGTATGAGGGACGTCTGGCAGCTCTTGGGCTGTATTCCCTGGAGCTCAGGAGAATGAGGCAGGATCTCATAGGAACATTCCGAATGTTAGAAGGCCTGAACAGATTAGATATGGCAAAGTTATTTCCCATGGTAGGGGAGTCCAAGACAAGAGGGCATGACTTCAGGATTAAAGAATGTCCATTTAGAACAGAGATGCAGAGAAATTCCTTTAGTCAGAGGGTGATAAATCTGTGGAATTTGTTGCCACGAGTGGCTGTGGAGGCTAAGCCATTGGGTGCAGTTAAGGCAGAGATAGATAGGTTCTTGATTAGCCAGGCCATCAAAGGGTATGGGGAGAAGGCAGGGGAGTGGGGATGACTGGAAGAATCAGATCAGCCCATGATTGAATGGCAGTCAGACTTGACGGGCCGAATGGCCTGCCTCTGCCCCTATATCTTATGGTCTTATGACCCCTGAATCACAAACACAGATCAGGGATCCGTCACAAACCTCCTGAAAGAGAATCATCCCTCTGTTTTATAAGACTAAGTCACTAGGGATCTCATGTTACTTAATATTCTTGACCTTGACAAATGATTTAATGAAGTTCAGGTAAACAAGTCACTACCCTACCTCAATCAACTTTGACACTTCCTCAAACAAAACTCAATTAAGTTTGAAAGACAACAACTCCCCCGCGCAAAGCCATGCTGACTATCCCAAGTAAGTTTATGCTTTTCTAAATGCAACTAAATCCTCTTTCTCAGAATTTTCTTCAATAATTTCCCTCCCACTAGGCCTCTTATTTCCTGGACGGTCCCCATTGCCCTTCTTAAAGCAACAACATTGGCTATTCTCCAGTCTACTGGTACCTTGTCCATGATTAAAGAGAATACAAGGATCTCTGTTAAGACCCCAGCAATCTCGTTCATTTCAAGGGTTGGCCTGAGAGTCCTCTCAATATTTCTGCATGAGTTTTATGGTTCTAACATTATCGACATTAAAGAAATGTAATTAAATTGAAGCTAAGGTGATTACCTTCTTTCTATTATTTGGAAAAGATACATTGAATATAGTTGAAAGAGTACAGCTTAGAAAATTTATCATTTTACTGGCTTTGTGTAGAATACAGAATAACTTGTCATTGATAGAAAAACTTTATTCAGGGTATAACATTTTCTATGAGGAAGTAATGAGTCATTGTTCTTCACTGAGGAAATTTAGAATTTTGAATAAGTTTTATTTTGTATATTTTGCACGTACCTTCTGGAGATTGATCCTCATCGTACAATATAGTTTGGATGCAGGCAAGTTCTGGATGCTCCATAGGATCAAGTTCTTCTGGTGCCTTTTTCATAAACATTGGAATTTTGTCAAACTCCTTGATGGGAAAAATTATACGGATATGATTAAAACCAAGCCCTTAGTTTCCTGCTACTGATATTCTTTTCTTGATCCAGGTTGCTACGTGGAGAAATTGAGATGACAGGGGTCTCCTATTTTTGATCACAATTTGCATATAATATGCAAAGTTAGCTCTATTCTCACGGCAAACGGAAACCTTTTCACTTTTATCAACAAGGTAAGATTTCCATACTTTATCGGAAGTAGTATAAAGATGGGTATTTTAACAATGAAGGAAGTGCAGTATTTTATTTTAAATTGAAATTTAATATGAAGACCGATTCTCTGGTTAAAAAAAAATTGGTGTTTGGCTCTCTCAATATCCCAAGGTGTCACTAATAAAGAATGGAAAGGATCATGAGGTGGTTGAAGGTTAGAACTACCAGTAATCCTATGGAAGCTGTCAGCAGATAATTCATAGTGACAAAGATATTCCAGAGGCAATGGCTGGAGATCTTCTGGACTCAATTATACAGGCAAGAACTGAAGTAACAAAGTTAGTTCCAATGAACTCTATATTCAATAAAGAGTTTTCAACTGCTTTATAAAAGTAGGCAGAAATGTCATGGAGAAGTTTAAAAAATACAGTTAAGATGGAGATGATCTAATTTGTGATTTTGATTAGGATTGTGCTGTTAAAGCAGTAGAAAACTGATTGGAGAAATTTGGATCTGGAGTGATGGGAAAGGTAGTGGCCATGGATTTTGATCTAAATAGTATGTTCAACAACCAATAGGGAAAGAAATTTGGAAACAGAATAATCAGTTGCAAGACCAGTGTTTTTTTTGTTTTGTATTTGCCATTTGTTGTCTCTTGCACATCAGTTGCTGTCCATACTACTGGGGGCAGTCTTTCATTGATCCTACTGTATATCTTATGTTTACTGTGATTGTCCACAAGAAAATGAATCTCAGGGTTGTATATGGTAACATCTATGTATTTTGATAATAAATTTACTTTAAACTGGATTCCTTCCAGGTGATTTTTCAGTTTCACAACAGCCCATGTCATTCACTTGAATTTTGTTGCTATCGGAAGGTAAGCAATATTAAGTATTGTGTTGTTTTCATGTTAACTTATTTTCTACCAACTAAATGTGCTCTTAAACATTACTATTCCTTTCTCTGATCATTTTTAAATTATTCAAGCTTCAAATTCCTTGGTGTCCATATTTCTGATAATCTCACCTGGTCCCTGAACTCCTCCATCCTGATCAAAAAGGTGCAACAGCGCCTTTATTTCCTGTGGAGCATCAAGAAAGCTCACCTCTGTCCCAGGATACTGACGGACTTTTACCACTGTACCATTGAGAGCATACTCACCAACTACATCTCAGTATGGTATGGCATTGTCCCCTATCGGACCGCAAAGCTGAAAACTGCCCAGCGGATTATCGGCACCCAATTGCCCACCATTGAGAACATCTACCATAAACGCTGCCTGGGCAGGGTGAAAAGCATTATCAAGGATGCATCTCACCCTAACCATGGACTTTTTAACTCTCCTCCCATCCGGTAGGGGCTACAGGAACCTCCGCTCCCGCACCAGCAAGCTCAGGAAGAGCTTCTTCCTTGAGGCTGTGACCCTGCTGAACCTCACATCACAGCGCTAAGCAGTATTGCACCCATATTGTACTGTCTCAGTACTTTTATACTTGTGTGCTGTAGCACTTACTTTTTATTCGCAGTTATTTTGTAAATAACACTATTCTTTTGCACTTCTGGTCAGATGCTAATTGCATTTCATTGGCTTTGTATCCGTACTCGGCACAATGACAAATTAAGTTGAATCTAATCAAGTCAAATCATTCTCAACAGTCCATCAGGGTATCGTTGTATCGTTGCTGACGACTAATTATTCTCTGAAAATCACAGACAATGTGAAACAGTGAAGCTGGGTCACATCTTCCACCAGCTGAGATTTAGTTGCGTCTCGGAGGGGCAGCGGAAGAGTGACCTGAACACCCTATCAGGCTATGCGCAAGGATGCTGAGGCCGACACGGATCAAGTCTTATCCGGCTACAATCACCGGCATTTAGATACCTAAGCGGCTCTATGGCTTGGTTGTCAGGAAGTTTTGGACCTTGGTAACATTTCATCTCAAAGAATTCCGACAATACTGAAAATCAAAAACCGCCACTATTTGCAGAACATGCAATCACTGTAACTTGTTATAATCCTGAAGTCAGGCCATCTACAAAACGCTAACAAGTTACAAGCCATCGCCGATGATTTTACAGTAGTATTTCAAACCCTTTTGTACCAGTATTTCTAAACATGAAATTCTGCATTGTTTGAAACGCTATTCGGCCCCTCGTTTCTACCGCACCATTCAGTATGATGATCGTTGAAAAGAAAATCACATCCTCACATATTCCTGGCCAGTTCTCCAAATCCCACCTCTTCCCAATTATCCTCGTTGAAACCATCTTTGTACTTCTTCCCCTTGAACTGTTCGATGAACTCGTCCATGCCATCCTCCTCCTCCGGAACAGTCGCAGAAGCCATCGCGGCCCAAGCAGGACGTCCACGGATAATACACTGGAGATTAGGCAGTTGGTCCCATTCAGGAAAGCGTGCTTCCGGTTGCACCGCCCCGTATCTCGTTCCCCGTGGCCCCGGACTCCAGTTCCGACCCGCAACGACGCTAATGATTAGTACCGTATCGATGGGCAAGTACAGTACGTGATGGTGTGAAATGTGTGACACTCCTTTAATAGAACCGACTACAGTGTGCAAATTAACACCGTAAACTCCGCGTAGCGCTAAAGAATAGTAATGACAATTTACGAACTGTTATAAAGTAAATAAGTTGAAATTGGTTTATCAGTATCGCATGTACCAATATACAGTTAAATGCGTGTCCTGCATAATGTTCATACAGATCAAATCATTACATAATGTATGGGGTTAGAACAAGGTAAAACAATGCAGAATAAACTGTAACAACTACAGAGAAACACACACACACACACACACACACACAATGCTGGAAGACCTTGGCAGGTCAGGCAGTATCTATGGAGGCAAATAAAACAGTCGACCTTTCCGAGACCCTTCATCCAATAAGTGTCTGGTGTTTCTCAGCTATAGATAAAGTGCAGTACAGGTAAACAGTAAAATTCAAGATCATAATGAGGTAGATTGTGAGGTCTATAATCTACTTGATCACACTAGGGAACCACTTAAAAGTCTTATAACAATGCTGGGTGTGGTCTTAAGGCTGCTGTACCTCCTCGATGATGGTAGTACTGAGAAAACAGCGTGGCCCAGATGGTGAGAGTCTTTAGTGATGGATGCCGCCTAATTAAGGCACCACCTCTTGAAAATGTCCTTGACGGTGGGGAGAGTTATGCCTGTTATGGAGATGGCTGAGTCTATAACCCTCTTTTGATCCTGTCTGTTGGAGCCTCCATATTATTTGCCAATGGAAATCTCGCATGCAATTGTGGTTGTTGTGTACATCCCTCCCTCTGTCAACCCTACGTCAGCGTGTAACATCATTTACACCGTCATAGCCAGATCACAAACCCAGCACCCGAGTGCCCTCATTACCATCTCGGGTGACTTCAACCATGTTACCATGGCTAGAACACTGCCCAACTTCACGCAGTAGGTGAGCTGTACAACCAGAGGGGAGAGGACTCTGGATTTGATGTACGCTAACTTTAAGGGTGCATACAGCTCCTCTCCCCTCCCCCCATTGGGAAGGTCAGATCACAACCTGGTGCATCTAAAACCCTGCTACGTGCAGAGTAAGAGTAAACCTGCTACCTCGAGGACAGTGAGGAAATGGTCGGAGGAGGCTTATGAGGCGCTCCAGGGTTGTTTTGAGGTGACAGATTGGCAGGCACTCTGTGAGCCACATGGAGAGGATATTGATGGGCTCACAGAGTGCATCACTGATTACATCAACTTCTGTGTGGACTGTAATGTTCTGACAAGAACTGTCCTTTGTTATTCAAATAACAAGCCATTGGTAACAAAGGACATTAAGGACATCCTGAACGCTAAAAGGAGGGCGTTTAGAGATGGAAATAGGGAGGAGCTGAGGGCAATACGGAGGGACCTGAAAGCCAGGATCAGGGAGGCTAAAGACAGGTACAGGAGGAAGCTTGAGTGAAAGCTCCAGCAGAACAACATGAGAGAGGTCTGGAGTGGGATGAACACCATCACTGGGTTCCGGCAAACTAGCTACAGGGGAGATGAAGGCAGTGTGGACAGGGCCAACGAACTTAACCTGTTCTTTAACAGATTTGACATTGTGACCCCTGCCCATCCCCCACATGAGCCATCTGTTGTCAGCCCCCAACCAACACATATTCCACTCTCCCCTCCTACCCCTCCTCACAGTCCCCCACCCTGCTCTCATGACTATACCCCTTCCCCACACAAAATCACCACGGTGGGCTTCACAGCTGAACAGGTGAGAAGACAGCTGAAACATCTCAACCCAAGCAGAGCTGCAGGCCCGGATGGTGTCAGTACCAGGGTGCTCAAAGCCTGTGCCTCTCAGCTATGTGGAGTACTTCGCCATGTCTTCAACCTGAGCCTGAGGCTCCAGAGGGTTCCTGTGCTGTGGAAGATGTCCTGCCTCGTCCCTGTGCCGAAGATGCCACGCCCCAGCGGCCCCAATGACTACATACCAGTGGCATTCACCTCCCACATCATGAAGACCCTGGAGAGACTTGTTCTGGAGCTGCTCCGGCCTATGGTCAGGCCGCACTTAGATCCCCTCCAGTTCGCCTATCAGCCCCGACTAGGAATTGAGGATGCCATCGTCTACCTGCTGAACCGTGTCTACGCCCAGCGAGCACTGTGAAGGTCATGTTTTTTGACTTCACCAGTGCGTTCAACACCATCCGCCCTGCTCTGCTGGGGGAGAAGCTGACAGCGATGCAGGTGGATGCTCCCCTGGTGTCATGGATTCTTGATTACCTGACTGGCAGACCACAGTACGTGTGCTTGCAACATTGTGTGTCCGACAGAGCGATCAGCAGCACTGGGGCTCCACAGGGGACTGTCTTGTCTCCCTTTCTCTTCACCATTTACACCTCGGACTTCAACTACTGCACAAAGTCTTATCATCTTCAGAAGTTTTCTGATGATTCTGCCATAGTTGGATGTATCAGCAAGGGAGATGAGGCTGAGTACAGGGCTACAGTAGGAAACTTTGTCACATGGTGTGAGCAGAATTATCTGCAGCTTAATGTGAAAAAGACTAAGGAGCTGGTGTAGACCTGAGGAGAGCTAAGGTACCGGTGACCCCTGTTTCCATCCAGGGGGTCAGTGTGAACATGGTGGAGGATTACAAATACCTGGGGATACGAATTGACAATAAACTGGACTGGTCAAAGAACACTGAGACTGTCTACAAGAAGGGTCAGAGCCGTCTCTATTTCCTGTGGAGACTGAGGTCCTTTAACATCTGCCGGATGATGCTGAGGATGTTCTACGAGTCTGTTGCGTCCAGTGCGATCATGTTTGCTGTTGTGTGCTGGGGCAGCAGGCTGAGGGTAGCAGACACCAACAGAATCAACAAACTCATTCGTAAGGCCAGTGATGTGGGGATGGAACTGGACTCTCTGACGGTGGTGTCTGAAAAGAGGACGCTGTCCAAGTTGCATGCCATCTTGGACAATGTCTCCCATCCACTACATAATGTACTGGTTGAGCACAGGAGTACATTTAGCCAGAGACTCATTCCACCGAGATGCAACACAGAGCGTCATAGGAAGTCATTCCTGCCTGTGGCCATCAAACTTTACAACTCCTCCCTTGGAGGGTCAGACACCCTGAGCCAATAGGCTGGTCCTGGACTTACTTCTTGGCATAATTTACTATTACTATTTAACTATTTATGGTTTTATTACTATTTAATTATTTATGGTGCAACTGTAACGAAAACTAATTTCCCCCGGGATCAATAAAGTATGACTATGACTATATCAGGCAGTGATGCAACCAGTCAGAATGTTCTTCACCATAAATCTATAGAAATTTGCAAGGGTTTTGGTGGGCTACAACAATCGTGAGCAACGTCTTGTTTGGCTGAGGCAGTGCGAGGTTTAAAAAGAGCTTGGAGCTATTCGAGATGTTTGGCGGTCTGCAATCATAACAATTTTTAGGTATTCAGCAAAGGCCAGCATAAAGAAGTGAGGCGTAAGTGGACCGGCCATTGTTGGGAGTGGTTAGGCATTGGCTCAACAGGAAGAGGCTCCAAGCAAGTTTCTATTACATTTTCTTTCTGTCTTTGTCTATTAATGCATAACTAGTTTGTAATAATAGGTTAGTGGTATGTTCATGCGAGACGTGGAAACTCTGGGAGACCTCCAGTCTTCCTGATAACTACATCTGTATGAAGTGCACCGAGCAGTAGCTCCTTGCAGATTGTGTTAAGGAACTGCAACTATACCTGGGTGACCTTTACCTGATATGGGAGAATGAGGAGGGAATAGATAGAAGCTACCGGAAGATAGTCACCCCTAAGTCGCAGGAGACAGGTACCCGGGTGACTATCAGGAGAGGGAAAGGGAACAGGTAGCCAGTGCAGAGTGCTCCTGTGGTCATTCCCCTTAATAATAAGGACACCACTTTGGATACTGTTGGAGGGGAAGAGCTGCCAGGGGGAAGCCCCAGTGGCCAGATCTCTGGCACTGAGCTTGGCTCTGTGGCTCAAAAGGAAAGGGTGAAGAGGAGTGCAGTAATGGTAATGGATTCCATCGTTAGAGGAACAGACAAGCTCCGAAAGAAGCACATGGATGGTGTATTGCCTCCCAGCTGTCGGGATCAGGGATGTCTCATACTGGGTCTACAGCACTGTAAAAGGGCAGAGTGAGCAGCCAGAAGTCATGGTACATATTGTTACCAAGGACATAGGTAGCAAAAGGGAGGAGGTCCTAAAGAGAGAATATAGGGAGATAGGGAGAAAGCTGAAAAGCAGGACCTCCAGGGTAGTAATCTCTGGATTGCCGCCTGTGCCATGCACCAGTGATGGTGAGAAAAGAATGATTTGGCAGATGAATGCATGTCTGAGGAATTGGTGCAGGGGGCAGTGTTTCAATTTTCTGGATCATTGGGATCTCTTCTGGCTTGTACAAAAAGAACGGATTACATCTGAACCCAAGGGGGACGAATATCCTTCCGGGCATATTTGCTAGAGCTGTTGGGAAAGGTTTAAACTAATTTGGCAGAGGGATGGGAAACTGAGGGACAGGGCTGAGGATGGGGCAATTGGTATACAAGTCAATGCAATGTGTAGTGAGACTGAGAGGATGGACAAGTAGGTGGTAGAGCAAAATTGCAGTCAGTGGGATGAGCTGAAGTGTAATGTGGGAGCAAAATCAAAGAGGGTGATGAATACAAGACTGAAGGTGTCATATCTGAATGCAGTCAGTGTACAGAATAGGGTAGGTGATCTCATAGTGCAGTTAGAGATTGGCAGGTATGATGTGGATATCATTGAGTCGTGGCTGAAAGATCATAGTTGGGAGCTTAACATCTAAGGATACACCTTGTATCTCCAGGGCCTGATCAGATATATGCAAGAACACTATGGGAGGCTAGATAAGCTATCACCGGAGCCACAGCTGAGATATTTGCTTCCTCATTATCTTCACGTGAGATGCCAGAGGAATTGAGAGTGGTTAATGTTGTGCTTTTACTTTAGAAGGGATGCGTCAGGCCCTGGTGATTTACCTACCCTCGTACACTACATTTAAATTCATCCAGCACCTCTACTGTAATGTGGATCATCCCCCTCAACTCTCATGAGTTTTACTGTCTTCATGTCTTTCTCCATGGAGAAAACAGAGAAGAAATATTCATTCTGGACCTCCCCATTTCCAGCAGTTTCACATACAGACCTCCACTGTGATGGAGCATCTCCATTGTCTATGACATCACTTATTTTCATGTTAGCTATGAACATGCCTTGTACATTCTCATTCACACCACTGATACAGATGACAAATAACAACTATATATCCATTACAGAGGGATCATGATCTGCTGGGCAAGTGGGCTAAGGCAAATGGACTTTAATTCAGGAAAGCGTAAGGTGTTGCATTTTGGCAAGACAATCAGGGTAGGACTTTCACAGTTAATGGAAGGGCAAAGAAAGCTTTTGGCATGCTGGCCTTCATTAGCCAGGACATCTACTGAACTCCTGGTTTAAGGTTTGATAATTCTATGTGTTGTTCGCCTGCTTTTTGCCGTTTGTGCAATTTTTTTCACGCGTTGGGTGTCTGATGTTTTCTTGTACAGGTTCCATGGTGTTTCTTTGTTTTGTGGCTTTCTGTGGGAGGACAAATCTCAGAGTTGTACTCTGTATACATACTTCGATAATAAATGTATTTTCAATGTTATGTCACAGTTGTACAAGAAGCTGCTGAAGCCACATTTGGAATATTGTTTTCAGTTCTGCTCATTTTCCTATAGGAAAGATACAATTAAGCAGGAAAGATTTATGTGGATGTTGCCAGCACTCAAAGGACTGAGCTATAGAGGTTGAAGGCTATGATTTTATTCCTTGGAGCATAGAATGAGTACTGATCTTGTAGTGATGTGTAAAATCATGAGCATAGATCACCTGAGTGTGCAGTTTTTCCCCTGGGTTCGGGAAACAAGACAGGAGGACGTAGAAGAGGGTGAGAAGACACAGATTTAATAGGAACCCAAGGGGCAACTTTTTCACCCAGAGAGTAGTCTGCATATGAAATGAGCAAGAAAGGAAGTGGTTGTCGAAGGTACAGTACATTTACAACATTGAAAAGGCACTTGAACAGGTGCATGGATAAGAAATGTTCAGAGGGATATGGGTCAAACTTGGGCAAATGGAACTAGCTTAGATGCACATCTTGATTGACATGGAGCAGATGTGCATCTACATTGACATGGGCTAGCTATGCTGAAGGGCTGTTTCAGTGCTGACTCTGTGACTATGACTAATTAAAACATGTTGCTCTTTCTGTTGCAATGCCATGACAGCTGAAAATTCCCGTCACCAAACCATTCCTGCAAACTCCCTGCATTTGTCATCAGCTCTCTGGTAATTTATGATGGTTGTGAGATTGTGATTGATCGCAACAGATGATCAAACATTTATATTTGCCTCGGATAAAGCACCAAAACTGAGAGAAGTAATGCCTCAGAATCTTTCACGGTTTGCAAGACCCGACCACAATGGAGCAGACCTCCCGGCCAGCGCTCAGTGCTGTTTGCGTAAAACTGCGTTTTGTAAAGTCGCATGCGCTGCATCATGAAGAAAGCAGCTGCATTAGCCACATATTGTCTGCTGACTCTAGTTCCCTCGTCGCTAGTGCAGGCATACGAAGTCTATGCAATTGAATACGTTGTTTTACTGGATTGACGCATATAAAGTTTTGGTTGATTTTTCAGCACATTGTCCAAGATTCTATATTATCATTTTCAATAGATTCAAAGTACATTTATTATAAATTATACAACCTTGAGATTTGTTTGCTCACAGGTAGCCACAAAAAGAATAAAAAATAAAAGACCAGCACCTGATGCGCAAGAAAAAGAAAAAACAACAAAACCATGCAAACAATTGAAGCGAACTACAACATTCTGAACCGTCAGATCCGAACCCTGAAGTAAGCCCAAAGCCTCATTTATTAGTTCATCTTATTAGCAGGCATGGAGCACAGCAGCCAGGGCAGTCTTCATAGCCTCAACGCCATGGAGAGAGGAGTGATCAACTTGGAGAACGAGCAAAATCGGCTCTCGCCTTGGATCCCGACACTCCGTCTTTTCAGTCTTTCTGGGCTGGCGTTTAAAAGAACTGAACAGCGAAAGGCTTTGGCGCCTTGAAGAGAGTAGCGAACATTGCGGACAGAGAGACAGAGAGAAACATTGGATCTCACCTCCGATCTGGGCCGGTATTTAAACTGTCTAAACAGCGGTCTGTACCTCACACTAGGACCCGGCTACTGTGAAGGACTCAGGGCCTGAAACACGCTGCCCAGGTTTCACCGCCCAGCCCAAAGCCGCTCTCACGCTCTTCAAGTCAGCTCGGCGCCCAGAGTGATCCAACCTCACACCCAGGCCCGTTGTACGGGCATTGGAACTCCATCTGCAACAATTCTGCAGACGTTTTTAGTCTAATTTCTTAACTTTTTAACGACCAGCGAGCCACCGCATGCGTTTGGTACTGCCATCTTAACCAGAAGTTTCAATAGCTGTACTGGAATTCCCAGCATAATACATTGATTCTCAGTGAGAGGGATGTAATCAAATGAAAACATTTTGTTTATTCTCTATCTACATCTAATTCTACCTGATATATTGGTGTATTTTATATGATTGTTTTCTGCATATTACAAAAAGACAGGGTTACAAGGATTCAGTGTAGAAAATCAGGACCTTTTCACCTGTATATTTGACTTAAGATTAATTTAAAACATTAAGCCACTTGCACATTTTTCAGAAAATCCAACACACCTTCTTGTGTGAGAAACACTGTCCTTCCATTATTTTGGCAGTTAACCTCAAAAACAGCAGGGTCTTCCAAAATCCTCTTCCCTGCAATGACAACATATGGATAACCCAGGCGGCTGGCATCTTTCAATCTCCTGCCAATGGTCAAGTGACTGCGGTCATCCAACAGTACCTCTCCACGAAGTTGGGGGACAACGTCCATCAGATTATCATAAAGCGACTCTAACTGGTGCAAATTCAGCTCCTCCTTGCTGCCTTTCTTAGGGGAAATGAGACAAACCTGATAAGGGGCCAGGAGATCGGGCCACCGAATGTCATTTTCAGTGGACAAAACCTCTATTGCTGCAGCCAGTATGCGTGTGATCCCAAGACCAAAGCAGCCCATCTCTGACAGGATGGGCTTGTTCTCAGTGTTAGAATATGAAGCACCAAACACCTGTGAATACTTGGTCCCAAGATAAAAGGTGTGTCCCACTTCAATGCCTCTGCTTTCTATCAGTTTACCATCGCACTGTGGGCACTTTGATTCTACCATCTTCATTGTTTCCACATTCGCCGCAAAATGGCAGTCTGAGCACATCAGAAGGCGATCTTCCCCAATCTCTGCTGGCAGCTGAAACTCGTGTGACAGCTTACCACCAATATTGCCAGTGTCTGCCTGTACCTTCACGAACTGCAAACCCAACCGATCAAATATGCACCCATAAGCACCAGACACAAGTTCGTAAGTTTCCTTGGCCGCTCCCTCTGAGACGTCAAACGTGTACATGTCTTTCATATAGAACTCCCTTCCTCGGAGCAAACCAAAACGCGGCTTAGGCTCGTCTCGGAACTTCCTTGTCACTTGGTATAGCAGCAGTGGCAGTTGTTTGTATGAGAGGTTCCCCTGCGTGGCCACAAGCTCAGTCACAGCTTCCTCATGTGTCGGACTTAAGCAATAGTCCATGTTGTGCCTGTCCTTTAGTCTGAATAGTTCCTTCCCCAGGAGGTCCCAGCGTCCACTGGCCTTCCACAGGTTCGCAGAGGTGAGGCTGGGTATGTTCACTTTCTGGCCCCCAATGGACTGCATTTCCTCATCGATCAGGCTGATAAGTTTCTCCATGGCACGGACTGTATACGGCAGATAGTGAAAGCAGCCCGGGTTGGCTGGCTGGATGAGGCCCGCCTGAAGCATCAGTCGCTGGCTCTTGCAAGTGAGCTCACCCGACCGACCAACTCCAACCATTCTGTCCTCTTGCAGGTTCAAAGGCTGAAAGAGGCGAGATAACAGTAGGCGTTTTGACCTGCATTGGTGAAAATGCGACCTCTGCGAATACAGGAAACCACGGGCGAGGTTCTTGAACAATCCCACTGAAGAATATATTGCCACCTCCATTAGAAATCTGATAGATAATTCTAAAAAGAATAACAAAATCAGTGGAAGTCTTAAAAAATTAACATGCTTTCAAAATCTATACACTGATTGATGAGGGACGAAAACATTGTGTGCTGTGTACATTGAAGGACAATCTTCCCCAAATCTCTGCTGGCAGCAGAACAGATCTTTCAAATGATACAGATGAACTCTTATTTATTTATTGACACACTGGATAGAATAAGCCTTTCCGGCCCTTCAAGCCAGGCTACCCAGCAATCCCCCAATTTATGTCGTCATCTTCAGAAGTTTTCTGATGACTCTGCCATAGTTGGATGCATCAGCAAGGGAGATGAGGCTGAGTACAGGGCTATGGTAGGAAACTTTGTCACATGGTGTGAGCAGAATTATCTGCAGCTTAATGTGAAAAAGACTAAGGAGCTGGTGGTAGATCTGAGGAGAGCTAAGGCACCGGCGACCCCTGTTTCCATTCGGGGGTCAGTGTGGACATAGTGGAGGATTACAAATACCTGGGGATACGAATTGACAATAAACTGGACTGGTCAAAGAACACTGAGGCTGTCTACAAGAAGGGTCAGAGCCGTCTCTATTTCCTGAGGAGACTGAGGTCCTTTAACATCTGCCCGACGATGCTGAGGATGTTCTACGAGTCTCTGGTGGCCAGTGCTATCATGTTTGCTGTTGTGTGCTGGGGCAGCAGACACCAACAGAATCAACAAACTCATTTGTAAGGCCAGTGATGTTGTGGGGATGGAACTGGACCCTCTAATGGTGGTGTCTGAAAAGAGGATGCTGTCCAAGTTGCATGCCATCTTGGACAATGTCTCCCATCCACTACATAATGTACTGGTTGGGCACAGGAGTACATTCAGTCAGAGACTCATTCCACCGAGATGCAACACAGAGCATCATAGGAAGCCATTCCTGCCTGTGGCCATCAAACTTTACAACTCCTCCCTTGGAGTTTCAGACACCCTGAGCCAATAGGCTGGTCCTGGACTTATTTCCTGGCATAATTTACATATTATTAGTTAACTATTTATGGTTTTATTACTATTATTTATGGTGCAACTGTAACAAAAACCAATTTCCCCTGGGATCAATAAAGTATGACTATGACTAATCATGGGACAATTTACAATTAACCTATCGACCAGTAGGTCTTTGGACTATGGGAGGAAACTGGAGTACCCGGAGGAAACTCACGGTCAGGGGGAGAACATACAAACTCCCTTCAGGCAGTGACAGGAGTTGAACCCCTGTCACCCGAACTGTAAAGCGTTGTGCTAACCACTACACTACCATGCCACTCTTGACCTTTCAATCGACATTGTCATGGCCCCTGTACTATATTTGTCAACCTGTACTGTACTTCCTCTGCCACAGGAACACTATATCCTGCATTCTTTTATTGCTTTTACTTTTGTACCATCTCGATATACTTAAGTTTTGAGTTGTCTATCTGGACAGTATGCTAAACAAAGTGTTTCCACTGTATCTTGGTATTATGCCTTATGATTTTTGCCTGCCCTGGTTTTACTTCCACTATATCCTAAGCTTCAAAAGTTTATTACAATGAGAGATAAGTTCTGGGAACCATAAAATGTTTCCACATAGATCCAGAGGGTAACTATTAAGGATGCAACTAGTTTTCTGCTTGTGATTAGGTCGCCTACTTAATCCAGTAAAACACACAAAATTTTCAGCATCTGCAGAATCGTTCGCCTCCAACCCTGATGAAAAATTGTAGCTCCATGATCTTTATCAACGACTTGCTTGACGGTGTTACGGTGGGGAAGGTGAGAATGCCTTGGAGATCGGCTTTGTGAGCAGGTAGTCAGGACGTGGGGCTGATTTGAGCTCAAGGAAGAGGTGGAGGGCGCCAATCCCAGCAGTAATGCAGTAGTCTCAGAATCACTCTGGGTCGTCTACCTGCTGAAAGCTGCAGAGAAGGAGCTGGAATCAGAGGTAATTGGTCATTTACTACCAACTCAACTTTCCTTGCCTAAATGACAGGACTGTAACCCAGATTCTTAATATCGCCTCCCAAACCCCATTGCTGTCCTCACCTGTCCGGGAAACGCGCTGCCGTGCACATGCGCAGCTGCAACAACGGGTCAGCACTCTACTCAGAAAGTACGAAATCGCGAATCTCGCTCTCATCCCTCAGTGTATGCTCGAGTTATTGATTCAGTTAAACAGCATTCACAAGGAAAACATGTCTATTATACATAATTTTCAAAGGAAAGGACAAAATTAGAACAAAAATTGTTACACGAGGAATTCTGCAGATGCTGGAAATTCAAACAACACACATCAAAGTTGCTGGTGAACGCAGCAGGCCAGGCAGCATCTCTAGGAAGAGATACAGTCGACGTTTCGGGCTGAGACCCTTCTAAACCCTGACGAAGGGTCTCAGCTCGAAACGTGGACTGTACCTCTTCCTAGAGATGCTGCCTGGTCTGCTGTGTTCACCAGCAACTTTGATGTGTGTTACAAAAGGTGTTAATTGTGGTGGACAGTGATCAAAATTACATGCAGTGTAATATTACTGCAATGCATCAATGTCAATATGAAGGAAAAGATTTGTAATGTAATATTCAGTTCTTTAGAATCATGTGAATAATATCAACATTGGATGTGCATTGGATAGTGAAAAAGGTTTAGAGGGGTATTGAGACCAACCTTTTGCTAACTCTTTTTGAAACTGCAACTTGACTTTTTATCTTCCCTGTGCAGTCCATTTATTTTTGTCTCCCTAACATGCTTTAAATTTATGTCCTACTTTGTTGCATTTTCTGCAAGTTTCATCTTTAAACCTTCAGTGGTCTGATGTATGTGAACCCCTGTTACAACAGTAACACAATTTGGACCATTAATACTATATTCTGCCGTCATATTTGACCTACCAAAATGAACCACTTCACACTTACCTGGGTTGAACTCCATCTGCCTCTTCTCAGCCCAGTTTTGCATCCTATCGATGTCCCACTGTACCCTCTGACAGCCCTCCACACTATCCACAACACCTCCAACCTTTGTGTCATCAGAAAATTTACTAACCTATCCCTCCACTTCTTCATCCAGGCCATTTATAAAAATCACGAAGAGAAGGAGTCCCAGAATGGATCCCTGAGGCACACCACTAATGACTGACCTCCATGCAGAATATGACTCATCTACAACCACTCCTTGCCTTCTGTCGGCAAGCCAGTTCTGGATCGACAAAGCAATGTCCCCTTGGATCCCATGCCTCCTTACTTTTTCAATAAGCCTTGCTTAGGGTACCTTGTCAGATGCCTTGCTGAAATCCATATACACTACATCTACTGCTCTAACTTCATCAGTGTGTTTAGTCACACCCTCAAAAAATTCAATCAGGCACATAAGGTATGACCTGCCTTTCAGAAAGCCATGCTGACTATTCCTGATCATATTATGCTTTTCTAAATGTTCATAAATCTTGCCTCTCGGGATCTTCTCCATTAACTTACTGACCACTGAAGTAAGACTCACTGGCCTATAATTTCCTGGGCTATCTCTACTCCCTTTCTTGAATAATGGAACAACATCCACAACCCTCCAATCCTCCAGAACCTCTCCTGTCCTCATTGATGATGCAACGATCATCACCAGAGGCTCAGCAATCTCCTCTCTCAACTCCCACGGTAGCCTGGGGTACATCCCGTCCGGTCCCGGTGACTTACTCAACTTGATGCTTTCCAAAAGCTCCTGCACATCCTCTTTCTTAATATCTACATGCTCAAGCTTTTCAGTCTGCTGTACGTCATCCCTACAGTCGCCAAGGTCCTTTTCCGTAGTGAATACTGAAGCAAGATACTCATTAAGCACCTCTGCTATCTCCTCCGGTTCCATACACACTTTTCCACTGTCACACTTGATTGGCCCTATTCTCTCACATCTTATCCTCTTGCTCTTCACATACTTGTAGAATGCATTGGGGTTTTCCTTAAACCTGTTTAGCAAGGTCTTCTCATGGCCCCTTCTGGCTCTCATAATTTCTTTCTTAAGCTCCTTCCTGCTAGCCTTATAATCTTCTGGATTCCTATCATTACCTAGTTTTTTGAACCTTTCAGAATCTCTTCTTTTCTTCTTGACTAGATTTACAACAGCCTTTGTACACCTTGGTTCCTGTACCCTACCATCCTTTCCCTGTCTCATTGGAACATACCTATGCAGAACTCCACGCAGATATCCCCTGAACATTTGCCACATTTCTTCTATACATTTCCCTGAGAACATCTTTTCCCAATTTATGCTTCCAAGTTCCTGCCTGATAGCCTCATATTTCCCCTTACTCCAATTAAATGCTTTCCTAACTTGTCTGTTCCTATCCCTCTCCAATCCTATGGTAAAGGAGTTAGAATTGTGATCACTATCTCCAAAATGCTCTCCCACTGAGAGATCTGACACCTGACCAGGTTCATTTCCCAATACCAGATCAAGAACAGCCTCTCCTCTTGTAGGCTTGTCTATATATTGTGTCAAGAAACCTTCCTGAACACACCTATCAAACTCCACCCCATTGAAACCTCTTGCTCTAGAGAGATGCCAATCAATATTTGGGAAATTAAAATCTCCCACCATGACAACCCTGTTATTATTACACCTTTCCAGAATCTGTCTCCCTATCTGCTCCTCAATGTCCATTACTATTGGGTGGTTTGTTAAAAACACCCAGTAGAGTTATTGACCCCTTCCTGTTTCTAACTTCCACCCACAGAGATTCAGTAGACAATCCCTCCAAGTCTTCCTCCTTTTCTGCAGCTGTGACACTATCTCTGATCAGCAGTGCCACGCCCCACCTCCCTCCCTGTCCTTTCTGAAACATCTAAAGCCTGGCACTCTAAGTAATCATTCCTGCTCCTGAGCCATCCAGGTCTCTGTAATGGCTGGAACATCATTGCTCCAAGTACTGATCCACGCTCTAAGTTCATCCGCTTTGTTCTTAATACTCCTTGTATTAAAATAGACACATCTCAAATCAGTCTGAGCATGTCCCCTCTCGATCATCTGCCTATCCTCCCTTTCACACTGTCTCCAAGCTTTCTCTATTTGTGAGCCAATTGCCTCTTCCTCCATCTCTTCAGTTCAGTCCCCACCCCCCACCCCCCAGCAATCCTATTTTAAACCCTCCCCAGCAGCCTTAGCAAACCTACCCGCCAGGATATTGGTCCCCCTGGGATTCAAGTGCAACCAATCCTTTTTGTACAGGTCACACCTGCCCCAAAAGAGGTCCCAATGATCCAGAAATCTGAATCCCTGCCCCCTGCTCCAATCCCTCAACCACGCATTTATCCTCCACTTCACTCTGTTCCTATACTCACTGTCACGTGACACAGGCAGTAATCCTGAGATGGCTACCTTTGTGGTCCTGCTTCTCAACTTCCTTCCTAACTCCCTGTAGTCTGCTTTCAGAACCTCCTCCCTTTTCCTGCCTATGTCATTGGTACCAATATGTACCATGACCTCTGGCTGTTCTCCTTCCCACTTCAGGATATCATGGACATGATCAGAAACATCCCGGACCCTGGCACCTGGGAGGCAAACTACCATCCGTGCTTCTTTCCTGCATCCACAGAATCGCCTGTCTGGCCCCCTAACTATAGAGTCCCCTGTCACTGCTGCCATCCTCTTCCTTTCCCTACCGTTCTGAGCCACAGGGCCAGACTCTGTGCTAGAGGCACGGCCACTGTCGCTTCCCCCTGGTAGGCTGTTCCCCGCCCCCAGCAGTACTCAAACAGGAGTACTTATTGTCAAGGGGTACAGACACAGGGGTACTCTCTAGTATCTGACTCCTGCCCTTCCTCTCATGACTGTTACCCACTTGTCTGTCTAACGTGCACATCAATTAAACTGGCCTTCCCTCTATGAACTTCCTCTATACTTCCCGCTGCCTTAGGAAAGCAACCAGCACAATCAGACCCCACCCACCCCAGACATTTTCTCTTCTCCTCCTCCCATCAGGCAGAAGATACAAATCTTAAAAACACTTAGCTTCTATCCCACTGTCAAAAGCCTCTTGAATGGACCTCCAGTACGATAAGATGGACATCCGGCCTCACGATCTACCTCATTATGATCTTGCACTTTATAGCTTACCTGCACTGCACTTGTTCAGTACCTTCTGCACTTTATTCTGCAAAGTTATTTTTTTTTACTTTATTCTGGCTCAATGCACTATGTAGTAATTTGATCTGTCTCAACAGATATATACAAGAGAAGTTTTTCACTGTATCTGGGTACACGTTGCAATAATAAACCAGTACCAATATGCAAAGTTCCTCCTCAAAGTCATTCAGAAAATTAACTGATATGTTTCCATAAGAAATTCTTGTGAAACTTTAATTTGCATGTCTGATGTTTAGCATAGCTCTAGTCACTCCCAAATAGATACTTATTAAGAATCTTCACAGTCTCCTCTATTCATTTGCATTTTGTTTTATTTTCTCAAAGCTTCTTTGAGGGCTTAATATAAATATATGGATACTGAAATAAACATTGGCTTTTCAAAAAATCAAATTTTGATTTGTTTCCATTCAAAATTTTAAAGGTGCTATTAATTGCAATGAGATGAGACAGTGAAAGTGGGCTTAGAAATACGGCTTTTAATAGCAGCTTTGTGGATAGGAAGCCAATGCAGAATCCTGGCCGGTTAATAAATAGAACCGTGAAAATGCGTTTCTAAATGGCAGCAGAAAAAAACATTCAGAAGAAATGTTTAAGTTACTTTAATGCGCCTATGATTTGAACAGGTTGCTTTGAGTAATGTCATGGATGCTCACCCTTTATTTCTGAAAACTTCAGACTAGTTCTGAGGTTTTGGAACCTCTTTCAGCAGATTATATCCTCCAGAAGAATAGTTATTTTAACAAGGAGCTGACACTGAAAGAAATAGTGACTAAGATGATGCAATATTAATGATCAAATCATTTTCTTAAACTCGCTCATGATGCAACATTTATTTTTCCCCAAACAGGATCACTTTTAGTTCCAATCACATCTTGTTACTGATCCACTCACTTGCTCCCAGGAAACAAGTTCCTCTTCCAGTAATGGATGGGCATCTCAGTGTGATTCTTGCCTCTACTTCTTCAATCTACAAAGACTTGGTACTTTTGGAAGCTTTTTCCTGATTGTCAAGGTTGTCTAAAGCTAAAAATCTAATATCCCCTCAGTCCAAGTTGTTCCCGCCATTGTTGCCCAGAAAGTCCAGTTCAGCAGTCAGCAGTCTACGCCTCTTCCTTGTTGGATGGCACAGTGTTGTAGTACTTGGCATTACCTCGCAGTTTAAGTGACCCTGGTTTGATCTGAACCTCAGCGCTATCTGTGGAGGAGGCATAGAGAAACACGGATTTTGGGAATAAGACTAATGAGTATGCTCTTTTGGGAACTGGGGGCATGATGGGACAAATACTTTCTATGTAAAAATAGAGAAAAATATGAGCTGAAGAATTTTGTTTTCAGCTTGAGTGTCTTACCACCTCCTGCTGAGGAACTCAGTTCTCTGTCGATGGAGGAAGTAACTTTTGTCATCTCTTACCTTCTTTGGCCACAGTAGTGATAGGCTCTGTTACCTTGGGTTAATACACAAAGTATATGTCTAAACTGCGTGACATGTGAGAGCTTTCAGCACGTTGCTAAATGTGGTATTAAATTTTTTTGTGTGAGCATTTCTGGGCCAGAAGTTCTGTGACATGTAGCCTGGTAAATGCGGTTGTTCTAAGCATTTGGAAGAGAGTATCCTGTGTCATGTTAACTGGGTGTGGTGGCTACCCATGCAGAGAGTTCACTACTGATGTTTCGAAAGGAATGTTTATAGAAGAGGGAATAGTCTAATTTACCACGTAGACAGGCTGTCACATGATCCCTATAAAGGTATATTTCACTGTTTTAAGATTCAGTGAGCTTTTGATCTGATGAATGTAGAGATAGAAAAGTGTTAGTTCTAATTTATTGATGCTTAATTCTAGGTGGTGGCTGGAGAGGCAGCCAGCCAGTATTTCATAGGAAAATTCAGCACTTTTTACATTTCTGACATCTAAAATTGTCATGGGAAACTTTGTCAGACTAATATAATTTGGATTGAGGAATAAATATTTGATAAGTTCCTTTCTCCATCCTTCTGGGAATTATAATTTGCTTTTTTAAATCCTTAAACTGATTAAAAGTTTGAAAGAGAATAAAAGTGCACATTTGGATATAGAACATAAAATAGAACAGGAACTGGCCCTTTGGTCCATGATGCTGTGCCAAATTACCTGCCTAGTAATCAAATGCCTAACTATACTAACCTCTGTGTCTACCCATTGTCCATAACCTCCCATTGTCTGCACATTCCTGTCCCTACCCAAGAGCCTCGAGCACCTCCATTGTATTCACCTTCACCACCACTTATAGCAGCACATTCCAGGCACTCCCCACTCTGTGTGAAATAATTGTCCCACACATCTCCTTTGAACTTACCCCCATCAACTTAAATGCATGCCCTCTGGTATTAGACATTCAACTGTGGGGAAAAGATACTGGCTGTCTACTCCATCTATGCCTCTTATAATCTTATAAACTTCCCCTTGGCCTCTGCTGTTCCAGAGAAAATAATCCAGGTTTGTTCCACCTCTCCACGTAGAACATGCCCTCTAATCCAGGCAGCATACTGTTGAATGCCTTCTGCACCTTCAAAAAGCCTCCATATCCTTCCTAAAATGGGGCAACAAGAATTGAATGTAATACTCCAGATATGGCCTAACTAGAATTTTGCAAAGCTACAACATAATTTCCCAACTCTCGAACTCAGTGGCATGATTAATTAAGGCAAGCATGCCACACGCCTTCTTTAACACCCTATCAACATGTGCAGCCACTTTCCGGACTTGGTAAACTGATAAGCTGGTAAATTAGATTATTACTGTCACATGTATTGAGGTACAGTGACCCCTAGATCGCATTGAACCTCAGCACTATTAAGGGTCTTGCCAGTAACAGTATGCTGTCCCTTTGCATTTGATCTCCCAAAGTGCAATACCTCACATTTGACATGATTGAACTCTATCTACAATTTCTCCACCTATATCTGCAGCTGCTCTATGTCCTGCTCTCTCCTGTGGCATTTGGGAGAACACACAAACCCTCATTAAGGGGTCAGTGCTGGAAAGGTGAGCAATTTCAATTTCATGGGCATCAGCATCTCAAAGGATTTATCCTGGGCCCACCATATTGACGCCATCATGACAAAGGCATGGTACGGAGACACCGATGCACAGGACTGTAAGAGGCTTCAGAGGGTTGTAGACTTAGCGAGCTCCATCACAGGAACAAGTCTCCCCACCACGGAGGACACGTTCAGAGGCCAATGAATCAGAAAGCATCTCACCATCTGGAACATCCCCTCTTCTCATTAATACTATCCGGAAGGTGGTACAGGAGCCTGGAGATCCACACTCAACATTTTAGGAACATCTTATTCCTCTCTGCCATCAGACTTCTGAACAATCCATGAATACTACCTCACTATTCCTCTCTCACACTGTTTTTTATTATAACTGTACTGCTGCCACGAAACAACAGGATTTTATGACTAATACCAGTGGCAATAAACTTGATTCTGAATCTTCTACACAAGGTATTGTAGGTTGACACAAAGTATCAAAGTTCCATGTCATGCTCTGAGCATGTAAAGATCATGCCTGTTCCTATCTCATTTCAAATCCATTCTCTTCATTAGATGTCAATAACAAAACTTAGTACTGCATCAGTTTTATCAGAAATCGTTGCTCTTTGGGAGGCAGGGAGGTCAAGTTTTATTTTAACTTTCTACCTATTCAGGATTTTGTATTGACTCAGTTTGAATATAACACAATGTTGAGGTAGTTTGAATGTATTATATCCCAAGCAGCGCACACAAAATGCTGGAGGAACTCAGCAGGTCAGGCAGCATCCATGGAAATGAATGAACAGTTGATGTTTCGGGCCGAGACCCTTCTTCAAGACATTATATCCCAGAAGCATGAAACATTTTGTTGCTCACTCATCAGAAAGGTAAAATGATTGTGGAAACATGAGATTGTAATTAGCTACCAGGCCATCCAGAGTTTGTTTCTTCTGCCATAAAAAGCAGAGAGAATTGGCACGAGCCCATCAGGATCAAATACCGCCTTTATGTGGACTTGCGGAGAAGGTCTTCTCACAACTCAGTGCTTTGTTCAAGTGCTTATTAGCTCAGGTATGTTCAGAGCTCATTATTTCCAACAGTAACTTTACAAGTTGCAGCTTCCCAGCTGTAATCATAGCCCTGGAGAGTTGTAAAACCTTTGGCATATGATTTCGACACACAGTGCGCAATTCCTGTTTGACCCTCTCCGTCTGATACTTTGCCTCAGCCTTTGCCACCCACTCTTCCACCTCCTGGATTATAGTCTCCTCACTGGAGCCTCCCTGGATGAACAGTGACAGCAACGACTCCATGAGACGACGGAAGCTCTCGGAGAACTGGGAGCCTACATCATCCAGTTCGATTGCCCGCTTGAAGCATTCAACTGCATTGTGTTCCTCACCTTTGACCTGTAAGCATTTTCCTCTCAGGAAGTGGATCTCAGGCAGAGTGTCTCCAAGGTCATATTCCATTGCTTTAGCAAAAAACATTAAGGCACTGTTTAGAGCATTTTCATCCACAGGCTGGAGTTCCTGCACGGCATCAACACCCATGTAGTAATATACCTGTCAACAAAACAGAAATAGGTTACTCTCCCACCAGAGACAATGAGATTACCAGGAATAATGGATATCAGGGAGTTCACGTGAGTAGGTCACAGTCTATGAATAGCATTTGCTAGGCATCACATTAAGGTACTGATTTGCAGGAGTACTTCTGCCTGTTATTAATTAATCATAATACCAGTCTCAGCCACCAGCAGTGGCAAATTTCAATTTTCCTTATCACTAATTTATGGTTTCTCAGTTCTGCATTCATATCACAGAATTTAAATAATCTCACCAGCGAGATAAGGTAGGCTTAAGAACTTCTCACAATCCATCTGATTTTACGCCCCATGAATTTGGTTTGCTCAAGCTGAATGGATTAGGTTATAAAGTACTCTAAAGAGGCAATCATAGAGCCATAGAAAAGTACAGCACAGAAACAAGCCCTTCAGCCCATCTAGTCTCTGCTGAACCATTTAAATGCCTAGTTCCATCAACCTGCACCCAGACCGTACCCATCCATGCCCCTACCATCCATGTACCTATCCAAACTTCCCTTAAGCATTGAAATCAAGCTCGCATGCACCTCTTGCACCAGTAGTTCACTCCACACTCTCACGACTCTCTGAGAGAAGAAATTTCCCCTCATGTTCCCCTTAAACTTTGCACCTTTCACCCTTAATCTCTAGTTGTAGTCCAACCCAACCTCAGTGGGAAAAGCCTGCTAACATTTACCCTATCTATATCTCTCATAATTTCACATACCTCTATCAAATCTCCCCTCAATCTTCTACGTCCCAAGGAGTAAAGTTGTAACCTCGTCCTAACTAGTCAGTGAGTGAATTAAAATAGATCCTGTCGGCGCCGATCTGGGTGCCTCTCCGCCACCACTGGAAAAAACTGAAATGTGAAATGTCAATGCTCACCTGTCCCATATCCAGGTAAATTTTCAGACAGGGGCAGACAAGCAATATTAAATCCAAATCAGTTTTTGCTCTGGATAGCAGCTGTCTGTTTGGCACACCACTCTGACCCATCTTAACATGCTCGAGGTCATGAATATATTGTTTTATAGACACCTGGAGAAAGAAATGTGACAAGTAAAAATATTAGTGGAAGTAAAACTATATAGAGTAAGAGCACACTTTGCAAACAGAATTAAATCTTCCGCAGTTTGCAAACTCTCATCCCATCTCATTTGTTCATCAGTGAGGTTACCATTAGCTTCCTGTACCCCAGTGCCTCCCATTTAATTTTCTCATAAATCCTTGCTTTATCTCACTTCCTTATTTCTTTTCTCTAACATGCTGAAGTCTCATAACCCAATTACCAATCTGTATTTTTGATTTCTTGTGATTTCACTTTTCTGTTTACCTGACCTTTGGATAGCAAGCCATCAGCAATCAGTTACCTCACACATTCATATGTTAATCTAGTTTGCCATATTCATCCATTCCCTAATTTATCAAAATCCATTTGCAGATGCTTACAATACTGTAGTTGGTTTCTGAAAGAGTGAAGGGTAAGGCCGAGGAAGGAAGATGATGAGGAAATTCAAGAGCAAATGGAAAGACATCATAAGTTGTACAGTTCCACTGTCAAAATCCTTTCCTAAGTGTCAGAGTAGGTACCTTCCAGGTGAAGTTAGACCAGACAATTCCAGTGGTGCCAGTGTTTCCCTGGCATTAGGCACTATACCTTCGTTCCTGACTTGTTATACATCACATTTACCTATCACACACCCATCAACATTGATAATATTGAGAATCATATACCTTCGCTCTAGTGCTGTAAGCTTGCCAGTTAGATTTTGGGTCTGGAACAATATTGAGGCTCATGTTACAGATCCCAATTGCCATGTCCTGTTTCCCAAGGAAATGAAAAACTTTGGCAAGCCGGTTCAAAGTAAGTGGATCTGTTTTTGCTGTTTCAATAGCCTGAAAAATTCACGAAAGAGAAGGAAATTAGATGTATATGTAAGAGTTGTTTAAATGTCACATTCTATCTGTTTTCAAGATAGAGTGTTCCAAATCAGATATGGGGTTTTGACACAAAACATTGACAATTCCTTTCCCCCTGCAGGTGCAGCTCAACACGTTAAGTTCCTCCAGAAGATTGTTTGTTGCTCCAGATTCTAGCATCTGCCATGTCTTGGGTCTTTTTTATGGCAATGACTGGTTATACAGGATGGGTTGAGGCTGGAGGCAGAGACGTACCCATCTGCAATATGCCTACTCTCAGAGTATGCCTCATCCTACCCTAGACACCCCGATGAGCAACTTATTGGCAGGCTCAGACTTTTTAAGGTGTTGTCACTGAGATATGTGACAATCTGCAGAAAGATTGTTGCCCATGCTCTTCTACTGTAAACGTCCATGGTCACCTTGTGAAATTTGACTGTGCATTGTTCAACTAAAAGGGGATTCTCACACCTGGATGAGACAGTAGGGGCTGTCCTCTGTCCTCTGCCAGGCCCTCGTTTCCTTGACCATATCGTGCCTCCAGGCCCCTTTCTGTCACATTGAGCCTATAGCCTGCCATTCGTTTCACTAACAAGAAGGTTTAGTTCTCTTTCACTATACTTAGAGACCCTTTCCCACTCATCTGCTGTCTCCTCTTTCCACTTCACCGTAGTTGTAGTGCATTTTCTTACTGCCTGGCTCCCAGAAGAGTGTTTATCTCTGAGGGTTGTTACCGCTGTTAGAAGGTGTTAGTTAACAGAATGTAGCCTCATCAGAAACTGTAGGCCCCATTTGGCTGTGATCTTTCAGAATGCCATTTCAAACATCTTCCTGGTCAATCCCATTTTCTGGGGAACTACCAACTCTTTGTTTCTCCCTACCCGTCACCCCACCAAATTTATATCAGCACATATAAACCAGTCATAATCAACTTATAGACACAGAATTCTACCTGTTTCAAAAGACTGCCATATAGTCAGATGAATGAAGGTCAGCAGCGGGCCCCTCGGCCTCTCAAACCTCCCCTTCCATTAAACAAAGTCACACCTAACGATTACCATTTCAACTCCACATTACCACCGTAACCTTTCACCCCCTTGCTACTCAAGTATCTTTCTGCAGCTGCCTTAGAAATAGTCACAATAGCGTAACGGTTATTGCAGCGGCAGTAATTCAGGTTCAATTCCCTCTGCAGACTGTAAGGAGCTTGTATGTTCTCCCTGTGACCACATGGGTTTCCTTCAGGTGTCCCAGTTTCCTCCCACAGTGCAAAGCTGTATGGGTCAATAGGTTAATTGGTCACATGAGTGTAACTGGGTGGTGCAGACTCGTTGGGCTGGAAGGGCCATTTACCATGCCGTATCTCAAAATAAATAAATAGATAGATAGGCACCTACCGCTCTTACCTTCTTATCACACTTACCCTCTTACCACTGCTCTTTCAGGAACAGAATTTCAAAGACTTCAACTCATCTCTGCCTTGAATTGGTGACACAATCTTTCTCAGCAGCTTTAGTTTTTAACTCTTTGAGGAAACATCCTCTCCATATCTCCTGATCAAAACCCCTCAGGATGTTATGTTCCAGTCAAGTCACCACATGCTTTTCTGAAGTCCACCAGAGAGATACATGCCTAGCCACTTCAGCATTCATTCAAGAAACATCCCACCCATTCTAGATCCAGTAGGCCTTCTCTGGTTTACTTTAAAGAAATGAATGTCCTTTCTGAAATCAAAAGACCAATACTGTACACAGTACTATAGTCTCATCAACAGAACAAAAAAAGGCTCTCATGGTTTGTATTGAGTTCCTCCCACATTCAACAATGATGTCTAAAGGCATTGCTAAATTGATGCTGTGCCTTTAAATTGCCTTCTGCAAATCATGCATTAGGGCAATCAGATCCTCCTCTGTCTTAGTGATTAGTATTCTCTCACCATTGGAATATTTTCCCTAGTAAAATGGTATTTGCATATTTCTCCATTTCACATCATCTTCCATTTGTTGCATCTTCTTAACCTCTCGATTATGCCTTTGTAACTTCCTAATCCTCCATAACTTACTTTCCTGATTATCTCATCCACAGGTTTAGTAACTACATCCCAGTGTCTACATCCACCTCTTTAATATACTTATTATATTTTTTCCCTTTATTATCCAGAACCCCATTCTTCCACTGTTTCTAGCATTTATTATATGGCACTTGACCACATACATTTCAAAATTCTATTGACATTTTGTCAGTGGTCTTGCCCACTCTATCTTGTTACTTCATTTACTAACTGAATGAAGTTTCTCAAATATGAGCTGTCATTAAGAAATCCATACTAACTTTCAGAAATTACCCAAATGTTAATTCACGTACCACCAGCACATCAATAAATTTGAAAGTTGCTCTATTATCAGCACAGGCCTGACTGGCCTTTCGTTGCAACATTTATCACCTTCCCCTTTCTTAAACAAGGTGAAACACTTGCAAACTTTGCCTTTGTACTCCATTTTGAAATTGACAGATTTTAGATTTCATTTAATTACCTATAATAAAATCTGGCTTTGATGGCACAAGCTTTCCTCTTCATGGGAACTATCTCCTTTCTCTGCCATTTGATTTGCCAATCTTTTATTATAAGCTATCAACCTCTTTCTCTTTCCCTCTTTCTAGTGAACCACATCTTTTCAAAAGCACACATTGAAAGTAATTGGCTTTTTCTTCCAGAAGACAGGTTACTGATATCCTTCAGTTCTATTGAGGGGGCTCAGTCTAAAGCATCAACTGTTTAATTCATTTCCATAGATGCTGTATGGCCTGCTGGGTTCCTCCAGCATTTTACTCTGGATTTCCAGCATCTGCAGAATCTTTTATGTCTATTTCAGTTCTATGTATTTTTCTTCATTTTACTGGAGGGTGCTTACTTCACTGATGCTATTTATTGCACATGCCCAACTGCCCTAGAGAACTACCTTCACAAACTACTAAGATTTTTCTCATGAAGTCACTCCCTGGAGAGTTCCAGGACCTAGAACCAGCCACAAAGGAGGAAAGGTGATATATTTCCAAGTCAGGATCATGTGCAACTTGGACACGAAACTGTCGTTGGTGGTGTTCCTATGCACATTGTTCCCTTATTCTCTATGACGAAGAGTTGCGGCTTTAAATGGTCTTGAAGCTGAGTAACTGTAGTGCAGGTCAATGAGATAGACAGATTAATAGTTTGGCATGAACTAGATGGGCTGAAGGGCCTGTTGCTGTGCTGTAGTGCAGTGGGTCCCCAACCACCGGGCCGTGAAGCATGCAGGGGTGCAGCGGTAGCTGGAACGCACCCAGTACATCTTTAAGAAAAAAGCCGAAATAAACGAGCTAATTAATTAGGGGCCGCCTGGCATGTAAATGTTGGCCCAGATCAGAATTACTGTGTATGTTTTTCAGTTGCCAAATCTTCAACTGAAGCATTGTTGGGGATCCCTACCACCCATCCCACAATCTCCTGGACCCACTGCTGACAGGAAGGAGATACAGGAGCATCAGGACCAGGACAGCCATACAGGACAATAGCTTCTTCTCTCAGCCTGTGAGACTAGTGAATACCCTGCCACCACTGAGGTCTCGTCACCAGGACAGCGAGCTGTTCACTGTTTCCCTCGTTCATCCATCATGCAAAGATGAGAACTACTCTAGCCATCCATGATTTGTAGGGGCTGGACTGGTCTGTGAGTGCACAGATGGCTGGAGAGGCCAATATATGCACTAAAGATTCTTTGGCAGTGTGAACAAAAGATGACAGCCACATTGGACTGGGGGTCGCTGGCTCGGGCTTTCCTGGCCAGCCTACAGCTCTCAACTGCGTTGACTTTTTCTTCCTCATGTGTCACTGCACCCTTATGGAGGGTCACTCAGCCGATCTTGGGTGAGATGTTCCTATGTGTCTGGTTTGATGCCAAAGGCTTTTAGTAAATTTTTTAGTGTGTCTTAATAGTGCTTCCATTGGCCTCCATGGGAACACTTTCCTTTCTGTGATTCACTGTAAAGGAGTCTCTTAGGCCAGTGGTCCCCAAACTTCGGGCCAGGGATCGATACCGGGCCGCAAAGCATGCAGGGTGCAGCGGTAGCCAGGACACACCCAGCGCATCTTTAAGAAAAAAGCTGAAATAAACAAGCTAATTAATTAGGTGCCGCCTGGCACGTAAATGTCGGCCCAGATCAGAGGCCATTGACCAAAATATGTCCATGAAAATTACAACCCCATTCATAAACTGGTGGCAATTACTACTGATGGGGCCCCAGCAATGTGCAGTGTGCGCGTTGGTTTTATAGCACTAAAAGTCAGTGCCTACTTCGGTCAACTTATCCATGTGAAATTGCATTTTCACAGATGAAAAGTTATTAAATCTAAGTACAGGAGCTGTCTTACTGACAGACACCTCACAGACTGTCTCAGACTGGCTGTCTGTAGTTATGAGCCAAATTTCAGGGAACTAGCAGTAAGCATTCAGCCCCAGTCATCACACTGAGTGCAACAGTCAATTTTTATTAATTTATTTTTCGTGTTGAAATAAAATTAAATAATGAAACTTAGAATTAAAGGTGTGAAGTATTGTAATATTCTTAAAGAAAGATATGCTAATTACACTGTTTTCTTGTTTGAATTAACTTGAAAGTTTGACAAAAGTATTTTGTGTAATTCAAATACAATTAGCCCAAATAAAAGGCCTCAAATTGGAAGTACAATCTGAGCTGTTTTTTCTCTAAACGATTTAGTAGGTAGATCTTGCCTTTCACTAAGGTCGAGGTAGGGGATCTTGGGCTTAAAGAGGTTGGTGACCACTAGTCTAGAGGAACGTTGTTTCATTTGCTTGTATATATGTACAGTCAGATGATAATAAACTTCAACTTGAACAGATACCAAATTCCAACACAATTTTTCAATTTAAACACGAGGAATTCTGCAGATGCTGGAAATTCAAGCAACACACATCAAAGTTGCTGGTGAACGCAGCAGGCCAGGCAGCATCTCTAGGAAGAGGTACAGTCACCGTTTCGGGCCGAGACCCTTCGTCAAGACTAACTGAAGGAAGAGCTAGTAATAGATTTGAAAGTGGGAGGGGGAGGGGAGATCCAAAATGATAGGAGAAGACAGGAGGGGGAGAGATGGAACCAAGAGCTGGACAAGTGATTGGCAAAAGGGATACGAGAGGATCATGGGACAGGAGGCCCAGGGAGAAGGAAAAGGGGGAGGAGGGGAAAACCCAGAGGATGGGCAAGGGGTATAGTCAGAGGGACAGAGGGAGAAAAAGGAGAGAGAGAGAAAGAATGTGTGTATATAAATAAATAACGGATGGGGTACGAGGTGGAGGTGGGGCATTAGCTTAGGGAAGTTAGAAAAGTCAATGTTCAATTTTTCAATTCCCCCTTTTGATTAAGATCCTGTTATGAACCCTTCATCTATGACAATAAACCATATTTAATGCTGAACTTTAATTCAAGCTGAATCACAAAAAGGCTCGTGCTTTTAGGATATTGAAGCTGTACTGTGCAGGGAAAGAACTTCCCCTCTATTGTAGGAGCTGCATTCCTTTTATCTGTCTCCGTCAACAAATTGGTGATTAAACAGTGCCAAGCAACAAATTTCTTGAAGCTAACTCTGTTAAAGCTAACCTGTCCATAACAGTTGAGTGGATCAGTCCCAGAAAAGCCACAATCATGGATTGCCATTGGAGTCACAGGGAACGAGTCCTCCCGCTTCAACATCATTCCCAGGTAGCACCAAGCAAGAGCTGGAAAAAAGAGAACACCCGGAGAAAGGAAATTGGCTGCTTGTAATTTAAGCCCACAGGTATAACAGAAAATAATTATCCTGCTTTACAAATAATCTATAACAGTCCACAATTATTTATATTACAGACAACTATGTTTTTCCATCGTAGCTGCATGTATCATATATGTCACACACTTGCCTTAAATTGCTGTCCAGCTGATGGTGAGGCTAATACAACCAGCCATGTCTTGGTGGGCAGATGCTGTGGAAAATTTAGGCAAGAGCAGATGCCTGAAATCCAAAGGTTTAGAGTCATAGAGTCATAGAACACTGCAGCACAGAAACAGGCCCTTCAGCCCATCTAGTCTGTGCAAACTATTAACTTACCTAGTCCCATCAATATGCCCTACATAACCGTCCCATCCACTATGTATCGAAATTTCTCTTAGATGTTGAAATCGAATGCACATCTACAACTTCCATTAGCAGCTTGTTCCACACTCTGAGTGAAGAAGCTTCCCCTCAGGTTCCACTTGAACATTTCACCTTTCACTCTTAACCTATGACCTCTAGTTCTAGTCTCACCCTACATGAGTGGAAAAAAGCCTGCTTAAATTTACCCTAATCATACACCACATAATTTTGTATATCTTTCATAAGTTTGTATGAAAGATCTGCTGCTCCTCCATTGGCTTCCTCATCATGCATTTCACTGGCTGGTTAATGTCAATTTCCTGTCTGGCTTACCATGAAATGCATTACATGGAATAACATATGTAGGTGAATCAGCATATTCGATATGAACTAAGCTTATTAAATGATAACTTTTGATCACTGCAGTCTAGGAATCCTCATTACAATATTTTCAGTCTTTCGTGCCACTATGTTGCACTTCATCTCCTATAAACTTCCTGTGGGAGGTGCTACAAGTCTTCAGAACTACAGCAACTACACTCCATAATCTAGGTCAGTGCTCGAGCTGTAGCATGCAGACAATGTTTGCTTGTTCACTGAAGTATGAGAGGAATGGCATACACAATAGCGGCAAGGCCAAGGCCCTCTATCAACCTGCCCCTACGATTCAATCAACTCCCCATCCCCACCCCGATAATAAAGGTTCATGGTGAGCTATGTTATGGTGTGCTGCTAGTGCACAAAGGAAATTGCGCACAAAAGGTTGTCACACTCTACCTTGTGGGCTTGTTAAATATACTTCATAGTCATACACAATCACATTTCCTTTTCTGGTTTCTGACGCAGACAGTGTTGACAACGTGGAGTTTGCAATGCTTTGTCTGTGGATTTTAGAACTGGCTTATTTATACTGTTTTTATTAAAGAAGTTGTTGATTCACTATGTCGAATACCAAAGAAGCAAAGGGAGTGAAGCACAAAGGAACTACAAGTTCATTTAAAGCTGAATGGCTTAATGAAACAGTAGAAACTGCTGCACCCAAAGCTCATGAGGTCAGGAGCGTGCAGCTATGAGAAATATTTCTGTACAATACAGAAACTGGTGTTACCTGAGTGTTTTGTCATGATGCAAAAGTTGCTGGAGAATTCGCAAGTGGGAAGAAGTGGAGTAGTATTTGGAAACTTGACTTTTTAAAGCATCATTTAGCAAGCAAATCACATATGGACAGTGTGCAAAAGCTTCAGTGAGAAAATCCTTCATTACTCACTACAGGCCTGCTACATATGTTTTGTGAGAATGCAGATGAACGAATGTGAAAACGATCAAACCCAGAGGAGATCAATGTTCTTATTGACAGTTATTTTATTTGTTTTAAACAATGAACAACAAACTGGACTTGGTGGTTTATTATTCTTAGAATAGCTTCAGGTTTACTTCCACTTAAAAATTCAGTGTGCACATGTTGCCACTGGGCAAAAAATTGCACAGCACAAGATCTTTGTGCACACTGGTCATTACAAATTAGAGGGAACATTGATAGTGAGACCTGGAAAATGTGAACTTGTTCCCATACCTCAGGGGCCACCTCTCAGTAAAAGGCAGACACTGACGATGAAATTCACCACTAGCTTCCCTGTGTCAGCAAAAGGATATTCAAAGGGCAAGAACGCAGACCTAGCATGAAGCTCATGGTCTACCAGGCAGCAGTAATCCCTGACATCCCACGTGCTTCCACATTCTCAAATATCTTCAGCAACCATCTCAAGGCATTTCAAAAATAACACCAATGCTGTCTCTGCAATGTGCTCCAAATTCATTGTCAGAATCATGGAACTAACGTTGGTCTCCTCTCTCAGGCCAACATCACCAGTACTGAGGTTCTAGTTACATTCACTAGCAAAGTTTGGCAGGCCATGTCATTCATGTGTCCGATAACAGACTCTTCAGACAGGCAATCTCTTTTAAGTCTGTTGTGGGAAAAGAGCAAATAGCAGGCAGGGGAGTGTAAAGCAGGTTTTCAAAGCCTCTGTGGAAAAGCCACACACACTAAATTCCAGGGATCTCTGAACCGCTAAAAGTAGATAAGGAGCATTTGGGATAATATTGAGAACCTCAGGACCATGCATGCAAGAGCACAGAAGCCTCACACAAGTGGCAAAGGAAGCACATCACCTCTTGCCCCATTTATAGAAACATTCATGCTTCCCACACTGGCCTCATCAACCAACTGAGAACCCATAAAACTAAAAGAGATGCAAGTCTTCCTCAATTCCAAGAGCTTGCTTCAGAAGAACAATGTGATACCTGCCAATTACCTGCAAAATAACTTTCCCGCACTGAAAACCATCTATTACAAGTATACATTCATTTTCTATCAATTTTGATTGTTTGACGTTCAAGTTCATTGTAATCCGATTGTACATATGCACAGTACCACCAAATGGAACAACGTCCCTCCAGACCACGGTACATCAACACAACATATATCACACACAGCACATAAACCGAAATATTATACTATAAGTAAGTTGAAACATATAATTCAAGAGGCATGTTGTAAAGAGCAGCACAGGTAAACAGGAAACAGTAAAATAAGAAGCTTGCTGTCCTAGTGACGAGACCTCGGTGGTGGCAGGGTGTTCATTAATCTCACTGCCTGATGGAAGAAGCTGTTACCCAGTCTGGCAATCCTAGTCCTGATGCTTCTGTACCTCCTTCCTGAGGGTAGTGAGTCAAAGAGATTGTGGGATGCATGGTAGGGATCCTCAACAATGCTTTGGGCCCTTCGTCTGCTATGCTCTTGGTATATGTCACCAATAGAGGGGTGGGGGAGGGTGACCCCAATGATCCTCTCCACGGTTTTTACTGTCCACTATAGGGTCTTGTGGTCTGATGCCTCGCAGCTTCCTTATCATACAATGATGCAGTCAGATGGGACACTCTTGATGGTGCTCCTGTAGAAAGTTGGTCAAATGGGGACAGGGAGCCTTGCACACCTCAATCTCCTCAGAAGGTGTAGACACTGTTGTGCCTTCTTCTCTAGTGAGGAGGTTGTGGGTCCAGATAAGATCACCCATATGTGCAGATCAAGGAGCTTTTTGCACTTCACTCTCTCCACAGCAGAAGATTTGGAAGTTCTTTTGCCCACTTCCAGCTCTGTTTCTATATCAATACCATTTCCCCCGATCCGCATTGGAAACACCCACATAATATTGAATTAATGAATACCAATGCAATAATTTCACTGTTTTCACACTAGCAATCCAAGGTCCAGAATTATATTCCCCGTTTACTCTGTTCCCATTGTACAGTTTTGCACATCACAACATCAGTAATTTTCACTTTCAGCAACATGAAGGGCAGTGTTATGATAATTGTGGGGGATTTTAACTTGCGAGTGGATTGGGAAAATCAGGTCGGCACTGGATCTCAAGAGAGAGAATTTGTAGAATGTCTGCAAGATGGCTTTTTAGAACAGCTTGTTGTTGAGCCCACTAGGGGATCGGCTGTACTGGATTGGGTATTGTGTAATGAACCAGAGGTGATTAGAGAGAGTGAGGTGAAGGAACCCTTAGGAGGCAGTGATCATAACATGATTGAGTGCACTGTGAAATTTGAAAAAGAGAAGCCGAAATCTGATGTGTCGGTATTTCAGCGGAGTAAAGGAAATTACAGTGGCATGAGAGAGGAACTGGCCAAAGTTGACTGGAAAGGGACACTGGCGGGAAAGACGGCAGAGCAGCAGTGGCTGGAGTTTATGCGAGAAGTGAAGAAGGTGCAAGACAGGTATATTCCAAAAAAGAAGAAATTTTCAAATGGAAAAAGGATGCAACCGTGGTTGACAAGAGAAGTCAAAGCCAAAGTTAAAGCAAAGGAAAGGGCATACAAGGAAGCAAAAATTAGTGGAAAGACAGAGGATTGGGAAGTTTCTAAAACCTTACAAAAGGAAATTAAGAAGGTCATTAAGAGGGAAAAGATTAACTATGAAAGGAAGCTAGCAAATAATATCAAAGAGGATACTAAAAGCTTTTTCAAGTATATAAAGAGTAAAAGACAGGTGAGAGTAGATATAGGACTGATAGAAAATGATGCTGGAGAAATTATAATGGGAGATAAGGAAATGGCAGAGGAACTGAATGAATATTTTGCATCAGTCTTCACTGAGGAATACATCAGCAGTATACCGGACACTCAAGGGTGGCAGGGAAGAGAAGCGTGCGCGGTCACAATTACGACAGAGAAAGTACTCAGGAAGCTGAATAGTCTGAAGGTAGGTAAATCTCCCAGACCAGATGGAATGCACCCGCGTGTTCTGAAGGAAGTAGCTGTGGAGATTGCGGAGGCATTAGCGATGATCTTTCAAAAGTCGATAGATTCTGGCATGGTTCCGGAGGACTGGAAGATTGCAAATGTCACTCCGCTATTTAAGAAGGGGCAAGGAAGCAAAAAGGAAATTATAGACCTGTTAGCTTGACATCGGTGGTTGGGAAGTTGTTGGGAGTCGATTGTCAAGGATGAGGTTATGGAGTACCTGGAGGCATATGACAAGATAGGCAGAACTCAGCATGGATTCCTTAAAGGAAAATCCTGCCTGACAAACCTGTTACAATTTTTTGAGGAAATTGTAGTCATACAACACACAGATTATGTTCCTATTCAGAGTGGATTAGAAATGAAATATAATTGTTTGTTTATTTAAAGAAAAATGCATTAAGGGGTTTTCTGGGCTCAAGTCCTGGAATAGCCAGGTCACCATGTACTTACCGATTTGGACCAGTTATGAACTGGAACACAAATTGCAGGAACCCAGGTGGGTAGCAACTCCCTGAGGTTCAGCAATATGAAGCTGAGAAAATCCTAACTACAGATACTGGCTTTGCAGGAGAAACCAGAGAGTGGTAATAGATGGTTGCCTCATTACTGGAGGCCTGTGTAGTGCCACAGTGATCGGTGCTTGCCCACTGTTGTTTTTCACTTATATCAACAATCTAGATGATAATGTGGATAACTGGATCAGCAAATTCGCAGATGACGCCAAGATTGGGGGTGTACTGGACAGCGAGGAAGACTATCAAAGCTTGCAATGGGATCTGGACCAGGTGGAAAAACAGACAAGTGCAAGGTGTTGACCAACCAGGGTAGGTCTTACACAGTGAGTGGTTGAACACTAAAGAGTGTGGTAAACAAAGCGATCTGAGATTACAGGTCTATAATTCATTGAAATTGGCATCACAGATAGATAGGGTCATAAAGAAAGCTTTTGTCACGTTGGCTTCATAGATCAAAGAATTGCGTACAGGAGTTGGGGTGTTATGCTGAAGTTGTGTAAGACATTTATGATGCATAATTTGGAGAATTGTGTGCAGTTTTGGTCACCTACCTACAGGAAAGATGTTAACAAGATTGAAAGTGTCCAGAGAAAATTTACAAGGATGTTGCAAGTTCTGGAAGACCCAAGTTATACAGAAAGATTGAATAGGTTAGGACTTCATTCCTTAGAGTGTAGAAGTTTGAGGGGAGATTTGATGGAGGTATACAAAATCATGAGGGGTATAGATAGGGTAAATGCAAGCAGGCTTTTTCCACTGAGGTTGGGTGAGACTACAACAAGTGGTCATGTGTTAAGGATGAAAGGTGAAATGTTTACAGAGAATGTGAGGGGAAACTTCCTCACTCAGAGGGTGGTGAGAGTGTGGGATGAAGCACCAGTACAAGTGGTGGATGTGATTTTGATTTCAATGTTTAAGGAAAGTTTGGATAGGTACATGGATGGGAGCGGTACGGAAGGTTGTGGTCTGGGTGCAGGTCGATGGGACTAGGCGGTTTAAATTGTTCAGCACGGACTAGATGTGCCAAAGGGCTGCTCCTGTGCTGTAGATTACTATGACTCTATGACCCTATCTGCTTTCCATTTCCACCTGTAACAGTAGGAAGGCAGTGGGATTCCAGTGGATAAAATGACAGGGCAATTTTAACTACACAATTGCCAAATTTCTACTGAAATCTCTATTGAAATTTAAACTTACAATGTATAAATCACTTTATAGGATAATCTTTATAAACCAGTCCTGATGAAGGGTATCGGCTCAAAACAATGATTGTATTCTTCCCTCCACAGATGCTGCCTGACTTTTTGAGTTCCTCCAGCATTTTGTGTGTGTGTTGCTCAGGATTTCAAGAATCTCTTGTGCTTAACTGTTAATTTCCTTAGCTCCTCTTTCTGTACCACATCCAAGTTCATTGACCGGATCCAACACCCCTTGCCATTATCTCATCCCACCAACAATACAGAGTGGAGCGGCAAGTGCTGCAGGGCACCACTATTTTCACTCTTCAATTTGCCTTTTGTCCCCTGATCTAATCAGCTGTGGTTCCAACAAATAGCAGGAAAGTATGTGACATAAAAATGCAAATAGAAGTAATAATTAATGAGTTTCATGATATCAGTGTTTTGTGATGTTTCTTTTTGTTAGGAGTAATAACAATATAATTACTAAAAGATCTACCAAGGTACTTTGATATGACTTTCCATACTCTGTCAATTTACTACTAAGCGTACAGCATGTTATGCTACCTCGATATTCAGCACTGTCAGACTCGAGCACTTCCCGCAGTAACACCAAAGCTCTACTGAAAGGCAGCAGGCGTTTCTGAGCAGGTGTTTCCTTGTTCATTAACATTCCATCCAGTCTACCAGAAGAAAAGTAAGAGAAGAAAACTAAAACTTCCTGCCTTAAATTAAATTAAATTAAATTATTGTCTCACAACCAAACCCATTCAGGTGCCACCAAGAACAGGATTGGAGAGATAGACGGGCACGCACAGACAGGTAAATGTCATTCGTGCTGACAGGTCAAGTGGAGATATTTTTAGCTTTCCTTACCTAATGTACATGGTGGCCATTGTGAAATACCAACTCCTTTTTTCCTCTGAGGGTATCTGTAATAAAGAAATAAAACTATAAAACACCTACTGTATGTATAGTATGTTGGCCTTTCACCCATCACAGTTTTGCTGGAGTACATGTGTTTACAGTGAAAACTCAAGAATACTTTATTAAATATACATACCACAAGGCTTAAGTTTATAACATTGATTGTACGTCAACTAGAGAACAATTATTGGTAATTGGTTAATTATTGTCACATACGCCAAGATACAGTGGAAAGCTTTCCTTTGCATGTCATCAAGACAGATCATTCCAAACAGAAGTACATCTAAAGCAACACACACAAAATACTGGAGGAACTCAGCAGGTCAGGCAGCATCTATGGCAAAGAGCAAACAGAAGATGTTTCGAGCTGAGACTCTTCATCAGGACATCTCGAGAGTAAAAAGGAAAATGAAGAACAAAATGTGGAATATAGTGTTACCGATACAGATGAAGTGTAGTGGAGGTAGACAAATAAAGGACAAGGGTTTTGACAAGATAGATTGAGAGATCAAAAGTTCACCATTATGGTACAAGAGGTCTGCTAAAGGATCTTATCACAGCGGGATAGAAGTTGTCCTTGAGTCTGGTAGTATGTGCATCTTCTACCCAATATGATAAGGCAGAAAAGTGAATGATGAGGGGAGGGCTTTGACTATGTTGCCTGCTTTCCTGAAGCAGTGGGAGGTATAGACAGTATCAATGGAGGGGGGGCTGATTTTCATGACAAACTGGGCTGAGTTCACAACTCCCTGAAATTTCTTCTGCTCTTGAGCAGAGCAATTGCCATATCAAGCTGTGATGCATCCAAATAGTAACACACACAAAATGCTGGAGGATCTCAGCAGGCCAGGCAGCATCTATGGAAAAAAGTATGGAAAAAGGGTCTTGGCCTGAAACGTTGACTGAACTTTTTTCTATAGGTACTGCCTGGCCTGCTGAGTTCATCCAGCATTTTGTGTGTATCACTTGGATTTCCAGCATCTGCAGATTTTTTCTTATTTGTGAATGCATCCAAATAGAATGTTTTTTAGAGTGGATCTGCAAATACTGGAGAGTCATCACAGGCATGCTGAAATTCCTCATCCTTCTGAGTTGAGGCACTAGTGTGCTTTCTTGGCCATAGCATCTACAGGGCTGGACAAGGAATGAGCTCTCTTCCACTTCTCTCTGGTTACTCTCATACACCTTTTGCCACATTTTGTTTCATGTGTCGTCTGACAATAAACACAATTACTTCAATACTACAATACAGAGGGTCACTTGGCCAGTCGTGCCAATGCTAGCTATTGTAAAAAGTTATCTAATCATTCCAACTTCTCAGCTCCGTTCCTACTGTCTACTCGGGAATATACGTATTCAGTTCCTCCCGAAAAGTTTACAGCTCACTTTCAGGTTGGAAAAAAAATCCAGAACTTTTAAATGAGTTTAGTTTCATTACTTAGCTGAGGATGAATGGTGTATTTGTGGGGAAATGTGATGCAGAATCTTCAACATTTTACCTGTAATATTATTGTGAAACTTCTTTAAAATATAAAATGAACGGGGGAGGGTGGTTTGTTGGTGCAACAAGCAAGCTGCTGGAGGAACCAAGTGTGTCGAGCAGCATCGGTGTGAGGAAAGGAATTGACATTTCGATCGAAACCCCGCATCAGGACTGGAGTGCATAGACCCTGTGCGGGGCTCCTGGGTTGTGCCGGCACACTTTTCACCGAGTGGAGCAAGGCGGCTGACTTTCGCTCACCTGGTCCCTGCCGTATGTCAAAGCTTTGTCGTAGAGCCTGATGGCTGTGCGCAATTTGCAGGCGTGATCTTCCTCGCTCTGCAGTCCCACGTCGAACGCGCTGGCGAAGGCGTGTTCGGCTATGCAGCGGGCGGCGCGGAGCGGGAGCAAGGACTCGGAGTCCTCGCCCTCTTCGCCCCGCTTCAGCCCCATAAGCCGAGACAGCCGCTCCACGCAGCTGGCCGCCAGCCCTTCCCTCTCCAGCCGGTCATACACGTAGGCCAGGTTGGCCCAAGCATTGAGATTGCCCGGTTCCTCTTGGCAAACGCTGGAGAAGAGCTCCTCGGCCGCTTGGTACTCGTCCAGGTGGAAAGCGAAGACGCCGAGCAGGTTGCGATGGGCGAAGCGCTGGGCTGGATGCGGTGTCTCCTGCCTCAGGCTCTCCCGCTTCAGCTGCCCGTCCCTCCGCCGCAGCCGCTCCGGTTGCTCCAGCTCGGAGTTCAAATTCAGTTCCAGGTGGAAGTGGCCCGGGATGTAGTCCATCTCCTTAATGAGGATCTCAATGTCCTGATCTGGAGATTCCCCCATCTCCGGTTCAAAAGGGGGAAAAAATCCCTTTTCCTAATCTTTCTGCTCTCTGTACGCAAACGTCCCGTATGCTGCTGCCCAGGTATGTGGGGTTTGACAGTGACGTGACCGCAGTCAGATTCTTCCCGTTTACAGCTTTAACAATTAATCTACACCCGTCTGTGATATGTTGACAATTTAGATTTGGCTAAACAGGCGCAAGAGTCTTCTCTCTTACATGTGATTTATTCGCTTCTTTGAGATAGATTTAATGGTCCTTACTCACGGTGATAACTTTCGCTGATATTGCACCTTGGGTTACACGTCTCCGACGCAGATTAGTTTTCCAAATATCTTGCGTATTTCTTTACACATACGAGGCACTTTCGGCCCATTCAGTCTATGCCAGCTCACTGAATAATTCCATTGTCCCGAGGATTTTCCATGCAATCCAATACCCCTTCATCCCATCAACTCTCACGCAAATAATTAATATACAGATAGATGGAAGATTCTACCACTCAGTTGCACCCGCAGAGCCTGCCAACCCACATAGATGTGAGAGATTTTAGGGACAGAATGTGCAAACTCCATATAACACATAGGTCCTATCCAACCAATCTTACAGAGTTTTCCTAGGAAATTATCAGTAAAGTTGATGAAGGCAAGGCAGTGAACGCTGACTACATGGATTTCAGCAGGATCCCACATGGGAGGTTGGTCAAAAAGGTTCAGTCGCTTGGCATTCAAGATGACGCAGTAAATTGGATTAGACATTGGCATCACTGGAGAAGCCAGAGAGTGGTAGTAGATGGTTTCCTCTCTGATTGGATGTTTGTGACTAGTGGCATGCTGCAGGAATCGGTGCTGGGTCCATTGCTGTTTGACATCTATATCAATGATCTGGATGATAATGTGGTAAACTACATCAGCAAATTTGCAGATGACACCAAGTGCACAGTGAGGTAGGCTATCAAAGCTTGTAGAACAATCTGGACCAGCTGGACAAATCAGTCAAAAAGTGGCAGATGGAATTGAATGCAGACAGGTGTGAGCTCTTGCACTTTGGGAGGACCAACCGGGGTAGTACTAATGTGGTGAGCAGTGGGGTACTGAGGAGTGCAGTGAAACAAAGGGATCTGGGAATACAGATCCATCATTCCTTGTAAGTGGTGTCATAGGTAAAAAGTTTTGCAAAGAAAGCTTTTGGCATATTGGCCTTCGTAAATCAAAGTACTGAGTACAGGAGTTGGAATGTTATGCTAAAGTTGTATAACATGCTAGTGAGGCAAATTTTGGAGTATCGTATGCAGTTTTGGGCACCTACCTACCAGGAAAGATGTAAATAAGATTAAAAGAGTGCAGAGAAAATTTACTGGGACGTTGCCTGGACTTGAGGACCTGAGTTATAGGGATAGGCTGAATAGGTTAGAGCTTTAGTCCCTACAGCATAGAAGAACGAGGGGAGATTTGATAGAGGTATACAAAATTATGAGCGGTATAGATAGGGTAAATGTAAGCAGGCTTTTTCAATTGAGATTGGGTGAGACTAGAACTAGAGATCATAGGTTAAGGGTGAAAGGTGAAATGTATAAAGAGAACATGAGGGAAATGTCTTCACTCAGAAGGTGGTGAGAGTGTGGAATGAGATGCCAGCAGAAGAGGTGGATGCGGGGTCAATTTCAAAGTTGAAGAGAAATTTGAATGGGTACATGGATGGAAGGGGTATGGGATGGGAGGGGTATGGAAGGCTATGGTCCACATGCCGGTCAATGGGACTAGGCAGATTAATAGTTTGGCACAGACTAGATGGGCCAAAGGGCTGTTTCTGTGCTGTAGTGTCCTATGACTCTTATGACACAACAGGAGGCCAGGACTGAACCCAGTCACTGGAGTTGTGTGGTAGCAGCTCTACCTATTGTGCCACATTAGAGTTTTAATTGAGCAGTACAGGCCAGTAAGGGCCATTCAGCCCATCATGTAGCACCAACCTCCACAATCAATCTCATCCTTCCCTCCTACACAGTCTATAACCCTCCATTTTTCTTTTCATCCATGTGCCTACCTAAGAGTCTCTTCAATGTCCCCAAAGTATCTGCCTCTACCCACCCCACCCCCACCAACAATGCATTCCAGGCACCCTACGCACTTTGTGTTTTAAAAAAAGACTACCCCTGACATCTCACCTATATTTTCCTTGACTCAATTCAAAAGGATATTCTCTGATATTAGCCACTGTTACCCTGGGAAAAGGGTAATGGCAGTCTACTCTTTCTATGGCTCTCATAATCTTGTACACCTCTCTCATGTAGCTTCTCATCCTCCGCTTCAAAGAGAAAAGTCTTAACGCTCAATATTTCCTCAAAAAATATTTTCTGTCAATCTTCTTCATCCTTCCTGTAATGAAGGGACCAGAAATGAACACATTATTCCAAGACTGGTCTAACCAGTGTCTTGTAGTTCTGCAACATTACCTCACGGTTTTGAATGGAATCTCCCATCTAGCAAAGGCCAATACACCATATGAATCCTTAACAACCCTATCATCAAGCAAGGCAACTTTGAGGGATCTATGGACATGGACCCCAAAATCCAACTGTTCTTCCACATTGCTAAGAATCCTGCCATTAACCTTGTACTTTGTCTTCAAGTTTAACCTTCCGAAGTGTATTGTTTCACAATTTTCCAGCTTGAACTCTATCTGCCACTTCTCAATCAATCTTGGCATCCTGTCAGTTTCCTGTTATAACCTAAGGCAACCTTTTACACTATCTACAACACCACCAACCTTTGTGTCATCTGCAAACTTACTAACCCAACCTTCCACATCCTCATCCAAGTCACTTATTAAAAATTCACGAAAAGAACAGATCCTTTCCTAACTCCACTAGTCACCAACCTCCATGCAGAATATGCTCCATCCCCTACCATCTTTTTCATTCTGTAGGATAGCCGATTCCAAATCCATGCATCCAAGTTTCCATGGATCCATGTGTTCTGACTTTCTGGATGAACGTTCCATGAGAAACCTTGTCAAATGCCTTATTAAATAAAATACTCCATAGTCAGCAACACACATCAAAGTTGCTGGTGAACGCAGCAGGCCAGGCAGCATCTCTAGGAAGAGGTGCAGTCGACGTTTCAGGCCGAGACCCTTCGTCAGGACTAACTGAAGGAAGAGTGAGTAAGGGATTTGAAAGTTGGAGGGGGAGGGGGAGATCCAAAATGATAGGAGAACACAGGAGGGGGAGGGATGGAGCCAAGAGCTGGACAGGTGATTGGCAAAAGGGGATACGAGAGGATCATGGGACAGGAGGTCCGGGAAGAAAGACAAGGGGGGGGGGACCCAGAGGATGGGCAAGGGGTATATTCAGAGGGACAGAGGGAGAAAAAGGAGAGTGAGAGAAAGAATGTGTGCATAAAAATAAGTAACAGATGGGGTACGAGGGGGAGGTGGGGCATTAGCGGAAGTTAGAGAAGTCGATGTTCATGCCATCAGGTTGGAGGCTACCCAGACGGAATATAAGGTGTTGTTCCTGCAACCTGAGTGTGGCTTCATCTTTACAGTAGAGGAGGCCGTGGATAGACATGTCAGAATGGGAATGGGATGTGGAATTAAAATGTGTGGCCACTGGGAGATCCTGCTTTCTCTGGTGGACAGAGCATAGATGTTCAGCAAAGCGGTCTCCCAGTCTGCGTCGGGTCTCGCCAATATATAAAAGGCCACATCGGGAGCACCGGACGCAGTATATCACCCCAGTCGACTCACAGGTGAAGTGTTGCCTCACCTGGAAGGACTGTTTGGGGCCCTGAATGGTGGTAAGGGAGGAAGTGTAAGGGCATGTGTAGCACTTGTTCCGCTTACACGGATAAGTGCCAGGAGGGAGATCAGTGGGGAGGGATGGGGGGGACGAATGGACAAGGGAGTTGTGTAGGGAGCGATCCCTGCGGAATGCGGGGGGGGGGGGGTGGAAAGATGTGCTTAGTGGTGGGATCCCGTTGGAGGTGGCGGAAGTTACGGAGAATAATATGTTGGACCCGGAGGCTGGTGGGGTGGTAGGTGAGGACCAGGGGAACCCTATTCCTAGTGGGGTGGCGGGAGGATGGACTGAGAGCAGATGTACGTGAAATGGGGGAGATGCGTTTAAGAGCAGAGTTGATAGTGGAGGAAGGGAAGCCCCTTTCTTTAAAAAATGAAGACATCTCACTTGTCCTAGAATGAAAAGCCTCATCCTGAGAGCAGATGCGGCGGAGACGGAGGAATTGCGAGAAGGGGATGGTGTTTTTGCAAGAGACAGGGTGAGAAGAGGAATAGTCCAGATAGCTGTGAGAGTCAGTAGGCTTATAGTAGACATCAGTGGATAAGCTGTCTCCAGAGACAGAGACAGAAAGATCTAGAAAGGGGAGGGAGGTGTCGGAAATGGACCAGGTAAACTTGAGGGCAGGGTGAAAGTTGGAGGCAAAGTTAATAAAGTCAACGTGTTCTGCATGCGTGCAGGAAGCAGCGCCAATGCAGTCGTCGATGTAGCGAAGGAAAAGTGGGGGACGGATACCAGAATAGGCACGGAACATAGATTGTTCCACAAACCCAACAAGAAGGCAGGCATAGCTAGGACCCATACGGGTGCCCATAGCTACACCTTTAGTTTGGAGGAAGTGGGAGGAGCCAAAGGAGAAATTATTAAGAATAAGGACTAATTCCGCTAGACGGAGCAGAGTGGTGGTAGAGGGGAACTGATTAGGTCTGGAATCCAAAAAGAAGCGTAGAGCTTTGAGACCTTCCTGATGGGGGATGGAAGTATATAGGGACTGGACATCCATGGTGAAAATAAAGCGGTGAGGGCCAGGGAACTTAAAATCATCGAAAAGTTTAAGAGCGTGAGTAGTGTCACGAACATAGGTCGGAAGGGATTGAACAATGGGTGATAAAACAGTGTCGAGGTATGCAGAAATGAGTTCGGTGGGGCAGGAGCAAGCTGAGACAATAGGTCGGCCAGGACAGGCAGATTTGTGGATCTTGGGTAGGAGGTAGAAACGGGAAGTGCGAGGTGTGGGAAGTATAAGGTTGGTAGCAGTGGATGGGAGATCCCCTGAGCGGATAAAGTCGGTGATGGTGTGGGAGACAATGGCCTGGTGCTCCTTAGTGGGGTCACGATCGAGGGGTAAATAAGAGGAGGTATCCGCGAATTGTCGCTGTGGCTCGGCAAGGTAGAGGTCAGTACGCCAGACTACAACAGCACCCCCCTTATCGGCGGGTTTAATAATAAGGTTAGGATTAGTGCGGAGGGAGTGGAGAGCAGAGCGTTCGGAATGAGTGAGGTTGGAATGGGGACAAGGTGCGGTGAAGTCGAGACGGTTGATGTCCCGTCGGCAATTAGCGATAAAGAGATCCAGAGCAGGCAGAAGACCAGAGCGGGGTGTCCATGAAGAAGAGGAGGGTTGAAGACGGGAGAAGGGGTCATCGGTGGGGGTGGAAGAGTCCTTGCCGAATAAGTAGGCTCGGAGATGGAGATGGCGGAAGAAAAGTTCCGCATCGTGGCGAACACGGAACTCGCTGAGGTGTGGGCGAAGGGGGACAAAGGTGAGGCCCTTACTGAGGACCGAGCGTTCTGCCTCCGACAGTTGAAGGTCGGAGGGGACAGTTAAGACCCGGCACGGATGAGAGCTGGGATCAGAGGGGGGAGGGGAGAGGCTGGGGGTGTCAATGGAGAGGGGAGGGTTGGGGTGAGAGGAAGATGGAGCCTCTGAGGACCCAGGAGCTGACGATGGGATCTGAAGGAGACGGGGTTGCAGAGTACTGGTGGGGGAAGGGGAGACGGGAGTCACAACAGCAGCACATAAAGACCCGGCCTGGAGTTCAAGGCTGGCGTCGCAGTTGGTGGTTTCGCAATCGCTGTCAAGGTGTCCATGGTCGTTGCTGGAGTCCGGGTTTTGAATATGCCCTGAGGTGTTGGATCCGCCGAGATCAATGGCAGAGGCAATCTGAAGTTCATGCCTGCTCGCGTCGGGGCAGGCAGGCTCTGGAGTCCGTAGATGTAGGATCTTGCGATCTTTGCCTAACATGACAAAGTCAAAAAAACGGCGATTGCAGGCGTGAATCCGACGGAGGATGAAATAACGAGCAGGTCCATTACAGACGGCGAAGAAAGTGTCCCGAAGGTGTGGAAGGGTCTGGAATAGGGACACCAAGTACTTCCTCATGGCGGAGAGAGTCGCCTTCAGAGCTTGACGGGAGAAGCGGCGAGAGGCAGAGTCAATAAAATGAGAGTACCTGGGATCCTCAGAAGATCCAAATTGAGAGGCTTGGAAACGAATCCTAAAGCCAACTGGAGTAAGTTGGCGATGGAGGCACGTTCCAAGAAAGGATATATGGCTGTGATAGCGAGTCTGAGTCAAAGTGTGGTCGAAAAGTTGAAGAGCCCAAGAAATTACAGATGGAGAGCAGTGAGAGATGGTTTCACTGAACTCCCGTCGAAGAGAGGATCTAAACTTCTTCGGTGTAGGCATCATAGTCAGCATAGTTTCCTCAATGGAAAATCTTGCCTGATAAATCTGTTGGAATTTTTGAAGAAATAACAAGCAGGATAGACAAAAGAGAATTGGTTGATGTTGTGTACTTGGGCTTTCAGAAGGCCTTGAAAAGTTGTCACATGAGGCTACTAAACCAGCTACAAGCCCATGGTATTACAGTAAAGATTCTAGCATGGATAAAGTAGTGGCTGATTGGCAGGAGGCAAAGAGTGGGAGTAAAGGGAGTCTTTTCTGGCTGGCTGCTGGTGACTAGTGGTGTCCATAGGGGCCTGTGTTGGGACCGATACTTTTTTGTTATATGTTAATGATTTGGATGATGGAATTGATGGCTTTGTTGCAAAGTTTGCAGATGATATGAAGATATGAAGAGGGGCAGGTAATTTTAAGGAAGTAGAGAGGCTACAGAAGGACTTAAACAGATTAGGAAAATGGGTGAAGAAATGGCAGATGTAATACAGTCCTGACGAAGGGTATCGGTCTGAAACGTCGACTGTACCTCTTCCTAGAGATGCTGCCTGGCCTGCTGCGTTCACCAGCAACTTTGATGTGTGTTGCTTGAATTTCCAGCATCTGCAGAATTCCTGTTGTTTGCAGATGTAATACAGTGTTGGTTTTGAACTTTGGTAGAAGAAATGAAAGGGTTGACTATTTTCTAAATGGAGGAAATACAAAAAACTGAGGTGCAAGGGGACTTGGAAGTCCTTGTGCAGGATTCCCGAAAGGTTAATTTGCAATTTGAGTCTATGGTAAGAAAGGTAAATGCAATGTTAGTATTCATTTCAAGAGGATGAGAATATAAAAGCATGGATGTAATATTGAGACTTCATAAAGCACTGGTGAGGCCTCACTTGGAGTATTGTGAGCAGGTTTGGGCTCTTTATCTTAGAAAGGATGTGTTGAAACTGGAGAGGGTTCAAAGGAAGTTCACAAAAATGATTCCAGGATTGAATGGCTTGTCATATGAAGAGCATTTGATGGCTCTGGGCCTGTATTCATTAGAATTCAGAAGAATGAGGGGTGACCTCATTGAAACCTACCGAGTGGTAAAAGGCCTTGATAGAGTGGATGTGGAGAGGATGTTTTCTATGGTGAGAGAGTCTAAGACCAGAGGACACAGCCTCAGAATAGAGGGGTGTCCATTTAGAACAGAGATGATGAGGAATTTCTTCAGTCAGAGAGTAGTGAATCTGTGGAATTCTTTGCCACAGGCAGCTGAGGAGGCCAAGTCTTTATGTATATTTAAGGCAGAGGTTGATAGATTCTTGACTGGTCGGGGCATGAAGGGATATGGGGAGAAGGCAGAAGATTGTGGCTGAGAGGAATATATGGATTAGCCATCATGAAATGGCAGAGCAAATGCGACAGGCCAAATGGCCTAATTCTGGTCCTGTATCTTATTATCTTACTAGAATCCATATACATTACTTCCAATGCTCTACCTTCATCAATTTGTTTTGTCACTTCCCTGAAAACATCAAACAGGCTTATGAGGCATAACCTTCCCCTCCCACAGTGACTATCCTTAAAAAAGGAACAACATTTGCCACCTTCCAGTTCTCTGGTGCTACTCCTGTGACCAGTGAGGATGCAAAGATCATCAGCAACACCCCAGCAATTTCTTCCCTCTCTCCTTGTAGTGCACTGAGTTATAACTCCTCTGGTCCTGGGGTCTTATCTAATCTAATGTTTTCAAAAGCTCCAACAATACCACTTTTTTTAACCTCAACATGCTCTAGTACATTAGCCTGTCTATGCTGGCCTCCCATTTGTGAAGGTCTCTCTCACTGGTGAATACTGAAGCAAAGTATTCATTAAAAATCGCCACTACCTCTTCCAACTCCAGGCACATGTTTCCTCCTTTATTCCTGATTGGTCCTACCCTCACTCTCCTCATACTTCTGTTCTTCATGTACATGAAGAACATCATGGGGTTTTGCTTAACCCTACTCACGAAGACCTTCTCATGTCCCCTCTAGCTCTCCAAAGTCCTCTCTTAAGCTCCTTCCCGGCTACCTTATAACTCTCAAGAGCTCTATCTGATTTTTACTTCCTAAATCTTAAATATGCTTCCTTCTTCCTCCGGACTAAATGTTCCACCTCTCTTGTCAACCATGGTTCCTTCACCCCACCATGTCTAAGAGAGACAAACCTATCCAGAACTCCATGCATCCCTAAAAACCTTTCTACTGTACATTTGCCAGAGAATATCTGTTCCCAATTCATGCTCCCAAGTTCCTGCCTAGTACCATTGTAATGAGCCATCCCACAATTAAATACTCTCCCATATTATTTGCTCCTATTCTTGTTCATGGCTCTGCTGAAGGTGAAAAAGTTGTGGCCACTAACTCTGATATATTCATCCGCAGAGAGATCTGTCACCCAAATTGGTCATTTGTGAATAACGAATTATTATGCGCTGATAATTTTTTTCTCATTTTAAGATATTCTAGGAATGAGGCAACATTTGCTTTTTAAGTTTCTTATCATATAACAATCCATTATTAGTATCTAAGACAGAGAGAAATACAACACTCATTGTAAGGAACATTGCAACAGCCTCCACAGTTGTGACTTTGTGAGAGTGTGACTCTGTCAGTTGATGTGAGTGTGCTGGACTCCATCTCAGACCAGTCTTTTCTGAACAGTCCCTGCTCTTTTTGAGATGTGGTGTTGCTGCCACTTCTGACAACTTGATTAGAGAGTATTAACTATAAGGAGAAGTCAGACAGCAAGATTGTGTGTGTGTGGGGTGGGGGGGGGGGACCTGGTAGAGGTTTATAAAATTATGAGAGGCGTAGATAACGTGGATGGAGTCTCTTTCCCAGGGTAGAACAAAAGGGCACAGCTTTAAGGTGTAAGGGGGGAAGTTTAAGGGAGGTATCAAGGGCACCTTTTTTTTCACAAAGAGGGTAGCTGCGTGGAATGCACTGCCAAGGGTGATGGTGGAAGCATATATAATAGTGGTGTTTAAGAGACATTTAGACAGATATCTGGATATGAAGGACCTGTTTCTGTACTGGTTGCTTAAGACTGTTATAGCCAGTGGTGGTAATGGGGCAAGCTCCTACTACCTTCTGAATGCTTCCAATGGTGTGTGCCTTAAACAGCCTCTGACAACCAAGTCCAGCTCCTGGCCTTCGTGTATGGCTTAGCTACTGAGCCTGGTGGAACCATTTCTACTGACAGGAGAATGGGCAAAGGTGGGTTACTGGAACCTTAAAACCAGTTGCTTTGGGCAGATGGGGCTCATCAGCTGTGGTTGGCAGCTCATCTAGGGGAAGGAAAATCCTGATCTCAAACCTCCACTGCCTTGTGGCTATACCCACTCATAGGGAAGGCTTTGGGACTAAACCCTAAGGGAAAAACCCAGGGCTAGAGACCCTAAGACAGTCATACTTTGAGTTCAATATTGGCTGGTAACTCCTGCGATGCTTCAGTATCAAATTATCGGTCTCTGCCATTCCTTTGGGTTCATCAGAAGAATGGAGGGGTGAGCTTGCTACATGGGCAACAGTTTGCTCTCCATATCGTACTGCCCAGGCTTGCGTATCTAGATTACTAGGACACAATATCCACGGTCAGCTCTGACCGACGGAGGCCTCAGACTCAGACTCAGTTTCTGGTCTGCACTGTTCTATGTTCCAAGTTCGAGCATGTGGTCAAAAAGAACACATCCCATCACAAAAAGAGCAAAGCCCCAGGCAAGGTGCTGCATTGACTGAAATTCTAAAACTTGGCAGTGAAGAATTTCATTCACAAAACCACACCTCTTCTAGGAGGAGGAGATTTGACTACAAATCCCTTCTGTCTTCCATAGTAAATAGCTGTGTGCTTCTCAACTGTGGACCACATCATATCTTGAAAACCTTCTCAGCAAATTATCACATTGATGATGAAGCTTACCACCATCCTCAAATCAGCTACACAACTTGAAGTCAAATGAGTCAAAGGTTAAGAATTCTTGCCCTACCTGGGTACAAACACTCATTCTCACTCTCCAACAGAGACAACTGTGAGGAAGGTAAAAGAGAAGCAATGTCCTTCTGTGCTTCACCATGTTGTGAAAGCCCCCACAGAATACAGGCTGTTCTGCTGGGTGAAGAAATAAGCTATTTAGTTGGCCTAAGATGTTATAATCAGTGTCAAAAATGGTGCTAGCTAAAGAAAGCTGCCCACAAATATCTGGTGACCTCTTTGGTAAGAACTTTCCATTATCCAACCTCAGATGTTGTTGGACATTTAGAAACAGAGAAAACCTACAGCACAATATAGGTCCTTTGGCCCATAATGCTGTGCTGAACATGTACTTACTTTAGAAATTACCTGGAGTTACCCATAGCCCTCCATTCCAAGAATCTCTTAAAACATCCTATTGTATCCGCCTCCACCACCGTTGCCGGCAGCCCATTCCATGCACTCACCACTCTCTGCGTAAAAACTTACCCCTTGCTTCCAAGTTCCTGCCTGATAGCTTCATATTTCCCCTTTCTCCAATTAAGCACTTTCCTAACTTGCCTGTTCCTATCCCTCTCCAATGTCATGGTAAAGGAGATAGAACTGTGATCACTATCTCCAAACTGCTCTCCCACTGAGAGATCTGACACCTGACCAGGTTCATTTCCCAATACCAGATCAAGTACAGCCTCTCCTCTTGTAGGCTTATCTACATATTATGTCAAGAAACCTTCCTGAACGCACCTAATAAACTCCACCCCATCCAAACCCCCTGCTCTAGGGAGATGCCAGTCAATATTGGGGAAATTAAAATTTCTGATCACGACAACCCTGTTATTATTGCACAATTCCAGAATCTGTCTCCCTATCTGTTCCTCTATGTCCCTGTTACTATTGGTTAGTCTATAAAAAACACCCAGTAGAGTTATTGACCCCTTCCTGTTTCTAACTTCTACTCACAGAGACTCAGTAGACAATCTCTCCATGACTTCCTCCTTTTCTGCAGTCACACATTTATCCTCTACCTCACTCTATTCCTCTATTCACTGTTGCAAGGCACAGGCAGTGATCCCGAGATTACTACCTTTGAGGTCCTGCTTCTCAGCATTTTTCCTAACTCCCTGTAGTCTGTTTTCCAGACCTCCCCTCTTTTCGTACCTATGCCATTGGTACCAATATGTACCATGACCTCTGGCTGTTCATCTTCCCACTTCAGTATATCATGGACGTGATCAGAAACATCCCGGACCCTTGCATCTGGGAGTCAAACTACCATCCATGCGTCTTTCCTGCGTCCACAAAATTGCCTGTCTGCCCTCCTAACTATAAAGCCCCCTATCACTGCTGCCATCCTCTTCCTTTCCCTAACCTTCTGAGCCACAGGGCCGGACTCTGTGACAGAAGCACGACCACTGTTGCTTCCCCCAGGTAGGTCATTTCCTCCCCCCCCCCACCCCCAGCAGTACTCAAACAGGAGTACTGATTGTTAAGGGGGACTGCCATTGGGGTGCTCTTTAGTATCTGACCCTTGCCCTTCTCTCTCCTGACTGCTACCCACTTATCTGTCTCCCGAAGCACTGGTGTGACTGTTTGCCTATAGCTCCTCACCTTCTCACTTTCATTGAGCTGCATCTCCAGTTCCCTAACCCGGTTCCTAAGGAGCTGCAGCTCAATGCACCTGGCACAGATGTGGCTATCCGGGAGGCTGGGAGTCTCCCGGACATCCCATTTCCGACACCCAGTACTGAACATCGGCCTCACAGACATACTTCCTATTCCTATTCTTCACAAGTAGCTTACCTTGTCTCGACCCGTTATTGCCAACGCCCTCCTACTCTGACACCCGCTCTATAAAGCTGTCTTCTTTTTAAATACTTCCCGCCGGTCTAACTCGCTGAAGTCCACGCGTCTGCGCAGTCGTGCCTCGATTCAATGTGCTTTCTCTTTCCTGGTCTGCTGCCTGTCAGAATCTTCAGTGTGATTTACTGCTGTCAGGAAAGGAGCATCCATCATTCAGGACACCCAGCGTTTGGCCATGCCCTCTTTTTGATGCTGCCACCAGGGAGGGGGAGCAGGGGCCTGGGGAAGAAGCTGTCTTGAACCTTGAAGTGGAAAACCCTATTTCAATGTTCTAAACAGCTTCTTTCCCACTGCCATCAGTTCTTGAACCAACCTGAAAACCCTTAGCACCATCTCAGGCCATTTCTTTTTTTCTCTCTCTCTCAACTTGCACTTGTGTCATTATGCTTATTTTGTTTATTTTTTCATGTAAATTACGTATAATTTATGTTATATTTGTCATATTTTTAACCTACCATGCTGCTCCTATAAGCTAACTTTTATGGCGGCTATATCCTGTACGCCTATGACAATAAATTTGAACATTTCCTTGCCAAAATCTTTTATCAGAAATCTTCATTGTTAGGAGTTATGCATCCAAAAATATCTATACAATTTGAGGTGTGTTTGGGAACTATTATTAAGATGCTGTTTCACATTCCTTGGGGATGGGACATTAACTTGCAAGAATGCAACATATCAAGTCTTTCTGGTCTAATAAGCATCAACATTCCACCTTGATTGTAAATGTGTCAGAGATTTACTTTTGGTACAATTTTCTGTGATTGATTCAGTCAATGTCAGAATCAATATTCTATTTTTTAAATTTCTAATTAAACATATATGCTTGATTAAATGAACAAAAGCACAAAATCAAGACTAGTAGATATTTGGGCATGGTGGGAAAAATATTGGATATAAAGAGAGATTTAGAAATTAATTTTGCAATGCCTATACTATACTGAAAATAAAGAGAGTTGGAAGGAATTAGAAATAGTCCATGGAACAAAGTTACACGTTAAGTAAACTATATCTGCAACCTTTATCTAAAAATGATTGAAATGGAGAGAGCTGCAGCAAATAAAGAAGTTGTTAGGTTGTTTTTTTAAAAAAAACAACAGAATTCTGTTAGTCCTGACGAAGGGTCTCAGCCTGAAACGTCGACTGTACCTCTTCCTAGAGATGCTGCCTGGCCTGCTGCGTTCACCAGCAACTTTGATGTGTGTTGCTAGAATTCTGCACAGATGAGACTGAGTAATATAGCAAGTTAATAAATACACAAATTTCACCAAATCACCAATATCATTTGCTATTACTTTATCTTTTGTTTACTTTTAAAGTGAGCTTCTGATAGAAAGAAGGCAAGACAGTGGCTATATTAGGAGTATGAGGAGATTTGATTTGTCACCTAAAACTCTTGAAAACCTCTGCAGATGTACCACGGAGAGCATTCTGACTGGTGGTATTACTGTCTGGTTTGGGGGGTGGGGGGAGCAGGGGTTGGCTACTGTACAGGATTGAAGTAAGCTGCACGGCGTCCATCAATAAGGACCCCCCCCCACCACCACCACCACCACCACCACCCAGGACATGCCATCTTGTCATTGTTACTGTCAGGAAGGAGGTACAGAAGCCTGAAGGCACACACTCAACGATTCAAGAACAGCTTCATTCCCTCTGCCAATCCTATTTCTAAATGGACATTGAACCCATGACCACAGCCTCACTATTTTTTTATATATTTCTGTTATTGCACTACTTAATTTAACTATTTAATATAGATATATATTACTGCAATTCAGTTTTTTGTATGTTTATCATGTATTGCATTGTTCTGCTGCTGCAAAGTTAACAAGTTTCACAACATATACCAGAGATATTAAACCTGATTCTGATTCTTATGGCTACAGTTTTTGGATTTGCACCATTCTCTGTAAACTCCAGAGGCTGTTGTGCATGAAAATTCCAGGAGACCAAGAGTTTCTGAGATGCTCAAATCACCCCATCTGCCACCAACAATCATTCCACCTGTCAAAGTCACTTAGATCACATTACTTTCCCATTTTGGTGTTTGGTCTGAGCAACAACTGAACCTCTTGGCCATGGCTGCACAATTTCATGCATTGAGATGCTGCCACATGATTGGCTGATTAGATATTTGCATCAATGAGCAGGTGTACCTAATAAATTGGCACTAGGTGTGGTCAAAGAAAGAGAATGGGTTTCTGGAATAGATCTGGATGTTGGGGTTGAAAGCAAAAGTGGACATGGTAAAGAGGATAATCACAGAAAATGCTGGTGATACTCGGCAGGCCAGCTCACTACGTGACATTAGAAGAGACACTACAATTGTTCGAAGGTCCATCTGAACCAGAAGGATACAAACCAAGTTAGTTTTCAGCTGTAAACGGCTATTGAAATGGAAACTTCTGTTGATTTTTGTCTGCATAATGTTCTGTAATGACAAGGCTGTGGAACACGCCCAACAGAAAAAGGAACACCCAACTCTGATATAGACTGGAAACACCTCTGCTGGAGAATTCTCTATTGAGTGTGGAATCCTGCAATATGCCCAGACCTTCCCCATTGAATTAATTACACGGGCAAAGCAGCCATTTAAAAAAAATTATATATGCAAATATCATTTCCCAGCCGCAGACCATCCCAGTTCGTTCTGCACATAATCGTGTCCTTTTAAAGTACTCTACCCAGGACTATGTTTGCAGCCAATTTGCACACCGCAAGTTCCGATAAATACCAACGTGATAATGACTCGATGATCAGCTCTGGGTCGCCGCGAAATAGTTACTGGCTAGAAACCGGTCTTCCGCCAACATTGCCGTGAGATACGCAGCGGTTACCTGAGGAACCAGGCAATCTGATCGGAGGGAAACCTCCGCTGATATTGCGGCACTAAAGCACCCATCTGGGCTCCCCCCTCCCACCCCTAGAATAGGACCAGAATCCACTACTTTCTAACCCGGAGCTGAGGGAGCTGTCTACGGAGCAAGAGAAAAGGCAACATCGTTAAAATCCGTTTTTAGCGAGTTTAGGGCGTAACGGAACGCACAATCCATTTTCATACATTGCTTAAAATGAGTTATATTGTTTAGGATTGAAAAACTAAATCACAGAATGAGAAGACTAAGGAACGCCGTTATAAAATGCATGTTCAGCGGAAGAAAGATATTATAGTTCTAAAAAAGTGTGCCCAGGTCTTCCGATTGCCAATGGTCCGTGGATTCGCTTGATAACCAAAACAACATATTCAGTCTTCAGACCTTGTACAAACTTAATGGAAAGTTTGAACAGCAGTAAACTGGAGATGTCTTTTCCTCTTCCTTTGGATTACCATCTCTTTTGCCGGATAACACGATACCAGCTCACTGCCTGGCACTAGACGAAGCACTCTACTGTCGGTCATTCCTACAAGCTGCCCGTTTGTCACGATGCGCGCCGGTAACGCGCGTTCCTGGTTGCCGGGAGACGTGGCGCAGGCTTGGCTCTTCAACGGCGGCCTGAATTTCCCCGGTTTCTCAGTACAGTTCTGTCACGCCTGGGAAAGTGCGCTCATCCCGGACACTCGATGGATGTGAAACAATTTCACGGAGCTCCTTTTGGTACTCAGAAAGCTAAGTGAGTGAGTGGGAGGCAAATGGACAAAAGAGAAGTACCGGAACTATTTTAGTGCTTATTTAATCTTGGCTAACAGATTGAAGTAAATCACAGGGGGCGGAGAGGTCACAGAACATATATGGAAAATGAAGCAACACACATCAAAGGCCGAGAAAGGGTCCTGACGAAAGGTCTCGGCCTGAAACGTCGACTGTACCTCTTCCTAGAGATGCTGCCTGGCCTGCTGCGTTCACCAGCAACTTTGATGTGCGTTGCTTGAATTTCCAGCATCTGCAGAATTCCTGTTGTATACATGGAAAATAGTTGGGAACCTCATCAAGTCCTCACATAATGTGATCAAGTGGGGGAGGATTAGAGAGCCTCACTCACTCAAAATGGCCCACGTATTCAACATTTGATGTAAGTTTATTGTCGAAGTACATATGTCGCCATATACAACTCCAAGATTCATTTTCTTGTGGGCATTCATTCAGGTGCCTTGCCGTTCGGCGTGGGCGATCATGTCTCTCCATCCATCACGGTCCCTGACCCTCCGAATTGTAGCGTTGCCTCCCCTGTTTCTAACCATGATGTTATTCCATCTATCATTTCCATTCTCTGTCAGCCTCTGCTTTTTCCTTCTAGCTTTCCAGTTGTAACTAAATGTTCTAATGTCTCTCTTCGCATGATGTGGCCAAAGAATTTTGATTGCTGTTTTCTGATTTTTTAAAGTAATGTACGTTTTGTTTTCGTTCTCTGTAGAACTTCTTCGTTGGTTATCCTGTCCGTATATGATATGCATAGCATTCTTCTGAGGAACCACATCTCTGCTGCACTGATTCTTTTTTCCATTTCATTTGTGATGGTCTATGACTCGCAGCCTCACATCAATATAGGAAGAATGTAGCAGCTGAGAGCTCTAAGGCGGATGTCAATTGCTATTTTCTTGTTCGTTAGGATGTTTCTCATTTCTGTAAATGCTATTCTTGCCATTGCTATTCTTGCTTTTATGTCTGTTTCGCATTTGCCATCAGATGTTACCCATGATCCATTTCTTGTGGACATTCATAGTACATACGAAGATACACAATAGAATCACCGGAAAACTGCACACAAGAAGACGGCAAACACTAATGTGCAAAAGATAATAAAACTGTGCAAATCCAAAAACGCAAGAAAAAAAAACAAATGAGACGATAATAATGAATGAGCAATAAATATCGAGATCATGAGATGAAGAATCCTTAGGTTGTGGGAACAGTTCAGTGTCGGGGTGAGTGAAGTTATCCCTTTTGGTTCAAGAGGATGAGTATTAACTCTTTTTGAACCTGGTGGTGTGGGTCCTGAGATTTCTGTACCTCCTTCCTGATTGTAGCAGCAAGAAGAGAAAATGGCTCAGATGTTGGGGGTCCTTGATAATAGATGCTGCTTTCCTGTGTTCCTTGTAGATGTGCTCAATGGTTGGGAGGGCTCAACCCACACCTATACTTCATAATAATGCCTGGTCATGGGAGCAGCCCAGCTAAGGACTACATTTTATAGTTTCTCTTATGCCCTCTCATTGAGCAGAGTCACCATTTTCCCTAATAACCTTTGAGCTTTCAAATCACATTGAAGAGCTCCTAGACTGACAATATATACTCCACCTCTGTCTTCACTTTTCAGTCTGTCATCATCACCTCATCTCCCCCAGATTCCCACTCTTAGTTCCTCCGTCCTTGCAAATGGCTATTTTACTTCTACCTCCCTTTCCCTTAGAAAATCCTTCAATGTGCTGTTGGTTCTAAGTTCCTGCCCTTCTTTCCCAAATTTCATGTGTGAACCTCTACATGATCCTGCCAAAGCAAATCATTGGAATAGCGCTAATGAAAGTCAGAAAGGAAGTCCTCTGTGACTAGAGTTCATGGTGCCTCCACTGGACCTGACTCTCTACTTTGCCGCAGCACTCATGTTGTTACTTCCTGCATTTCCAGTTGAATGGAACAGCCCTGTTCTGTTAATAATACATCATGCAAATTATCCTCAGTAATGATCAGTGGAAGGTCTTACAAAAACATTTTAAGGAAATGGAGTATTATGCATTTACTCTGCCTCTTAGCATGGCTGAACGTTTTACCTATAGTAAATGACCAGGATAGAAAATGCTGTTATTACTTTAGGAAATCAATGTGTTCTCTCATGACATTGCTGTAGTAATAATCTAGCTATAAGCAGAAATTATCTTCTATAATAATCTAGCAATAACTCATACTTATCTTGAATCTAGTGTGCTTTTAAAATGGAATTTGGTATCAATAGGGAGTCCAGAAATTTCCAAGTTTTGCTCATGAATCTGGAGGTTTTCAGTCAGTACAATATTTAAGAGGTATCTAGCCCAGCTCTATTACATTAATAATCAAAGTTCAAAGTAAATTTATTATCAAAGTATGTACAGTATATGTCACCATATACTACCCTGAGATTCATTCAGTAGAACAAAAACATTTTGTCATGTATGTTCTGCGTTTTATTGTCCATGAGTTGTGGACTGGCTGCACAATGTTGCAGGCAAATCAGTGTGCAACACTGCTCGGGCTCTATGCACCAATTTTAATGTTGCACTGCTGAAGGCCCGTCCCACACCAATGTAATTTAAAGAGATCATCAATGATCTACAGGTCATTTGATAATTGTTTTCTTCAGGCTGATGTACTTTTCAGCAAGTTTTTGATTCATTCTACTTGCATCAGGGAGTGTTGTGATTGTACAAAATATTTTGTTCTAATTCCAAGGCCTTTGCATCAACCAGTTGTTCCCAATCATAGATCCATTAGATTATGTGGACACTCAGTCCTCATTTATTGTCAGTCAGAAATGCGTGCATTAAGAAATGATACAATGTTCCTCCAGTGTGATATCACAGAAACACAGGACAGACCAAGACTAAAACTGACAAAAACCACATAATTATAACATATAGTTACAACAGGGCAAAGCAATACCGTAATTTGATCAGAGCAGACCATGGGCACGGTAAAAAAAGAGTCTCAAAGTCCTGATAGCCCTAACATCTCACACAGATGGTAGAAGGGAGAAACTCTTCCTGCCATGAGCTTCCAGCGCCGCAAACTTGCCGATGCAGCATCCTGGAAGCACGCGACCACAGCCGACTCTTAGTCCGTGCGAAAACTTTGAGCCTCCGTCCAGCCCTCCGACACCGCACATTGAGCACCATCTCTGCCGAGCGCTTCGACCCTGCCCCAGCCCCCGAGCAACAAGCAAAGCCGAGGACTCAGGGCTTTCCCCTCCGGAGATTTCAGATCACTCAGTAGTAGCGGCAGCGAAACAGGCATTTCAGAAGTTTCACCAGATGTTCCTCCGTGCTCTCACTTCTGTCTCCATCCAATCAGAATTGTGTATGGCACCCTACTTGACAGATAGCAGATATTCATCACCGGAGAGGCCGTTGCGCGCTGCATCACACCGCCATCTCCTCCTCTTCATTAGTAGATATTCTCCATCCAATACAACATTTCTAGAAGAATGAGAGGAAGTAAATTGAAAAAGGAGGGTGTACTGAAGGGATAAAGACTCTCATCCGGGGATAATATTGATCCACTATCAATAACTCCAAAAGACTGGAAGTAGAGTAAATACTGAAAGGCTTTTATTCGCAGTAAAATGTGACCTCCAGCGTGCTGTGTCTGCCCCTGGACTGAGAGGAGGAGCTAAGGCCCAATCGCCTTTATTCAGGGGTCTGTGGGAGGAGCCACAGGAGCAGTCAGCAGAGGGGCGTGTCCAGACAGGTAACCCAGTTACAACATATATAGTATACCACATTCACCCTTCCTTTTTTTAAAAAGAGCCCTGCTGGGTGAAGTGACTGACAATATTTAAAACAAGTATATTTACAGGTCAAGTCTATCAGGTGGTTGAGTCCGTCACTGTGATCTACGTAGCACCGGTGGTGATCGCACCGGCAACGGTGGTTGTGCTGGCTCCGGCCTGACTTGAGGTGCCAGCACGTTAGGCGTTGGTAATCCCTTGTGCATGTGCATTGCGCCCGGTATGGGAGAGTCGTGTGGTGTCTGTGTAGGGTTTGGAGTGCGCGGTGTCTGGTGGGTATATATATCGGCGGATATGGGGTCAATAGTCACCACGGAGTGTTCAGGGTAGGGGCCCGGTGCTCCTGCAGGCACCAGGTTGCGGATGGAGACCATGTCCTTCCGCCCATCAGGTAAAACCACATAGGCATACATAGGGTTCGCATGAAGTAAGTGAACCCTCTCGACCATCAGGAAGTATTTATTGCTCCTCGCATGTTTCCGGAGCAGCACTGGCCTCGGGGACGTCAGCCAAGTTGGTATGGTGGTCCCAGTGGTCGACTTTCTGGTAAAAGAAAAGAGCCGCTCATGAGGGGTGGCATTGGTGGACGTGCATAACAGGGAGCGGATGGAGTGGAGTGCCTCGGGAAGGACCTCCTGCCAGTGGGAGACCAGCAGTCCCTTTGACCTGAGGGCTAAGAGTGTGGCTTTCCACACTGTGCCATTCTCCTTCTCTATCTGTCCATTCCCCCGGGGATTATAGCTCGTGGTCCTACTAGTTGCAGTTCCCCTAGCCAGCAGGTATTGGCGCAGCTCGTCACTCATAAACGAGGACCCCCTGTCACTGTGGATACAGCACGGGTATCCGAACAGAGTGAAGAGCTTGCGCAGGGCTTTTATAACTGACGTGGTAGTGGTGTCGGGGCAGGGGACGGCGAAGGGGAACCGCGAGTACTTGTCGATAACGTTAAGAAAGTACACAATGCGGTTGGTGGAGGGAAGGGGGCCCTTAAAGTCGACACTCAGTCGCTCAAAGGGGCGTGTGGCCTTGATGAGTTGTGCCTTTTCGGGTCGGTAGAGGTGCGGTTTGCACTCTGCGCAGACTTGGCAGTCCCTGGTCATCGTCCTGATCTCAAGGGAGTAAGGCAGATTCCGGGCTTTCAGGAAGTGGAAAAGCCGGGTGACCCCCGGGTGGCAAAGATCTACATGTAGGGCGTATAGCTGGTCGATTTGCGCGCAGGCGCATGTTCCCCGGGATAGGGCATCGGAGGGCTCGTTGAGTTTCCCAGGCCTGTACATGATGTCATAGTTGTAGGTGGAGAGTTCGATTCTCCACCTCAGAATTTTATCATTTTTGACTTTGCCCTGCTGTTGGTTACTAAACATGAATGCGCCTGAACGCTGGTCAGTCAGCAGGGTGAACTGTTTGCCGGCGAGATAGTGCCTCCAGTGCCAAATAGCTTCCACTATGGTCTGGACATCTTTCTACACTGCAGAGTGCAGAATTTCAGGGCCTTGAAGAGTACGGGAGCAGAACACCACTGGTCTTCCCGCCTGGTTGAGGGTAGCAGCCAGTGCGAAGTCGGAGGCGTCACTCTCTACTTGGAAGGGAGTGGCCTCATCCACTGCATGCATTGCTGCTTTGGCAATGTCCCCTTTTATGCGGCTGAAGGCTGCGTGGGCCTCGGCAGAGAGGGGGAATGTGGTGGACTTGACCAGGGGGCGGGCCTTGTCTGCGTAGTTTGGGACCCATTGGGCGTAATATGAAAAGAAGCCCAGGCACCTTTTGAGGGCTCTGAGGGTATTGGGAAGAGGGAGTTCCAACAAGGGGCGCATACGGTCGGGGTCAGGGCCAATGACTCCGTTCTCCACGACACACCCAAGGATAGCAAGTCGGGTGGTTCCAAACACAGATTTGTCCTTGTTATAGGTGAGATTGAAAGCTTTGGCCGCTTGGAGAAATATTTGGAGGTTGTTGTCATGATCCTGCCGGTCATGACTGCAGATGGTGATGTTATCCAGATATGGGAACATGGCCTTCAGTTGGCACTGGTCCACCATCTGGTCCATTTCCCTCTGGAAGACAGATACACCATTCATGACACCAAAGGGGACGCGCAGGAAGTGATAAAGCCTGCCGTCTGCCTCAAAGGCGGTGTAAAGGCGGTCCTCCTGGCGGATGGGGAGCTGATGGTAAGCGGATTTTAGGTCTATGGTCGAGTACAGCTGGTACTGTGCTATCTGATTGACCATATCCGTGATGCGGGGTAGAGGGTACGCGTCGAGCTGCGTGAACCTATTGATGGTCTGGCTGTAGTCCACGACCATCCTATTTTTCTCTCCGTTCTGAACAACGACCACCTGCGCCCTCCAAGGACTTGTGCTTGCCTCAATAACCCCCTCCCTGAGCAGCCGCTGCACCTCCAACTTAATGAAGGCTCTGTTCCCCGCACTGTACCTCCTGCTTTTAGTTGCCACAGGTTTACAGTCAGGGGTCAGGTTGGCGAACAGCGGTGGGGGAGGGATCTTGAGGGTGGAGAGGCCGCAAGTGGTGTCGGTAGTGTGGCAGTTGGCATGGTGTTGGGTGGGATGTGCAGGTCGGTGTGTGTGTGTGTGTGTGTGTGTGTGGTCAGTAGCGGGGTACGTGACGTATTCCTACAAAACTGGGGATTTACGACAGTGATTGGTGGGAGGGGCCCATCATACTTCATTGTCACGCTTTTCAGGTGGCTCTGGAAGTCGAGCCCCAATAGCACAGGGGCACACAGTTGAGGCAAGACCAGTAACGTAAAGTCTCGATATTCTGTGCCCTGCACCACTAGCGTCGCTACACAACCCCCCCCCCTCCCCCAGATGTCTGTTGTATGCGACCCGGAAGCCATGGCGACCCTCTGACTTACTGGCTGTATCATGAGTCCACAATGCTGCACCGTGGCCGGGTGGATAAAACTCTCCGTGCTGCCTGTGTCAAACAGGCAGCTTGTCCTGCGCCCCTCCACCAGGATGTCCATCATTGACCTTGCGAGCTAGTGGGGAGCGCTTTGGTCGAGGGTCACGGAACCTAGGGTGGGGTCGCTGTCTTGGTCCGGCGCGGTGGGGTGCCCCGTGAGCACCCGTTGGTCGTAGGCGGTGGGAGGTGGCGCCGACCAAGATGACCACCCCCATGTCTCGCACGTGGTGGCGGGGTGCAGGGAAGATGGCGGCCCCCATGTCTCGCTCGTGGTGGCCGAGTGCAGGGAAGATGGCAGCAGGCAAGATGGCGACCCCCACGTCTCGCACGCGGCACTGCTCGATCCTCGCGGTTTTGACTTACAGACCTTGGCGAAGTGGCCCTTCTTTCCGCAGCTGGAGCAGGTAGCTTCTTAGGCCGGGCAGCGTTTCCAGGGGTGCTTCTCCAGTCCGCAGAAGTAGCACTTCGCGGACTCGCGACTGGCAGCAGCCGAGGTCAATTCGCCGGCGGGTTGCGGGGTCTGTGGCGCCCACGAGGCCATTGGGGGATCGCGTGCCTGGAGAGCCTTAGAGTTGTGCAGAGCAGCCTCCAACGTGTCGGCCAGCTCAGTTGCCGAACGTAAGGTAAGATCAGCTTGTTCCAGCAGCCGCTGGCGCGCATACACGGACCTGGTCCCCGTGACGAAGGCGTCTCTCACTAGGAGCTCCGCATGCTGTTCTGTTGTCAGCCCCTGGAAGCCGCAGGTCCACACAATCGTCTGTAGTGCCCGGCCGAACTCAGCACTCGATTCCCCGGGCCACTGTTGCTGTGTCGCTAAGCAGTGCCGAGCATAGACGCTGTTTATTGGCCGCAGGTATTGTCCTTTGAGGGCGCTCATCATGCCATCGTAGCTCGGCTGGTCTCTGATCATCGAGTAGACCCGTGGACTGACCCTGGAGAGTAGAACTCTGCGTTTCGCTGTGAAATTGGTCACTTCCATCGCCTCTAGGTATGATTCGAAGCAAACCAACCAGAATTCGAAAGCGTTTCCAGCTTCAGGTGTTTGTGGGTCAAGGTCTAACTTTTCGGGTGTCAGGGCACGTTCCATGCTTTAAAATTACTGCGAATAAAATTGATGCACCATCAATAACTTCAAAAGACTGGAAGTAGAGTAAATACTGAAAGGCTTTTATTCGCAGTAAAATGACCTCCATGCTGAATGTCTGCCCCTGGACTAAGTGGAGGAGCCACAGGGGCAGTCAGCAGAGGGGCGTGTCCAGACAGGTAACCCAGTTACAACATATATATATGGTTTACCACAAATATTCACGCTGGGAATTTAGAGATATTTTCCTAACTGATTTTTGTGACGGCCAATATATTAGAGACGTGCCGATACCCTAGTTGGAACCTGAGAACAGGACGAGAATTGCATTGCCAATGGCCATCAAATTAACCAAGGCAATAAAGTTAAATCTCCCAGGCTTCCCGTCCCATGATCCTCTCCCTTCTCCAGTCTGGTATCCCTTTTGCCGACCAACTTTCCAGCTCTTAGACCCACCCCTCCCCTCCTGTCTTCTCCTACCACTTCGGATCTCCCTCCCCCTCCTACTTTCAAATCTCTTGCTATCTCTTCTTTCAGTTAGTCCTGACGAAGGGTCCTGGCCCAAAATGTCGACTGTCCCTCTTCCTATAGATGCTGCCTGGCCTGCTGCATTCCACCAGAATTTTTTGTGTGTGAAGCTTAAATGGGTGTGGTTTAGCCTGTCAGGAGACAAAGACATTGCAGTTTTCAATTCTTATTGTGTAATTGAAATTAATGAGGCATTCTATTCAAAGAGAATAAATAACCTTCTGCCAGTGAACAGTAAGGGGGTGGTACAGGATGCCACTGACTGTGTTTGCTTGATTTTGGAAGTGTTTCCATTTGGTTGCTGTGTTACTAAAAGATACACTGAATTCTGAAGCTGCCCAGTCAGGACTCCTAGTATCAACAGAGTGTCTTGTTCATTTGGGAGAAACGTAACAACTAAGTCAATGTGCTCCTTATCTGTGTGAGACTCTTTCATGCTGGTCACAGAATGTATCTTTGGGTTCCAATTACATCAAAGAAAATGGGAATTGGTGGTGGAGGAATAGTGACATTACTCTGGGTGCGTGGTCTCTAGGAAACAGTTGTGTGCTGATGTAACTGCACACAGAGGTGACCCGCCCAATTTATAACTGGTGTGCTTTCATCCAGAACTGATCTACTGTGTGATCTACTTTGAAAGAGATTGAACTTCAGCCACTGATATTGGCTGCTATGCAATTCAGTTTTAGACACAATTTTCCAATTCTAATACCTCAGCAAATTTGGGCTATAACTTAGTTAATTCATAAAGAACAGAAAACTCATGAGCTCACAGCTAAATCTGTACAGGGCTAATCTTGTTGAATTTAATAGGTTCAAATCTGCCTGCCTTCCTTAACAGCTCTAGGACAAAGATCTTGCTAACACTCACTGCGGGAACTCAAACCCAGGTAAGAGATGTACAATATTGCAGCTAGTAGTGCTGCTACCCCACAGCCCAATCCAGAGCTATAGTGCTGTTTGTTTGGGGTTTGCGTGTTCTCCCTGCAATGCTTGTATTTCCCTTGGGTGCTTAGGTTTGTAAGTTAATTAACCATTATAAATTTCCCCTAGTGTGTAGGTTAGTGGCAGAATCTGGAAGAGCTAATGGGAGTATGGGGGAAGGAAGGTGGAATAGTGTAAATGGAACTTGATGGTTGGTGTGGCTCAGTTTCATGCTCTATGAACTTCTGGCTTGCCAACTAATACCAGAAGATGAATAACTCCCATGGATATGTTTCCTAGCAATGGAAACAACACTTCTAAGAGAGAATAGAGCTGATGTATAAGTGCACATCAGTGAATTACAAAGACCAGCTGGTCCATTGGTTCTGTCAAGTGTCACAACTAGACACTTCCTATCCTTATTTCCCATCATCCTCCAGGAGAAATGGAGCTTAATTAAAAAAATAGAAGTTTGTCTCTGATTCTCTCAATCAAAAATAATCTTCATTAAAACCAATTATTGAAATAGTGCTAAATTTTAATTCTTTACATATTGACTCTATTTTCTTCAGAAAATACCAGCACCCTAATTTACAGTTAGATTATTATTCTCTAGTTCAACGTACCCTTCGCCGATGAGGGACACCTTTTTAAACTTAATTCGCAGAAGTGATAGAATGGCTTTTTGCACTACACAATTCTAATAGTGGAAGACAACTGAGGTGGGATTAGTTATTGGAATTTATCATGATGTTCACTGTTAGAATGAATCTAAGTTTTATTCCCAGATTGCAAAAACCATGATGCAATTTAGTTCAGGTGCATTATGAGTCTTTCACATTTCATTCTAATAAACTTAAACCTATATTATTGTCTATGTTTTACATCTTTAAAGTAAAAAATAGCTTGATTTGTTACATATACAAATGGACATTGAAGCATATAGTGCAATGTGTTGCTTGCATCAGAGATGTGCTGGGGGAATCCTGTATGTGTCACCAGGTTTTCTAGGCCAACACAGCATGATCACATCTTACTAACCTGTACACCTTTGGAATGGGAAAGGAAACGGGAGTATCCGGGGGAAACCCACATGGTCTTCGACAGAACTTACAAACTTTGTACAAACGGTGGCAGGAATTGAACCCCGACTTTACATCTTACAACTACCATGCCACCCTGTACAAATAAACATGATCTGGTAGAATCTGAATATTTAATTAGCCCGATTGATTCATTCTGCATCAACATCGTTGTCTTTTGTCTATCTGACAAGACAAGACTATGTTGTTTTTGTGATGCTGTTTCAGGTTTGATGTGTGCGGTGTTCATCCAGACAAAAAGAAGCAAGGTTCTTTCACTGAACTGCCTTATGACAGGAGGGCAACTGAAGAACAGGTGAGCTGAAGTGGTATCATAATTGGATTATTGGTCGGTAGAGACGCAGAAGCACATATGGCTGGATATTCAGTCTGAACAGTAATTATTTTGCGTATTTCAAGGTTCAAAGTAAATCTATTATCAAAGTGCATACAGTATATGTCACCTTATGCTACTCTGAGATTCATTTTCTTGCATTCATTAATAGGTAAATTCTATATCTTAGCAGTGTCTTGTAGGAAGAAAGCAGACACAAAGGTACAACTGACTACACCAAAGGGAAATATCGGAGTTTTGTTCAAATATAAACTGATGGCCTTTTGCACAGTAACGAACATTGTCAGCAGGCAAGCTAATTAACAGCATTTATAAGTATTTTCAGTGAAGCTCTTAAAAATAAAAAATAACTATTTGCAAAATGAAATTAAGAAAAAATTAAATGAAAAACCCTCAGTTATTTTTGAGCAAGTCTTAAAGCTTATAATACATTTCCTTTATCTCTCTTTTACAAGATGAGGACACCACTAACTAGGCCAGTATTTATTGCCCTTCCTCCCTAGCCTCTGAGAAGGTAGCAGTGAAACATCTCACTGACAAAAGGCAATGAGAGATGAATTAAATAGATATTTTACACTATTCTTCACTGTAAGTAACATCAAAGAAACAGTTATAAATTGGGAACTGGAAAGAAAGCAGGAACCCAGGAAAATTAGTTATCAGGAATATAGATCAACAATCAGGAAAATTGTTGATGCTGTGGGTTGATAATTCTTTGGATCCTGATGGACTGTATGTTGGGATCTTAAAAGAATTAACTGAGATCTTTGATCCATTGGTTTTAATTTTCCAAAATTCCCTAGATTTGGGAAGGTTTCTTTGGATTGGGATAGTATTAAGTGGATTCAAAATTGGGAGAGACGGAAGCAGGAAACTATGGGCCTATTAAGATGTCAAATGGAAACTACTAGAGACTATGGTTAAGAACAATATAACAGGGTACAGAAAAAGTCAAGGTAATTAGGCAAAGTCATTGTGAAAGGAAAATCATGTATGACCAATTTATTGGAGTTCTTTTAACAGGTAATGTGTTATGAATAAAGAGAACCAGTTGGACCTCCTGGATATATTTGATAAGGATCTGCCCCAAAGCTGAAGGTGATAAATAAAAGCTCATTGTGCAAGAAGCAACATATTGCTGTGGGGTGGATATTGTTTTCTCTCAGCCAGCCAGGGTTGGCAAGTTGTGTCAAATAATGTAGTACAGTGTTGCAAATAGTTGATAACACAAAAGACAGGAAAGAGAAGAGGCTACAGATGGAGGTAGGTAGTTAAATGAGCGGGCAATGACCTAGCAGATCTGGGAAGATATGAAATAGTCTATTTTCACTGAATAAATATCGGAGAAACTCGTTATCTAAGTGCTGAGAGATTTCATAACTCTGAGGTTTCAACAATGAGAAATGAATGAAATTGCCTAAGATTTGGACAAAATCCTATCTTACATGCACTTATGCTAAGGGATGGATCCATGTAACGTGTGTTGACTTGCTCTTTGACAATTCCCACAGTGAGAAGAGTGGCAGAGAGAATTCTATCAAGCATGACAGCTCCAGAGCACAGCCAAGATCAGTAACAAATTTTGTCTGCATCCTATGTTAGAGCACATATATATTGTTTTTGTGCAAGTCGCTAATAATGAAATTGTCTTTTAGGAAAGAAGGTTAGGGCCTGTGTACTATAATGTGGACACAGGAGACTTCAGTGCTAAGTCTATTGCCGAAAAATCATCAGGGCCAGGATGGACAAGGGAATGTGAAGTAGAGCATTTCACTCAAACACCACAGTTATTTTATAAAGAACAAAAATTAAGAGAGAAGTTCTTAGTAAGTAACCTTTTTTACGATTTTCAACTGACTTTTGTTTATTCTATTTTGAAATTAAAAACAGGGATAAGCACCTAACAAAAACTGGAGGCAACTTTTTTTGACTTTTGATTTCTGGTTAAGTGCAGCATCAATAGAAGGAAGTGGTCAGTGACAATTCTGGTTCAGCTCTTCGCAAGGACTGGCCCGAAACGTTAACTGTGCATTTCCCTCTATCGGTGCTGCCTTACCTGCTGACTTCCTCCATTATTTTGTGTGTTACTGCAGAATAAAGACTGTATTGAGAGATTACTGAAATGCTGGGGGTGCCAGCTTGCAAAATTATATAATGTCAGATAAAGCTTGCATTTCAGTTAGAATTTAAGAAGAACGCCTTATGGGCTTTTAGGAGTTGAACAATGGAACATGGTATGGAAGCCTAGGGTGGGAGTTAGTTGGGAAAAACAGTTACATTGAATCAGAAGATAATTTCTGCTTATTGCTAGATTATTAATATCACAAGTAAATGTCATGAAATTGGTTGTCTTTGTGGCAGCAGTACACTGCAATACATAACAACAGAAAAACTGAATTATAGTAAATACTAGACAACGGGGTGACCCCTTGGGGCACCCTTTGAGAGAAGGGTAGTGCAATCTGATGTGACCAAAATAAACATTAAATTTTCCTGAGTGCTTTTGGTATTGCTTTGCTTTGGAAACTGAAGTAGAAAACCTTAGTTTATTAAAGAAGAACAACGCATAGCAAAGCAAATATAGCTCTTCCTCATTTAATGAAGGACACTTTTGATGGCATCATTTCTGGTTTATCTGCCACCCTCGTGCCTCTCATTGTCATTCTGGAGACGTGCAGTCCTTTCATCCCCCGTCTCTTCATCTCTTCTGCTGTTTGTTCTTTGTCTTTGATCCTGGAGATATGCATTTCTCAGCCTCTTTGTCTCTTCCTCTCTCCTCCTTCTGTGCCTGTTTTTGTCATTTTGGAGATGTGCAGCCCTTGCATCCCCCATCTCTTCAGCTCTTCTGCTGTTTGTTGTTTGTCTCTGATCCTGGAGACATGCATGCCTCTCCTCCTCTGTCTCTTCTCTCATCTGTTTTGTCCTGACTCTTTGATTCTGGAGTTGTGCGTCCCCGGCCTCATTTGATTCTTGTTCTCTCCCTCTCCTTGCCACTTCCCGACGACATTTGGCGTCATCTCTTGCCCATAATGTCCCCCTTCCCTTTCCACATGGCATAATTAGGCTGACCATTTTTTTTTAACGTAATGCTGGATAGAAGATACGAAGCAGTAACACCAAAGGATGCTGATTATTCTTGATGATGTGGTTGGCGCTCTCCTAAATGGACGTGATATAGTCACCGCTGTCTTTTGACCGCAGCAAAGGGTTTTATGGGTGTCTCGAAGTACGTCATTATAATAAGATTTAATTATCTCTTATTGATGGGTGGCAGTTAGATCTATCCCAATCCTGCACATGCTGATGGTGATTAGCAGAATGTAACCCCTCGAAATAGAGCTGCCCTGCCCTTTTGCTCCGGTAGGCGTCGCTGCTGAGGCTGGCCATGCGCATGCGTCGGGCTGTTGCGTCCCGATTTCCATGATGGCCAATCGGATCTTGGGTGAAAGCCAGCCTGTTGATTTTTGGCGCATGAGCAATTTTATGTGAATATATAACCCTGAACTTTGCCTGCATTCTGTAAGTTAGCGATTTAAATTGGATTTAGCCAAAAAAAAAGTGCTGCTGTAATGCACCGTTTGCGCTAATTGGAGGTCACAGACAGAGCATAAGAGTTTTCGTAGTGTGTGTGTGTATATATATATATAGTGTGTGTATATATAATATAATGTATATATATAATGTGTGTGTGTGTATAAAATAGTTAAGTAGTGCAAAATTAGAAATAAAAAAATAGGTAGTGTTCATGGGTTTAATATTCAGAAATCGGATGGCAGAGGGGAAGAAACTGTTCTTGAATTGTTGTGTGTGTGCTTTCAGGCTCCTGTACCTCCTGCCTGATGGTAGCAATGAGAACAGGGTTCACCTTGGTGGTTGGTGCAATTTTTAACCAGTATGTTTGGATCTCACTTTCCCTATAACACAAGTTCCCACTTTAATATCTATAAAATGGCAAAGGTACAGGAGGCATAGTTATAAAGTTATTGGAACAGCATCCAGCCTGGACTCTGGATCCTGGTGAAGGGGTTTGAAACATATGATGGTAGCTAAGCAACCTACATTAAAAAAAAATAAATAGAAATCGTACATTATTGGTAATGGAAATGATGAAACTACTGGATTGATGCAAAAACCCATCAAGTTTCCACCTGGTTTTGATACATACAACTTCAGATCCATCAATGTGTTTGTCTCTTAACTACTGCTCAGCTCAAGGGACAATAAGTGCTGGCATTAGTCAATGTCAAAGTAAATGTCACCATATACTACATTGAAGTTCATTTTCGTGCAGGCATTTACAGGAAAATAACGAAATACAATAGAATTTATGAAAAAAACATACATAAATGAAAACTGAAAAACAACAAATGTGCAAAAGAAGCCAAAATGTGCAAATAAAAAATAAATAATACTGAGAATATGAGTTGTGGAGTTCCTGAAAGTGAGTCCATAGGTGGTGAAGTCATTTCAGAATTGAGGTGAGTGAAGTTATCCACACTGGTTCATGAGCCTGATGGTTGAAGGGTTATAACTGTACCCAAACCTGGTGGTGTGGGACCTAAGGCTCCTATACCTCCTTCCCAAAGGTAGTAGTGAGAAGAGAACATGGCCTGGATTGTGGAGGTCCTTGATGATGGATGCTGCTTTCCTGTGGCAGTGCTCCTTGTAGATACGCTCAGTGGTGGGGAGGGCTTTAACTGTGATGGACTGTGTTGTATCCATCATTTTCTGCAGTTGTTTCCATTCCATACCAGGCCATTATACAACCAGTTAGGATACTCTCCACTGTGCATCTATGGAAGTTTGAGTGACATTAGCAGTGACATTCACTCAATGACAGTTTTTAAAAACATTCACTACTTCCTGTTTTGCTGAAGGATCTCGGTCCGAAACATCAACTGTACTCTTTTTCCACAGATGCTGCCTAACCTGCTGGGTTCCTCCAGCATCTTGTGTGTGTTGTTTGGATTTCCAGCATCAGCAGATTTTCTATTGTTTGCTGTTTCCTATTTTACCTTCTCCACCTTCGTGCTATGGAATCTGGGTGGTACAGCAAAGTAGAATTCCAACTCTGCTAAGACCAGTCAGCTCTGGTCCTCTAACAACTATTTGGCTTCTATTTAAAATGAATTTGGGTAGTTTAAATCTTCAAATCTATATCAAATTCAATGTTACAATTAACTCAGAAAATGTATCATTTTCTATGGGCAGTGAGATGAGTGGGGGAGAGGAGTGAGATGTTAATTGTTAAATATTATCAGACTACAAACATGTCACCATCTACAACTGTGAGATTCTTTTTCTGCAGGCATACTTAGCAAATCTATAGAACAATAACTGTAAACATCTAGAATTGTAAACAGTAAACAACTGTGCAATGCAGAAATAAATCAATATCATTAAATAATGAGCATGAGATAACAATACAACAGGGCCCTTAAACGAGTGTAGCTATCCTCTTTTGATCAACACTGATGGTTGAGGGGTAGTAACTGTTCTTGAACCTGGTGGTGTGAGTCCTGAGACACCTGCACCTTCTACCTTGGATTTCCAGCATCTGCAGATTTTCTCTTGTTTGTACTTTGTACCTGATGGCAGCAGCGAGAAAAGAGCATTGCCTTGGTGCTCTTTTCTACTGCAATGTTTCATGTAGATGTGCTCAATGGTTGGAAGGGTTTTACTAGTGAGGTACTGGGCGAAATCCACTACCTTTTGCAGGATTTTCCACTCAAGGACATTGGTGTTCCCATACCAGGTCACAATGCCGAGGTTTTCGATGACATGCGGAACTTCCACAGACTCCTGAGGAAGTAGAAGTACTGTTGTGCCTTCTTCTCAATATTTATGTGATGGGTCCAGGTCAGGTTCTCTGAGATAGTGACACCCAGGAATTTAAATTTTCTGACCTTCTCCACCTCTGATCCTCTGAGTACTGGCTCATGGACCTCTGGTTTCCCTCTCCTGATATCTACAATCAGTTCCTTGGTCTTATTGACATTGAGTGAGAAATTGTTGTTATTATACCACTCAGCCAAATTTTCAGTATCCCTCCTGTATGCTGATTCATCACCACCATTGATACAGCCCACAACAATGGTGTCATCAGAAAGCATGTATATGGTGTTGGAGCTGTACTTAGCCATACAGTCAAAGGTGTAAAGTGAGTAGAGCAGGGGGCTAAGTACACATTCCTGCAGTGCTCCTGTGCTGATGGAGATTGTGGAGGAGATTAGGCAAATAGAGGGCTATGGGTAACCCTAGGTAATTTCTAAGGTAAGGAGATATTCGGCACAGCTTTGTGGGCCAAAGGGCCTGTATTGTGCTGTGGATTTTCTACGTTTCTATGAGATGTTTTGCCAATCCAACCTGACTGGTGTCCACGAGTGAGAAAATACAGGATCCAATTCACAAGGGGGTTTTGAGGCCCAGGTCTTGGAGTTTACTGATTGTTTTTGAGGTGATGATGGTGTTAAGTGCTGAGCTGTGACAGTGAGCATCCTGATGTATGCATCATTGCTGTCCAGATGTTCCAGGGTTGTGTGAACATCTGGACAGCATCTGGTATCTGCTGTAGACCTGTTGTTCTGGTAGGTGAATTGGAGCAAGTCCAAGTTGATATCTGGACAGGAGCTGATGTGCTTCAACACCAGCCTCTCAAAACGCTTCATCACTGTGGCTGCAAGTGCCTCTGGGCGATAGTCATTCAGACAGGCTACCTCGCTCTTCTTGGGCTCCGGTACGACTGAAGCCTGCTTGAAGTAGGTGGGTACCACACACTGCCGGAGCGAGAGGTTGAAGATATCCATGAATACACCAGCTAGCTGGTCGGCATAGGTCTCCAGTACTTGGCCAGATACTCCATCCCGACCGGATACTTTCCTTGGATTCACTCTCTTGAAGGCAGCCCACACGTCATCTTCAGGTACTGAGACCAAAGGATCATCGGGAGGAATGGGGGCACGCGATGGTCCTCCCTGTTCTGGTGGTCAGAGTGAGCATAGAAGTCATTGAGCTCATCTGGAAATGAAACTCTGCTGTCCCCTATGTTGCAAGATTTAGATTTGTAGGAGATTATAGCATTCAAACCCTACCACAGCTGTCAAGCAAACTTTGTGGATTCTAGTCTAGTCTAGAATCCCCACTTCGCCTGAGAGATGATTTTCTGGAGATCATGCCTGCACCACTTGTAGCGTTCTTGATCTTCAGACTTGAATGCCTCTGATCAGACTCTCAGCAGGTTCTGGATTTCATTGTTCATCCAAGGCTCCTGATTGAGGAAGACCCTGAATGATTTTGTGGGGACACACTCATCCACAGCTGTTTTAATAAGGTCTGTAATGACCCTGGTGTAGTCATGCAGGTCCTTAGTTGAGTTCTTAAACACGGCCAAGTCCACTGACTCAAGGCAATCCTGTAACCATTCCTCAGCCTCCCATGACCACCTCTGAGTTGTCTTGATCTCTGGAGTCGTGCTCCATCTGTATGCAGGTAGCAGGAGTACTGCCAAATGATCTGGCTTGTCAAAATGCGGTCTCGGTACGGAACAATAGGCATTCCTTATCATAGTGTAGCAGTGGTCTAGTGTGTTGGGACCTCTGGTGCAACTGATTACGTGCCAGTGATAATTGGGCAGGGTTTTCTTCAAACAGGCCTGGTTAAAATTGCCGACTATAATTTTAAATGTGTCGGGATGGTCCATTTCTTGTTTACAGAAAGCATCGTGCAGTTTGTTGTTTCCTGAAAAAACTATCACAAGGAATACAGGAAAAATTATGGGAGAGTATCTTGTTGTTACTACCTCTATTACTGCTGTTGTCTAGCTGGACATTGTAATGTATGGGGAGGTGACGGGGTATTTCTTCAGGTATTATTCATTTTCTGATCTATTCATCAATTCCCAGTCAGATTTGCTTTTCTAAGGGTTGGGGAAGTTCGAAAAAAAATAACAAGAGTTAATCTGTGAGAGGCACAAAAATGTTTGCCACATTTTCTGGAAGCAACAATAGTGAAATATGTATTCCTTTTTTCCAGCATGACTCCCTTTACCCTGTATAAAATAACCTGGATAGTTGAGCATGTGGATTGATTGCTTCACTTATAAAATAATCTAATTACAGACAGCGAAATGATCTAGTTTGTGAATAGAAGTCTGTCTGAATGGGGAAGTATTTCATTGTTGTATTTTTTAATTGCAGCAGATGGATCGCGGCCCAGGTAAATACGAGATCCCTAATTTTCTTGACTTACTTGCAAAGAAGAATGCTGGAAGCAGAGGTACTTTTGACTCTGGAGAAGAAAGATTTAAAAAACAAAAAAATGTGAGGGTTCATTGATTTATATTTTTGAGCAAAGTTGGTTACACATTTTCAAATGATTAAGTTAATTCATGGAAACAAAATGAGAAGTTTCCAGTGTTGACTGTGTAGTGATTCTATAAAAGAAGGCTGTCATGATCTCCCAAAGCAAGATCTCCCACTGGTCACCCATTTTAATTCCAATTCCCATTCCTATTCTGATATGTCAGTCCATGGCCTCCTCTCCTGTCGCGATGAGGCCACACTCAGGTTGGAGGAGCAGCACCTTATATTCTGTCTGATTAGCCTCCAACCTGACAGCAGGAACATTGATTTCTCGAACTTCCACTAATGCCCTCTCCTCCTCCTTCACCATTCCCCATTCACATTTCCCTCTCTCACCTTATCTCCTTGTCTGCCTATCACTTCCCCTTTTTCTTTCTTCCATGGCCTTCTGTCCTGTCCTATCAGACTCCCCCTTCTCCAGCCCTTCATCTCTTTCACCAATCAACATCCCAGCTCTTTACTTCACCCCTCCCCCTTCTCCCATTTTCACCTTGTGGTTGTTCCATCCCTCCCACCACTTTCTTACTCTGACTCCTCACCTTTTTTTTCGGTCCTGATGAAGGGTCTCGACCCAAAACATCAACTGTACCCTTTTCCATAGATGCTGCCTGACCTGCTGAGTTCCTCCAGCATTCTGTATGTGTTGCTGTCATGATCTGTTCTATGGATTCCTTGGACATCTTGCAGGAGGTTTCTTCGCATGGTTTTACACTGTAGGCTAACTCTCATGGACTGACTATTCATATCAGTCTTATGAAACCACCCTTCATATTGTCATTCCACAAATCTCCTTTGATAGTCTGCAAAGGGTTTTAGAGCGTCAAGCTAAGACTCTGTATTTAGTCAAAAGTACAACCACGTGTACCGCGCAACACTTCAGAAAAGGTTGAACTTGTCGTGTTTAATATTGGCAAAGAATATTGCTAATACTTATATTTTAGACCATTATTTCAAATTTCAGATGTTTGCAAAGGTGTTAGTCCACTGGGCAGAGAAATTTCACTGTCTATTTATCTTATACCTGAAGATCAAAACAAGTGAATCCTTACAAAAATCAGATCGTTGAAAGAAGATGAAGTTATTTTGACTGCTTTATTTTTCCAGATTGCCAGCCCAGGTCCTGGATCATACGGAAAAGGAGGAATCCCATCTGCGGTGCTGGAGGAGAAAGCTAGGAAATCTGCTGGGTTACGGGGACTGATGGATTTAAGCAGTGCCAAGAGCCGATCTCTTCAAGCAATAGTAAGTGTGCCATCCTGTTGTATTCTTTAATAGAAAATTTATTGATGTTGCCTCAGCCAAAATAATTGGAGTGGGTGGGAGGTCTGGTTCACAACAGACAGCCAATCGTGTCAATCTATTCAGAAAAACAGAGGACAATGAGTTGTAATAATAAAAACAAACTAATTTCTGTGGAAAAATACAATTAGTGGAAAATAAATTAAAATCGAGCACAGCCACTAACAGAAATGAGGTCACTAAGCCTGATTGGCCTGGGAAGTAAGTTATATTGCCCTATGCCCTGGGCTAACCAACCGATTAATGGCTGTTTCCATATCTTTGCCATTCAGTTGCCTAATCCTCATGTTGTTGATCTTTGTGTCCAAAAGCCTGTTTATCTCACCCTTGACTATACTAAGTTCTGAATTTCCACACCTCTCCGGATTAGGGAATTCCAAAGTTGGCAATGATATTGCAGCTGTCAGTTTTGCTGCCTCACAACTCTGGGAGCCAAGATGTGATCCTGATCTTAGGTTACATGTTCTCCCTGTTGGTTTCCCATAGGCATTCCAATTTCCACCAGCAATCCAAATATACGCCGATAGATCAATTGGCAGCAGTATAAAGTCACAGAGAGGTACAGCATGAAAACAGGCCCTTCAGCCCACTATGTCCACAATGGACATCAACCATCCACTTACACTTATTCTACATTCATCATCTTTTTATTATTCTACCCTCATTCTCATTATCTCTCCCAAATAGCAGGGGTGATTGATAAGTGCGTGGCCTAAGACAGAAGGAGTCAATTTTAGAAAACCTGGCACATTTATTTTTCAACATAGTCCCCTCCTACATTTACACACTTAGTCTTGCAGTCGTGGAGCGTACCGATTCCTTCTTTGTAGAAGTCGGCATCTTGGACCTCCAGAAAGTGGTCCACAGCAGGAGTGATTGATAAGTTCATGACCTAAGGTAGAAGGAAATGTTAATTTCAAACTTTCTGCATAATCAAAGAGTTGAACTGCACGTGCATGTAATGAGAGCTGTATAACTCATCTCCTTCTACTTTGGGCCATGAACTTCTCAATCACCCCTTCTGTGGACCACTTCATTCTGACGAAGGGTCTCGGGCCGAAACGTCGACTGTACCTCTTCCTAGAGATGCTGCCTGGCCTGCTGCGTTCACCAGCAACTTTTGTGTGTATTACATAACCTTGACATTTGTTTTCTTGCATACGCACTCAACTATAATAGAATCAATGAAAGACCACATCCAACAGGACAGACAACCAGTGTGCAAAAGACAACAAACTGCAATTACAAAAGTAAAAAATAATAATAAGTAAATAAGCAATAAATATAGAGAACATAAGATGAAGAGTCCTTGAAAGTCGGTCCATAGGTTGTGGTATCCCCTCTGGTTCAAGAGCCTGATGGTTGAGAGGTAATAACTGCTCCTGAAACTGGTAGTGTGAGTCCTGAGGTGAGATAGAGAGAACAGATGGAATATCTTGCTTAGGAGAAGCTGAATACTGTTGGTGCCCGCTGAGTAAGAGTGGTGACAGTTTGTTAGTGACATTTAGTGTATGTAGCATGCTACCCTAGTGAGGGAAGAATCAAAGGAGAGTTAATGGAGAGAATAAGTTAGTGGGTTTAAAAAAAAAGGAGGAGGAATGGGACCGATGGGATTTCTCTGCTGAGTTCTGGCATAGACCCCATGATCTGAGTGGCTTCCTGTGTCACAATAAGAATTTACTAAAAGCAAACGAAGCATCAGAATGAAGACATTTCTCCTCAGCCCTAAATGCTAATCCCTTATCCTCAGACTATGGCCCAGCTGGAGAAGGCAAAGGTTCTTAGCACCTCCCATACCAATCCCCTTCAGGAACTGGTATAATCATTTAGCTCACTTCCCATTTCTAAATTCAAGGGAATACCATTCAAATGGCACCCATATTGACATCCCTTCCTTCCTGAGGAGAAACAAACGGGTGGAGTGTACAATGAGTGGGAGATCCACTCCCCGTCCAGTTAATAGTTAGGCAGCAATGTTGAAATACGGAATGTGCTGGCACAGAACCTGTAAACTGGAAATACTGTTGACAATGTTCGCTAAAAGTAGTGAACATTGGAAATATTCAGTTGGGTCAGGCAGCGTACAAGAAAGGGAAGCAGAGTTAATGTTTCAGATCAATGACGTTATATCATTTATTTTCGATTTCCAGTTTTTAGCAGTATTTTGCTTTTGGATTGTTTAATGTCCTTTTGCCCACTATTTTACATAGATGAATAACTCAACTAAAGTTAAGAATGGTGTGCAGAGGGATGTCCAGTAGGGACATTGATTTCATTCCAGGTAATAATTTTTAGTGACTCTTAATACAAAACTCTCACTAATTCACCTTTAATATCTTTTCTTTAGGGTTGTGACTTGGCACCAAATACCTACAATATTAGAAGTGGCTTAGACCAATTATTGCAACGAGTGGTTAGTAAGCGAGGCCCCTATGATCTCTTTACCACCGAAAGAGGCGATCGTATAAAAACAGGCCACTACGCCACGGTATGTACGCACAAGTCAGGCTTAATTGAAAATCACCTCTTACCCTTTTCTCCGGTACTCTCACTTAGTACGGAAATATATTTGAAACTGACGTTTTTATGTATTTAATCTTGTAATGTGATGCAATGGAACTGGTATAATCCCAGAGTGCTTTGCTATGTGCTCAGGGTACGTGACAGGAGGTTTGTAATGTTCTGATCATTGTTTATTGTGTACATTGCATGGCCTTGGATAGAAATGAAACAGGCTGCAGCTGCTGGGGTGGTGGGGGGTGGTGGCTGACTCAGCCAGAACAGATAACAGCAAAAGAATTGCATAAAAATGAACTTTGTAAGCTGAAAAGCAGAAGCTTCCTGCCATCCATTCTGAGGAGTAGAAGGTGGTCTTTTCCTTAAAAGTAATAAACAGATCCACTCTGTTTTTTTGGTTCTTTGTTATAAGACCTAGTGAAAGGTACCAACATTAGCCAAGGGCACACTGGAGACAGCTGTGAAATGCTGAGTCAAAACACTGAGAACATAAATTCAATAGTGCCGAATTACAGGCAGGAAACGGCTGGCCCCACAGAGGTAATCCTGAATTTATCCTCAGGTATAATTGGTGTAAATGAGGTCAACGTTGACATGAGGAGCTGGCATTTGGCTCAGGCCTTTCAGGTGTTGGGAAATATGATACTGAGATACATAGCAGGTAAGTTCGGCAGGTTAGAGAGAATCACACAGGTGGACGTTGGGTCAACATGGTATGCCAAGGTAAGAGGAGCATCACTTCAAAACTGAAATATGACCTGTGTTAATTAAAGGCAAACATCTTACAAAAAGGCTACTGTAAACTTTAATGGCAGTCCAAGGATATGTGGCGATGAATTGGGCATCATATGCTAAACTTAATTTTTATTGCACCTATGCTATCAATAAAATGCACACGACGATATTTAATTTATAGCCCTTTTCCTTCTGTTGCTATGTTGTAAGAATGAGCGTGGAGTAAGTGGTGAGAGATCACCATATTGTTTCTCTGTGCAAACACCTCCAAATGTTTCCTACTCCTTGGTTTGGTTTATTATTATTGTCACGTGTACCAAGATTCTGTGAAAAGCTTGCCTTCCATACTGTTTATACAGATCAAATCATTACACAGTGCGTTGAGCTAGAATAAGGTAAAACAATAACAATGCAGAATAAAATGTAAAAGTTCCCAAAAAAAGTGCAGGTAAACAATAAAGTGCAAGATCATAATGAGGTAGACAGTGAGACCAAGAGTCTATCTAATACTATTGGACTCCTGGTTTGATGTTGATATTCTATGTGTTGTTTGCTCACTTTTTGCTGTTTGTGCAATTTATTTTTCACGCGTTGGGTGTTTGATGTTTTCTTGAAGGGTTCCATGGTGTTTCTTTGTTTCGTAGCTGCCTACAGGAAGAAAAAAGCTCAGAATTGTATTCTGTGTACAAACCTTGATAATAAATGTACTTTAAGTCTTTGAAAGTGGTCTGTGAAAGAGTCTGATAGAAGCTGTCGTTGAGCTTGTATATTCTGCCCGAAGGGAGAAGAGAAAACTGGTTGAAAACTGGTTTTGGATTATGCTGTCTGCTTTACTGAGGCAGTGAGATGTATAGACAGAGTCTGTAGTGGGGAAGGCTGTTTCTTGTGTTATGCCTAGCTGTGTCCTCATGCTGAGTAGTTTCTTGCAGGCACAAGCAGAGCAGTTGCTATTCCAAGCTTTGTTACTAATTTGGCAAGCTGTGTTGTCATTGATAAAATTCATACTTCTGAGGGTATTAAGACACATTAGGGACAACTTTCACACTTAACCTGTACTCTGCGATCTAGGCACGTCTCGCCCTAAAAGGTTTTGGATCAGCCACTTCTATTGCTGAGCACAATTTAAGTGGAACTGGTAAGTTGGCAGCATGGAATGTGCTCCCCGAGGAATTTTACCATGGGATGGAGTGAGGGCTGAGCTAGTTGACTATAAAACTGGCCATAAAAATATCCTTAAAATGGGTTTTATTTCATGTAGTTATAACTAAATTAGTATTGAAAAGGAGCAGTGATTTTGTTTTCAAATTGCCTAGCAAATCTATGCAAATTCTTCCCTTTTTAAAAAAAATACCTGAATATCTCTTTGATCTTTTTGTATGTTAATTCTCCATATATTTATAATTGTCAAGGGAATTATGGAAAGTATCTATAATATAGGAGCATGTATCTGTTCTCTATCTGCATTGTGTTCTGTGTTGCGCATCTATGATGTTTATCATGGTAACTGGACACATTGAGTGGGGGCATATAAGTAAGAGCAGGGAATAAGTTGCTTCGTGCTTTGTTCATTACAGTTTGTAGTAGCTTGGGACTGATGAGGTCGTATCTTTGACCACTCAATTCACTTCGCTTACACTTGTATACACTTAAGTTTCATCGCTTTGAGATTGCATGTTTGCTAATTGCTAACAAAGAGCTGAAATACATATTCACAACTTTTGGAGCAATCATTTATTGGAGTGAGGGTGCGTCATACAAATATAACAAATCTGTAGGGTCACCGGCATAGGCAATTGTTTTGGTGCTACATTATAATTTCTGGCACACTCTGGAAAACACATCAGCTTGTTGACCTGATTAATGGTTTGCAGCTTTAAACTACAGGTCTGTAGAACAATTTTAAGTTTAAAATATATGTCCATCTACACAAGGTGAGAAACGTGTCTTACACGGATGCTCATACAGGTCGAAAGCAAGTGACCAGTCTCCAGGTTTATAAGCACAGGAATACAATCTCAGTATATAAATACCATTAAAAGTAGCTTTTTAAAGTGTAATACAAACATAAATGCATAAACTTAAGCTAACATAAATTATACATAACTTGTACAGCACAATTAGAAGAAAGATAACAACATTAGGGCAAGTTGAGGTAAATATAGTCCAAGTAGGGACAAAGCTTTTGTCGAACATTGAGGTGTGGGTGTTACAGCAGCAAAGAGAAGTGGACATGTCATGCATAGTGATATTGACACAATAGGGAAAAACCTGGAATAAATGTGGGAAAGAAACTTGTGCTTGTGTCTTGTAGAAGCCACTGAACCTCAGCCCGGGAATGTATAACATCAAATCATTTACTGATGACCTTTGGAATGCAGAGAAGAAAAATCATGGGAAATTCAGGACAGCTAAACAGTACCCATTTCCCCCAGTGGAGAGAATATATTATGGTTCAGCAAATCTGTTTCAGCAACCAGCGGTTAGTCTCAGGGTTTTTGATTCTATTACAATTATGGGCTGTAATAGTATTAATGGTTTTGCTGATAACTTTGTACACTTTGACCCACAGGGTAACACTGACTTTTATGACATGAAACAACTTCCCAGACCAGAAAATCAAAATCCACCTCCCTTTTTGTCATCCACTGGTCGGGCTGGACGTACGTCTATGAAAATACTCACCTGTAACGCTGTAAGTGTGAAATCCACGCAGCTATCTTACCCCACACTGCAATACGCAGAGACTTTATTTTAATTCCATTGTTTCAAGAAAAGTCAAATACCTAAGGAGTTAGCCTGTAGCCCCAGAGTTTGCAAAGAATTTAAATTGCCTAAAAATTCACCCCTAGCTGTTACCATTAATCGTGCTATACAATTGCATTAGTTATTTGCACTCTTCTTCCAAACCTTTGAAACATGTTAAACACATTTCAGAGGTACAGTATACTGGCAGTACAAAATATTTAGTATATAGCCCTGTTGCCCAAGCTTGAAGCTCCAGGCACTTTTTTTTGGACATGCACAATGTCAGATCACTGATATTTGCTGGACTTCTTATGTAATCCTCTCTCCAAGCCACTTCAGTTCTGTTTTATCATCTTGCTTGAGATGGGCTCAGATGCTGAACTGACTAGATTTAGTTAGATAATAAGACTGGTCTGTTGAAAAGTAAGGTGTGTTTATGTCTAAAAGGCCTAAACCAAAAACTTCATTATGTGGCGCAACTTTTATGAGCACCATATAATATGCCAAAGCACCTTTTTCATTCAAGAAAACAATGTTTACTGCATGGATTGCAGTGACTATTCCTTTCATTCTGCATTAAAATGTACAGTGTCATCTATTGCCCAGATAGAATTGGTATGACTATTTTCACTGGAGGCTTGTGCAGAATGAGGTTTTCACATTCAACCCGAACAGGACTTAGAACATGAAGTCAAGCAACCCACTTCAGCCAGGGGGCCTTGGCCTTTGACAGTTCTCCCAAAAGGCAACAACCTCACCCTGCTTGCCTCTAGTCATGTCTCCACTATCTGAGTAAGTCACAAGCAGGGTTGATGATGAAAGAGCCTAAATATTTGACTGAAAGATAGGACATTGGCATGTTTGTCAGACTATTGCCTGTCTAATCTCTGTTACAGCTCTCCATTTTTATGGGCCCACCTTCTAGTGGGAACAACTTTGCCAATGTCTCGGAGCATCTATGTCAAATCTAGTGCTGAATGGTTGATCTAGATTTTTTTTTTTTTTTTTAAGACAGTGTTGATAAAAGTCAGTATCTTGCTCATTATTTTCAGTTAATGGCAACTCATCACACTGAGTGTTTGGAAGCTACAAATAGGCCGTGTGTGGGAAATCAACCGCTAAAGGCCATTTGTGAACCATAAAAGGCTTGAAGACTGCCCTGACATCAGATCAGGTCCTGAATAAGGATCTCTCCCTGAGATGTTGACCGTTCATTTCTCTCCATTGATGGCGCCTGACCTGCCTAGTGGTTCCAGCATTTTGTGTGTGTTCAAGACTTCCAGCATCCACAGATTTTCTTATATCTTTGAAGACAATCTACTTGTTTGATAATCAGCCTTACTGCTCATGGCATTTTATTTCAGATGTGCTATGTTCGAATTTGAATTTGCATTCTCATGTTCTGATATCTCTGGCTGAATGACTCTAGTATCCCATGCGCCACACACAACATGCTGGAAGAACCCAGCAGTTCAAGCAGCATCAATAGAAACGAATAAACAGCTGACATTATGGGTCTGGACTCTTCTTCAGGCCTGGGAAGGAAGGAAGGAAGAAAATGCCAGAAAAAAAGGTGGGTAGTGGAAGGAGGCTAGCTGGAAGGTAATAGGTGAGGCTAGGTGGGTAAAGGGTTGGAGAAGAGGGAATCTGATAGGAGAGGATAGTGGACCATAGGAAAAAGGGAAGGAGGGGATCCAAGGAGAAGTGATAGGTAGGTGAGAAGAAGTTAAAGGCCAGAGTGGGTAATGGAGGAAGAGGTAAGGGGGAGGGAAAAGGTTTTTTTTTTAAAGCTGGAAGGAGAAATCAATATTCATGCCATCAGGTTGGAAGCTACTCAGGTGTTTCTCCTCCATTCTGAGGGTGGCCTCATCTTGGCACATGTCAGAACAGTAATGGGAATCAGAATTAAAATATTTGGCCACTAGGAAGTTGCACTTTTGGCGGATGGAGTAGAAGTGTTCGACAAGGCGGTTACTCAAATTTACGAGGGGTCTTACCACTATAGATGAGATCACAGCAGGAGCACTGGACACAATAGACAATCCCAGCAAGTTCACAGGTGAAGTGTTGTCTCACCTGTAAGGACTGTATGGTTGCCCTGAATGAGGTGAGGGAGGTGGTGGGAAGGCAGGTGTAGTACTTGGGCCGCTTGCAAGGATAAGTGCCTGAAGGGAGATTAGTGAGGAGGGACAAGTGGAAGACAAAGGAATGGTGGGGGGAGAAATCCCTGTGGGAAAGGGGGGGGGGGGAGAGAAGAAGGGAGAGACAGGTTTAGTGGTAGGATCCCTTTGGAGATGGTGGAAGTTGTAGAGGATGGTGTGTTGGATGCGGAGACTGATGGGGTGATGGGCAAGGATTGTTAAGGCGGTGGGAGGATGGGATGAGCACAGATGTTTGGGAAATATAGGAATGACAGCAGCATCAATAGTGGAAGGAAGGAAGGAAGCCCCATTCTTTGAAGGAGGAAGAATCTCTGACGTCCTGGAATGGAAAGCCAATTCCTGGGAACAGATGTGGCAGAGGAACTGAGAAAAGGGAATAACATTTTTACAGGAGGTAGGATGGAAAGAGGTATAGTCAAGATAACTGTGGGAATTGGTGGGTTTATAAATGACGTTGGTTGACAGTTTGTCTCCAGAGATGGAGACAGGTGAGAAAGGGGAGGGAGATGTCAGAGATGACCCAAGTGAACTTAAAGGCAGGGTGGAAGTTAAAGGCAAAGTTGATAAAAGTGACTAGCTCAGCATGGGTGCATGAGGCAGCACCAATGCAATTGTCAAAGTAGCAGAGGAAGAGCTGGGGGAAAGCTTCAAATATGGACTGTTCTACGTGGCCAACGTAAAGGCAGACCTAGCTGGGGCCCATGCAGATGCCCATGGCTACCTCTTCAGCACCCCCTCCACCTGAGTTTGGATAAAGTGGGAGGAGCTGAAGGAAAAGTAGAATCCTATGCTGCTTTACCCTCAAATTCAGTCAAACAATCTACAGTGAGTATACCTCGTCACCCAATGTACGATGCAACATTGGGGATATGCAACAGTGTCAACTTCAGCACTGTGATGATGTAAAGAACCAACTTTATGATTGATAAAGAATGACAATACATTTAATTATCTGATTTATATCATGGGACTTGTTAAAATAGTCAATACTTTCAACAAGAATGGATAAAATAAATGTGCTGGGATTGGGGAAATTGAGCTTTGTAATGAGTAGCCTTCCCCGCTCCCAATCTACCAATAATCTTCTTCTGTTGCAGAATAATATTGGTGTTGGCCGCTATGACCCCATGAAATATGATCCAAGACCAGTGAATACTTACAATTCATGTTTCAGGTCCAAAACACAGCGATCCCTGGACAACTTAGAAAGAAACAAGTACATGGAGTAAGTTTGCACCCTTTGGCTTTATTTATGTACAGTATTTTGCTTCTAGTTTTGGATTTACAACTCCATGTTAAAATTGCACTCTTAAAGACTCCTGCCTACAAAAATGCTGCATCGTAGAATAATGTAATTCATGCTAAATCATTGTTGTCTTTATCCCTCAGCTCTTTTTTTTTGAAAAACCTTTTTATCCCCCCAGGGAACGCCTAAGAACTACAACAGCCCATCCAGATCCAGATGATTCAAGCTGAATAACATTTTTATATTTAAAGATAAAATAAAGGAATCAGAAACTCAAGGCATATCTATTGTCCTTTAATATAATTAATACAAAGGTAAGGCTTTGGTAATAAAGTTTTTAATGCTAGTTTCACCCATCTTGTGCCTCAAGCAAGGATCCATGTATGAATTGAGATGGAGTATATGGTGAATATTTTTCAGCAGTACTCTTACCTTGCAACCAAACTCTTGGATACAACAGCCCCATTAACCCCTGATCATATAGTACAGGACTGTCTTGGTTGAGTCTCTACATATTTATCCTTCAGTTTACACTCACATCTATGTTGTTAATAGAAAATTTCAGTTAATTACCAAATTGATCAGAAAGCATCTTCCCTCTAATAAAGTCGTCAACTTTGATTAAACTTGGGCCTCAGAACTTCTCTCCCAGTAACTTCATTACCAGATGTTAAGACTCATGTCTGTAATTACCTGGCTTATCCTAGATGCTCTTCTTGAATAAAGGCTCCATGTTTACTGTTCTGCAGTCATCTAGCACATCATCTCTAGTCAGCAAAGATTTAGAAAATTCTGTGAATGCCCAATAATCTCTTCCTTGCCTTTCTCCTTCTTAATAACGTTTTGAGAATTTCCATGTCCCCTTCCATGAATTTTTCAATTACAACCTTCTCACTGAAGTAAATCAGAAGTATTAGTCCATAACAAAGAACAACTTTCATTGTTAACAGATTGCATCACTAAAGTGTATTCTGATAACATGGTAGAAATGATATGTCAAGTACATACACAGTTTAAAGATATTGGGTCACCCATTTAAAGAGGTGAAGAACTACTTTTTCCTCTGATAATGAGTCTTTGTTATGCCAAGGTGGAAAATGGCCATCTTTGAATATTTGTAAAGTCGAAGCAGATAGATTCCTAATAAGAAAGGATGTGAAGAATTGAGACTGGACAATAACGCAGAAATGGGATTACATTCAGATCAGTTGTGATTTAATTGAATGGAAGAGCATGTTTACAATACCTGAGTGACCTACTCGAACACAGAATCTGTACATGCTTATAACAACAAGTTTAGGTTGTTTAAAGACACTTTCACTTGAATGTATTAAGGTCATCTCTATGGTATACATTTATACAAAGAATAAGAACAATTATACACAGGCCAATCAACCCACCTCTGCAGACCATTTCACTCCCCAGTTCTCTCTCTCCCCGCCCCACCTCTCCCAAAATTTTATTCATTTATGAATCAAGGCAAGAAGGAAAGCAAATTGGAGGGGCACAATTTTCAGTTTTAAGCATTTTTAATAGAGACGATTTCAGAAGAAATACAAATGACACAATTAGACTATTTAAACACAAAATATTTTAATTACAGATAAAATTGAAACAACCCATTCAAACCTTCAGAAGCAGATCGAGGTCAATATTAAACACAGTTTTACTGTCCTCAAGACATTGCCACATCATTGGTTTGAGCATATTCTCAGGTCTGCAAACAGTGCAACTCCTCATGTCACATGCTTAATTTCCATTTCGGGGGGTCAGTTGATAGAGACAGAATCTTCACTAATATCAAATACAACATCAACAGCAAAGATGTTTGATCAGGTTTTTAAAAATCTTGAAAGGACAAAACATATCAATAAACAAATTGATTAGAAACAACTTAAATAAGAAGCCACTTGCAGGAGATACTAAATGAAACAATATAACATTTTACAATAAGAATGTAAGGTTTCATAATGATGAGCAGTATACCAAACTCTTTGGGATTTAAACTCCTGCACCAACACATTCTTTTTTTCCACTGCCAAAGCCTAAGCATCGCAAAGGCCCCCCAATTCCTTTTATAAATAATTAGCTTAATATTTCTGTTATATTGACAGTTTTGAACTGTATGTAAAATACAAAAGCTGTCAAATCACTGAAAGACAGTAAATGACTTGACCAGATCTTTACCCAACCAAAATACGAAACCAAATGAACTACAGAATATGCCCAGTTAGATGTGAAAAGATTAACAAAATTCAACAATAAATTATTTGTACAGATTTAAAGAATATCTTGCCTGTACAAGAGTACAGCTGTGTGTCAGCTGAAATGGGAAATACAAGATACACTACCCTCTGTAGACTTGTGGCTACTGCAGCAGATTCTGCTCCAATTCCATCATTTAGACACCACCATAGTGGGCCACATCTCAAATAATAACTCCGAGTACAGGAAGGAGATAGACAACCTTCCTCTTGATGCCAGCGAAACACAAAAGCTTGTCATTGACTTCAGAAAGGGATGCAGTGCACATGCTCCTGTCTATATCAACAGTGTGGAGGTTGAGAACTTCAAATTCCTAGGAGTGAACATCACCAGTAGACTGTCATGGTCCAACCACACAGATGCTACAGCTAAGACAGCTCACCAGCAGCTCTACCTTCACAGAAAGCTAAACAGATTTGGCCTGTCCCCTTCAACTCACTAATTTTTAAAATTGATGCACCGTTTAAAAAAATCCTATTTGGATGCATCACAGATTGGTATGATAACTGTTCAGCATATGACAGCAAGGAACTTCAAAGTTGTGGACACAGCTCAGCACATCACGAAAATCCGTCTCTCTATCTATCTATACATCTCACTACCTCAACGTAATCCAAAAGCCCACCCGCCCCAGAAATTCCATCCTCCCCTCTTCCATCGGGCAGAAGATACAAAAGCCTGAAATCACCAAGCTAAAGAACAGCTTCTGCTCTGCTGTTAAGACTATTAAATGATTTCCAAGTATGATAAGATGAACACTTACAATCTACTACGTTATGAGCTTACATCTCATTCTTTCCTTCCAGTGCCCTTTCTGTGGCTGTTACACTTTATTCTGCACTCTATTATTGTTTTACCTTGTTCTAGCTTAATGCTCTGTAATAATCTAATCTGTGTGAACAATACACAAGATACGGTTTTCACTGTATCTCATGTGACAATAATAAACCCATTCTGATAAATGTTACAAGTTACAAATTCATTTGAGTAACTCAAAGATTACAGCACCAATAAAGCTGCAAGTACAACTTTTAACTTTCTGCTAGTTTTTGAGTATTGTTGAGTACAGAACTCCTCACTTACAATGATTTAAACACAGAGCCAGATTGAAAAGATCAGGGTTTTGAGGTCGGAGGCGAGGGATGAGCTGGTGTTCAGCTCACTGCTCCGCAAGGTTTACTTGCCTCTGTGCTGAACTGAGGCTGCAGTCTGCAACTAATGGGCTCTTCGACTGGCTGCGGACTTACTCCCAGGATGTTCAAATGACACCTGGAAGCCTGAACATTCTTCAGCCTCTCCTACACAAACGTGTCCATTCCAAATGTAACCACAAGTATCTGCCTAAATTGTATCATTTTTAATGCATGTCTGCATTTCTAAGTGACAATAAAAGAGGATTGAGTGTTCTCATAATCTAAATAATCTAAACAGAGGGAGATTATAATGGGTGGACGTGCAAGAATACTTGGAAAGTTGGAACACTATCCACTTATAGCCAGATAGATCTACTGTGTTGTTGCCAGAGGTACTGAATTTGGTTGCTGGCTGTACCACAAGTGAAAAGCTGACAGATTCAGAGTAATACAGCACTGAAACAGGCCCTTTTACACAACTGGTCAATACCAAGCACAGCATCCTTCCTGCTCGTTCCAGTTTCCTGCATTTGACCTATAACACTCCAAGCCCCTCTACCCATGTACCTATCAAAATATCTCAAAAGTTGCAATCAACCACTTCCCCTGACAGCTCATTCCAGATATTCACTACCCTCCGTAAATTTTACCCCACTCATGTTGCATCTCTGCCTTCAGATTTTGATCTACCTAATCCTGAGAAAAAATTCTATGACCATCTGTATGAAGTCATCCTTCATAGTTCTGCACTCCAGGGAATAAAGAACCAGATACTTTCCCTAGAAAGACACTTAACCTTTATTTTTCTAAAGGTTAAATTGAATTTCAAAATGTGAAACTCCTAGAATAATGAAGATAATTTTGAAAATTATTTGACAATTAATGAACATTCAGGAGGTTGAAGACTTAAACCAATTTCTTAATGTAATAACTAAAGTTATTACACTAAGAATCCTCTTTCCTCCAAGACAACCACTTTCACTCTATGAATGACAAAAACCTTTCTGTGGGCAGTGGGACCTGCAGGGTACAATGCTACTGGGGAAGAGGCTGATGGCACTTCAAGTACCTCTGGTCATAATGACAACTCTGGGGGAAAACCTTCTTCCAGGAACCCCAGAATCTGACACAACCAGTGCTGGGACGAAGACCTTCAGACTTAACAAACATTATATCAATATTGGCACTTGGAATGTCTGCACTCTAAGCAGTAAAGGGAAACTTCACCTGCTCATCCATGAAATCGGCTGCGATATCATTGGAATAACAGAGATCAGATGGTCTGACAGAGGTCATTTTACAACAAAGAACAGCTACACAATGTACTACTCCGGATCTGAGAAAGGAGGAAGAGCAGGTGTTGCATTCATCTCGAAGCAAGGAATAGCTAAAGCAGTACTAGGCTACAATCCATTGAACAAACGACTAATGGACCCAGGCTGTAAAAAATAGGGGAGAAGCTCTCCTCTACAATCACTCTGAGCCCCACAAGGCTGTGTACTCAGCCCCCTGCTGTACTCACTGTACACCCATGATTGTGTAGCCAAGGTTTCCATTGAACTCAATATATAAGTTTGCTGATGACACAACAACTGTAGGCCGTATGTCGGGTAATGATGAGTTTGAGTACAGAGAGGAAATTAAGAACCTGGTGGCATTGTGCAAAGACAATAACCTATCCCTCAGCGTCAGCAAGACGAAAGAATTGGTTCTTGACTTCAGAAGGAGTAGCGGACCGCACGACCCAATTTGCATTGGTGGTGCGCAAGTGGAACAGGTCAAAAGCTTTAGGTTCCTCGGGGTCAATATCACAAATGACCTGACTTGGTCCAACCAAGCAGAGTCCACTGCCAAGAAGGCCCACCAGCGCCTTTACTTCCTGAGAAAGCTAAAGAAATTTGGCCTGTCCCCTAAAACCCTCACTATTTTTTTTTATAGATGCACCATAAAAGCATTCTTCTAGGGTGCATCACAACCTGGTATGGAGGTTGCCCTGTCCAAGACCGGAAGAAGCTGCAGAAGATCGTGAACACAGCGCAGCACATCACAGAAACCAATCTTCCGTCCTTGGACTCACTTTACACCGCACGCTGTTTGAGCAGTGCTGCCAGGATAATCAAGAACACGACCCACCCAGCCAACACACTTTTCATCCCTCTTCCCTCCGGGAGAAGGCTCAGGTGCTTGAAGACATGTACGACCAGATTTGGGAACAGCTTCTTTCCAACTGTGATAAGACTGCTGAACAGATCCTGACCCGGATCAGGGCCGTACCCTCCAAATATCTGGACCTGCCTCTCGGTTTTTTTGCACTACCTTACTTTCCCTTCTCTGTTTTCTATTTGTGATTTACAATTTAAATTTTTAATATTTACTATCGATTTGTACTCCAGGGAATGCAAAGCGCAGAATCAAATATCGCTGTGATGATTGTACGCTCTAGTATCAATTGTTTGGTGACAATAAAGTATAATGTCCATCCGCATACAATGCAAGCCTTTCCCAATCACACTCATTGTCAACTACTCACCAACTAGCGATGCAGAGGAGGAAGAGCTTGAGGGACATGATAACAACCTGCAAGGCCTCATTGATGATACTCCGAAAACTGATGATGTGCTCATTTTAGGTGATTTCAATACAAAAGTATAAGGAAGTCATGGGAAACAACGGTTTAGGAACACCAAATGAACGGGGGACACGGCTAGTTGAGCTCTGTCAAGAAAACCACCTCTGCATAATGAACACAATGTTTGCTCAACACCCTCGGTGCAAATTCACACGGTCAGCTCCTGATGGTAAAACCAGGAACCAGATTGATTATATCCTCCCCAACAAAAGAGGGAAATCAAATATTTTGAAATGGAGGACATATCTGGGAGCTGACTGTGATACTGATCATCAACTGCTGTAGGCCAAGATGAAGCTCAGGGTTAAGAACGTAAAACAAGCAAAGCCAGCAGTCAGATATGACCTCTCAGACATACCCAAACTCTTTCAGCATAGAGGTTTGCAACAATTTTGAAGCCCTGCTGAACTTACAAGAAGAGGTCGAACCAGAAGAACTTTGGAACGCAACAAGAGATGCATTGACAACAGCAGCAGAGAAACACATTCCAAAGCGACACAAGCACAAAGGCACAGAATGGATCACAAATGAAATGCTGTATGCAGTAGAAAAGAAGAGATTGGTGAAAGGTCAGAAAGGAACAAGTAAGGAATACAAGGAGCTGAAGCGTGAAGTACGACGACGTTGCAGGCTTGACAAAGAAGCATACCTACAACACATCTGTTCCAACATGGAAAATGAGGCCAAAGGCAAGATAGTTTGTGCTGCAGTAAAAGAACTTACCGGCACCTTCACACCAAGAATTGGTGCAATCAAAAATGACAAGGGAAAATTTCTGACAGAAGCTGCAGATGTGAGGGAAAGGTGACTCAAGTACACCAAGCTCCTCTATGAAAATCACGAGAATGAAAACAGTGACAAAGCCATTGACTGGACAACACTGGAACATGAACCAGAGCCACTACTGTCAGAAGTAGAAAGAGCAATCGAGATGATTAAAAAGAATAAAGCACTTGGTCCAGACAACATACCAGCAGAACTACTGAAAGCAACAGGCACCTCAATGGCCCACATCTTGCACTGCATTGTCTGTGCCATCTGGAAGACTGGCAAATGGCCAACAGACTGGTGCAAATCTGTCTACGTTCCAATTCCCAAGAAAGGGGACCTCCTGCAGTGCAGTACTTACAAAACAATTGCATTGATATTACACGCCAGCAAGGTTCTACTCATAATCATCTCAGAGACTAAAGAACTACGTAGATAGAGAAGTTGCACTCAAACAGGATGGCTTCAGGAGTGGCCGAGGTACCAGGGACCAGCTCTTCAACGTGCGCCTAATAATGGAGAAAATAAGAGAGGTCAATACCCCCCTGTACATCTGCTTCACAGACTACCTAAAGGCGTTTGACTGTGTCCAATATACCAAACTGTGGACGACAATAATTCAGCTGGGCGTGGCACCACACCTAGTGGCTCTTCTAGAATCACTGTATGCTACGCAATCCTTCAGCCTTCGGACCACATCTGGCAAGACTGAATCATTCTGCAATGGGAAAGAAGTCTGCCAAGGCTGCATCCTTTCTCCACACCTTCTTAAACATCTACACCGAGATGATCATGAGACTGGCAATTCCAGACAACACTGACATTAAAATAGGAGGAAGAGCCCTGCTAGCCACAACAGAAGACGACCTACAAGCACTACTCAATAATGTTGCAAAAGTCTCTGCTGAATTTGGATTGCTGATAAATGGCAAAAAGACCAAAGTTATGGTGATAAGCAAAACTGCAATTCAAGCTGACATCTACATCGGAAACGACAAGATCGAACAAATGTCCTCCTTTATATACCTTGGTGCAGTACTAAATGACACAAACGAATGCAGCAAGGAAATAAGGCGGAGGCTAGCAAAGGCACGCACAAGCACTACCAAACTCTGGAACATCTGGAAAGATAGATCGGTGAGCACTGACACCAAGATATGCCTCCTCGAGAGTCTCGTCTGGCCAGTAACCCGATATGGCTGTGAAACATGGACCCTCAAAGCAGCTGATGAAAAGAAGCTGACAGCATTTGAGATGTGGACATACAGATCCTCAGGGTATCATACATTGAAAGGAGATCCAACAATTTCATCCTAGAAAGGATTGGCACGAAACCAATACTTCTGCAAACCGTTATCCAAAGGAAACTTTGCTACTTTGGACACATCTGAAGAACTGATGACACACTGGAACGCACTGTGCTTGAAGGCAGAGTAGAAGGAAGCCGCTCTCGAGGCAGACAGAGGACAACCTGGATCGACAACATCAAGAAGTGGACCAGCCTCACCGCCAGAGATGCAAGAGGTTTGACTGGCGACAGATCGCTGTGAAAGGAAGTGGTCACCGAGGCTCTGGCAGAGTACGGCACATGATGATGATGATGAATAACTAAAGTGAATAGGAACTCTACAATGACATGGGTCAGAGCAGCAGCCATTATACCCTTGAACACAGCACAAGAGCACATTACATCATTCATACATTTATCAAATGAAACTGCACTTTCATAAAGTGTTGAATCAATTTATTTTTAAAAGCAATTGTAACTAAATATTTCACATCATGCTGTTAGAATAGCTAATTTTACACAAGTGTGACTAAACATTAGCCATTTTACTACAAGTACAGGTAAATAAAACAATTACAATTAGAAAACGTTTAGCTCTCCCACACTGGCTCAGTGGATTATGACATGGATTATGACACAGTATTTAGCATGCAAATGATTATTGCCTGGTTACAATCAGTCCATGATGCACCAAGTGTTCTGCATGTGGCTTTCCAAAAACTATAAAACTAAATATTCCTTAGATTTAATATTATCTTGCCAATAAACCAAAAAAAATACAGAATAAGCAAGCAACAGTCTGCACGAAGAGCAAAAAGACGACACTGGAGGAACTCAGCAGGTCGAGTAGCATCAATGGAGGGAAATGTTCAGTCAATGTTTCAGGTTGAGACTCGATGAGTTCCTCTAGCATCTCATGTTGCTCCAGGTTCCAGCATCTGCAGACTTACATTTCCAATCTGCTAGAGAAACCTCAGTAGGTCAAGCAGCATCTATGCAGGGGGCAGGAACTGTCAATGTTTTACATCAAAACTCTATATGAGAACTAAGAGTGAAAGGGGAAATAGCAGGTATACTGTTCAACCTGCAGAGTTCCTCCAGCAGATTGCTTATTGCTCCAGATCTCAGCATCTGCGATCTCGTGGGTCTCCAGAAAGAGGGTCATGTAATTCAGCATTAGTGACCAGATTTAACAAATTGGTGTTGCATAGAGAAGTGATGGATTTCAGATCACACACAAATGCCTACAGAATTGAACGTCAACATGATTCACTGCTTGATGAGATGAGGGGTATGGAGAGAAAAGATAATGACGGGAGTAGGTTCACAAAAAAGTATTCGTGATAAAAATGGAAAAATCTTTGGATTTAAAAAATCCTGACCTACTTCTTTCAGATAAAAATTGACTTACTATTGAATTCCATTTGGCTTCTTCCCTGGGACTCTCAGTGTCTCGCTGCCTTGCAGATCTTATCGTAAACCTCAGGGAATGCATCTTCACAGTTCAGTTTTTGTCTCAGCTTGTGGTATAGAGACCCATCAAACATCTCCCAAAACTCTTCTCGGGTCAAATAGCAATCAGCATACAACATCTGAAAACTGAAAGGAAAAATAAAAATCCAAGATATTATTAAATTTACAAAGATTTTAGAAAGTTCCATACAGGCAACATCAGGTTACAGAAATTCACTCATCACTACCACAAAAATTGAGATTCAGACTAAAATTTGATCTCCTGGAATCTGTGTGGGGAAAAATAATAGATCATTATAAATCTTCTCCCCAAGTTGTATTTCTTGAGACTTGCAGATGACCTGGCTTTACACTACAGTCTCATTCTGGCAGTAGAGGAGGCCATGGACTGACTTTTTGGAATAGGAATCCGACACAAAAAGCAGGAACTGCTTTTCAGTTCTACTTCCCATTACAGCACCAGTCTATGGCCTTGTATTCTGCCCCAGTGAGGCCACACTCAGGTTGGAGGTGCAACTCCTTATGTTCTGTCTGGGTAGCCTCCAACATGCTGGCATGAACATCAATTTCTTGAACTTCCAGTAATGCTCACCCCCACTTCACCATTCCATATATCTGTTTCCCCCTCTTGCCTCATCTCCTTAACTGCCCGTCACTTCTCTCTGGTGCTCCTCCCCCCTCCATTATCATCTTTCTTCCATCAGATTCCCCTTTCTCCAGCCCTTTATCTCTTTCACCATTCAACTTCCCAGCTCTTTACTTCCCCTCTCCTGGTTTCACCTATCACCTTGTACTCCTTCCTCCCCCCTCCTTACCCTAACTTGTCCCTTCCCTTCCAGTCCTGAAGCAGGGTCTCAGCCCAAAATGTCAACTTTTCCCATAGATGTTGCCTGGCCTGCCAAGTTCCTCCAGCATTCTGTGTTTTGCTTTGGACTTCCAACATCTGCAGATTTTCTTGTGCTCATGATCCCTAGCTCTAGATTTTCCCTACAAGCAGCAACACACACACACACACACACACACACACACACATGTTAAGATCCCTCAGGATCTCTTTTTCCAATCAAATCACCTCTCAATTTTCTAAATTCCAGCATTCCCAGCCTTTCCTTGCAAGTTTACCTACCCATTCCAGGTATTAGTCTGGTAAATCTTCCCTGAACTGCTTCCTGCAAATTAACACTATTTCTTAAGCAAGAACCTTAATACTGTTCATATTATTCCAGAGATGGCATCAACTGAATATCCTTATAAATAAGCATAACCTCTCCACTTTTGTATTTGTCTTGCAATAATAGCATACTGCAAGCTTTCCAAATTAATGTACCTGCATATTAGCCTTCCGCTAATCATGTATTAGAAACCCAGATCCTTCAACAAGTTCTACAATTTCTTACCATTTAGACAATATGTTTTTTTATATATTTCCTGCCAAAATTGATTTCACATTTCCTCACATTTTACTTCATTTGCCAGATCTTTGTGCATCAACTTAAATCCTGTTGCAACTTGCTTATGTGTTTTTTGGTGCTTACTTTTCAGTAATCAACAAATTTACTAACTATACCTCTGGTGCCTTCATCCAAGTCAAATCTTTAAAGATTGTGAAAAGCCAAGATCCCAGAGGTAATCCCCATACCACACCACAGAAAAAAAAACATCCAGTTATGTCCATTTCATTTCCCATGGAACAAAAGACTTATTAGGAGCAATTGATGGGTTTAGGCCTTTACTTGCTGGAATTTAGAAGAATGAGGTGGGGGAAGATATTATCAAAACTTATCAGATATTGAAAAGCCTAGAGTGGATGTGCAGAGGATGTCTCCTGTGGTGGAGGAGACTAGGACCAGAGGGCACAGCCTCAAAACACAGGGACATCCATTTAGAATGGATAAGTAATTTCTTCAGCCAGGTGGTATAGCTGTGGAATTTGCTGCCACAGTGGTCACAGAGGCCAGATCATTGGATGTATTTAAGGCAGAGGTTGATAGGTTTGTAATTAGTCAGGGTGTGAAAGATTACGGGGAGAAGGCAGGAAATGGGGTTGAGAGGGAAATTGGTCACCCATGATCAAATGGCAGAGCAGACTCAATGGGCTGAATGGCCTAATCGTGTTCTTGTCTTATTGTTTTATGCCAAGAAGTTACTTCCGACACTGTGAGCTTTTATTTTCCTCACAATAACATCTGTTGTGACACTTGATAAAAATCATTAACCTTGAATATTTCCACCTGCCCTGCCATATTATTGTTAGCAAATGTTTCTAAGTTTTCCCATCATCAGACATTGAGCTAACTTGCCTGTGGTTTCTCTTCTTCAAATGTGGCATTCACCATTTCCCAATGTAATGAAACCATTTCCAAAAATATGGAATTAACTATTTCACTAGCACTTGTGCAAGAATAGTCCACATCTTTAAAAGTACTTCAATGTTCCAGCTGCATTGTCACAATTGTTAAAGCTAAAATCTTGAATGTTAAACCTTAAGTAGTTCCCCTTCCATCATCAAAATAGTACAGTCCATTCCCAACAATTAAGTGCAGATGTTGGATATTTGGCAAGCACCAAGACTCTGGTGAAATGCGGATCCATCGATAAACTGTTTAACAACATTTACTGCTAAAACGCAGGCAAATCAAATCCACAGGGAGGATAGCTAAAGCTATTTGAAATAAGTGGCATGTTCAGAAATAGCAGAATACAAAGTGTTCTTGAAAACAGGGGCTCTGCAAGACTTAGTGCACTTATGTGCAAGCACAGGACCAAAGTGACACTGGCAACTCATTATAATGCAAGAAACACTTGACAAGTACTGGTACTAATGTACATTGTTTGGTACCTTGCAGCGGGGAAAAGAGGAACAAGGGAATCTGACACCAAAAATAATAACCCAGACCCTAGAATTGGACCTTTGGCATTCTTTCTCAAAGTGGAAGCAGAATAACTTTGAGGCATTAATAGATAAAGCTCAAGGATTGATTGGGTGAAACATTACCTTGGTAGATAGAAATTTGGAGCTGAGGTTACAATCAGGTTGGGTAAGATGGGGATTCTGACTAGTGTGCACACAGAATCGTTATGTTTCTTTTAAGACCTAAGCAAAGGATTGGAAGTAAATGATCCTACCACTACGGGGAAGTTTTCCATGTCCAAACTGCGCAGGTTGACTCTGTGGTTAAGAAAGCATACAGTGCATTGGCCTTCATCAATCGTGGGATTGAGTTTAGGAGCTGAGAGGTAATGTTGCAGCTATATAGGACCCTGGTCAGACCCCACTTGGAGTACTGTGCTCAGTTCTGGTTGCCTCACTATGGGAAGGATGTGGAAACCATAGAAAGGGTGCAGAGGAGATTTACAAGGATGTTGCCTGGATTGGGGAGCATGCCCTATGAGAATAGGTTGAGGGAACTTGGCCTTTTCTCCTTGGAGCAACAAAGGAGGAGAGGTGACCTGATAGTGGTGTACAAGAAGATGAGAGGCATTGATCGTGTGGAAAGTCAGAGGCTTTTTCCCAGGGCTGGAACGGCTAGCACGAAAGGGCACAGTTTTAAGGTGCTTGGAAATAGGTTCAGAGGAGATGTTAGGGGTAAGTTTTTTTTTTAAAAAAAACTCCCAAGGTAAGGACATGTTCGATGCGGCTTTGTGGACTGAAGGGCCAGTAGGTTTTCTATGTTTCTAAGTGATTGCTGAAGGGCAAAGGAGGAGGAGACGTCTTACAGCATTTCTTTCTGTTCAAGCTTCTTCTCCCTTTCTTGCTCACCTCCTGCTACGCAAACTGAAACCATCTTCAGTAATTACTCACATCTCTGGTGGGTCACAGCAAGAGTAATTTGAATTCCCCTCTTATTTCAAATGTGGGTGATATGGTAACCTTTGCAGAAGGACAGCATTCTTGAAGGTGCTCTTGTCAGATGCAGCCTTCAAGACCCATATGATTAACGAGACATACAGTAAGTGGTTCAGACCTGCTTTAGGTATAGTTTCCAATGCAGCTGAACATATTGTGGGGCAGGGTTCATTGCTACTTTAATTTTGCCTGGATCTAATGCATCAAATTCCCAGGCCTATTGTTCCTGTGCAAATCATTTCACAGAACCGCAAAGACTAAATGGTAAAAAGTACTAGGTGCATAAATTCACCAGTCATTTATAAAACATGGTTATGAACCAGTCAGATAATGGCTTAGCTATTTGGAGGCCTTCCATTGGCCGAGGTCGACCATGGATATTGTGTCCTAGCTACCTGCATAATACACAAGCCAGGTCAGTACGATATGGAGAGCGAGCTGTTGCCCATGCAGCAGACTCCCCCTCTCCATGCAGCTGACAAATCCAAAGGATCCACTGGGGTTTACTCCACAAAACTTCCCCATGAGTGGGTATAGCTGTAAGGTAGTGGAGATTTGAGATCAGAGTTTCCCTACTGCTAGTTGAGCTGCCAAATATGGCTGATGGGCCCATCTGCCCGAAGGCTTAGCTATAGATACTGCTTACATTTAATTTTCTCCTTCAATTTTCCCACTGATACACTACTTACCTGTGTGAATCACGTAAAAATTTCTCCAGCTGCCGGGTTGATGACCTGGCTTCAAACTGCTTGGCCTTGGGTTCTCCATAGGCCCCAACATCTGCGTACAGTTCAGTTTCATTCCCCTTTGGGTGGACCATACCAGGGAGACTGGGTAGGTTGAAAGGACACAACCACAGAGGGTAAACCTGCAGAAAATAAACAGCAAGTACATTTTGACAAGGCACTTAAGTAATAAGAATAAAACAGTTCCAACCTGATTTCCTAGATCATAGATTAAATAGTTGCAGCATTGACTCAGTTCAGCTAGAGTGGGGAGGAAAAAAAACTTTGCATACATTTGGTAGAGTGAATAAACATGCAACTTTACATTATTGATTGCAAGTGAGAGAGCTTCTGTGAAAAGGTTAACTGCAACATAAGCATATATCAACATGGGTTATATAAGGCACCCGTTAGTCTTGTGAGACCATGGATCTGCGCCTGGAAAGTCTTCACTCTCCAGGGCGCAGGCCTGGGCAAGGTTGTATGGAAGACCAGCAGTTGCCGATGCTGCAAGTCTCCCCTCTCCACGACACCAATGTTGTCCAAGGGAAGGGCATTAGGACCCATACAGCTTGGCACCAGTGTCGTCGCAGAGCAATGTGTGATTAAGTGCCTTGCTCAGGGACACAACACGTTCCCTTGGCTGGGGCTCGAACTCACGACCTTCAGGTCGCTAGTCCAATGCCTTAACCACTTGGCCACGTTATGTGGACATAAAAAGTACATGGAGTACTGGGGCCCATCGAGGACAAAACTAAGAATCTGCACATTGATGATAGGAGTACTGCTATGGAAATAAACAATTATTTTTTTGTTCTAAGTAATTTGATATAAACTTAATCTTTAAGTGCTACAGAAAGAAAATAAAAAGACAAACTAAGCTCAGGGGCAAACAAACTCACTCAATGTCCCTCATTACTATCTTCCTCTTAAGAACATACAGAATGTTTTGGCACTAAAATAAGGGCAAGTGCCACAAGCTAACCCTGCCAAATTAAAAAAAAACAATTCTTTAATAATTTACATACATTAATCTCACTGTGCAGGTAAAGGATCAACTTCTCCAAACTCTTCATTGGCACCAGCACGTCTTGAACCACATGGTGTTGCTCATACAGTTTACGAATAGTTTCGCCTTGGGTCAGTTTCAGTAATGAAATCTTGGGAGGAACCATCCAGCCAAACACGTAACGGAAGAGTGGATTGTTGCCAAATGGAATTATATCCTTAAATGTAGAAGGAAATAAAAACATTAATACAAACCTTTGTAAAACTGTTTTTACTTGCATTATAATGTGGTGAATAACTCATTTTTTGAAGGCTTCTTATCATTTATAACCACAAAATCTCAAAGTAAGCTGTATATATACAAAATCTGATATTTTTGAAAGCCATTGGAATTGAATTCTTGTAGTTTGGCACAAATTTTCAAAACAACTTGTCCAAGGGCTTTCATTTCACATGTCCTACAATTCATTCTTTAAACCACATTAAAAGCAAACTACTGGTGCCAGAAACACAAGTACAGGCTCAGCTAGTACCTCTCAACTTAACACCTTGGGTGCAAACCCTTCTTCAGGAGTACAAGTTTTTTTTTAAAGAAGTGACTTCATCTCAAATTTATTTTTCTACATTATTTACTGATTTTTTTTTAAAAAAAACAGCAAATTTAGATATTACTGTTTTTGGTAGTATAGATTGTATGTTCTCATAGGTAAAATGGGAAATGGCTTATTGTGTCATGTGCCAAGGTACATGTGACAATGAATATAACGGTTAGCTTTATTTATCACATGTGCGAAGCTTCCAGTGAAATACATCATTTGCGTCAACAGCTAACACAGTCCAAGGCTGTGCTGGGGGCAGCCTACAAGTGCCAGCATGCTTCTAGTGCCAACATAGCACGCCTACAACTTACTAACGCTAACCAATAAGTCTTTGGTATGTGGGAGGAAACCAGAGTACCCAGAGGATACTCATGCAGTCACAGAGAAAACGTAAAGATTCTTACAGACAGCAGCAGGTATTGAACCCTGATCTTACGCCGGCACTGTAAAGCGTTATGCTAACCACTATGATACCGTTCCACCCTCAGCAGTACTGTCAATTAATGACCCTCAAATCCCATTTTTTGGTGATATTGTAACAATATGAATTCACATGCCTGGAAATATTTCTTATATCAGTTACCTGAAGCTCCCAGAAAATGCTGCGGGTGTGGCGGTGATAGTACTGCCTCAGAGGGATATATTCCACTGCACTGTGGCTCTCTTGCAAGTATTTCTCCACATGCTTAAAGAACCACGGTTTGTAGTAATAGCCAATTCTATTGATCTAACATAAAACAAAAGTTCTATCAAATGACACAGGAATTCCACCTTATTGATGAAGAATGATCTCTCAGATATAGTTATGTTCCTAGTTACTTTTTAAAATCACAATAGGTACACAGACATTTAAAAATACCAAGTTAATAACTTGCAAATAGAGCTTTAAATAAACAGAACCATCCAAGCTGGTTAGTCAAGAGGGACATGACAAGCTAACTAAAAGCATCAAACAATAAGGATTAAAGCAAAAAAAACCAAACATGTCTGCTTTACATTTTAGTAACAAATGGATAAAATGATTTTTTTTTTAGTTTCCCTCTTCAAAAGAGAATCAATAACTGCAAAGGTGATAACGGTTAAAAGCGCAAGTCCCAAATAGTAAAATCATGACCAAATTTACTGTATTTGTGCAATGTTGACTGATTCTCCCTTGGTATTATTTACCTTTTCTGGTTCAGCTGCATCAGTAAGGACTCCTGTCATTATCACAGCCTCATCCCGTGAATACATGAGGCCCTCCACAAAATGGTTTTCTTTGTTGTGGGATTCTCTGCTGAACGTTTCGCATATTGTCTGCAGACCACGCACTGGTTGGTACTGTAGACGCACATATTTCTTAGCAGGAATAATCTTGATCTCTGCAGCAACAAGAAATCCGAGTGTACCACATGACCAAGGCACAGCATAAAATAAGTCTGGATTCTCTTTCTGAGGACAAGAGGAAAAAGTATTGCTTTAGCAAAATAGAGGAAGGCAATCTGCAGATACATTTTCCAAATCAAAAAGCATGCCCACTGTTGTATCAGGCAAGTGCAACAAGACCAGTCAGTCAGCCCACTGGAAACAGACCATCTCCTAACAGGGCAATCCCGTTAGTTGTATTCTTGTGTTCCCTATGGCTCTTCAACTTCTCTTTCCTCACACATCCATCCATTCCCCTTTGGATACTTCTTATCACCCAGTTACACCAAAGGCTAAATTTATAGAAGCTGCTGAAGCCACCAGCACCTCTTGGGAATATGGGAAGAAACAGGAGCAGCTGGAAACCACTTGATTACTGAGAGAACACATGAAGACAACACAAGCAGTACTGAAGGGCAAGTTCAAACCCAGATAACAAGCAAAAGTTCCTACGCTCAGAGCTTCAAGAACTGGGAGGGAGAGAAATAAGAAAAAAAGTTCTATCACAAGATAGTAACCACTAATAAGCATGTAAAAAAAAAAGAATAAAACAAGACAAACTGTTGTAAATTCTGAACACCAATTCCTTGGGTGAATTTCACAATCTTTGGACAACGGAGGTCTACAAGAATAGTACTGCGGTGGAAGGATTTCAGTTATGAAAAATCTGGGTGGCTCCAGTTGTTTCCTTGCGAATATAAATGATTGAGAGGACATTTTGCTAAGTGCCCAAAATCTTCAGGCATTCTGATAACAATAAGAAGGACAATTCCAGTGATTGTGGGAATAGTTGCGCAACTCCTGCAAAGAGTCAGCATTTCTACAAAGAGCAGGATAACCCCCTTCTGTACTGCAGCATTTGAAATTTGCCAATAGCCAGTTTTCACAAACATTTCTATAACTTGATCATTTATACAATGTGTTTTTGGTTGACACAGGAAAGCTGTACAGAGACACCAGAAGTACTTCCTACTTATTGCAAAATTCTACAGCATTCACATGACCATGAGAATTTGGGTCAACATCACATTCCAGTGATTCTGTACATGCGCAAAGCAAGTATCACTCAAATTAGCGCATCCTGAAACAAACTTAACAGTACACAAAGTTGACACTGAGTGCAAGATCTGGGCAAGCTCTCAATACAAAAAAATCATGAATGTGAAAGATGTATAAAAAAGTGAAGGTTCAAAGTAAAGTATGTATACTTTATACAAACCCGAGATTCACCCTCCCGAAGTAGAGGAGTTACACAAATCAGTAAAATGGGAAGTGAGGTTCAGACACCTTGATGCAATATTGTAAAATGCAACAGCTTAACAGCAACAGATTTTTAGATGAATAAATCAAAAATCATCTAGCCAAAATAGTACCCCATTTCTTTTACCTCTGTGCATCTAACAAGGCAGCCATCAGCTAAGACCAGCTCATAGGCTGTACAGATGTTTTGGAAAAGTCCATAGATGTGAGATGAAGATTCAATGCCAGTTCCCATGATAAGGCCTCCTGAGAAAAGACATTTGTTCATATTCAAGGTATTGGAGATTACAGAGCTATATTATGAGCAAGACTATCTGAACAATTCACAAATCAAATTGAATCCATTTGGTATACTGAACATCCAGAGACATAGAACAAGTACTGGAACCCTAAAATTTCAAAAATCATCAGCAATCAGAAGGTATAGATATAAATACATAATAATTTAGCACTAATTTAGTCATACCCCTCGCCAACTATGTACTGTAACAAGGAGCCATTTAAGAAAATGGAAGCATGTTTCTCCTCTCAAATATACAAAGATGTCCTAGCTGGCAGATTAGAGCACAAAGTTTAAGATGGCAATGGTAAAACACAGCGACAGCTTGCTGGTAGCAAACAAAAATAACAAAATTACAAGTTACTGTATTAAACACACTTTCTCCCATACAATCACTGCTATCAATAGCCTGTAACTTCCCTTTCCGAGTTCAGCTTATAACTGCTTGTAGAACCGGGCATATTTGCAGTGTGAACTGAAGTCTCAAAGGTGCAGGATGGTTGCAGCGTGGCAGGTACAAGCTGTATCAAGGCAGAACCAAGAGCGGGTAACGAGACAATGTTTGGCCATTGCTGGAGTGGACCTGCAGGCATTTCGATATGGCAGAACTGAGGCAAGGTAGAGTTGAGGTGGTGAGGCCCGGACAAAGAGTGAGGAACGACCCAAGGTTTGCCAGTTCAAGTGCTGGGCCAGACTGAAGACGTCGGGCTGCTGCGGCCAGGCCAGCATTCAGCTTGCCGCTCTGCAAGGTTTACAGAACCAATACTGTAGCCTGCAACTTGCAGGCCTCCAGACTGACTGTAGAGATGACTTGCTTCATGGCTGTGGACTCACTTTGATGAACTTCAGTTCTGAATGTTATTTGCTTACTTTTATTGCTTGCAGGATTTGGATTTTTTTCCCGCATTTTGGGCGCTTGATGTTTAAAATAGGGTTTATTGGGTCTCTGTTTTGTGGCTGCCTGTAAGGAGACAAATCTCAAGGTTGTATATAGTGTACTTACTTTGATATGTAGAATTTGTTTTTGGTCAGGAAGATCAGGGTGCACAACCAAATCCTTCACCTGTCTTCACCTTTCTCTTCTTATACCAGTATTTTATTTGGAAACCCACGAGTGCCAACTAGGCAAGAAACCATTCCTATTATCTGAGGTGTCTTCACAATTCCCATCTTTATTCATGCTCTTGTTGGCTTTATTTGTTCACAACAGGACTCAAACAGAAAGTACAGAAGCGCGCAGCAATGAAGAGCCTCAGGCCTGAAACTCTAAGCCTTTCTTTCTGGAAATGCTACCTAACCTGTTGAGCATTTCCAATATTTTTGTTACATTTCTAACACCCAACTTTACTTTGATTTTCATGCTTCCGTTTTCTTAAACTCCTGCACCGTACACTCAGACCCTGCATAGTGCTGATTTGATACAATGTGGTTTTCAGTTCTTTATTGAAACTTTTTTAAGTGACAGATATTCATTCTAAGCAACACTTAAAAACTTCCCAAGAGCAGTCGCCACAGTAAAAATTCAATCAGCCAATGAGAGTGCTTTACACACGCTCTGAGCCATTCACAGCCTATTGCATATTAGTTCATGCTCTGCCAACCATTCTTTCTCCCTAGCCAATTAATTCCATTTTTCCACCCATGTCTGGAAAACAGCCTGCAACTCACAGTAAGAGCGGTATATCTAAGACATCTAGGAAAAGCATTAGCATGGATGCAAAACTGCAAGTGATACGGTGTTTGGAAGCTGATGAGTGCCAGGTTGATATTGGCACCTCTTAGAAATTTGTAATGTTCATCGTGACTGGGTGCGAAGCAACGAGGCAAAGAGTGGTGTTCTCGTCATGATTTCCTGCGACTGAGAACTGCTTCATGAGAGGAAACTTAAGAAAAGGCAGTCAAATCTCTACACCTACCTGAAGAAGCCAAAGTTAGAGGAGGACCCACAGCCTGGCCCTTCCTCTAAGTTGTAACCACCATCCACTTCCCTCCGTTGCTGCTCCACTGATGAGCACGTTAGGCCTATTTACATGTTTGTTACTACATGAATTAGCGTATACATAATAATATCATATATCTCAGGATTGATTTTTAAAAAATCAGGTACACATGTCCATTTACGTCATGTTATAACGACCCTACGTAGTGCTGATTTACATAGCACTCCACCTCTGAGGAACATATCCTCAGCGTTAAGTGGGGTATTTGTAAATTTACATGAATGCATCGGGGACATGGGTACAAGATGGACAGAATCTCAAATGGCAGATTTTACGTTAAGTGTATAGCTCTGTGCTGAGCACTGAAGAATTTGTCATAAATGAGATCTTTTTCTTTGAAGTTGTCAAAAACTGGTAAAAGGAAATTGCAAAGAACAACAAAATGAAAGCAAAGTATTCTACCTCTATTATTGGTCAGAGTTTAGGTGATTTCTGCTGGAGTTATTGCTTTGCTCTCACTTTTAGCAAATACAATTATCACCATGTAGATAAATACAAGTGACTACCCCATTGAAAGAACTCAGTCAACAAACAAAAAATCCACTAACAATTTCAGGTTGATAATCACAAGCTAGAACCAAGTCATAAAGAATTACAAACAACAGGAATTCTGCAGATGCTGGAAATTCAAGCAACACACACAAAAGTTGCTGGTGAACGCAGCAGGCCAGGCAGCTGGTCCTGACGAAGGGTCTCGGCCTGAAATGTCGACTGCACCTCTTCCTAGAGATGCTGCCTGGCCTGCTGCGTTCATCATAAAGAATTACAATAGCCCAGTCCACAAATAGTCTTCAAATTATGTTAATATTTTAAAAAAAGGCAAATAGCCTTTTATATGGAGGAAAAAATACTACCCACCCACAGTGAGGTCATCTAACTCCGGTACCACTGGAAGAGTCCAGCCAATCGAGTTCAAAAGTGCAGTTACCTGACCCATGTTTACCAGCGGTTCCACACGGACAACCTGTCACAGAAACATCAGAACTGAAACAAGTCCTAATTTCATTGACAAAAATGATAACACTTGTCCATTCACAAATTATGTTGAAGTAAAAAGGAAATAGAAATTTTAATCACAAACTTGTTACTTTCCTCTCATTATATCTGGAATAACATTATCTCCATTTCTTATAGTGGCAAGTTCTAGAGATTTCTGCAGGTCCTTTGCTGTTACCTTTGAGTTCTTCTTCACCTCCTTCAGCACTGCATATTGTGCTCTTGGTGTAACCTTTGCAGAATGCCCACCCCAAGGGAAGAATAGCAACAGTACTGAATTTCCTCCATTTTGTAGACAATTTCAGTTACTGTGGATTGATGAACTCTCAGGACTTTAGAAATGTTTTGGTAGCCTTTTCCAGCTTCAATCCTTCCAAGGTCCTTAAAAAGTTGTTTAGATCGAGGCATGGTGCACATAAACAGATCTTTCTTGAGAAGAGCAGGCTCTGTTAGTAACCTGACTGTCTTTTTGATACCTCTACAACCCACACATCCAATCTTATCTCATTGATTGGAACACCTGACTTTAAATAGCTTTTGTAGAAGGCATTATCCCAGAGGTCCAACAAATACATGTAATTTTGGATCATTTTTCTCAACATATCAATGAACTACCTTTCTTTGAAGAAAGACCTGGCAATCTACTTCAATATCCTGCCACAAAAACGTTATGGACGACTACACTACCCACAGGGTTCAGCATGATGACTCGGCTGCACCCAACAACACTTTTGTACAGTACTGTATATAATAGAAATATATTCATTAACAACTCATGCTTAAGAGTTAAGCAACCCTCATGCTCCAAAGCAAACACAAAATACTCTGCAGATACTGGGGTCAAAGCAACACGCACAACACGCTGGAGGGACTGTTCGTCCACTGTTCGTTTCCACGGAAGCTGCCCGACCTGCTGAGTTTCTCCAGTGTGTTGTGCGTGCTCCAATGCAAAACTGGCGATTAGAACCAAGTGAATTATCTTCATTTCCTGTGCCAAATGGCTTTCAAGCAATAAAAATTCTACCAAATAATAAATTTTGCTCTATAATCTTCCAATGTTTATGAATTACGCACTCAACTTACTTTGCACGGACCTGAGAAAGGCAGCTTATTTTACTTACCACAGATTATAGAGTCTGCACTTCACTTAAAAGGAGAGATCTTAACTAATTTGAAATCATAAATTCAGTTTCACAAAAATTTATGTGAGAATTTAGGATCTGGGGACATCCTAGAAACAGCTCCACAATATATTTTTTTAAACATTAAAGGTCTATGGTCAGTGACCCCAATGTTGTTTAAAGAGTCAGGACTTCATTTACAGGGTTCGCAGAGAAGAGTTGTTGGCATTCCTTGAGAAATATTGCTGAAATAGTCTTTGGCAGTTCCACCACCCTGTTTACAGTTGCTGACCTCCAGGTTCTCTTAGCTCCCAGTAGGAGTAGCATGTAGCCAGTTCATAAAAGGCACAAAAGCAGAAAATGCTGGAAAAAAAGCAGGTCTGGCATCATTTAAGGTTAACACAAGTACAAGAGATTTCACAGATCCTGGAAATCTTGAGCAAAACACTCTGATGAAGGGTGTCGGCCTGAAACGTGACTATTTACTCCCCTCCATAGATGCTGCCTGATTGGCAGAGTTCCACCAGTATATTGTATGTTAAAACAAAGTTAACATTTTAGATTAAGTTCCTTCAGAACTGGGAGAAAAAAAATTCTTATCTCTCCCCTTGCCCAACCCAACTCTTCTCTTTCCCAATCTGACTCTGATCTTGACAATTTACTTGCAAACATTTTATTACCATAACAGGAGACATCATCAGTGTGCTGTTAAATGCAGTATGTCTTCTGAATGCTTGCCCTTCATATACTTATCAACCAGCTGATGAATTGTCGTTATGGGAACTCAGTTGTGATGTAGGGAGAAAATCTCACTGATAGGTTGCATGGCGAACTTCGTGCACTGTGGTCTGGAACTTTGCCCACGTTGTCTCACAAATAAGATCGAGGACTACACGTGTTTACAGAATTGTTTGTGAAAAACCATGCATCTAGGAATTCCCTTGCAATTCAGTTTCTGTAATGACGGCCAATCAGCTGACTGAAAAGTAATAAAGGTGAAGCATTTGGAAGACACACCACAATTAACAACTTAGTGATGATTTCTCCTCATACAGTGAAGAAACATTTGCATGTAAATTGCCAAGATCTGAGAACAACTCAACCCAACCAAAAAAGAGGTTACAAATTATTTTCAGAGAGAGAGAGATATATATATATATATAGATAGAGAGAGAGAGAGAGAGAGAGAGTAAAAGAGAGGTGAGAGCGGATATCGGACTGCAGAAAAATGCTAAAGATGTTGTAATGGGGGGCAAAGAAATGGCAGATGAACTTGGGTATTTTACGTCAGTCTTCACTGTGGAAGATACCAGCAGTATGCCAGAAATTCCAGAGTGTCAGGGGGCAGAATTGACTGTAGTTGTCATTGCTAAGGAAAGGGTACTTGGGAAGCTGAAACATCTGATGGTAGACAAGTCATCTGGACCAAGTGAACTATACCCTCTGAAAGAGGTAGTTGAGGAGACATCAGTGATGCTCTTTCAAGAATCACTAGATTCTGGAAAGGTTCCAGAGAACTGAAAAATTGCAAATGTCACTCCAACCTAAGAAGGGAGGGAGGTAAAAAGGAAAGAAATTATAGGCCAGTTAGCCTGACATCAGTGGTTGGCAAGATATTAAGGTCCATTAATAAGGATGAGGTTATGGGGCACTTGGAGGCACAGGATAAACTAGGCCAAAGTCAGCATGGTTTCCTTAAAGGGAAATGTTGCCTGACATATCTGTTGAAACTAATAGGTAGGACAGACAAAGGAGAGTCAATGGATGTTGTTTACTTGGATTTTCAGAAGGCCTTTGACAAGGTGCCGCACATGAGGCTGATTAACAAGATAAGAGCCCGTGGTATTACTGGAAAGGTACCTGCATGGACAGAAGATTGGCTGACTGGCAGAAAGCAAAGAGTGGGAATAAAGGGGGCTTTCTTTGGTTGGCTGCTGGTGACTAGTGGTGTTCTGCAGGGGCCTGTGTGGGGACCACTTCTTTTCATGTTATATGCCAAGGATTTGAAGAACGGAATTGATGGCTTTGTGGCCAAGATAGGTAGAGGGGCAGATAGTATTTAGGAAGCAGGGAGCCAGCAGAAGGACTTAGATTAGGAGACTGGGCAAAGTAGTGCCAAATGGACTATAGTGTATGGAAGTGTATGGTCATGCACTTGGGTAGAAGAAATAAAGGTGTAGGCTCTTTTAGAAAAGGGGAGAAAATTCAGAAATCAGAGGTGCAAAGGGGCTTTGATTCCTTGTGCAGAATTCCCTAAAGGTTAACTTGCAGGTTGAGTAGGTGGTAAGGAAGGCAAATACAATGTTAGCATTCATTTCAAGAGGATTAAATGACAAGAGTGAGGATGTGATACTGAGTCTTTATCAGGCAATAGTTAAACCACACTTGGGAGTATTGTGAGCAGCTTTGGGCCACTTATCTAAGGTGTGCTGCCATTGGAGAGAGTCCAGAGGACGTTCACAAGAATGGTTCTGGGAATAAAAGGTAATACACAAAGAGAGTTTCAAGCCTATGGGGCTGCACTCACTGGAGTTTAAAAGAATGAAGAGGGAATCTCATTGAAACCTATCAAATATTGTAACGCCTAGACAGAATGGATGTGGAGAAGATGTTTCCTATAGTATACAATTCTAGTACCAGAGGGCACAGCCTCAAAATAGAGGGATGTCCACTTAGAATAGAGATGGAGGAATTTCTTTAGCCAAGGCATAATGAATCTGTGGAATTCATTGCCACAGACGGCTGTAGAGACCAAGTCAATAAGTATATTTAAAGTGGAAGTTGACAGTTTCCTGATTAGTCAGGGTGTCAAAGTTTATATAGGCAAGTCAGGAGAATGGGGTTGAGGGGGATAAATCAACCCTAATGGAATAATGGACCAAAAGCCCTAATTCTGCTCCGAAGTTTTACAGTCTATAACACGGTACAGGTGCACATTCCTTGATCTGAAATTCTGAAATCCAAAAAGCTCCCAAAACCAAAGTGGTTTTTTTTGCCAACAGCTGACGTCACTCAGGTGTGACGTGGCAGCACTAGCAGAGGCCGCCAGACGTCAGTTGTGGTTCAGCACTCGTACTGGTTACACGTGCATTTGCTGTTCGCTGACATTTTGTGTTCACTGTTGACTTTGTGCTTAATTTCACTGAAAATGTCAAAAAGAGCTGCAGATACCCCTATGGATAACAATAACAAAAGTTTTATAGTGACAGTGATATTGATGTTCTACATTTATTCCAATAAGTTATTTACCATGTGTTTGATTCGGTTCATTTGAAGCTGTGTATTTTTATGTTTTATTGTATGTTTTTGTTGGAAATAAAATTTCTTCTTGTCATTATTCCCTAAACAATGCAGTATAACAATTATTTACATTGTATTAGGTATTATAAGTAATCTAGAGATGATTTGAAGTATACGGGAGGATGTGCGTAGGTTTGGTGCGCCGCTAGGTCTTACAGTCCACCGCACTCAGACAGGTTAAATACGGGACTTGAGCATACGTGTGTTTTGGTATCCCGGGGGGGGGGGGGGGGGTCTGAAATACGAAAAATTCTGGATTCCAAAATGCAACTGGCCCCAAGGATTTCGGATAAGGGATTGTGGACCTGTACAAGCACCACACTTCCAGTTAGAGGACTGCAGCTATCGAACAAATGGATGCTGCAAGAGGGAGTTAAACTTAGGATGGAATTGAAGCGGCAGGGCCCGGGCCAGAGAGAACCTATGCTTAGCTGATTTAAGGCATCAAAGCTGTGGACGAAGGACAAACTGGTGTTCGGCTCACTACTCCAGGAGGCTTTACTCACCTCAGCACTACACTGATTCCACAGCCACTGGATCTCAGCTCAGTGCTGAAATGGTTCCATGGCTGTGGACTTACTTTCAGGGACTCTGCAGTTCATGTTCTGTGAATTATTTACCTTTTTTTATTGTTTGCACAATCTGTTCTTTTTTCGCACACTGAGCGTTTGAAGGTTTTTGCTGTGTGGGTTTTTTCCTGGATTCTATTGCATTTCTTTATTTAGTGACTGTCTGCAAGCAGATGAATCTCAAGATTTTCTATAGCATACTTTTTATAAATGTACTTTGTACTTTTTCCTCCATTTACCAATTGGGAAATACTTGACTTGTATCCCACGCTGCAGCAGCTACGTTCAGATCAGAAAACCCGACATGGGAAGACTGTAGAAGAGAGGAGGGTGAAAGTTTGCAAATAATCCTTACTGTAGCACCATCTCTCTTAGTTTATCAACTATACCCCTCGCCATGATACACAAGATAGTGAAACTGATGAGTGTCATTTATGGAGAGAATATAGAAAAATGAGAATTGCAACTTCAATGACACAACATACAAATGTCATAAACCTAATAATTAGGGACAGAAGTCGGCTACTCAGCCAGCTCTGGGAACTTTAATTCGTTACGCTAACTGGCTATTATTTTCCTCAAGTAACATTCCTAATGGAGAAACCAACATTTTGCTCAATGCTTTTTATATAAGTACTTAAAAAAATTAAGTTTGTTGCTGATACGTAACATTGATATCACCTTTACTGCAAAGACTGTTAAGTATACTCCAAATCAGAAAGACAACATGAAAAAGTATTACAATTTCATTATTACAGAGTTAAGTCACCTGATTCTTGGTGTCCACCTCCAAAATATCCATCAAATTGATCATGATATTCTTGTGTGTCTTCTTATACTTGCCAACCCGCAGTGATACAGTCAGCCACCCTGGTCGGCCAGTGCACATGTACGTTCTACTTCCTTGATCCTTCCATTCTCGGACCTTTCAAAACAAAAGCAGAATAGTCTACTACACGGTTCAATTTCCAGCAAGATGCAAGCCTTTACTTCAAACTTGCATCAAGTATAAATTCTACATTGATAACAGACCTTCAGAGGATTTATCCTGGGTGAACCATATAGATGCAATCACAATGAAGACATGCTAACAGCTGTACTTCATTAGGAGATTGCGGTGATTTGGTATACTGCCAAAGACACATCACCTGGAGACCATGCTGACTGGTCGCATCACTGCCTGGTACAGAGGCACCAATGCACAGGATTCTAAGAGGCGTTGGAGCCGCGCTCTCTACGTGCTCCAGGCGGAGGAGCCATTCATCTGTTCTCTATCTGTTTGCACTGTATTCTGTGTTGCACAGTTATTAGGGTAACTAGTCACAGTGGGGTCACGGTAAAAGTGAAGGGAATGAGTTATGTATTTGTGCTTTCTTCGGGCAGTTTGGCACTGGAAGCCAATGGATGTCGCATCTTTTGTTGACCACTCAAATTACAATTGGGAATGCTTAAGTTTCACTGCTTTCATGTTTTCTAATTGCTAATAATACACATCTTTGACTTTTGAAACAATTGTTATTGGAGCTGAGGGTGCATCACACAAGAATAACAAATCCATGGGGGTTATCAGCAGCGGCAGCGGCAGCTTGGTTTGGTTTGGTTGGAATTGACAAGAGGCTTCAGAAGGTTGTAGCACCAGCCAGCACCAGCACGGGCACAAGGCTCCGTGAAATTTAAGAGACTACTAGACAGATATATGGAGGAATTTAAGGTGGGGGGTTATATGGGAGGCAGGGTTTGAGGGTCGGCACAACATTGTGGGCCAGAGGGCCTGTACTGTGCTGTACTGTTCTATGTTCTATCCCCAGCACGGGCACAAGGCTCCCCATCACTGAGGCCATTTCCCAAAGTTCAAGAACATGGCATTCATCATTAAAGACTCTTACCACCTGGGACATTCCCTCTTCCCCTTTACCATCAGATTTCCAAATGTGCCATGAACACAACCTCACCATTCCTCTTTTGTGCTATGTATTTATCTTTATTTAAACTTGCAGTGCTGTTATGCTTGCAGAACAACAAATTTCATGATGTATGTCAGGGACAATAAACCTGATTCTGATTCACACATCTAAATCTACATTTGGGCTTCCTTTCAGTCTGCGATGGAACCTGCTGACTATGCACAATGCACAAAACATGGATTGCACATGCTGGCTCATGGTAGTGAAACAGACTTGAAATTATAAAGCACCATGTCACTTTCCGGTTACTCTAAACTGCTTTATAGCCGTTCATGTACTTCCTGAAATGTCACAGAAGGAAGCGTCTGATAATATGCTCCGTAAGATTACATGTTAAAAACAGTTCCATCAGTTTTCTGAATGGTCCATGAACACATTCACCTTATTCGCTACTATTTTTTTTAAAAACTTAGAGCACTTTTAGGTCAAATTTCATGAGATACGCCAGTGATAAAAAAAAACGCAAGTCCAATTTTGAATATTAGTGTGGGTTAATTCAATATACACTATGGGGAGCCTCAATGATCCCATACAAAATATTCAATGGGGCTACAATACATTCCAATTACACGATGCCACCGAGATACTCAGACTGTTCGGAATCATTCTATTTATGCAAGATAGTGGAAATGCCTTCATCTGGCTTTGGAGCATTATATTCGCAATTCTGATCATTTAACACCCCAATTCTGGGAACATTATAAAAATCGTATATGAAAGTATCAGTGACGAATGAAGAAGCATGCCGTCAGGAGCCGTTGAAATCACTGATAGCCAAAATGACGCAAGTCTACCCACTGTCAATGTTATTACAGTATTTGTCTCTGACATCAACTACATTTAATGCATTGCATTCTGCCCTTCAGGAGAAATTGTTATTGTTTACGTGAATTTAAACATAATAAACAAGTATTTGCTACATAGAACTAGATATGTACAAAATTAGCATACTCCTTTGCTAGGTTCCTCGGGAGGGTTCGCACAGCGGGCTATCATTGTACCCCAGCTCCTGGGCGGGCTTCTCGGGGGAACCACACCCTGCATTACAGCGCTGCAAGCAGCACACACAGTGGATAGCGCTAACCCTCACCTGTCTCTGGATGTCCCAGACCCGCAGGTCGTGTTGCTTGGGAGCACTGCACATCTTGAACACTAACCAAGCCCTGAGGTAGTAGTAGACATCGAAGACAACGGAGAGGGGCAGCAGGAAGAGGCAGACGAAGACCCAGCGGTGGTGGATGATGACATACTCCATGCCTTTTCTCCGGACCCAGAATAGCAGCAACGCCATCGATACGGCCAAATAAATCACCGGATCCATTGTCTGCCTCCCGTGCGACCGCTGCCTGCAGATGCCCAGCTACCGTCAACGAGACGCTCCCCCCGCCGACTGCAACACCTCCCGCTGACCCCGCCCCGTCCTGCGCCAGCCTCGCCGCTATTGGTCAAACCTTGAGGCGGCCCGCCTGGCTAGCCTATTAGAAAAAACCTGGTGATCCAGCGCGAGACAGGGCAGGCTGGGCTGCCATTAGTTCCACGATGCGTCCAATCCCACCTCCCTCGCCGTCTCCGCCAATAGAAAGCGTCAGGTGTATCATACCGCTGGAACGCGGCGCCTGGATTGGCGTAGCTGGAGCCCGACGTTCCCGCCCCCTTCACTGACTGATAGCTCGGGGTACCCAATGAGACCGTTAGCGGTGGGGAACGTCCGAGTTATCTTAGTGGTTAGTTAGAGGGTCATCCTGTAATTTAAAAAAGGTTACTTTGATTAGTAATCTCTACCTAAAAGTTTCAGATTTGAAACATGTTTAGATTTCAATGTATTTGAAAAGGTTTGAACAAGTACCATGTCAAATGATAACTTTGAAACTAAACATTCAGATTCATGGAGCATTAGTCACCTGGAACCAGGCACTTGAGTTCAACTCGCCTATGTGACGGTAGTGCCCAACCAAGCTAGTCCCCATGTGCCCACATTTGGCCCAAATCCCTGTAAACCCACTCTTAACTATGTCCTTATGCAGAGGTCTTTTGACTGATGTTACTTATACCAGCTTCAACCACGTTCTCAAACAGCTCGTGCACCATCTTCTGTGTGAAGAAATTTGCCCCTCAGGTCCCTTAAACACAAACAGACGAGAGAGACTGCAGATGTTGGAAATCTGGATAAACACAGTGAGTCAGGCAGTAAGCTATGGAGGAACAGACAGTGTGTAGGGTGGAGACACTTCATTGAACAGAACAGCCCTGTTCAGACCACTTAGCCCACAATCTTGTGCCAATCATGATGCCAACTTCTCCTAAATATCTTCTTTCTGTGTATCCTCTGTATTTCTCCATTCCTTTCGTATTCATGTTTCCACTGTCACGTACCCGGTGACGGGTTAACGAACCAGCAGAAATGGAAAACACTTTGGAGTCCAGTATTGCTATTAACTAATAATATTTATTAGTAACTATGCAATAGAGTAATATAAATGTAGATAAATCAAACAGGTTAGCAATGATATGTAAATAAGTATATCGGTAAGTGTGGAAATACATGAAAATCAAGCTTCTTTAAGTCTTGGGGTAAAGAGATAGTGTTACGACAATGAGTAAAGTTCAGTTCAGTTCGTGGTATTGAGTTGAGCAGTGATGGAGAGAGAGGGAGAGATTTGAGTCTTCAGTTGAGCTGAAGCTGTCGATATTCCCGTTGTCCTCCGAAATCCTTTAAAAGTCACCGACTGTGACCACAACAAAGAGGACCGTTTTTCTGTGGTGGAGCTATGGACCCAGGCAAGGGTTGGACACATGGACAACTCCCCATCGGTCAATCCCTTTTCTCACTGCAAGAGCCACTGATCGATCCTCCAAAAACCCACTTTTTCTGTGGGCACTACGAAGCTCATTCAGTGTCCAAAAACGTGCCGCAGGTCTATCATCTGATCTCCTATTTATCTCACCGTACTGAGTACCAACTGTCTCTCAAATAACTCCTCCTTTCTTTGTCTGTGTAAAAAAGTACAAGCAGGCAATGTCCTTGGAGAAAGTATAAACAACCTCCAGAGAAACCATAACCTCGATTGTCCATCAAATAACGCCACCCTCAGTCACCATAGTGACCTACGAGCTGCTTGGTGCTCTCTCTCTCCAACTCAGCAGAAATCCAAAAGTAAGTCTTTGTCTCTCTCTCTCTCTTCAAAACCAGATGTCGGTGTTACATACCTCTCTCTCTCTCTTTCAAAAGCACAGTTCACAGGGATAATCGAGCATAGTTCATAGGGGTAATTTAGGACCCCATCACACTACCCAAAAGCCTCTTAAATGCCACCAAACTACTCAATTCCACTCCCATCCCCGGTAACTCATACCTGACACCCACCACCCTCTGTAAAAAGCAAACTTGCCCTTTATCTCTGGGTCCAAGCAAAGGTGTATTTGTATGTCTTTTTCATGACTGCAAGCCAGTGCTGGATACTAAAAACAGCAAATGCTGTAGGAATATCCCATTGGTGAGTTGCTTGATATCAATGGAGTTGCCTGGACTTTTTGCAAACCATTGTGCAGAGAGAGTGCGTGATCAAACAAACGGAGTAAGTGTTTGTCTTAGACGTTTCTATTGGGATCCCAAGATCCTGTTAGATGTTGGTAACATGGAATATTGCAAGTCCAATTCACTGGTGACACCAACAGCTGCTTTGCTGCGGTTGTGGTAAAGACTAGGCCTCTGCTGGGTGCACTGGAATGGTGCTGGGTTGGGCACTGGCTATCCCATCACTGCTGCCCTCCAGTGTTCATTGAGTGGAAGAACATGCTAGACCAGGACAATCTACAGTGGACACTGTAATACCATCAAGGATGGTTCGCTGCTTCCCTAACAACAAACCAGTGATCTAAAGGCTCTTCTCAACCACAGGGAGGAATTGAAACATGTGCAGAGGGAGCTAAAGGAGAAGATCAAGGTGGCAAAAGAGGAATTCAGGAGAGGGCTAGGGGACAAGCTTGGGCAGAGTAGCACATGGTGAAAGCTGTGGAGAAACATAAAGAACATCACTGGCTTCCATCAGCCTAGCTGTAGAGCCTTGGAATGCAGCCGTGAATGGGCTAATGAGTTAAACCAATTCTCCAACCAACACACATCAAAGTTGCTGGTGAACGCAGCAGGCCAGGCAGCATCTCCAGGAAGATGTACAGTCAACGTTTCAGGCCGAGACCCTTCGTCAGGACTAACTGAAGGAAGAGTAAGAGATTTGAAAGTGGGAGGGGGAGGGGGAGATCCAAAATGATAGGAGAACACAGGAGGGGGAGGGATGGAGCCAAGAGCTGGACAGGTGATTGGCAAAAGGGATACGAGAGGATCATGGGACAGGAGGTCTGGGGAGAAAGACGGGGGGGGGGGGAATCCAGAGGATGGGCAAGGGGTATAGTGAGAGGGACAGAGGGAGAAAAAGGAGAGTGAGAGAAAGAATGTGTGTATAAAAATAAATAACGGATGGGGTACGAGGGGGAGGTGGGGCATTAGCGTAAGTTAGAGAAATCAATGTTCATGCCATCAGGTTGGAGGCTACCCAGACGGAATATAAGGTGTTGTTCCTCCAACCTGAGTGTGGCTTCACCTTTACAGTAGAGGAGGCCGTGGATAGACATGTCAGAATGGGAATGGGATGTGGAATTAAAATGTGTGACCACTGCAAGATCCTGCTTTCTCTGGTGGACAGAGTGTAGGTGTTCAGCAAAGTCGTCTCCCAGTCTGCGTCAGGTCTTGCCAATATATAGAAGGCCACATCGGGAGCACCGGACGCAGTATATCACCCCAGCCGACTCACAGGTGAAGTGTCGCCTCACCTGGAAGGACTGTCTGGGGCCCTGAATGGTGGTAAGGGAGGAAGTGTAAGGGCATGTGTAGCACTTGTTCCGCTTACAAGGATAAGTGCCAGGAGGAAGATCAGTGGGGAGGGTTGGGGGGGACGAATGGACAAGGAAGTTGCGTAGGGAGCAATCCCTGCAGAAAGCAGTGGGGGGAGGGAAAGATGTGCTTAGTGGTGGGATCCCGTTGGAGGTGGCAGAAGTTACGGAGAATAATATGTTGGACCCGGAGGCTGGTGGGGTGGTAGGTGAGGACCAGGGGAACCCTATTCCTAGTGGAGTGACGGGAGGATGGAGTGAGAGCAGATGTGCGTAAAATGGGGAAGATGCACTTGAGAGCAGAGTTGATGGTGGAGGAAGGGAAGCCCCTTTCTTTAAAAAAGGAGAACATCTCCCTCGTCCTGGAATGAAAAGCCTCATCCTGAGAGCAGATGCGGCGGAGACGGAGGAATTGCGAGAAGTGGATGGCATTTTTGCAAGAGACAGGGTGAGAAGAGGAATAGCCCAGATAGCTGTGAGAGTCAGTAGGATTATAGTAGACATCAGTGGATAAGCTGTCTCCAGAGATAGAGACAGAAAGATCTAGAAAGGGGAGGGAGGTGTCGGAAATGGACCAGGTAAACTTGAGGGCAGGGTGGAAGTTGGAGGCAAAGTTAATAAAGTCAACGAGCTCAGCATGCGTGCAGGAAGCAGTGCCAATGCAGTCGTTGATGTAGCGAAGGAAAAGTGGGGGACAGATACCAGAATAGGTACGGAACATAGATTGTGACAGATACCAGAATTGGTTGTAAACCTATTCTCCAATAGGTTTGACAATTGCCCTCCTGTTCACAGCCCCCTCAGCAAACCAGTCCAGGTGCTGAGGCACCCAATGCCTCCCTTCTCCCTCCTCACCCCTCCAGTTCAACACATGGATGAACAACACAGGCTACCACCGTCTACATCCCTTCCTTGCCCTCCACCTACCATCCAAACCTCCACATACTGACTACTATTGTCCTGAACTTCACCTCCCCCAGCCCCCACCATCAACTCCCCAGTCATCATGGACTCACTTTCCCTACTGAGCAGGTGAGAAGGGCTCTGGGGAAACTCAGACATGGCAAAGCATTGAGACTGGATGGTGTGAACCCCAAGGTCCTGAAGGAGTGTGCTGAGCAGCTGTGTGGAGTTCTCCAGTGCAGTTCAGTCTGAGTCTCAGCCTGGAAAGGGTCCTGACTGTATGGAAAACACCATGTCTGGTCCCAGTACCCAAGAAGGGCCAACTGAAAGTCTTGAATGGCCACCGTCCAGTGGCCCTGACCACACATCATTGAAGACCCTAGAGAGGCTGGTGCTGGCTCACCTCCAACCCCTGGTCTGATCAGCCCTCAATCCCCCACTAGCTTGCCCACTAGGAGCATATTGGAATCAATGATATTGTCATTTACCTGCTGAGCAAAGTGGATAAGCAGGGCAGCACTGTGAGAATCATGTTTTTGATTTATCATGTGCTTTCAGTACCATACAGCCCTCATTGCTGAGAGAAAAGCTCCATTCAAAGCAGATTGGCACTTCTATTGTATCCTGGATAATGGACTACCTGACTGGCAGACCAAAGTTTGTGCGGCTTCAGAGCTGTGTGCCAGATATGGCTACAAACAACACTGGGGCCCCACAGGAGACTGTATTGGTTCCCTTCCTGTTTAATCTATATACCTCAGAATTTAGATACAACACTGAGCCACGTCCTCTGCAGAAACTCTCTGATGACTCAGCAATAGTTGGGTATGTAAAGGGAGGATGGGAGCGTGAATACAAGGCCCTGGTGGAGGACGTTGTCAAATGGTGCAAGCTGAATCATCTGTGGCTCAGCATCAGTAAGACAAAAGAGATGGCGATGGACTTTAGGAAGACTAAACCTGCACTGCTCCCTGTTACTATTGATGGTGAGGATGAGTGTAAGGGGGTTCCGATTTTTATGTTACTGCGGAGGCCAATTAAAATGGCGTTTTTGTTATGTTAATCTGGGGAATGCAGCTTTGTTGTGCTTTAACGCTGAGAAAGTTTGCGCTAGCAGCTTATTGTGGTTTAGAGTGTGATAAGAGGGTGCTATTAACCAATTGGGATAGTTGTTATGGTTTTGGTGTATTTGAAGATACTGTTTGCGAGGGGGTTTGGGGGCAGAGGGCGGGAGAGCGAGACAGAGGATGGACCAGGTGCTGTGAGTCCGCTAACGGGGTCGGACCCCGAGCGGGACGTTCGGCGAGGAGAGGAGACGGAGACGGACTCGTATGGAGCGTCTGGTCGACCACCGTTGTTGGTCCCAGGCGGCCGGTCGAGGTGGTCCGAGGGGGTCGCAGGGTGAAGAAGAAGGTCCTTGAGCTCCAACGGTTTTTGTGCACGAAGAGATTGAACTTTGATAAGTGTGGCGCCTTTTATTTTCCTTTTATATTTTATTCTCTTTTAATTATATAGTTCCAGTAATATCTATAAACTGTAAATCATTTAATTGCATCTGGTGTAATGTCTGTTATTTGGGCAGGGTGGGGTACCTCACACAGCATCCACACAAACTAATTACCCAGTTTGGCGGGGCCGAGGCTGTTTCCCTAGACGACAGCGAGCCGAGCGACCCTGAGGGTGGCCAGGGGGGCTACATGTGGATGTGGTGAGGACCTACAAATAACTGAGAGTGCACCTGGATGACAGACTCGAGTGGAGGACCAACACAGAGGCTGAATACAAGAAGGGCCAGTGTGGTCTCTACTTCCTGAGGAGACTGAGATCCTTTGGAGTATGCAGGCCTCTCCTTCACATCTTCTACCAGTCTGTTGTCACCAGTACAACCTTCTATGTGGCGGCGTGCTGGGGCAATGGCATCAACAGGGATGATGCCAACAGGCTCAATAAACTGATTACAAAGGCTGGCTCTGTTATAGGAGTGAAACTGGACACAGTGAAGGCTGTGGTAGAACAAAGGACCCTACAGAAAATCGTGGCAAATCTGAACACTGTTTCTCACCCTCTGCATGCCACTTTGGCTGAACAGAGGAGCACTTTTAGTAGTAGATTAAGACAACTATGCTGCTCCAAACAATGCTATATGAGATCATTTTTACCCTTGGCCATTAGGCTCTATAATGAGTCAACCTATAGCCAGGGAAATGATGACCCCCTTCCTGTTAGATTGTGGTAACTTATATTTTTTCTTCTACTTCTTTTCTAATATGGCACTCGTAATGCTACAGAGACACTATAATTTCCTTTGGGATCAATATAAAGTATCTTTCTATCTATATATCTCATTACTTCTTTGTCACTTTATCCACTTGTATAGCCACTTTCAGTGAATTATGAACTTCATCACCAAGATCCCTCTGACCTTCAGTGCTATTAAGTGGCCCACCATTAACCGCGTACTTTCTGCCTTTATTTAACTTCCCAACTTGCCCAGACTGCCTATCGCCACAATAGGTCTACAGCAGATGCAATCTCAATGCCTCTTCACACAGCCTTAGATCACTGGACAATACAAACACCTATGTCAAGATGCTGTTTATTGACTATAGCTCAGCATTTAACACCACCATTCCCACAGTTCTGATCGAACCTGGACCTCTGTACCTCCCTCTGCAATTGGATGCTTGACTTCCTAACCGGAAGACCACAATCTGTGTGGATGTGTTAATATCTCCTCCTCACTGACAATCAACATTGGTGTACCTCAGGAGTGTGTGCTTAGCACACTGACTGTGTAGCCTGGTACAGCTTAAATGACATCTATAAATTTGCCTGTGATACAACCATAGTTAGTAGTATCTCAGATGGAAATGAGAGGGCATACGGGAGTGAGATAGACCAACTTGTTGAGTGGTGTTGTAGCAACAACATTGCACTCAATGTCAGTAAGATGAAAGAGCTGATTGTGGACTTCAGAAAGGGTGAGATGAGGGAACACAAACCAATCCTCAGAGGGATCAGAAGTGGAGAGAGTGAGCAATTTCAAGTTCCTGGATGTGAAGGTCTCTGAGGATTTAACTTGGTCCCAACATATCCATGCAACTATACAGAAGCCAAGACAGCAGCTATGTATTGTTAGGAGTTTGAAAAGATTTGGTTTGTCACCTAACATACTCATAAACTTGTATTAACATACCATGGAGAGCATTCTGACAGGCTATATCACTGTCTGGTATGTGGTGAGGGTTACAGAAAGTTGTAAAATTAGTCAGTTCCATCTTGGGTACCAGCCTGCCTAGTAGCAAGGCATCCTCAAGAATCGGTGCCTCAGAAAGGTGGCATCGATTATTAAGGACCCCCATCACCCAGAACATGCCCTCTTCTCATTGTTACTGTCAGAAAGGAGGTACAGAAGCCTGAAGGCACACACTCAGTGATTCAGGAACAGCTTCTTCCCCTCTGCCATACAATTCCTAAATGGACATTGAACCCATGAACACTACTTCAGTTTATATATAATTTCTATTTAGTACTATATTTAATCTAACTATTTAATATACACATATATACTTACTATAATTGATATATTTATTTTATTTTCTTTCTATATTATCATATTATCATTTATTGCATTGAACTGCTGCTGCTAAGTTAAAAAGTTTCATGACACATGCCGGTGATAATAAACCTGATTCTGATTCTCATTAAACTCTATCTGCCACTTCTCTACCCGTATCTGTAACTGATCTATATCTCACTGTATTCTTTGACAGTCCTTTACACTGTCCACAACTATATCAGTCTTGGTGTCATCCACAAACTTGTTAATCCACCCATCAATATTTTAATTCAAATTATTGAGATATATATATATATATATATATCTCAAACAACTCACTTCCACCCACCTAAGATATTTATCAGGAGTGCTGCATACGCAGGGCCCTTTGCATTATTAATGATCTCTCCCATCCATCCCACAATCTCTTGACCCCCTATCTTCAGGCAGGAGGTACCATGATATTAGGACAAGGACTGATGGGATGGGAAACAGCTTCTTTCCCCAAGCAGTGAAACTATGAACTTCCTGCCACCACCCAGATCTCATCATGTATGAAGCCACAGTCATATTACACTGTTTACTTTTTAACTTGTGAAGAAAATGCACATTATGCTAAATCTTAATCTTCTGGAATATATTTTAATATCTGTTAATTTAGTGGTGGAAATATTACTTTATGAGTTGTATACAACTTATATGGCCTGTGTTGTGCACTTTGGTCTGGAGGAACATTGTTTCATTTGGTGGTATACACATATATGGTTGAATGACAAACTTCATCTTGAACTTGAACTTAAACAGAAGCCCCTGCACCAATCCTTGCAGTGATGGACATAAAGCCAGAATAACCTCCTTCTACCCCTGCTATCCGTCTTCTATGGGCAAGCCAATTCTGAGTCCAAACTTGCAATTCACCTTGAATCCCATTTTTCAAAAACCTTTATCTCCCTAAGCCTATGCCTTCTTGTTTTCAGCTCCCCTTTCCTGGGTGGTGGCGCAGTGACATCAGCGCCGGATTCCGGAACGGAGGTTCCCAGGTTCAAATCCAGTTGGGCCGATCCCGAGTACACTTTCCATCCGTGCTGGGTTGAGTATTGAGCTCGCAACTTGACCTCATAAAATAAAGAAAAATACTGCGAAATGTCTGTGCAAGCAGTGGCGCCCCACACAGCCTTCCGATCCGCGCTTTGTAAGGCATGAAAATGCCCGATGCTGGTCTCTCAGGCCTGAGTCGTCGTCGTCGTCATCATCATCTTTCCTGGGGAAAGGATTGGACTCACTATGTCAAATAATAATAGTACTGTATGAAGATCAGGCTGGGAGCAATTATAATTTTTGCCTCCATTTGTTTTCTTGACACGTTTTGCACTACAAATTTCAGGAACTAAAAATTCAAGTGGAACTTTGTTTTGGAATTCTTGCCATTTTTGTTACATAACTATCTTGAAAGAATGCCAATGACCTTGGGATCCTTGTCTGATCTTCCACTCATGCTTGTGTACAAAAGCATGGCTGAGATTCTTATTTAAATAAGCAAGTAGGTGCAAATTTATAGGATATCCTCTAACTTCACGATATGTCACACATAAATGCAACACGATGCGGCCACCAGAATGAAGCCTCCATTCACAATTCAAAAGGAACTACTTTCATTTTAACTTGCATTACTTCCTAGTGGTTAACTTCATCAAGGAAATCTTGAATTTTCAATTACTGAATTTTCAGTACAACTTTAGAGGGATGATATCTAAAATATCCCATATCTCCTGTATTAGGACATGAGAGCTTCTTTTGCTATGATTAATGCCCAGGTGCTGTGGAAAAATCTACAGCTGAAATGAAAAGTAAAAGATGCGTGTAAATCCTGTATGGCACCAGCTTTCACATTCAATTTCCTTTTGCCATTGTGTTATACACAAAAGGAAACTGTCCCATATTTAATATAACAATATAGCTCTAGTTTACACTGATAACATGCTCTCAACAATGACTTTGGGCAAGGCCGTGCCATTTACCTCAAGAATTCTTCTATGTCTTATATACAAACATTTGTAATTGTTTCATAATCTTTATAATTTTCACTCATTTCTTCTTCCCAATTTCATATTGAATTTTTCCATTAAAACATTTCCTCTGGTCCTAAATATTTGTTAGAATCTTAATCAATCCCATGTTTACACACTAGTGCCAGAATCTCCCCTTCCCCAGCTCCAACTATCCATTCTTACTCTCAATGAGATTGTTACCATTGACAGTTTCCTGCTTCCTAGAAATATTCGTCGAGGAATGTCAATATTTCCACAATGGCGAGTATGGTGTTTTATATGTGCACTCTCAACAAATGCTCCTTTTATGTCAGTAGGATTAACAGAATCCACCTCATCAGTAGTAACATTTCACAGTTTTTACAAAGGGAACATTAAAATAGCAAAGGTTCAAGTTTCAGAGTAAAATTATTATCAAAGTGCATGCTATATCGCTGTATATAATCCTGAGACTCATTTCTTGCAAGTACTCACATTAAATACAAGAAAGACAATGGAATCAATGAAAGGCCACACTCGGCAGAACAAACAACTAATGTGCAAAAGACAACAGCTGTGCAACCACAAAAAGAATAAATAAACAAAATAGCTAAATAGATAGATAGATAGATAAATAAATAAACAAACAATAAATACCTGGAATATGAGATGAAGAGTCCTTGAAAGAGAGTCCATAGGTTGTGGGAACAGGTTCAGTGATGGGGCGAGTGAATTTGAATGAAGTTATCCTCTCTGGTTCGAGAACATCATAAGTCCCACATACTGAAGGTTTCTTTGGTTTTGAAACCACAGCAATTCAGGTGAACTTACAAAATATACAAATATGAAAAATATACAACTCATGGGAATGCCTTCCTCCATGTTCTTCATTACCACCCTGAGAGTATTACCACAGCTTTGATTTGTAGCTATGGCAACAGTGAAAGCATAGTACAATGGTGATGCAGTGATTAATCATGTACCATACTCCTTAAGGTGATAACAATCCATCAACCTTAACGTAATATTTAAGCTTGCAGCTAGTGTCACATTCTAAAATATTATAGTTATAATCTGAAAGGAAGGGCTAGGCTGTTAGGAGTAATTTCTGAAAAAATCTTTTGACAAATATCGAGAACTCTCTGCCCCTTCTTCCTCTAAAATGTGGTACAAGAGGAACTGGAACCATCAAGACCGTGAAACCGTAAGGCATAGAAGCAGAATTAAGCCACTTGGCCAATCTAGTCTGCTCTGCCATTCCATCAAGGCTGACATATTATCCCTTTCGACCCCATTTTCCTGCCAAAAGTTCCCTCCCATAACCTCGACACTAATCAAGAACCTATCAACCTCCACTTTAAATATACCTAATGACTTAGCCTCCACTGCTGTCTGTGGCAATGAATTCCAAAGATTCACCAACCTCTGGCTAAAGATATTCTTCCTCATCTCTATTCTAAAAGGACACTTTGAGGCTCTGTCCCCTGGTCGTAGACATCCCCATGTCCTCTCCATGTGCACTCTAGGATGCAGCTGATAGATTTTGAGAGATAAAGTTATTCAGAAATTTCTAGAAAAAGAGAGTAGATTAACTTGAGGAATAGATTGTAATCTATCTCAATTTAGAGTCAGGTTCAAGGTAGAATGGTCTTGTCCCTCATGCCCCTATCTTCCCATATACTCCTGTATACTCCTGAAGCCACATGAATGTCTTCACAGTTAATCTTGCTGCCAATTGTTTTGTCATATGCAGATTTTGATGTTGCGGCCTGTATCCAAGCTCAAGTCATTTACATATATTAAGAGCAACTGTCCCATCGCTGACTGCTCAGGTACCTTGCCATTATGTCTTTCAAATCTTGGGCAATGTCAGCTCAGTTTCAAGTAGTCATGGGGGTGTAGTTACTGCAGAAGAACTTTCATTTTATCTTCTAAGTAAGATATATTATCTTTCTTCAACATATAGAACATTTGCACATCCTTGCTGTGCTTACCAGATATTGATTTTGGGCAACTAAAACATAGTTTTTCAAAAGTCACATCTTGTGTGTTAAGGTACTGATTTTCAATAAGGAATGAAAATGTCACAAGTACCCACAGTGAATTGGGTTAAATGTGAACTATAGTGATATTTCCTCATTTTTATCTTATTGTGCTTCAAGATCATTTCTAATCATTTTGTAAAATGAAATCTGATTATTGCTGTGTTATTTGTTATCACTTTGTCAAGAGAGATGGCATTACTGTTTCACTTCCTCTGTTTGCAAGGATGTCTCCAGGGTTTGGGCCATGGCTTTTCTAAAAACTGAACAAGAGACTTGTCAGCACATGTCTTCAATTGGACTTCCCACTTTGTACCCAAACTAAATGGCGTGCACCCGACTACGCAGTAGACTCTCAATTGGAGGAGGTGTTCTTCTCACGTCTGCAGCTGTTTGTTTTGCCTGGTGGAGTGATAACAAAACATGTCCTGAAAAAGTGGAGACTATCATCGACCAAACCTCCTTGAGCCCACTGCTGAGATTACTGTCTTTTCTGTTCTGCTTGATTGGAGGATTCCTGCTTCTTTTTGGCTTCCTATGGTCTGTAAAACTGAATAGGCAAATGTCCAGTGGATACAGGCAATGGAATAGAACAACCTCATATCCCAACACCACGGAACAGAGAGCCAACTATAGGCACAGGTAGGACAAACAGCAGACTAGTTTCGGAGAAGGAACAAATTCTATTAAGTTGATTAGGCATTATTTTTGAGACACTGTTTTTCAAACATAGTCGATAATGGTTGGAGCTGTGCAAAAAATAATGCTGGCCTTGCTAGTGACACCAAAGAATGATAAATAGAAATCACCATCAAAGGAGTTGCGACTAAGATGCTATTTTACAATATAATGATGATAGGTCCAATAAATGCTAAAATTATAAAATAGCCACCATCCAAGCCATGCTGTCTTCTCACTGCTGCCATCGGGAAGGAGATATAGGAGCCCTAGGTCCCGTACCACCAGGTTCAGGAAACATTATTACCCTTCAACTATCAGGCTACTGAACTAGCAAAGATAACTTTAATCACCTCAGCTCTGAACTATTACACAACTATGGACTCACTTTCAAGGACTATACAACTCATGCTCTCAGCATTACTTTCTATCTGTTTATTTATTTATGTTTGTATTTGCACTGGTTGGCTTATTTTACACACTACTTGTTTCTCCGTCTTTGTGTATAGTTTTTCACCGATTCTATTGTATTTCTTTGTTCTACTGTGAATGCCTGCAAGAAAATGAATCTCAGGGTAGCAGATGGTGGCACAAACATAATTTGATAATAAGTTTACTTTGAACTTTGAGCTACTTCAGAAAGTAGAGAAAATCTATTATTTTTTATTATTTGCAGAGAAAGTATGATAAATGTAAACAAAAATTGAAAGTCTCCAAGCTCCAAAAAGATTTTTTGATGTCATAGTAATGGATAAAATGCTCATTCTACCTGCTCAGTTTACCTGTTTCGATCAAACCTTGCACCCGTGTCTTCAGTCACATTCACATTTTGCTGGAAATTGCACATTGTGCTTCAATGTTGAGTATCCCAGTGCCTCAATTTTGATTTTTTTTTAAACTTTTACTTTAGTAGAACAGAAGGGAGGCTAATCATGTTAAGTAATTGATATCACTAATTTTTAAAGGCAAGAGTTTATGACATTTGTTCTGAAAATAGGAATTAAACAATTGTTTTTTAAGAAAAGAGTCCACCATTCTGCTCATATATGCACCTCAGAATCCGAATCAGGTTTATTATCACTGATATATGTTGTGAAATTTGTTATTCATGAAATTTGTTGTTTTGTGGCAGCAGTATAGTTTAATACATAAAATAGACTATAAATTACAATAAAATTATATATACATATGTAAAATAAATTGTACAATAAAGAAAGCAAATATAGTGAAGTAGTGTTCATTGGTTCATGGTCAAGAAATATGATGGTAGAAAGTAAGAAGCTGTTCCTAAAATGTTGACTGTTTGCCTTCAGGCTCCTGTACCTCTTCCCTGAAGGTAGCAATGAGAAGAGGCTATGCCCTGGGTGGAGGGATTCCTTGATGATAGATGCTGCCTTTTTGAGGCATCATCTTTTGAAGAATTGCATGCGTTCCTAAGCATTGTACACATGCTAGTATAATTAATGTATTTCAAGTGAAATTTCAATTTTTGGCTTGAAAATTTATTGTTCTTTCTTTTCTAGTGATCCTAATAACCTACAAGCCCCTTTGTACAGCCCATATTGTGAGGGACTCAACTGCACATCAGTGATGATGATGCCAACTAACAGCCTTCTGATTCCACTGGCATCTGAAGAGCCAGCTCTGCCTCCATCATATGAAATGTTAACAGACACCAGCAGGATTCAACTTCTACCCTGTACACACAGTTCATCTAACAGTACACTTTCACAGACGGAGCAAATTCAGACTTTGCAGAAGGAAGAACTTAGACCAGGCTCTCTAACATCAGCCACTAACAGCATCCCTCCACCCAGTTACAACAATATCCATTTGCACGTTTAATGATGTCCAGAAGACCAACATTTTCAGTGACCATGAATACACCATTTTGAACTTCTAATAGAGTGTTCTTTTCACTTAGAAATTCAATAAGGATTCTTTTCTACTTCCTAAGTTAGGTGTTCATGACTCTAGGTTCTTTCACTTTTTTTTAAACAGGTAAAGCTGAAACACAGTGTTGACAGTGTTGGCGCGTGGCCAAGTGGTTAAGGTGTCAGTCTAGTGATCTGAAGGTCGCTAGTTTGAGCCTCTGCTGAGGCAGTGTGTTGTGTCCTTGAGCAAGGCACTTAACCACACATTGATCTGCGACGACACTGGTGCCAAGCTGTATCGGCCTTAGTGCCCTTCCCTTGGACAACATTGGTGGCGTGGAGAGGGGAGACTTGCAGCATGGGCAACTGCCGGTCTTCCATACGACCTTGCCCAGGCCTGCGCCCTGGAAACCTTCCAAGGCGCAAATCCATGGTCTCACGAGACTAACGGATGCCTATTTATTTTAAAGCTGATACAGTACATCACGTTAGGATAGTTGTTCTTCACAACTTCTCAGTTAAGCAATGGAAACCACCATTGCCAACACCAATGTGGCTTGGGGTTCTCGTATAATGTGTATGTTGTCAGAACATAAGTATTGGAATTCAACTGATGTAAAGTGAATTAGATTAACTTTTTCAGAAATCTGTATGTACTTTCTACTGTTCTAATAGCTAGTTGTGAAGAGTATGTAATGTGAAACAATTTAATTTTAATTTAATTTACAAATTTTCCTAACTTCAATGGATAATATAATTCTATCCTTAGAACCTTATATGTGATATGTTTCAAAGGAATACCTCTTTAACCATTCTTCTTAGAATGTGAAAAATAAGTTGTTCCATTTCTTGGTGGCATGATGATGAAAGTAAAATAAGAGATTCTGATCAGATCACTGTAAACTTTTTATTTAAGTAAATTTTAATGTTCTCTTGTATTTTAATTCTAATGTTCTCTTGTATTTTACCAACTGTACTTGATTAGCCCAAAAGGAATCTATTAGACTCCTTGGAATGGTGCTTTTCTACATGATGCTTACTTTTGACCTACATGTATTGGGCCAAACAGTTTGTATATGTTCTGCTGTATAGACAATAGACAATAGGTGCAGGAGTAGGCCATTCGGCCCTTCGAGCCAGCACCGCCATTCACTGTGATCATGGCTGATCATCTACAATCAATACCCAGTTCCTGCCTTATTCCCATAACCTTTGATTCCACTATCTTTAAGAGCTCTATCCATCTCTTTCTTGAAAGCATCCAGAGACTTGGCCTCCACAGCCTTCTGGGGCAGAGCATTCCATATATCCACCACTCTCTGGCTGAAAAAGTTTTTCCTCAACTCCATTCTAAATGGCCCACCACTTATTCTTAGACTGTGCCCTCTGGTTCTGGACTCACCCAACAGTGGGAACATGCTTCCTGCCTCCAGCATGTCCAATCCCTTAATAATCTTATATGTTTCAATAGGATCCCCTCTCAGCCTTCTAAGTTCCAGAGTATACAAGCCCAGTCGCTCCAATCTTTCAACATATGACAGTCCTGCCATCCCGGGAATTAACCTTGTGAACCTACGCTGCACTCCCTCAATAGCAAGAATGTCCTTCCACAAATTTGGAGACCAAAACAGCACACAATACTCCAGGTGTGGTCTCACCAGGGCCCTGTACAGCTGCAGAAAGACCTCTTTGCTTTTATACTCAATTCCCCTTGTTATGAAGGCCAGCATGCCATTAGCTTTCTTCACTGCTTGCTGTACTTGCATGCTTGCTTTCAGTGACTGATGTACAAGAACACCTAGATCTCGTTGTACTTCCCCTTTTCCTAACTTGACTCCATTTAGATAATAATCTGCCTTCCTGTTCTTACCACCAAAGTGGATAACCTCACATTTATCCACATTAAACTGCATCTGCCTGCATTCTTATAACATCCTCCTCACATTTCACACTGCCACCCAGCTTTGTGTCATCGGCAAATTTGCTAATGTTACTTTTAATTCCCTCATCTAAATCATTAATATATATCGTAAACAGCAGTGGTCCCAGCACTGAACCCTGCGGTACCCCACTGGAAACCGCCTACCATTCCAAAATGAACCCGTTAATCGCTACTCTTTGTTTTCTGTCAGCCAGCCAATTTTCAATCCATGTCAGTACTCTGCCCCCAATACCATGTGCCCTAATCTTGCCCACTAATCTCCTAAGTGGGACTTTATCAAAGGCTTTCTGAAAGTCCAGGTACATTACATCCACTGGCTCTCCCTTGTCCATTTTCATAGTTATACCCTCAAAAAATTCTAGAAGATTAGCCAAGCACGACTTCCCCTTCATAAATCCATGTTGACTCGGACCGGTCCTGTTACTGCTATCCAGATGTGTCGTAATTTCTGCTTTTATAATTGACTCCAGCATCTTTCCCACCACTGACGTCAGGCTAACCGGTCTATAATTCCCTATTTTCTCTCTTCCTCCCTTCTTGAAGAGAAGGGCAACATTAACCACCCTCCAATCCACAGGAACTGATCCTGAATCTAAAGAACATTGGAAAATGATTACCAATGCGTCCACGGTTTCTAAAGCCACCTCCTTAAGTACTCTGGGATGCAGACCATCAGGTCCCGGGGACTTATCAGCCTTCAGACTCAACAGTCTATCCAACACACTTCCTGCCTAATATAAATTTCCTTCAGTTCATCCATTACCCTAGGTCCTTTGGCCACTATTATATCTGGGAGATTGTTTGTGTCTTCCCTAGTGAAGACAGATCCAAAGTACCTGTTCAACTTGTCTGCCATTTCCTTGTTCCCCATCATAAATTCACCCGTTTCTGTCTTCAAGGGCCCAATTTTGGTCTTAACTATTTTTTTCCTTTTCACATACCTAAAGAAGCTTTTACTATCCTCCTTTATATTCTTGGCTAGTTTACCTTCGTACCTCATTTTTTCTCTGCATATTGCCTTTTCAGTTACCTTCTGTTTCTCTTTAAAAGTTTCCCAAACCTCCAGCTTCCCACTCGTCTTTGCTATGTTATACTTCTTCTCTTTTATTTTTATACTGTCCATTACTTCCCTTGTCAGCCACGGCCTCCCCTTACTCCCCTTAGGATCTTTCTTCCTCTTTGGAATGAACTGATCCTGCACCTTCCGCATTATTCCCAGAAACACTTGCCATTGCTGTTCCACTGTCATCCCTGCTAGGGTATTGTTCCATTGAACTTTGGCCAGCTCCTCCCTCATAGCACCATAGTTCTCTTTGTTCAACTGTAATACTGACACTTCCGAGTTTCCCTTCTCCCTCTCAAATTGTAGATTAAAACATCATATTATGGTCAATACCTCCTAATGGCTCCTTTACCTCGAGGTCCCTGATCGTATCCAGTTCATTACACAACACTAAATCTAGAATTGTGTTCTCTCTGGTAGACTCCAGTACAAGCTGTTCTAAGAATCCATCTCGGAGGAACTCCACAACTCCCTTTCTTGGGGTCCAGTACCAACCTGATTCCTCCAGTCTACCTGCACGTTGAAATCCCCCATAACAACTGTAGCATTACCCTTGCGACATGCCAATTTTAACTCTTGATTCAACTTACACCCTACATCCAGACTACTGTATAATAATCAAAGAGTCTGTAATTCTGGAATGCAGTCTGAGATATGTACTTCTTTGGTGCCACACTGACCTGTGAGTCAGGAGATTGAGATCACAGCCAACTCAAGAGCTGTGCACAAATCTATTCTGGCTTTGGTACCAAAGTTATCGTGTGCCTTTGAAGGTCCCATTTTTCAGGTGAATAATTGAACTCAGTTTCAAGTGGATGTGAACAATCTATTGAAGATGAACGAGGAATTTCTCCATGTAGAAATATGTAATCCTCAACTACTGAAAGCAATGATTTTATCAATTAATGCATTACATTTGTGAGGCATTGCTCTCCGCTCTCCACAAAATGACTACATCATTCCCTATGGCAAAAGAGCAACTATGCATAAAATACATACTTTGAGTGTATGTTCATGGTCTTCTGCTGCTGTAGCCCATCCTCTTCAAGGCTCAACATGTTGTGCACCCAGAGATACTGTTCTGCACATGACTGTTGTAGCAGGCCCTCTGTTGATCAGAGTTGACCATGAATGTGGTGTCCTAGCTGTCTACGTGATATACAAGCTAGTATGCAAGCCAAGGCAGTACGATGTGGAGAGCAAGCTGTTGTCCATGCGGTAGGCTCCCTCACTCCATGCAGCTGATGAATCCAAAGGAACAGCAGAGACCAATACAGTTTGGCACCAGCGGTGTCACAGGAGTTGCCAGGCGACTTTGAACTCAAAGTAGGCCAGCCTTAGAGACTCCAGCTCTGGATTTTTCCTTGAGGTTTACTCCCAAAGCCTTCCCCATGAGTGGATATAGCCACAAAGCAGCGGAGGTTTGAGATTAGAGTTTTCCTTCTCCTAGATGAGCTGCCAACCACGGCAGATGAGCCCATCTGCCTGAAACAACTGTTTTAAGACACCAGTAACCTAGGAATGGTTCCACCAAGTTTACTAGCTAAGCCACATGTGAAGGCCAGGAGCTGGACTTGGTTGTTAGAGCTAATGGAGACACACACCATTGGGAGCATTTAATAGGTAGTGGGAGTTTATCCCCACTACCAATCCAACCATGACAAGTTTAAGGAACCACTGTTGTAATGTGTGGTTATTGGAGTTACTGATGCCTTCCTGTCAGCTTAAAACAGTCTGATCATTCTCCTCTGACCTCTCTCATTAACAAGGTTTTTTTTGCCCACAGAACTACCATATACTGGATGTGTTTTGTTTCTTACACCATTCTTTGTAAACTCTATGGACTGTAGTGCGTGAAAATCCCAGGAGATTAGCAATTTCTGAGATATTCAAACCACCCTGTCTGGTACCAGCAATTATTCCAAGGTCAAGGACATTTAGCTTGCATTTCTTGCCCATTTTGATATTTGGTCTCAACAACCAACTGAACCTCTTGACCATGCCTGCATGCTTTTATGCATTGAGTTGTTGCCACATGATTGGCTGAATAGATTGCAGTTTTATAGGTTTATCTAATAACTAGCAAGCAGGTGTACCTAATAAACTGGCCACTGAGTGCATTGGCAGTATGGAGCATGAAAGGCATTATATATCTGCATTTATTTTGCAATCTCAATAGATTAGAGCAAATCTTCTGGTCACATGATTGGAGTAAGTGATCAATGTCAGAAAATCCTTCAAGAGGGTGAAGCCTTGCAAGTTGTCAGGCCCTGATTGTGTCCACCTAGCGGTATATTTAAATAAAAATATAGTCCAACCAAAGGCAGCATGTAGTTAGACCATTTAACTCAACCATTCAGATCTCTCTGCAAAATGCAATGTTATTGCCATGAACCCAGTTGGCACACAGGAGAAGATGCCTGCAACCCTGTAGCAGTCAGCAAATCCATACCGTTGAATGCCCACTTGCTCATTTGGGACCTGGAAAGGAGCTGTGATTCAGTGAACAACCTAAAGCAATTCTTCAGCTGTCGGAAATCGCCTGAGCTTTTTTTTTTACCTTTGTGAATTTCCAAATATCTGAAGGGAAGATCTTGAGCTAAATCTCAGGAAGCTTTACTGCATTGTAATGGATTAGATTTCTAGGGCAGGGTTAGAATTACCCCAACAAATCTGTCCCAGTGCTTCAGATATATAATGGAGGGCTTTACTGAGTCTTCTGCCCCTCCAACTAATGAAAGGTTTAGCAGGGGTCTTAAATAAAGTAAATTGATTCTGTAGACTATGTCTCAAATACTTAGCATTTTGTATTTTCCATATCTTGTATAATGTGACAAATAAATAGTAATCTGTAACAGGAGGTATCAGAGTAAATCATTTACATGAGTCCACTCTCCCATATCTTGTTTAGGTTTCCTCTGTGACTGAAGGAGTGATTTTTTTTACTTTAAGAAAAGGAATTGGATATGATATATGCCTTATAATATAGCAAAACTGTATAGGGATCTATGTTGGTCAAAACATTCTGTCGATGAAACACGTTTCACAACACAATGTCTCCCTCCTGAAATTATGTTAAGTCATAGATTTCACCATAAATTGTAATGTAGAAATGCTCTGAGAACAACAAGACATAACAATGGGCTGCAAGTAATCCTTCAGCTGGGATAGATTTTAAGGACTTCCTAGGAAACTGGGGTTTTATCTCTATTGGTCGTATTAATTTCGAAGTTTTTATGCTGACGTTTGCTTGTCCAGACGTTATTCAATGGCTTTTCATTCTTAATTCCCGTTACTAGAAATGCAAGATTGCAGGGGTCATGTTTTGAGATGAACTCGAAAGAAAAGAAGGTGTGATAGAGAATGTACCTAGCAAATGCTGCGTACTGTTCTGTTGAAGCCCACAATTCCACAGCTGATATCATCTCACCAGGGCAGATATAATTTTAGTGCATGTTCCTCTTCTGATAGCACAAGCTATGGGACGAGTTTAGATGCCATTTTGGTGGGAATGGACAAGCTGGCCGAAGGGCCTGTTCCCATCTCCTTACAGCATTGCTAAGATAGTGTGGTTTATATCATAAATCCTTCACAATCCGATCACCATACCCCCCCCCCCCCCCCCACACACACTTCTTCTGAAACCTGAGGATCTGGCAGATCCAAAACAGATTTTCCTTCTTTGATGTCATTACTGGGCACCATGGAGTTCTGGCACAAACATGAACGCAGTAGATAACAGTAGTCTGGATTGTGTCTGTTTGCTTGCAGGATTGTTACACTATGACAGTAATAGCCACTGGCAGCACCAGAGATTTTTTCTTGGTGGTGCTACAGTGGGGCTGAATTATTCAGTGATGGTGCTGAGGGATGTGCTGCATGGTAATATGTATTCGTAAGGCCAGACGTGTGGCATTCAAAAGTCAGTTTCAAGCATGATGTGCCTACTATAAACGCCTTTGTTGATTCACAAGCAACAGCAATTGATAGATCCAATATAGAAGTGAACTGTGACAGTGTCAACAGTATCGGAGACAACCGGACTACGCAGAGCATAAACAAACAAACCAACAGAGCATCCGACCCACAGCGCACAACGTGAATCACGCACCAATCCCGCAATCAGCGTCAAATACGTGCTTTTCAACTGAAAAACACAACACTAACCCACAATGTCCACCGCTATTCACATTACATATACAGATTATGCCAAAAGATACACCGTTATTAAAGTCAAATAAGGCAAACAACAGATGCAAGGCTTTACCAGGAGTTGGACAAATCGTTCTCTGACCATGCAATACCTCAATTAATTCGACTATTGAATTTAAAACAAAAATCAACAGAAGCACCGCTTGGAAGTCTAAGCAAAACCTGTAGGCTTAATAGCAGTAAATAAAATATTTTAGGATTTGCAGGAAACATAAGGACTATGGGGTATCCACCACAAAATAATAATAATAATCAGCATTAGTCTTGGCCCAAATTTTTAAAAAAAATCAACTGCACTCACCATTGATGTTTTCAGAGAAGCACAATCCGTCTGTTGTTGTGATTGGTGGCGAAAGCATCAATGATTTTCTGGATGTCAAGTGCTTTGGTCCTCCGGCTGTTTATGGCCAACAGGGCCAAGTTGCTGTTCCGAGCATCGCCACTGCTATTCCTTAGGTAGTTGTTGAGGCATCTGAGGGAAGAGAAACTCCGTTTGCATGAGGCAGATGTCACAGGCAGAGTCAATGATATGCAGATTAGTCTGTATAAATCTATAAATGCATCGCAGTAGGGTCTCATTAGAGCTAGAAATTCCACTGTGTCATTCACTGTCTGTCCTTGCTTTTGTTTCGTTTCCAGCAGACGCCGAACCTGATGTAGCTCTGCAGTCAGGTTCACTTCAGTCACTCCATAGTATTGGGCCATTGGCCAAAGACAATTCTTGTCTAGAAAGAGCTTGTGTTTGGGACTCAATGCTGAGACTCCAGTCAGAACACCCCCAGTCTCAAATGAGAACCGAATTTTCATTTCAGTCAGAAGTCTGTCTTTAACCGGATAGAAACAGTGGTTGCGAAGGTCATCAAAGGATGTGACTGTAGTGCGTTCAGTTTGGGCCTCAACAACAAAATCATGTAGATGGCAGGGTGGCTGGGCCTGTCTCCTTTCATGTGATCTGCTCTGTATACTGGCCTTGACGCACAGGTCCCTAGCTCTTACCTGAATTTCACTCCATGATTCCTCTTCACGTTGTGCTGAGAGTGCATCGATAACAGACTGAGCCAAGTCCACAGTGGATGAAAGCTCCAAACTGGGAGATTGTAGCCGGTCTGACATGAACTTGGTGACTCGGAATAAATCCTCAAACAGAGTGAGAAGTAAAGCAAACTGCTCGACAATCAGTCCATTGACAGCTCTGGCCTCCATTTTCCTCTGTGCATTTGGTTGACCCATAATATCCTGTAGTGTAGCTAGAATGGCAGGGAGTGATTTCCTTATAGCCCACAAAGCTGTATACTGCCATGCCCAGCATGTATCTGACAATTTCTTCAACTCCACGGGCTGTCCACCTGCTTGTACATTGCTCACAACATCCACTAAAACAAGATTAAGTCTGTGAGCATGGCAGTGTATACATAATGCCTGCGGGACCTCTTTCCTGAACCTCTCTTGTACCCCGTTATTGCACCCGGACATCACCGCCGCCTCATCATAACCTATACACGCTTTCTTATCAATAACACATTGGGCGAGTGTCTGTTCAATGCTTTTAAGAAGCAACTCTGTGTCCAAACTTTCTGCTGGAGTGAAGTGCAAGAATTCTTCAAGCACTGTTTTGTTATTCAAATACCGCACCACCACTGATATTTGCTCCTTTTTACTCGTCTTTACTTTCATCCACCATGATGGCAAAATGTCCAGCCTCCTTGATTTCTGCACTTATTTGACGTCTGACCATATCTGCCATAATACCCATAATTTCATTTTGGATATCGTGATGGGTGTTTTTTGCATTTCCGGGATTGTCCGCTATTTTTTTAGCTATAGTCTTATCAAACTTCCCAGTTACACTGAGCAACTCAACCAAGTTTCCCCTATTGCCAGATCCATCATTCTCCCGGTATCCTCGCTGGGCAATGCCTTGGCACACAGTATAGCATAGAGACTCAACCACTGCTCTCATATACTCACGATTTTCTTGGACAATCTTTGCATGTCCTTTATCTTCCAAATCCCGCTCCATTTCTTGTTCCTCTACTTCGCCCTCACACTCCTTCAATGAACTGCTGTCATCCTCATCCCCACTTACTTCTTTCTGCATGTCACTTTCAATTAAGACAGGCTCAGGCTGAGACACCACTGATTCCTCTGGATGGGGTTGTTTTCTGACTAAAAATCGATCCATTTTTCACGCCGGCCAAAATAATGCATGTGCTTGTAAAAGCACAATGTGAGTGTGTGGCATCCGTTAGTCTGATGAGACCATGGACCTGCGCCTGAATGTATACTAACAATCTCTCGCGTGAGTGAGAGTGAGTGACATCACCACCTTAAGTGATCTTAGATCAGCTTAACTGATCTTAGGACAGCAACGGCAACACATTGACAACGAAGGAATAAGTGGAAGTGTAGAGTGGATGTGACCTGAGACCAGCACAGAGACAGAGCTTATAACTTTATTGCTGCGTGGGTGTTATGGTAACTGGGGGCGCTGTTTCACTAGATCAACTGGAGAAGCAAGCTGTATTCAAAACTATACAGAGAAAGCAAAGCAGCTGCAATTTGTACGTGAAATTTCAGTTAATTTCTTGGTGGTGCTATGGTGGTGCTATTGTAATTTCTGCTGGGGCTATAGCACCAGCTAGCACCACCTCAGCACCGTCCCTGGTAATAGCACAGAGAAGTTCAGAGGGGATCACCATCAGAAGATCCTTATAAGACTAGAAGACCAGAAGAGATTCTGTCTGCTCTGTCATTTCATCATGGCTGATTCATTTTCTCTCTCAAACCCATTCTCCTGCCTTCCCCTGTAACCTTTCACACCCTGACTAATCAAGAAACTATCAACCAACCACTGCTTAAATATGCCCAGTGACCTGATCGCCACAGCTGTCTGTGGCAACAAATTCCACAGATTCACCACCCTTTGGCTAAAGAAGTTCCTTCTCATATCTGTTCTAAATGGACATCCTTCTATTCTGAGGCTTTGTTCTCAGGTTCTAGACCCCCTACTATAGGAAACATCCTCTCCACATCCACACTGTCTGGACCTTTCAACATTTGTTTATGTTTCAATGAGATACCCCCCGTTCTTCTAAACTCCAGCGAGTACAGGCCCAGAGCCATCAGATCCTCCTCATCCCAGAATCATTCTCATGAACCTCCTCTGAATCCTCTCCACTACCTTCTCAATGCTGGCACCTTCAAAATGAGCCTTTTTCTCTTTAATCTATAGTATAGATGCAAACATCCATTCCCTTATTACGGTTTGCTACTTCTTACTGTTGAAATCCTCACCAATAGCATTCTGAAATTTTACCCATATTATGACTCTTATTTATTTGTCTCTGTACCTTGCATGGAATTTTCCATTCCTCTTAAATCCATTTAACTCTAAACCTAATGGTGTGAATAATTGTACAAATTTTCTTGAGAATTAATTTGCATTTTTCCCAGAGATTAATTAACTGATTTAGACCTAAAGATAAAGATTAGCACCTTAACTCATGTCCCATAACTGATTTTTAGCATGCATGCTTGTGTAATAAATTTCCTTTTATCTTTGTGTGATAATTTGACAACACAATACATCATGATAGGAAGAGATATATAATCCCACGTTTAAACTGAGATTGAAAAAAAATATTTACTGCCTGTTATGCCTCTGGTGCTTAGGGCTCTATCTCTGTCTGTCCTTGGCTATCTTCTCGATTGTGCCCCAGGTGTGGTTCAGGGCCCTCAGTTCTGCCTCCACAGTACAGTGCCAAGTTGCGTTTGGGCTCCAGCGTTTCCTCTGCCCTTCAGGGGTCCAACGAAGTGCTGTCTTGATGATGGAGTTGGCCTCTCATCTCATCACGTGTCCAATCCATCTCCAACATTTCCTCATGATCATTGTGGCCATGTCCTCTTGGTGACACTGAAGGAGTAGGCTGTGGTTGAAGATCTTTCTTGGCCAGAATATATGAAGGATCTTCTGGAGATTCATGGTGTGGAATGACGACAACTTGGTAAGTTCGCTCTCTGTCAGGCGTCAGCATTCTAAATCGTACAAGAGTGTGGACAGTACTCAGCTCTGGTGCAGCTTCACCACTACTTGGTTGATCCCAAATATTGCTCATTGATCTGAGATACAATATTACTTATCACAGCATTTCTGTGTACAACAGGAGTCGGTTTCTGCAATCAGGATCTGGGCAATATTCCAGCAGAATGGATCTCTGCACATTCTAGAGATTAGATTTTTATCCCATTGAAATCAGGTAAGTAAAAGTTGTGAGGTACCATAGCTCTTCAAGGATGCCAGTACCTGAACCATTTCATCACTCATCCCACATCACTGACTAGAAGGGAAATTGTAGAATTACTACATGGTATTTTGTTGCCTACAGAAACCGCAGCCACAGTAGCTTACTTTTAACCAGTCGGGAAGATACAATAATTATAAATAACTATAATATTTTGATGCAAAAGTAATTTCATAAAGTGAAAAAGAATTTGACCACATTCACATAACCAGGCAATACATAAACTAAAATAGTTTAGAACAGCTACCATGTTTATGAGGAAAACACTAGCCAAAGCAAATTGAAACAATCTTCTTCCAAGTTATGTGCTTGGCTTAGTTAAACCTGAACTCAGCCCTTACATGTCTGAATTAAAAGACAAAATCTATGATTAACTCAACTATGTTTTCTTAACAGCTTTGTTGACCCTGTAACGCACCAGCAACCCTTAATCATCTGGTTTGAATGAATAAAAATGACGGTCCTGAAATGAATAAGTTAATACATGCCAAGGGTCAAGAAGAGCAGAACAAGGACAAAAACGTTAAGTGTTCCAATACCCCTGGTGTTTGCTATAACAGAAGGAGCACTTACAAAATACACAAAACAAACCTTCCTGCATAATTAACAGCAATAATAATCATTTAAAGAACTATGGGCTGGGAAATGTATAAGTCTGCATTCTTAATACAAGCCATGATTAAAATGCTGGAAGTACTTCACAGATGCAGTTTGATCGAATAAGTATTTCCAGCACTTTCTGCTTTTAGTTTGGACTTCCAGCATCTGTGGTTTTCACAAAAGGTGAGCTGCCCTGATTTTCAGCTGTGTCTATGGAGCTTCTTCATCATACATTTGTTCAGCTGACATTTTTACACCCTCATCGGAAAATGAGAGTGGAATCAGAGAATAAAGAAATCACAAAATATGACTCATCTTAAACAAGAGAAAATCTGCAGATGCTGGAAATACAAGCGACACACGCAAAATGCCGAGGAACTCAGCAGGCCAGGCCGCATCTATGGAAAAGGATACAGTCAATGTTTTGGGCCGTGACACTTCAACAGGACTCATCCTGGCTGATTCCAATAGGGCAATTATGCCTCTAAGTAGTGATACAAAAGGCCACTCACTGTGTGTGAGTTAAGCTAATCCTAAAACAGTCAGTCTACTCTTAAATCAAGTGTTTGCCAACCACCAGGCAATTTACTTCTGAGCAGAGATCATCTTATGATGGCCAGTTTGTGGCAATTTTTAAAATAATCTATTAAAACAAAAGGAATTCAATATATGAAGCAGAGATATTCCTTAACTATTCCAAATTTCTGAAAAAATTATTGGTCTCATGTACATCAAAACACACAGTGGAATGCATTGTTTGAGTCAAATCAAATCAAACCAGTGAGGACAGTTCTGGGCAGCCCGCAAGTGTCACCCCACTTCCAGCACCGACATTACGTGCCTACAACTCAGCAACCCTAACCATACACCTTGGAAACCAGAGCAACTGGAGAAAACCCACGAGGCCTGCGAGGAGAACCTATAAACTCCTTACAGACAACAGTGGGAATAAATACCTAGATCTTACAGCTGGCGTGCTGTAAAGTGTTGTGCTAACTGTTCAGTTAATGCACCCACCAATTAAATGTAATTCCTCAATTAAAACTGCAGGCCTACTGCAGGCCTGATGCTTAGAGTAAGCAAGCCAATAATTTTACAACAGACAACCATTATACTTAGATGCAAGGGTTTAAGTGCTTTTACGTTCACTGTTCAAAAGAAAAAATAAAGGATCGTTGTTTAGTTTATACATGGATAAGGCAGAGATGCTTCAGAAACAGATTCTTGTGCAACATAACCAATCAAGCAGAAGCGAAAAAGTTGGTGCATTATAATAGACAGATTGGCAGTGCAAAGTAGCAAAACATTTTCTTTATTCTCAGGATGTAGTCCTTGTTGATGTGACTAATATTTATTGCTCATCCCTGGATGATCAACGAATGGCTTGATATAACTGATTGGCTAGCCAGAAAACCCCATAGGGCTGTTTACATTCCATTTGGAGTCTGCCAGAAGACAGATTGGGTAAGGAAGTAGTTTACTTTCCCTATAGAAAAATACTGTAGTGAATTAATCATCTTTTTTAAAAATTACATTGGAATTTTCATGTCACATTTACAATAATGTTCTTTGAACTGCAGACTCAAATTCTTATGGTGGGATTTGAATTCATACTTCTTGATTATTAATAAAATTGTAATTTACCTATTAGATAACTAGCTATTATGGTACCAGCACATTTATGGAATGAGTTCAGTTTCACAACAATTATAAAGACCTTTAAGTAAGTAGGAATTTGTATTTATAATTAGGGGTTCCCAACATGGTGTCCATGGACCCTTAGCTTAATGGTATTGGTCCATGGCATAACAAAAAGTTTGGGAATTCCTGATCTAGATGCTGGAATTCTACAGTACATCACAGCCAATGAACTGCTTTTGAAGTTATTATTGAGGGGGGACTTGATAGAGGTATTTAAAATTATGAGGGGGATAGATAGAGTTGACGTGGACAGGCTTTTTCCATTGAGAGTGGGGGAGATTCAAACAAGAGGACATGAATTGAGAGTTAGGGGGCAAAAGTTTAGGGTAACATGAGGGGGAACTTCTTTACTCGGAGAGTGGTAGCTGTGTGGAACGAGCTTCCAGCAGAAGTGGTTGAGGCAGGTTCAATATTGTCATTTAAAGTAGATTTGGATAGCTATATGGACAGGAAAGGAATGGAGGGTTATGGGCTGAGTGCAGGTTGGTGGGACTAGGTGAGAGTAAGCATTCGGCACGGACTAGAAGGGCCGAGATGGCCTGTTTCTGTGCTGTAATTGTTACATGGTTATATTTCATGAGGGTATTGTCTGAATTGAGGGTATTAACTGTAAGGAGAGGTTGAACAAATTAATTGTTTTCACTGGAGTGTGGAGGCTGAGGGGGTGACCTGAATAGGGTATAAACTTCTATAAAGCAGTTAAGTGAATGGTCACAGTTTATATAAACTTATATAAAGCATAGTTAAATGGATGGTCACAATTTTTTTTTGCTGGATGGAAATGTCAAATATTGAATGGCAAAAGTTTAAGGTGGGGGCAGTGTAAAGGAAATTTTGCAGGGCGAGCTCTATTATATACAGAGAGCGGACGGTGCTTTGAACACACTACCGAGGAAGTGGCAGAAGCTGATACGATAAGAATGTTTAAGAAGCATTTAGACAGAGACACATTGACAAACAAAGAATAGAGATATGGACTTTGTGCAGGCAAATGGGATTAGTTTAGATTGGAATCGGGGCAGACACAGACATTATGGGCCGAAGGGCATTGTGCTACACTGTTCTATATCCTTTGCTTTCTCTGGGACTTGAATCTGTAAACTCTTTTCTCCAGATAGTTTTAAATAGGGAAAATATTTAAAAGTCACCTTCTGTTCCACATTAAGGCTTTTAAGCACCATGAGATGGTCTGCTCAACATGAGGCAGCTTTATTGTTATTATAAATAATCAGCAATGGAAAAAAAAGCAAAAGAAAGTCATATATCTTACTGCATAAGGGCAAATATTTCAACATCTTATCTATTAAATTATACAAACCTAGCAGTACATTAGGCATGGTTTCTCGTTCAGGTTGCTGTGATACAGAATGTAAAGTACATTCAAATTAGAAGTTTAAAAGGTTAAATATTTTGAATGGAAATAGCTGACTAACAACATCACACCACTTACACCCCTGCAACCCTGGGCACTAAACAGGTTTTCCTTTCAAACACCTCTCTCACTCCTGCAAAGTGAACATTCATAAAACGGACTGTTAAAAACCGTACATATTTGTACGATTGAATTTGTTCATCTGAATGATACTATTTTTCAGTTTTGGAAACATGGAGAATTATTGAATAGATTTCTACTTGATAAAAGCCTGGAAGGAAGGTTATAGCTACGTGCAATAAAGCTCCAGTGGTTTGTGAACTTATAGAGGTATTTGTGTTTGTTGTGTTCATTGGAACTGACTGGATCAAACCTGAGAGGAAATGAGTTGTTTAATGTAAATTTGTAACCTGACCAACTTAACAGCAAAATCATCAGCATCAGCCTCTTGTTGATATTGGCATCAGCCAGATCGTGCTATTGGTTCCTAACCTCAGATGGACATCGGTCTATTTGTGAATGTGGGGAAGAACTACGTTTCACTGAACTGTTTCTGATAACTGACCCACTGGCCAGTGGAAATGGCAGAGGACAGGACTTTTTCCTACAGCCTTATTGTCCTGGGATTCTTCCTTATAATGGTTGGAATGTTCATTATGAACGTGGATAAGCCTGGAGTCTATGGCACCTTCTGTTCCATTGGGATCGTGATGATCATTGGGGGGATTATCTGGGCCATTTGCCAGTGTTATCCACAGGTATGAGAAAGATTTAATCCTTTCAAAAAAAAGCGGTGTATTTTTAGCGTGAACATCAGGAGGCAGCTGGAACATTTCCACCAAGAGAGAGAATAAATTTTGGAGAGAAATTTAATTGAGGACCAGTTCAATAAACAATGAGCTTAAAGATGAATACATTGAAATAAGTGCGTATGGAATGTTAGCATGCAAAGCTTATTCAACAGAATGAAAATTACCACCATTCTGACTTTTTATTTCATTTGCACTGGTCTTTTTTAAGAGGACACATTTTAAAAGATTGCCGCTAGTTCCTTAAAGTGAGACCAGTATTTATTACAAACAAGAGAAAATCTGCAGATGCTGGAAATCCAAGCAACACACACAAAAAGCTGGAGGATCTCAAAAGGCCAGGCAGCGTCTATGCAAAAGAGTAAACAGTCAATGTTTTGGGCTGAGACTCTTTGGCAGAAAGTACAATCCTGCTGAAGGATCTTGGCCCGAAACATCGGCTGTACTCTTTTCCATATATGCCGCCTGGCCTGCTAAGTTCCTCCAGCATTTTGTGTGTGTTGCCAGCATTTACGTTTTCTCTTTCTGCAGTGACAGCTATAAAGCAATGACAGGAACTTGATTTGTTATTTTATTCCTAAAACAAATGAATATTTAGTATAAACTGTCCTATAAAGACTGAAGTTCAAGTGCGAACAGCGTTGGTTGGGCCATCTGTGTATTACTGTCAGAAGGACAAAAATAACTGTAGGAAATCTCTGCTTTGTTCTTTTTTTAATTCAAATTTTTTAACAGTTACATGCAGCAGCTCTTTAAAAATATTACAAAACATGATGTTGGTGCTAAGTATTATAATTGAGTATGACTTACACTTTCACAGAAACATTTACACACCTATTTCTTCTCAGCTGGATGGTGTCGGAAAGGGAAGAGCTCTCCGTCTCATGGCAAGCTAAATGCAATCTAATATCCTCCAACTAATTCTCATTCCAACAACTTACCATAATTTACTTTTTCATATTCTTGGATAAATTAGGTTGCCATGCCTGTTACAGCAGACCACCCAACTGAGCTTCCCACAAGTCGGAGAAGGTCCTGTACGTTGTGGAGAGCTATAAACTCTTGCTGAGAGAGATATTGTAACTGGGAGCACTTTACTATTAACAAGCTACTGACAGAATGCCCACCTTCTTATCCTGGCATCTCAGCAGCAAACTGCATAGCTCCTGCCCATCTCCTTCATCCGAGAGAGATGAGGCTCCAGTGCTTTGCATCTTCCTCTCCTCAGTCCTGCTGTAGCAACATGTGGCACTGGCGGGGGAAATTAGGGTCAAGGCAGCAATGAAGGTCAAACATCCGAGACTAGGAGCTGCCTGAAATTACTACCACTCAGGCATCAGCACAGGTTAGCTTTGCTGAACCTTAGTCTCCACCCATCTAACAGGAATCACCTGCCACTCATTTCCAATTCATCACCTGCAGCCTATTTAAACCCTGCTCTCATCCACAGTCCCTGTTCACACACTGAACCAGCCAGCCTCAACCAGTTGCTCCTAGCCTTCAGTTTCCTGGTTGCCTTGTCATGTTAAGTATCTGTTCTCTCTCCCATTCTCTCTCTTGTTTTGTGGCCCCTTATAGCTTGTTATTTTGCAGTTTATTATTAAAGTGATCTTTCACTGCTAAATCATTGTCACAGCTTTGTGATTGGGTCAAGCTTCCTGTACATTTCCTGATATGATGGGTGAGCCAGCAATTGATCCTGCAGAGTTTCCTCACCTGAAGAAGGTCATCCGCCACCAAAAGTACATGATCCAGAAGCAGCAGGAAACCATTCACCATCTGCTCGCCACTCTCAACCAACCCTCCATCTCGTTACAGCAACCCCACGCAAGTCAACCTCCTCCCTCTGATCCCCGGGTTCTAGTGCCTGAAGACCTCAACAGATCCCTAAACCGATGCCACAACTTTCTGTCCCTGTGCATCTTGCACTTTGAGCTGCAGCCTTCTCTGTATTCCACAAACTGAGCCAAGGCTGTATTCATCATGTCTCTCTTGACTGGGTTTTCTCTGACCTGGGCTGCCACTAAATGGGACCATAAAACCACCATCTGCAATAAGTATGCAGATTTCTCCACTGAGATGCATTGGGTTCATGACTGTCTGGGAAGTGGAAGAGAGGCAGTGGATTGGATACTTCACCTGTCTCAAAGCTCATGATCGGTGCTGGGTTACACCGTGGAACTTAAGAGCCTTGACGCAGAGTATAGCTCAAATGCAGAAGCACTGCTGGCCCTTTACCATCATGGCCTCTTGGAGCATTTGAAAGTTGAGCAGCCTACCTGGGAGATGCCCAATAACCTTGAATGGCTCACCACTCTGGCCGTCCATGATACAAGTGTCTTATGGAACGACCCTCCAGATCACCAGCCAGAACCCCATTTCAGACTGCAGGACCCTCATCAGCGCTGCCTCCAGGACCTATGCAGTTAGGGAGAGATTCCTTAACCTCCTAATACCGTGAGAGTCAATGGAAAAACAGCTTGTGCGCTTACTGCGGAGCAGCCGATCACCCACGCATCAAATGCCCACTGTATCTGAGAAAATGGCACCACCAGTTGGAGATGAGGGGCTGTCAATCTGATAGGCTCCTCCAGCCTCTTGTTCCAGCATTATAGCCCACCTCATTCTCTCTGTCCTCCTCTACGCCGTGACAGCTGTACGCCCACATAGGAGGTTCTGATGGATTCTGCTGCAGCAGGCAACTTTCTGGACCAGACTCTGTGTATCCAATCACAAACAAGCAAAAACCTGCAGATGCTGGAAATCCAAGCAACATTCACAAGATGCTGGAGTTGCTCCAGTTTCTCCAGCAGTTTGTGTGTGTTGCTCTGACTCAGTGTGTGCAGTTTGGATGCCCATCTGAACCTATCACTCACCCCTTCTACATTACAGCAGATGACAGATGTCCTGTGGGGTCTGGGATGGTCAGAGTGCGCACGTAGGCTGTGCACATGAGCATTGGAGAGCACCGTGAGTTCATTCATTCCTCTCATGTATATTTATGCCTGGCTCTCCATCCCGACCCTCACTTCGCCTGGTCATCTGCACTGTTGGGGACCCACCTGCCTGCAACCTTAGTTGACTTCACAGCATAAATCCATTGAGATGGAGGAAACCCTCGACCTCACCAAGCTCCTGCAGGAATACCACAATTGAGCCGCTGCTTTCGGTGAGACGGAAGGCAGCACCTGCCACTTCACAGACCACACAACTGCACGATCGACCTCCTTCCGGGTACCACTTCTCCCTGAGGTTGTCTGTACTCCCTCTCGAAGCCATGGATAACTCCTTTGCAGAAGTACTGCAATACGGTTTTGTTCGACCATCCCAGTCCGCAGCTGGTGCAGGAATCTTTCTCGTCAAAAATAAAAATGGGGCACTCAGATCCTGCATGTCTACCATGGACTCAATAAAATCACCGTTAAGAACTGCTACCCTCTCCTGTGATGAATAGATCATTTGAACAGTCTGTGGGGCCCAGGTCATCACCAAACTGGATCTATGGAGTGTACAACCTGATCTGTGTCTGCCAGGGGATGAGTGCAAGATGGCCTTCATAACACCCAGTCTTGTGAGACCATGGATCTGCGCCTGGAAAGTCTTCACTCTCCAGGGCACAGTCCTGGGCAAGATTGTATGGAAGACCGGCAGTTGCCCATGCTGCAAGTCTCCCCTCTCCACGACACCAATGTTGTCCAAGGGAAGGGCATTAGGACCCATACAGCTTGGCGCCAGTGTTGTCGTAGAGCAATGTGTGATTAAGTGCCTTGCTCAAGGACACAACACGTTCCCTCGGCTGGGGCTCGAACTCACGACCTTCAGGTCGCTAGTCCAATGCCTTAACCACTTGGCCACTACATATATTGGGTGATGCTTTTTGGACTTTTCAATAGTCCAGCCATTTTCCAAGCCTTCATTTACAAGATCCTCCAAGACATGCTACACGCCCTAATCTTTGACAAGGACCTCCAAGACCACATCTGTCATATCCATTCAGTCCTTCAGTGTGTCCTCAAAAACCAAGTGTATTGCAAGTTAGAGAAATGCCAGTTCCACATCCCAGTCATTTCCTTCCATGTCCTTTCACCCCAGTCATAACCATGGACTGAGAGAAAGTGTGTTCCATCGTTGAATGGCCACCAGCGTGCTCCCTCAAACAGCTATACAGCTCCTTGGGCTTCTTCAACTTCTACTGCCGTTTCATTAGGTTTCAAATAGAGGACTTTGTGGTAGGGAAATTCTCGGCAGTTTCTAGAGCAGGTTACATGGTCAGCACAACATTGTGGGCCGAAGGGCCTGTAATGTTTTGTAGATTTCTGTTTCTAACTACTGCCAAATCACTGCTATTTTCACCTCCCTGACCAAATTACCTACTTCACATACAACCTAGTCTGCTGCCTCGGACCGTGTTCTCAAGGAGCTCAGAAAGTGTTTCACCACCGCTCCCATTCTCTGCCATCTGGTCACCTCTGGTGGAGGTTGTCACATTTGATGTGGAAACTGGGGCCATCCTCTTCCAGTGAAGACCAGACAGGAAGGAACACCCTTGTTCTGCCTTCTTAAGACAATACAATATATTAGGCCGTTTGGCCCATTGGGTCTGCTCCACCATTTCATCATGGCTGATCCATTTTCCCTCTCCACCCCAATTTCCTGCCTGCTCCCCAGATCCTTCATGCCCTGACTAATAAAGAATCTGTCAGCCTCTGCCTTAAATATACATACAGACTTGACGTCCGCAGCCGCCTATGGCAACAGATTCCATAGATTCATCACACTCTGGCTGAAGAAATTCCTCCTCATCTCCATTCTAAAAGGACACTCCTCTATTTGGAGGCTGTGTCCTCTGGTCTTAGACTCTCTCAGCACAGGAAACATCCTCTCTGCATCCATTCTATCAAGATCTTTCACTATTTGATAGGTTTCAACGAGGTCACCCCTCATTCTTCTGAAATCCAATGAGGACAGGCCCAGATTCATCAAACGCTTCTTATATGACAAGCCTTTCAATCCCGGGATTATTTTTGTGAACCTTCTTTGAACCCTCTCCAATGTCAGCATATCCTTTCTTAGATAAGGGGCTCAAAACTGCTCACAATACTCCAACTGAGGACTCCCCAGTGCTTTTAAAAAGCCTCCGCATTGCATCCCTGCTCTTATATTCTAGTCCTCTTGAAATAAACACTAACATCATATTTACCAATGACTCAACTTGCGAATTAACCTTTGGGGAATCCTACATGAGGACTCCCAAATCCCTTTGCTCTGCAATTTTTTGTATTTTCTCTCCATCTAGAAAATAGTCAACCATTTCATTCCTTCTACCAAAGTGCATGACCAAACGTTTCCTGGTACTGTATTCCATCTGCCAGTATCATTGTCCATTCTCCTAATCTGTCTAAATCCTTCTGTAGCCTTTCTATGTCCTCAAAAGAGCTTGCCCCTCCACCTATCTTCATATCATCTACATGCTTTTCCCCAAAGCAAACTCTTCCATCATCCAAATCATTGACATATAATGAAGAAGAAGCAGCCCCCGAGGAACACCACTAGTCACTGGCAGCCAACCAGAAAAGGTTCCCTTTGTTCCCACGCTTTGCCTTCTGCCAATCAGCCACTGCTTTATCCATGCCAGTATCTTCCCTGTAATACCATGGGCTCTTAACTTGTTCAGCAGCCTTATGGGTGGCACCTTCTGAAAAACCAAGTACGTAATATCCACCAATTCTCCTTTGTCTATCCTGCTTGTTATTTTTTCAAAGAATTCCAAATGATTTGTTTGGCAAGATTTTCACTTAAGGAAACCATACTGACAATGGCCTGTTTTATCACGTGCCTCCAAATACCCCAAAATCACATCCTTAACAATTGACTCCAATATCTTCCCAACAACTGAGCTCTGAATAACTACCCTATAATTTCCTTTCTTCGGCCTCTCTTGCTTCTTGAAGAGTGGAGTAACATTTGCACTCTTCCATTCCTCTGGAATTTTGCCAGAATCATTTGATTCTTGAAAGAATTACTAATGCCTCCACAATCTCTTCAGCCACCTCTTTCAGAACCCTGGGGTGTACACCATCTGGTCCAGGTGACTTAGCTACCTTCAGATCTTTCAGTTTCCCAAGAACCTTCTCCCTAGTAATGGTAACTTCACACACTTCTACGCGCTGACACACTCAAACTTCCAGCATACTACTAATGTCTTCCATAATGAAGACTGATGCA